>NC_045645.1:16452500-17062250 GCF_009829145.1 Chiroxiphia lanceolata | reverse complement strand
TGTAGCTCTGCATGAGCACCTTGGTGCTTAGTGGAGTTTCCTTTGTGCTCAAATTATGCCTTTGTTTCATGTTGTGAGTGGACTGTAGTCTTGCATCTATCTACTAGATCATATCAGATAATGCATCAGTAACTCTTGTTAATTAGGGAAGCAAGCCGTCCAGAGAAAAATACCTACTCTCCTGTAGGTGAATTTTAAGTGTTACAGAAATTTGGCTTTGAAACCTTCTGTATCAAAGATGGATTGTGTTAAATCTGTTGCAGAAAAGGCTGCTTCCTGGGACTTTCAGGCTGAGTTGCCTTAATTTATATGAAAAGTTGTTAATTTTGCTAAAAGGTTTGCACAGAAAATAGGTAGAATTTGGGCATTTTCTTTCTATTAGCTCTTGGTCTTTTTTGTCACTATTATCAGCCCCTTGTTTTTTGATTTTCCTTTTCCTTATTCCTATCTGAATTTTTCCTTTGTAGGAAAGTGCTTCCTTGGCAGATAGATTGATACAGGTATAGTCTTTTAGTCTTTTACTGTATGACTCTCTTCCTACTCTTAAACTCCAACTGCTTTAATGCATGCATATTTGCATGCTATATCCTATCCCTGCTTTGCTGATTTGGAATAAATACAGAGCTAACATCTTGCTAGAAACTTGTTTAATTTTGTTTACTAAAAATATATAAACCCAATACCTGCACGTTATAGTAATTTTCCTAACCTAATGTAATTTTTCTGGTACAAATTCCTATGACAAATGGATTCTATGACACTGTATTAACACTGAAATCGAATATTGTGAACTTCAATCTGTGCATGTACTACTGAGTAATAATGCATGAAAGGAATTTTATTGAATGCAAGTACCAAACCGTGCTTGCTAAACGGATACTGAACTTTGTACTAAAGTACTAAAGCAGCTGTTCAGTACTACCTTGTCCTAAAATTTCTACCAATTGTATCTGTGCTGTTCGCAAAACCAATCTGATGAAATAAGCAGCTAAACATCACAAAGGCAGTCTTTCTTGGATTTGTCATTAAGTGCTTAAAAAAATAAATTATGTCCTAAGGGACAAGTGACAAGGGCCCAGGAGGCTGAGGAAAACTACCTCATAAAACGGGAGCTGGCCACCATCAAACAGCAGAGTGATGAGGCCATTACTAAACTGGAGCAAGCTGAGAATACCATCAGGGAGCTCCAACAACAGCAGCAATGGGTAAGGAGCCTGGCAGCACATCATCTCATCTTTTTCACTCGTGTTTATTTTTCCTCATCATGACATGGTCTCTGTGCTGTCCTTGTAAATCCTTGTTCATTGTGATTTGCATTCTTAAAATTATACAAATTAGACTAAACAAAATTTTGGTCTGTTCTTACTGATAGGTGAGATCCATAACCCTGGATAGATGTAAGTTTATCAGTTTATAAAAAAAATCCAACATACCCACAATGAAACACACCAATCAAAAAACTCAACAACAAAAAACACCGAACCCAACCCCCCCACATAACACCAAAGAAATACTAACAAAACCACACACATACAGCCTTTAGTAGCTCTTCTTCATGCTAAGAATCTACCCATTGCAAGTTGTGTCACTCTGAATACTCAAATCTGGGAGTTGGTTTACAATGCCTTTACATAGTGTATCTTCTAAGTCAGTTTATTTCATGTTAGCGTTTCTTCTGTGTATCTATATTTGGGTTTTTCCTAGTATGCTAAAATTTACTGCTTACTGAAGTGGAAGGATGTTGTCCCTGAGTTTGGAACTACAGGACTTGATTAAAAAATGTGGGTTTATGTGGATGTGAAGCAGGAAAATAATTTTTATATAGTATAGTACTGTGTTCGTGTTACTCTGTGTTTTAGGTAGTAAAATGTGCACGACTTCAGACTATTGCTGTGAGTCTGAAGTTACTTCCTCTAAGCCACTTAAAGTGCCCAGTGTCTTCTCCTGGGGCGTGGGGGAAGCCGTTTCAGCATCTTCACTTGCTGAATAAACTGTGCACTACTAGTGCTGATGTGAATATCCTCATACTATTTTAAGTGGTATCTAAGTACTTGTCTGGAATCTTGGGCATTTCAGGTGTATGAAATACCATTTTTTAAAACTACGACATACTGCAGCTGCTTACCAGGCCCCATTAAGTCAGTAGGGCAGTTGGTTTTATACGTCTTCCAAGAAATACTTGTATCTCATCTTGGAAGGTAAAGATGAGATTTACTGTTAGAAAGGAAATCATAACTTAGACTAGTTCTAGAATGTTGTGTTTATTGCATTTCAGCGTAAAAAAGGTATGCCAGAATAATTGCAAGGAGTGACTGATGAGCTGTCATGTGAAATGCTGCTGTTTATATAACATGAGCAATTTCTTTAGGAGGAAACAGCACCGTGAAGAAACAACAGTTAGGAAGATGGGGATGGTCTTGTGGTGCTTTCCAACATTTTAGATATATTGTAATCTTTCAAGTGAAATGCAGTGAGAAATGATAGACTTCTAGTTATTCAACTATTATGCCCTTAGAATGTGTTTTTTGGAGGCATCCACATTAATGACCCGTATGTAGTTAAAACTTATTAGAAGAGACTAAGGTACTCCATTTATTTATTAGTTAATTGACAGGTAATATGTCTTTAAAAGCTAATGCCTTTAATTATGCTGGGAACTTATTGAGGAACAATGATGGGGAGGCCTGAGAGGTTGGCTGGGCATGGGAACTGATCCTGAGCAGAACCGTAAATAGCTGTGGATTGCAAAATTGGCTGGATTGGAGCTGTAAGGGCAGAAGACTGGACAGGCACTGAGAGAATGGAGAGTAAGTAAAATACAAGAATGAGCAGTTAAATTAAGAGCCACGCTTCCTACTTGCATGCTTGCAGCGTTGTTTTCCTCCACTTAAACGTGAACATGACTATAGGAAATAGTCTGACTATGTGTGTGGAACTGAGACTGTAAATCCATGTGGTTATGGACAGATTTGTGCCTGGTAGCTGGCTAATTCTGAAATGTAAGGAGTAGTGGTGTGGTTTTGAGAACCATCGGAATTAGACAACGTGGTGAAAGTGCTAGAATGGCTTCAGTTAGGAGATCGCTATGGGCTACTGCATCGGTAACATTTGTACTTGAACAGGCTTTTAACTTTGTTTCCAAGCGTGGAAATGGGAACAACACAAATGTAAGCAGTTGCGTTTGTGTAGGGCTCCACCTGGTGGGAATGCATGGGTTTATTTGGAATTTTGGCATTTTACTTTACACTGGTAAATTTTTTACCACGTGCTAGTGCCAGTAGCTTTGTTCTTGGCAATGTCGTTTTCAGTATTGTCTTGCGAATATCTGCTTTAATGTTTTTTCTCCCCAATTATTTCATCTTTCTTTATGATTAGCAAAAATGATAGCACTGTAAACTTGTAAGTGGCTGGATAGTTTATCTGTGCTTATTTAAAGATACAGCATCTATCCTATGTATTTTATAATCTACGTATTTTCCAGTCTTGAGTAGTCTGTTTCAGCATGACAGAAACTGTAATGTTTGGGTATGAATTTCGGAATAGGAATGTATGAAAAGAACTGCCTAAGGATACTTTCAGCTAACATCGTGGGATTAAAAAAACTCAACAAAATGCGTTTTTGTTGGTAGCAAAAATATCACCTAACCGTAGTATTTCTAAGAAGGTTAACATGTCATTTGTAAAAAGGTTATGTGTTTGTATTTATATATTATTGAGGTTTATGCAATCTGCTCAAGGAGATTCGATAGCACAGGTTGGATCATTCAAGGGTAAGTATTGAAGGTGCTTACTGGATGTGTGTGTCTATAAAGAAATTCTCCACTGCAGCACTTCTGAATACAGAGATGGGTAGAGGAGGAGTATTTTGACTGAAGTTCATCACCAGAAGCCCAAATTACACACAAGTTTATTTCTTCCTGTGCTGAAGTATTTATAGGGAGTTTTTAGATGAACCAGAATGACTTCATAATGAAGTGTGAAGTTTACTCAGAGGTTATCATTGTACTATTGGATGGTACTAATCTGTCTTTGGCTTGTCTAACCTTTAAATACAGAAACTTGCCAAAGGCAAGTTGTGGTGGATAACCAAACAGTTAAGAGGAAGGTGGCTTCTTCCTCATACTGGTGGTAAATCAAGAACTGCATAGAGGAAGTTGTGCCTGACTTTAACAGAATACAGTTTTCTTTTGAGGCATGCTAAGTATGTGTAATGGTATTTGAGGAGTTACGGGCAGGGGTAATCAGCCTGTTGTAACTTAGTCCTGATAATTATGTGCTGAAGGTTTTATTCTCTGTTCTTTTCCCCTTTTTGTTTCTAAATGAAAAAGGTAGCTTCTGCTGGATGTAAACACCTCCAGAATGCAAATCTTGTCTTTCCCAGTGATACCTTAATTGTCAATGATTACCCAGTTCATCAGTCTGAATGCTTTAAAACTGAATCTGAGAAATGAGAGGCAGATCAAGCTGAAATTGGTTCACATCTTATTTTTAAATAGTCTCTTCAGCTGTATTATGTGAAGATAAAATTTTAATTGACTAAGCATTCAGATGGAAGCATATGCGTTTTGTAAGGTAATTTATAGCCATGTGTTTGGTTATTGTTACAGCAACTTCACAGTTGTTTTTCAGGAACTCAAGCTAAAATGGCTGATAATTATTAAAAGCACAGTAGTTGATTTAGGGAATATATGCTTTTAAATGAGTGTTGCAACCTTACGGAAGGCTTCACTGTACTTTGCAGTATACTCTTCTAATACTGTGTTCTGATTTGCAACCAAAACACAGAAAATAAAAATACTGTATTCAGTGAAGTACTACAGTTAGTGCTTAAATGTATAAGCAAAGTTAGCTGGGCAAAGTTAGCTGCTGAACAATCTGTTAATTGCTCTTCAGTATAGTGTGCTGGAGAAACATTCTGTAATTACCTCTGTCATCAGCCAAAATAACATTAGGAATGGTTGTGTTTAAGAAAAATTGGGGGAAAATAAATCCAGTTGTGTGAAACTAAGCAAGGACTTGTTTCTTTCAGAATTAAATGGCTGTAGAGCTGCAATTTTAGTGTTTTATGTTACATTTGTCTTTTCAACATAGTCAAGAAAGTGCTACTGTGATTAAAATGTTTGGCAGAATCTGGAACAAAAAAGGTAGAGTCCATCTAAGTTGTCGTGTGTATCATGTGATGAACTTGTACAAGCGGCCAGGGAATATGAAAGAGCTGTTGCCTCTTTTCTGTGTCTGCATGTTGTTACCTCTGGTACTTGTGTTCCTACATCATGTGAAGCAATCCTAGAAATGAATCAGCATTGCCCACCCACCCTTTTCTTGCACTCAAATCAGGTCTGCCTCCACTGCTTGCTGAGGAAAAGACACTGTGTGGGTTGAAAACAATACGAATTAAATTAGTAATGTGTAAGGGCAAATTAATATTAATGTACAAGGATCATAATATATATGTGTTTCCCGTGTGTTCAGCTGCACAGTTAAGCAGGCAGAGCACTTAAGTGGATGGTCTTGATGACACTAAAAACTGCCTGAGCTCTGCTTGCCTTTCAATGCTTTGTATACATCCCTCCATCACAGCTTCCTCAAGGCACATTTTTACAAGAAATATAATACATTGTAACACTAAGGTTAGCATTGATTCTGAATTTGGATTGTACTGTAAGTCATGACAAAAGGCTTCCTTGGCATGCAGAAGTACAAAAATAAATGAAAAAATAATTTCCCTGAGCATGTAGTTACATGTAAATCCTTGGTTTGTCCTGTTCGCCTTTGGTTTGTGCACTGAAGGTCAGGGAATGCCACACCATAACAGAAGCAGTGGAACTGAAAGCTCTTCATTTTGTCTCTGTTTCTAGATGTAGAAAACTAAATTTTTTGATGCAAACATAAAGAAAACATAGTTGTATCTTTAGTATAATGAATAATCTGTGGATTTTAGTGTTGAATGTTTAATTAATTAAAACTTAATCTATTAATCCAAGTATAGTATTTATATTTCACAATGTAGGTAATGACACCAAAAATTTATTGAATTATTTTCCTCTAAACTTAATTTTCAGGGAAACGATGTAAACACAGTAACTAGACAACTGTGCTTTGAGGATGTCAACACCCCCTTTTCTCCTAAATCAGAAATTGAAATACTGATTTCAATTTTCAAATACAGAAGGCATGTCTGACAATCTGTCAAATTGCTAAGTCATTTTAAAGTGACCCAAGAAGAAATAAAATGTGTTTTTTAAACTATTGACTAGGGGGAAAAAAGTTACATGAGGCTTTTGAATATAAATGCTTCGGTTGGATGTGTCTGAATCTCAGAAGGAATATGTATATGGTGAGCAAATGATAGCCAAGGGTTGGAGTGAAGAAATGGGCAAACCGAAGTCATGGTACATTGAAGCCATACATGACTTCATTTTAAATCCAGAATTACAGAAGGATTCTGTCAAATCACAGTTTGAGTAGAAATTGAGAGATACTTTTATTAACCTTGTAATTAGCTAGTGTTCCTGTGGCATCTTTTTCTGCATATCGCAGATCCTTTGAGAATCTTTCAGTTTGGTTAACAATGAGACAGAAGTGTGAGTTGTTGCTCGTCAGTATTAACAGGCTGGGTGGGGGTGTGGTTGTTTGAGGTAGAGCATTAGGGATATTTTTGTTGGCAGTCTGGATGGACATATTAATAGACTTGCATAAGGTAAGCTCTTAAGGTAGTCTTCCTGATCTTACACAGCTGAATGTACTTTTCACACCAGGTCTGGTATATAAAACCCCTTTCAAACCATCTGTGCTTCATACTAAACATATTTCTGCAAACTTTGTAGCATAAATGCAGTTCACGATACAGTGAAGACTTTGTGCTACAGCTGGAAAAAGAGCTGGTCCAAGCCAGGCTGAGTGAAGCAGAATCCCATTGTGCCCTGAAGGAGATGCAAGATAAAGTTCTAGAGATGGAAAAGGTAAATTAAACCAGGACCCTCTGTACAGAACAGCACTACAAACAGAATACAGGTCCCTGTAATTCTTTGCATAACTGTGCTCTAGAACTTTCTCTTCTGTGCTTTCATGATTACAAGATGCTTTTCAAACCTGTAAGAACAAGAGCAATAACACTAAGATATGTTTGTACTGGCAAAGGTTTGTGAAGAACAAATCCCTTTTCTCTTGTTCCTGAAGCCTACTGTAGTGGAAAACTTGGATTCTGATGAAGTCTTTACAGGAAACATCAATTGTTTCAAAATGATATTCTGCAACACGAGCAGGGGGCTTAGAGTGAGCACTGAGGTGATGTGAAACTAAAAAGTTTGGGAGAAGAGGAGGAAAGGGTACAATATTACCATTCCCAGGTCTTCAGCATCTTCTACTTTGTCCCATTATGGGCAGGGAAAGAATCTCTACACCATTGATTATCAAAATCTCTGCTGCTTTTTGGGTGCTGTGGTAGCTTGTAACTTCCTGATGTCAGAGCTCAAGCTGTACTCAAACCAACTGTCAAACATATACCTTTCTTTGAAGTAAAACTTAACTGCCAAGATAAGATAGCAAAATGAAAAAAGGAAAAAAAAACCAATAAATGGACCTGATATAAAGCATACTTTTCAGATCTTATTGTATTTGCCTTGGAAATAGTTTCCTTAGGAAATTTTAAAGAGCTATATACCCAGGTTTTGGCCAGAACTTAGTTACTGATTAAATTAACCCACTGGAGTCAAGATTTACTTTTTAAATTATCTGAGGGGCTTGATGAGAGCCTAGGAGGTTAGTAGTGTAGTTTTTACTTTCCTGACCATTGGTAAGAATTCAGGATATAAGGCATTTTTCAAAATTCAAAAGGAGACTACTTAACTCAGAGACAGCATGCACTGAAAACTTACCTGTGAAAAAAACCTGGAGTAATAGGGTCAGTTCCAGTGTACCAGACAAACTCAGATGTACAGTAGTACTTCAGTCTCTTATAATGAACTTGAGAGTTCATTAGCTTCAGCACATGAGAAAGTGGCTGAAGCTAATTCCCTCAAATTCCTGCACTACAGCTCTTTATTGCTGTTATTGATGTATCATGTAATCTGGGGAACTTCCGCTGAATAAGCCGAGACTTGCATGGCTATACTGACAGTGATGTAAACATTCAGAAACACACCCTCTCACTTCCTATATTTGCCCAGTACTCAGATCCATGATTTTGAAACATGGAATGCTAATAAATGGCTGTTGTGCTGTGTTCTGTTAACGTTATCCATGTGCTTTACTCTCAAAGAAAACCTGGAAACTGTCACAGTATACATGTCTTCAAAAACACTGGATTTTGCTGATGAGAAATACAGTAGAAGTGATGAAGCACAGTCAGGATATTGTAACTGGACAGACTGTCCTTTTTCTTCCCCTCTGTTTTTTTTCCCATATTTCTCATTATTAGGATTTATCTATGTGTTGCTTTCCCCAGTGTTTTCCTGTGTTCTGTTTTGGCTTTCTCTATTCTTTTTTCCTCATACGTCTTTCATTTCTAAGACCCTCTTCTTGACTTGTTTATATATATATATATATATATTAATGCACGGTTCCTTTGAAAAGGAGAACAGATATGTTGACAAAGGCTGGTGACCTACTTCCTAAAAAATAATTTTCCATTATTATTTTCTCTGTAAACCCAAGTAAAAGTTATAGCTTTAAAGTGTAGTTGTAGTTCCTTGTTTGCTTTACTTTTTATCGACTAGCTCAAAATCTTTCAGATTTCTCTCCATATTTTTGGAGATACCATCTAGGGAAATCACGAAATCAGAATACCTAAAACTACTACCTTTTCATTTTTTTTCTGTAGTGGCAGTTAGGAAGTTATTTATACATACTATATCCAGAAACTTAGATTTTTTTAAGGAATTTTATTTTGCAAAGGATGTGTACTTAAAGTTTGATTAGTAATAAGAGTTATTGTTCCATGTCTATATTCGGAGTGGGTTTCACTAAGCACGATTTTATTCAAATACATATTAAGAGGATGGTCCTTGTTGCAGAGGAACAGCTCCCTCCCTGATGAGGAAAATGTTGCCAGACTACAAGAAGAATTAATTGCAGTAAATTAAGAGAAGCAGAAGCTTCGATGGCCTCAAAGAACTAAGGCAGCAAGTCAAAGATTGGAGGAACACTGGCAGGTATGGGTAGCAATACACTTTTATTAATTTTTATTTCAATGAATGATGATAAACCAAGACTATGAAATTTTGAATTATAGATCAAGTAGAAACTAATGATTGTGGACCAAACTGCTGAGATGACAAAATCTTAAATGCAGCTGCCACAAGAACTTAACTTGGAAAGTATGTTAGAATTTGTCCCTAGATGGCAGAGGACCAGTGCTTCCACCCTAACCATTCTGGTAGGAGGGAAGTACCTGAGCAGTACTCTGACTTTGCTAAGTGGTAAGGTCTAGAAATAGGCAAAAGTCTCAGGATATACTTGCAATTCACTGACTTACCGTAGGCTGGGAAATGACTGTCTTCAGCTTTTTAACTGTTCTTAAAATCAGTAAGTTTCCATGGGTTTCTAGCTTTTAGGACCTACAGGAGAACTATAGCTATTTGTCCTCATATAACTCTGAGACCTTAAATGAAATAAGGGAACACTAGGAAAGAGCCAGCATTATCAGCAAAAACATGCTGTTTTTGTAGCGTCATCTAGCTCGTACCACTGGAAGATGGAAAGATCCTCCCAAAAAAAATGCAGTGAATGAGCTACAGGATGAGCTGATGACAGTCCGGTTGAGAGAAGCAGAAACTCAAGCTGAACTGAAAGAGACCAAACAAAGAATGATGGAGATGGAAACACAGGTATGTTTTGAACACTAGTACGTGTGAATTGAGCTGGATGCTGCTGTTGGACTAGGATAGAAGAATCTAGTGCATACAGTCCAGCTTACTTTAATGTCTCTTCTTTAGTCTTCTATGACTATGCTTTCCAAAGTTCTCATTTGGATTAGTTGGTAAACTGTGTGAATGTAAATTTATTAAATTATATCTGATTTAACAACAAAAGAATGCTTAAGGTGTTTTAAATTTCACAAATCTAATAGGCAATTTTGATAATAGTAATTCTAATTGTTTAAATGGCAGTGTTTTGCTTTCTTCTGGTGAAACTGGTGATACTGGGTTTTCTGCTGAGGTCATGAATCTGGTTACTAAGCTTGGACTCGGCAGAGCAGTCTGTGTGTTGGTCAGGTGTTTTTAGCAGAAGCTTTGCCTTTTGTGTGCCAGAATAGAAATGCATGGATGACCTTGGCTGAGGTTTGTTCAGAAAAGACAATCATAGCTTGACTGCCAAATTCTTTTCGTATAACTAGGAATAAGTTGTTAAGCAAAGAAATCTGAAATAAAAGTGCACTAAAGTGGTGAGTTCATATTATATTAGTGAACTTTCTGTTGAGTCAGTAAGCACACATGCAGTTGATGAGAAGGATTTGTAAGAGACTTTGAGAAATCCTCCCAGGAATATCTGCTAAATGTAACTGTTTTTTTGAGAGAATTGTGCATCCAAAAGGCTAAACAAACAGTAGCTTTACTTGACAAGGTTCAACAATTCCAGAAATAATGAGAGCACGTAAGGGTGTGCTACTGAAGAGAGATTAGCTAACTGCAAGGCACATGGTGGTTATTTCTGACAGAGGCACTGCTTTTCTATACCAAGTGAATAAAGGTTTCCTTTGCCGTAACTTTTAAAATTTTCATTGAGGTGTCAATACTGTTGCACTACAGTTAAAGTGCTTTTATTTTGTTGCCTTTGCCTCATGTTTGTATTTTGGTCAGTAGGGGGCATAGGGATCCTGCTGTCTGGCTGATATGTCACAAGACCTTTTAGGTACTTCTCACTTCAGTGTTATGCATTGAGTCGGTATGTGTTTATGCTGTTTAGCTCTCAGCTGAGAGAAATGCACTGGTTCTCGTATTATGTACTGGCCTGCACAGCTTCACGTACAAATGGTGACTGGTACTACTGCACTGATCTCAATTAAGGTGCCACGTTGCTTTTAGGAATTCTGTGGACCAGAGAAATGTGGCACATAATATCTCTGACATACCTGATGTTTCTTGGATGCATGCTGCAGTTGGGATACAAGTTCACAAAATCTTTGCCTTACCTAAGCAAGAAACTGGGAAAAACAGATGTACAGGAGCTTTGCGATAGCATTCTTGTAATGAGTCATCTGTTGTTAAGGAACAATTTGAATATCTTGATCATAAACAAAACGTCATGCAAACTCTTCTGATTGCACTTAGAAAACTCTGAATGCTTTTTCATCAAAAGTTTTTTATGGTAAATAATCTGTAAGTCTGTTTTGTCAGACTTCAGAGAGTTAAATTAATATCAAAAATCTTTCCTTAACATGCATTTTCATTCCCTTTTTTTGTCATAAATTCAGAATCAGATCAACAGTAATCATTTACGAAGGGCAGAGCAAGAGGTTACCAACCTACAGGAGAAGGTGCAGTATCTTTCTGCACAGAACAAAGGACTCTGGCTCAGTTGAATGAAGCAAACGTAGACAAGCAGAGATTGAATGCACGGTAAACAAGATCCTGAATAGGACTACTTGGGTGCTAATATACATGGCATTTAGTCTTGTCGCATGCTGTTGGATAGAATTGTGTCTTAACTGAGAGGCATAAATCATAAAAACCAAAATCTTTTTACTGATTTTGGCAACATCATCTTGAATTTACCCTCTCACAAAAATCACTTGAGGTTTTGACAGAGCTGCTTCTTTGTGGTCCCACAAGAGAAACTTTAAAGTGTGGTTCTACTCAGAAAAGTGTCTGCATGTTAATCTAAAAAGACCCTCCGAGACAACAGACACTTTTAGGTTTTCATTTTCTTGCTGTCTGCCAATTCCATTTGTTTCTAGTGAACTGAATCAAAAGTGCAATGAAGAGTAACTTCTACTGACTACTCAAACTCCATCACAAACTTTTGGGTAAAAAGCCACTGAATCTTAATGAGAAGAAATTGCTTCTACCGACTGTCTTGTTTGCCATGATCATTGGGTTCCTAAGTGCTATTTTTTTAATGCTGAGATTATTCTTACTGATTTATTATTTTTTTTTAATATTTTCAGTCTTGATGATATGTCCTTTTTCATATACCTGTAACTTTTTGTTTGATACTGAAGGTGCTCATTAAACATTGAGATTGAGGATTAGAGTGTGGAGTCAATATTCTGGTTTTATGTTGACTATAAGAGAATAATATGTTTTTAACTTGACTAATGTGTTTGTATACATAACTATTCTCACTAGGATAATTTGCTTGTAAAGCTCTGTTCTAACATGGGCTAGAGAAAAGCACGACAGTAATAGACAGAGCACTGGTCATATTCTTTAGAGATTCTCTGAAAATAGCAGTGGTCAATAGCCAGTGAAGCAGTAGTACTGACATACACTGACATTAGATCCTGAAACTTGGTTTGTAGTTGATAGAAAAAAAATTACAATTTACATTGTAAGATATTTTATGGGTTGATGTTCTGATATAAATGAAATATTACCAATTTGATGCATATCCATTACCTGGATTTCTACTGTTTAACTATGAGCTAGACAGTGACTACTTGGGAAGAGACTTAGTAGAATACCATGTAGACTCCTGTACTGCTTAAATGCACAAGTGTTTTTGCTAAGTGTGATGAAAATGAAATTTTAGTGTTAAAGTGAATTGAAAGGAAAAAAAACCTTAAAGTTTAAAGTAGAAAGAGAAACATTATGCTTCTCAGGCCAAAAGCTTGCAGTATTACTGGCCTTTTAA
Source organism: Chiroxiphia lanceolata (assembly GCF_009829145.1). NCBI lineage: Eukaryota > Metazoa > Chordata > Aves > Passeriformes > Pipridae > Chiroxiphia > Chiroxiphia lanceolata. The sequence goes on along the minus strand of NC_045645.1, from coordinate 17,049,458 downwards.
ATACTAGGTATACAAGAGACTGTGACGACGATGTAAGGAATATGTTACAGGTGTGAAGTGCTGGCCTCCAGCAGTAACAGCAGACTTGTACCTACGGGTCTTCTAGAAGTAGGTTCAGTATCTGTACCTTCACTAAACAGTGTTGCTACCACCTTAGATTTGGTCTGAAATACAGGCTGCCCAGAGAGGTTGTGGAGTCTCTTCTCTGGAGATATTCACAACTCACCTGGATGCAATTTTGTGCAACTTGCTGCAGGTGAACCTGCTTTAGCAGAGGTTGGACTGGGTGATCTCTAGAGGCCCCTTCCAACCCCAACCATTTGGGGATTTTGTGAAATGCAAATAACAACAGGTAGGTTTAATTGAAAATACAGTACTGCTGTGTAAATACGTGAAATAAAGCTATTTAATATGTTGCTGATATAATAACTTTATATTGAAAACCGATGAAGAAAGTTTCAGTAATCTTTCAGATAATGTCATGGAGCAATACAGACAAATATTAAGTTTTTGTAGCACTAAATATATTTAAAAGTTCCACCTCTCATCTCTTTAAATATAGCAAGTTTGTTATTCCCGATTCCATTAGTAACTGATGTTCGATTATTTTTTTTCTTCCTGTTGTTTCAAGTCATCTGAAATCACACTCTAGTTCTATTTTTGTCCGTACATCTTGGATAGGTAGCAATATTTCTACTTCAAGAGGTGTCTCAGAAAAAATATATATTTGGAATTTTCAACTCCACCCCCAGTTGTTCTATGCATAAAGGATTGGTACGTTATTTCAGTAGCTTGTATTTTTATTTTTAAAAATAACTTGAAATGCATAAGCAGAAGTTAAAATTTTTGTAGCAAGTTACATCTCATACTACCTGTAGGACAACTCTTTTCTGTCACTGGTGTGTACTGATACATTTTTCCCTTTTGATCTGAGTACTGCTTCTACAGCAAGGACTCAATTTCAGATTGTTTCTTGAAACTCACCACTGATCTTTCTAATCAGTTTTGCTAAAGAATTTACAACATAAGATTTGTGCCCCCACCCCAGTCTTCTCCTTCCTACCACCATATCAAGTTCTGTGGTAATTGAGAACATGCTCTGTTTCAGAGATAAAGCATAAGTGCCATCTAGAGCAACACCATTGACTCATCTCAGATACCGGAGTCTGTCCTTCAGCTTTCAGTTAAATACATGCAATCCTGTGGACTTGTCGGTTGGCTTCATTTGAGTAATCACGCAACAGAATTTGGCAAGAATGGCTGAACTTTGGCTAGCACATGATGGATTTCTCTGAAATGGACTCCACTGATTACAAATACTGTTAATTGGATCCTATAGATGATATACCTCTGTTACAGTAATCTTTAAAAAAACCCCAAACAAATAGCATGTTTTCAAGTGGCTACTGAGATAAGCTTTGATATGTTCAATTTGGTCTCAACAATACTGTCTAACAAAGGAAGCTTGAGTACTGTTAGTTTGAAGCACACATTAAAATAACTGAAATACTGGAACTGATTTACAGTAACTACAGTTTAGTTACACCAGTCTGCCATAAAAGCAGGTGTACCTGAGCCTAGTCTGTCTTTTCCCCAGTTATTTGCTCTCCAGCTGACAATAATGCTCACTCACTATCTAGCACTGCTTTCTCTCTGTGGTTGTACTAGACTGCTGAAAATATAATATTAGGTGTTTTGTGCTCTGAAGTCTTGAGGACTTGCCTCATAAAACGGGAATAAGGGTGTTTCATGTTTCCTTCTCTCTTGTCCAAACTCAGACTGCCTATCATTTATAGACAGACTTACAGGTTAAACTTACAGTGGGAGGCTGATTGTAGGTTATGTGCATTGGTATTTTATTCCAAGCTTCGCCGTCTACTGTGATTTAAGATAGCTGGACTAAATGAGGTTAGAATATATTTACTTTGTGGGTTTTTTTTTAATTTATTTTTTTAGACAAAGGAAATGATAAGTAACTCTTTTGTAGCTTTGCTGTTTCTTTATATATAAAGTCAAAGGTTGAAGATTTTTTTTATTATGTTGAGGCTTTTTCTGAATTTACAATATAACATTTCTGAAAACAAGACAGCTGTTTTCTGGACCGAAAAACTGATAACAGCAAGTTTTCAAAACTGCACAGATGTATTTGTTTTAGATTATTACAGTTTCGAATTTATATTAGATGATTACATAATTCTAGGGGTTAAAATTAAATTTCAGTTCTTTGGAATAGTAGTAGTTCACACAGTAGTGCAGAGCAGTTTTCTCTTCTTATAATTTTGGGTAAAAGCAGTGCACAGTTGTTAATAGCTGAAACTGATATTTGTTTGCTTTCATCTCTGCCTTCTTTCAGAGCAAAGAAGAAGTGATGGCAGTTCGGCTCCGTGAGGCAGACCGCATTGCAGCTGTGGCAGAACTCCAGCAGCATATTGCTGAATTAGAAATCCAGGTAACAAGTGATGGCATTAAATGTGTAACTTGATACTGATTAGTTTTTGTACTTCATGGGGTTTTTCTGCCTCCACTTTCTTTCCTCATTAACCTACTGAGAACACAAGGCACTGCTTTGCCAAGTAGGATTATGCTATATTGTTGAATTCCTGTGCAAGCAAAGCCTTAAATCTACTTTATCTGCATACTTGTGAGCTGTTAATAATTGTTTCTGTACAAGTACTGTGCTAATGGCAACACTCTTTTTAACTCTGACTTTTGTTTTGGTTTTTATTCTCGTAATTGGTACTTTTTACCAATGAACAGATGAGGTTGAAAACATCCTCTGCCCCAAAAAAGATGCTAACATTTTGATTTCAGCAAACATTTTTTTCCTATGCTTACTCTTCTGCTATGACCAGTATGGGAGGATTTATTGTAAAACTATTACTCCCTTTATGTAAATCTTGAACAGAAATGTTTACTGCTACCACATCACTGTAGGATCTGAAGATGCATCCTTTGGCCTCTATGTTGTTCCTCACACTTTCAGTTCCTTTTGGAGCTTTACTTGTCTCATGAACTTGAACAGAAATTACTGTTCTTTGTATTTTCTTGGCTTGGAGAAATCATGATGTCTTACTGTAGTCTGGCCTTTCTATACTCATATACTGTTGTCCTGTCTGAATTCTGCTGCAAAGGTTTTCTTGATTATCATTCCCAGGTTACTAGCTAGTTACTCTCTAGTTTATTTTTTTAAAAAAACTGGTATTGCTATTGTCTTTTCTTCCTCTGAAATCTTTTCTTTAAGGTGATGATTTCTCAGCTAGTTGTAGCTTTTTCATCTCTTTGTATTTGGAATGTACAAATAAATTTCATTGAGCTTGCATAAAGAATTTTCATTGTATTTCCTTTAGTGCAGCAGGCACGAAATTTATTAAAAGAAAAAGCAGTCATTTCTTTTAATCATATAATGCTTAGATAATGCTGTGATCAGTACACTAGAAATACAGTAAGCATTGCATATGAATCATTTATCATTTTTTAAGATAAAAGAGTAGCTGAATTTAGGTCAATCTTCTACTCATGTTAACATTTTACTAAAAAAAAGGGGGGCGAAGTTTAGAGGTTACTTCAAACAATGTGATTTTGTAGGTGAGAAGTCAATACTCATTTTGCATTATTTTTACTTTAGTACAGACTTCAAATGGCATCCTGTTTCCCTTATTTGACTGATACAGGTCTCCCAAAAAGTAGTCGAAATCTTATCAAATGGTGAATCCCCTAATGATCAGGGGTTTTTTTCCTGGTAGCTGTCACACAATTAGAATTGTATTCATTTTGTAATGTCAATACATCTAACTGGGTTTTCTGTTGTTTGACTGATCAAACCATCCATGCTCCATCATTTTACAGCTCTCTCCTATTCCCTTTCCATATTTTGCTTAAGTTATAGATATAAAAATTGCATGCAGATTTTTATAATACCTGTTTCATGACTCTGGCTAATACGTTCAAAGATTACACTGCCCCTCTTTTGTTGTGATATTGCACTGTCTCATGTTCAGTTGGTTGTCCACATCACCTCTCCTTCCTTTTCACAATAACTACTTTGTAGGATGCAACTTTTAGTTATGTTTTTATTAATCTAGGTTTTATGTTTCCTACTAAAGTGCATTTCAAGTCTCAATCTTAGTAAAATTCTGGATTTTCTTCACAAATGACAGTGGCTGTGCTTTCTTTGTACACAGTGTGGAGTATGAAATAATTCTGTGGCTGGAGTTCATGTTTCTCATTTGATGACTTTGCCCTGTTAGGTTTTTGGTGAACTACTGATCTCAAACTTAAACAAACATGGAAGAAAACTTCTTCAGTTGTCAAACAGATTTTGAGTGTGAACGTTATCATATTTAAAACAAAAGAGATTTAGTAGAATTAAGTTCCTCTAATGTTAATGTATTTATTTCTGACACTGTAGACATGACCTGAAAGCCTTTTATTGGACTGTGATAGGTTGTTTTTTTATTTAGGAGTCTAAGCAGATACTTTTGACCAGTGTGTTTTGCCAGCAAATATGAAACTTATGATCAAAACTTCCTTTTTGGGTACTCATGCTCAAAAGCCTTTGAAACACCTGCACCAAAAAAATAGTAATGGAGTTGGAAAGCCTGAACTCCCAAAGCTTGTAAACTGTAAACCATGCAATTGATAATAGAGCTTAAACAAATGCCACTTTTTAAGGAAATTGAAAATCTAAATAACTTCTTCCTCATTGGAGAAAAAGCTGCCTCCATTATCTTCTGTTCAGTTTGTTGCTGCACTTGCTGTGATCTTATGTGAGGAGCAGAGAGCCTTTTAATCAGGACTTGCCTTAATGACTTGAAATGCAATATTTAATACCATAAATACACATAGCCAGTCTTAGAGTGTAGGTGTCTGTCTCAAAGTAGAGACGCACAGAGCACCACGAATAGATCTGCTTGGTGAGTTATTTCAAAGCTGATAAAAATGAAGGGAGGAAGTTAACCTACCTCATAACCTTCCCTTTTTTTGAGCAGGGTGGAGCTTTTCTAAGAAGCTCTAGGGATTCACTGCCAGGTCCACATGGTCCATAGCAATGCTTAACCTGAATTGTGTGGTTTTCTTTTAAATGTTCATGTAGGTGTAGGTGCAAGACACTGGTGTTAAATTTGTAACAGAGTATCACTACTCCCACATAAGAACTGATCTGACGTTACACACACAAATGCTAGATTTAAATCACAGTTTATGGGTCACTCTTAGTTTTGGTTAGTAATAACGGCAGAGAAGGAGAAGGAGAGAGAACTCTTGTCATTCAACAGTAGATGTAATTCTGCAGCAAGTTGTCAGTTTATTATGATACTAGGAAGTTATTTTTTAATATATTCTAGATGCCATCTTATCTTGGCTGAGCATTCGGTTAATGAGCTTTTAAATTTCTGTGTAAGTATACTGAAGTGCAATGAGTTGTCCAATACATGACATTCCTTAGCAAAAATAACACAGAATTGAAGTATAACTGAAGTTTAACTTATATTGCACATACCTGTTCACACCTTGTAACTAAATGGCTCGTCCTGGTCAGGTTGCATGCGCTCTGATTGTGGTTGTCTCACCCTTTTGTAAGGTGTAAAGACCCAGGGGTAAGGAATGGACATTGTCTCCCTCTATGTCTATTGTCAATTAGCAAAGATTCAGGTTTGCTTCCTCAGGAAGCTAGTCTAGTTTTCAGCTGAACTGGTCTGATAGCTTCAAACTGCAGCAAGCAAATATTTCTGGCCTATTAATTAGCAAGTGATCCTTCTGATCACTTATGGGCAGTCCTGTTGGTCCATCGGTGGTGTTTTGGGTTTGTTGGTTTGGTTTTTTAAAGGCTTTCCCTGCAGTAGTTGAAAGAAGAATAGAAAAATTCAGGCAGGGTTAAATCAGTTGCAAGCTACTCAGATGGCTTAGGGTATGGAGCATTAGGCCAGTGGAAGTGTAGGCGGGCCAAGGAAGCAGAGTGGGGCAGCTTAATCCCTCTCCCTCCATCTCTGTTCAGGCTGGTAACTTGTACCAGCCTCTTAAAATTATCTATCCATGGCTGGTTTGGGTTGGCAGGTATAGAGCACACTTGTAATATAAAAAACCGGTGTTACATCTGAGTAATCTTAAAGCAAAAAATATCCATAAGAACTCATTCTTCTTTTTGTTAGGTTGGTCTGGACAGGCGGTAACATCACCTCCTCCTGCTGTGTTTCCTGGCAGATTCAGAGAATTTTGTCACATTTACCCTATCTCTAACCGTGTCAAAGCTGCTTTGAGAGCAACTGTAAAGGAAATCCATGATTGTGCTAGTAATCTCCCCCACAATTTAAACTTTTAGCACTATTTCGTTAGACTGAAGCCTTTCTATGACCTCTGTTTAATAACTTTTCCAAGTACTGACTGCTGAGTAAAGAAATTGTTTCCATCTTTTCAAATTACAGGAAACCTTTTTTTTACTCTTATCAATAGTGGTGTGTGATGTTAGTGATGTGTTTTTGAAAGTATAGAATGAGTCACTGTAAAGTCACTGAAAGGACACTAGTTACCACATTTACCCTTCTGAATATACTTCATTTACATTTTTAATGCAGTATCTTTTGCCACAGAGTAAGAATTATAAAGTCTCCCCTGAAAAGAGGCTGAGACAAGGCGTTAACAAGTAAATATTTCTAAGTCAGAAAAAATCAAGGATGTTAGGGAAACATCCTGTCTTCCAGCCATTTTTAGTAAAGATGGTACATTGTTATCTTAGGAACAGCAACTTTCCAGTGTGCCTGGAGTTCAACTGCCTATAAAACCATTTTTTTGTTTTTCTGTGTTTTTAAATATACAGTTATTAAAGTGAAAACAATCCTAGATGTTTTCTTATGATTTAAAATGGCATATTTTCTCACTGATGTGTTTTTATTTTCCTACTCTGATGTGATAATTGAGTGTTTTATAAAACTTTGTCCTTTTGCTCCTCTTGGGATAAGACACCTGCAACTGAAATTTGATTACGTTGATCTTCTGTGTCTTTGATTGAGCAGCAAAAGCAGGCTTAAGGCCTCCAGTGTTTTTTGGGTGACTTCCAGTGATTTATTTATTTGTTGTCTAAACACTTTTTATATCATGAATACTAAACTTGATTCTGGGAGGGCATTATACAGTAATAGTTTTGGGTATTTTAAAATGGCATTCTTTGAAGCAGTCTGTCCCTGCACTCTTGTGTTGCCAGCTATACATGCTGGTCTGCTGACTGAGTCTGAAAGGTCTCCACATGCTTGGTGGTTCTCAGTAGGTATCAGGTGTTTGAGACTAACTGCTGCTTCTTTGGAAGATATTTTTCTCCTGGAAAGCCAGACAAAGGAGGATTCAAATATGAGATGAAAACCATGATTCTTAGCTGATACTTTTTGGTGGGCAGAATTTTTCCTCATTCTAAGAAGGAAATTTTTGGAGTACAGATTTTTCTTCTTAGGAACTCTCAGTGTAACTCTTGTATGTACAGAAGTACAGTCACTCTAGTATTTCACAGCAGGATGAGAGAGGTGAGAGCTTCCAAAACTGTGAAGGGGCCTAAGTAAGTTCTGTTTTAGCAATGGGTTTTTATGATCTACAGAGCTCATTTCCTGCTTTGCTGCCTGTGCTGCTCCCACTATATACACAACCTCTGGGGCAGGGGATTGGATTGTGTTCTGCTGTGTACACTGTTAGAAGCACCTATCACCTGAGCAGAGGTGATACCTGGCTGACAGCGTGTTTGTTTTCATGATACGGGGTTTTCTCATGGGGGAGCTGGTCTGTTGGAAGAGATTATAAGACTGGGAGGAGTTATTAATCCTCCAAAGCAGTGAAACTGAAATGAAGCATCTTTATTACAACATAACACCAATTGGCATTACTTTTCTAAAAACCTTTCTGGGAAGAGGAGATGGGCACCACTGCAGTGGTGCCAGTCTGCAGAAGCAGCACCCCAGTGGGTTGTGCATGTAGAGAGATTCGTTCACATATAACTGCAGGGTGTTTTAAACAAATTCCTAGATTCTAGAATTGGCTAGCTTTCATTATCTTGCAATTCTGATAATACATTTTGCTTATGACATGTTATCTGACTTTTTCTCTATATTTTAGTTTTAAATTTAAAATGGCTATTGTTTGCCTAGAGATCAGCTATTCTTAGTGTCATGACCTCTCCAAATACAACAGATTTTCTATAGTAGTGCTCCCCCTCAAAAAAAAACAAACAAAAAAAAAAAAAAAACCAACAAACCAGCAACCCACATCCTATGTCTGTAATTCTAGATTTTAAAAAATAAAGCATGAAGATATAATTACTAATTGCTTATGCTATTTCCTTTTAAAAGGTGCAATGTTAATACCTTAAAGACTTCCAAATTTTCAGTGGAGTTGTTTTGAACCCATACAGTTGATTTGAGTGCTGTCCTCAAAAGTACAAAGCTGCTCAAGCACAGTAGTACAAAACTATTCAGGCACAGTATAAAAACAATGCAGAGTGAAATGTCTAGTTCCTACTAAAGTAAACACTACAATAGGAAGCATTAAATGAAATTAAGTTGCATTAAAGCAATTTAATTTTTCTTATGTCAGTGGGACTGTCTAGTAACTAATGGTATTGCCTCACCTGGAGTACTGTGTGCAGTTCTGGGTCCCACTGTTTCAGAAGGATGTGACGGTCCTTGAATGTGTCCAGACGAGGGCAATAAAGCTGGTGAAAGGGCTGTAAGTAAAGCCCTGTGAGGAGTGGCTAAGGATGTTGGCCTTGTTTAGTTTGGAGAAAAGGAGGCTGATGGGTGGCCTCATTGCCCTATATAGCTTCCTGAGGCACTCTTATCCCTGGTATCCAGTGATAGGACACGTGGAAATGGTTCAAAGTTGCACTAGGAGAGTTCAGACTGGACATTAGGAAGCATTTCTTTACCAGAGAGTGGTCAGACGCTGGAAGATGCTTCTTAGAGGTGGTCGATGCCCCAAGCCTGTCAGTGTTTGAGGCATTTGGACAATGCCCTTAACAGGCTTTAACCAATTCAGCCCTGAATTGGTTGGGCAGTTGGATTAGATGGTCATTGTTAAGAATTATGTTAAGAGTTAAGAATTATGTAATATGGTGTTATCCAAGCTGAAGTTGCTCAAGCTTTGATTAAGCTACTCATGAAACATGAACATTAAATTATTTGTGCAGTTACCATGTGTTGTTTGGAGCATGAGTGTCATCGTGGTCTGGGGCTTTCACCATTCACAGTGACATACTAGCTGTGTTTTGGCACTATTCTAGTGTCATCTAGAATTCAGATGTACAAGTGGGAATCTAACCTGCATGGGGACAGAATATAGGGTTTGTTTTGCAGTTGTGGAGGTTTTCACGATCTCAAGATGCATATATACTGACCTTAAAAGATACCATACTCTCCTTAAAAGAGATTCTAGGATGATATTAAGATCACTTGATAAAAACAGTAAGAAATAAGTTTTTATGATAATCAGGAAGTAATAGATAATGTCATACAATCTAGGGTAATCTTGAGAAGCAAACCTAGAACTATAGAATTTTTCAGAGGAAGGTTTCTGTCTGATTGAGAGATACTAACAGATAGTAGGGAAAGCTGTTAACATTGGGTTTGGTCACATTAAAAAGAACTGCCATGTTGAAGTTTTTCCTGACAACAATTTTTCTTTTTGAATTCTGTCAAGCCGCCCTAATGAAAAAACACTGTTAAAGAATATTACTACTAAATTTAAGTTCCTCACATTAAAATTTGCCTTTGATTAACGAATGCTCATCAGAAGGTGGGAATTACTTGCATTAAGTTCAGGTTACTTTCTAACGTGAAATGTCACTAGAAAGTGAAACAATTTGTCAGATCATGGTAATACTTTGTACTTGTATGGAAATGTATGTATTGATGAGAAATAGTAATCTTTTCTCACAGTTTTAAAGAATGTTGGGTAACTTAATCATAATCTGACAGATAAAACTTTGAATTTTTTTTATTCATCTAAAATATGTAAGTTTTCAGCTATCTATTTATTATTTATTCTCTAAATTAGATGAATTTGGTAAACATTAAAATATATTTTAATGCTATAGTGTCTGACCCCTACATGTTTTTTCAGTGGTTTGCTACTGCACCTGCATGAGTGTCTCTAAAAGGCAATGGCAGGATCAACTTAGTCTACTTTTCTTTTTTAAAATAAACTCAATCTTTTCTATTGCTCAGAGATGAATAGCAGCTGTGAAAAAGACTGATACCTTGCCCTTAATTTTTTCTATGTCATCCTTTCAATTTATCCACTGTAGACAGACTTGGTAGCTTTTAGAACATGGGCTTATTTAATTTGAAATATGTAATTTCTGTTGCAGCCAGTTAAAAGGATCAGCTTCTGATCTCTAGTGTTTTGAATGTTTCAAGAGGAAGTTACAGCATGACCTTTTTTAAAGCATGTTTGTAGAAAATGATATTGCAGTGTTCCGTTTGGGTTTTTTTGGTTTTTTTTTTTTGTGCTAAATGCATTTTTGTGAATTGCCAGCTCTACAAAATCTGTAGTTCTGAAAGGAAAACTGAAACTTACTTGCCTTTCACTAAAAATGGGGATCTTGCAAGCCAGGTTTGTGCACTATATTCAGCTCCAGCTGACTGTAGTTAGAGTCAGTTCTTCCACGAGCAAATATACATATCAGATTATTTTGTAATATCTGCATTAACTTTACAGTGTTATTTCTGGAATAAAAAGTAACAATAAAATCACTTAAATATAATGAAAGTGTGTGATTCCCATATGGTATACACTGTGGCAGTAAATCTGCATTATATGGGAAATCTGTTGTTTAAATGTGTCTTAAAATGGCTTTTGGTGGTCTTTGCAAACACATGCTTCTTCTTCCCAACACCCCCCACGGTAATGTTATCCATGCAGGAATGTCCTGGGAAGGTGTCCTGAGGTGTTTCCCATTGGCCTTTGTTAACCCCTTCCTGTGATTGGGTGTTCCTGTAAGTCCCTTGAGACTTCTAATTGGTTACTCTGTGAATCCTCCTAAACCCTATAAATGTAACATCCCCAACAATAAACTCTCTCTTGCCTCCTCTCCATGCTGGTGTGCTGTCTATACACAAACATCTTTCAGCTTTTTGTGCAGTGCCAAAACCAACCTGCTAAATGTTACTGCTTCTGCTGTTAGTTTATACTGACTTAACTTGGGAACACCTTTTTCATGTCCTCTTGTGCACCCAGTTTCAATGTAAGCTCAGCTGCTTATTACACTTCTGTTTTAAAAGGGCTATGACACCTATGTTCTATTTGTGCTAACACTTTGCTTTACTGGAGCTTTTTGATACTATAATGTATAGTGACATAGTCATTCACAGTAATATAAAGTAATTTTAACTATTTAGGACAGGAACTATTAGTAATATTGATAATATTATGTGTGTGTGTGAATTGGGTTTACTAAAACAAATATACAACCTCATGTACATAGGACATGAATTCCACCTGTGAAGCTGGTAATTCTTCGTGCTCCTCCATAGAATCCTGCCTGTTAGTACTGAGAGAGTCAGCTTGGTCTGAGCCACTGTCACCCTTAGACACCTGCTGTAACTTCAACCAAATGAAAGTGCTGGATGGTGTCTGGGACTAGCTTCTGTTTGTGACAAAAATATGCAGACAGTTAAACTAAGATTTTTAATATAGTAGATCTTTGAATAATTTGAATATGATTCCTTTTTTTAACCAAAACAGAAAGAAGAAGGAAAAATTCAAGGGCAGCTTAATAAATCTGATTCTAACCAGTACATCAGAGAACTGAAAGATCAGATAGCTGAGCTGCATCATGAGGTAAGTGATAAAATACTACAGTCTCTGATCACATGTACCTTTTGTCCTTTCACTTGTAGCAGGTTTTGGTTATTTAACAGTTATTACATTTTCAGTACCTGATTTTACCCAAGTACATTATTTTAAATGAATGCAATAAAACTCTTATACGTGAATCTTTCCTTTACCCTGGGATGTAAAAGAACAAAAAACTGCTTAGTTACATGATTTGATATTAAAGGAGATCAGCATTTATGTTCCACCTTGGTTTTTCTCCTTAATTTGATGAGTTGATGATGTTCGTGTTGCATTTACTGCATTTGGAGCTTTGTATATGAAAATAAGCCCCTTTATGCCTTTATTTGCTACAACTATTAAGGCTATTACAGTTAGAAACTAAACTGCATTTGTTCGAGTAGAAGAGTCCATGTGTAGATTTTCTGGTTCTTGCTCTTGCAAGGATGAATTTTATGTGGTACTATACTGAGATTGCTTAAAAAAAGAAAAGGATGCTTGCTTAACATCAGTTAACAGATTTGTAAGTTTTAAACTGCCAAAACCTTCAACCTATGAAATTTCTGCCTTCAAACTTCCTTACTCTAATAGTTGTAGTAACTTTCTGTTAGTTAAAAAGATCAGAAGGTCTTGAAACAGAGATGGCTTATGTAACTACCATCCTCACTGGCTCATTTCACTTCATCCTGCATTGTGAAGAAATGTCTTTACTTAACACTACACTGTGTGCAAAATGCCCAGTCATCTTTGCATTATAGTCTGCTTCTGTTTCAGTAGCCTTCTAATACACAGCTCTGATAGTGTTGGTTAAAACCATAGTATCATAGAGCAATTCAACCTAATTGTTTGTTTGGTGCCTTTTTGCTTTTGTTAAATAAACACACACTTTCTTTAAGTGTAGATAGTGTTTTCATAACAATCTCAGTAGATTCAACCTTTTAGGATCAATCCCCTGAGAGCTGTAATACAGTTGAGGATCTTGGAATGCTGTCTATGCTATAGATTGCTATGCTATAGATTGAGGATAGTCTCTAGGGCCATCAGTCCAGCACCTTTACCAATCATTAAGCTCACTTAAAAAACAGATTTAAAAATCAATAACCTGTCTTCTTCCATTAAAGCACTCTAAGTAGCTTGCTTTGTTCCTTATAAGAAAGTCACCTGCTGAATTCTCAGAAAGCCAGATATGTAGTGTATTTTTGCATTATGAATAAATAAGGCACTGTACTGGCTTTTTCTTCTGCTTGGTGTATGTTTAAAAGGTAAAAAACACTGCTGTGGGGGAAAGTGGAATTACTGTTGGAAAGCTGTTGCATAATTTTCTCAATACCATCATTTGTTACATGCCTGGTGAGTAACTCAGTTGTCACGAAGGCAGACAATATTGTACATGTTTACTGTGTGTAAGTTAGTGTTAACAGGTTGGAATGAAGATAAGGTCCATTAGCTCACAGAACAATGATAATTCTCAGTAATACCAGTGATTCTTAAACAGTTCAGCCTAGACAAATCTTTATTAGCATTTCAATTTGACTGAAAGAAAATACCAGCTATAAAGAATAATGAATTTTAACAACAGCAGAGTTTGAGTAATTCCATGTAGAAGACCACTCCTCATCTAGATTTCTTTTTGTTGTGGCTTAATTTTTAATTTACAAACTAGGTAAACACTACAGAAACAAAGTCATTCTAGGACACATAGAAACAGTAAGAAGAAATGGTCTGACTTGATAATCCTACAGGTCTTTTCTGACCTTCGTGGTTCCATGATTTTATGAAACTCTGTATGTAGTAGACATGTTCTATCCTGGCAGCATTCTGAATGTTTCCTTTCTTAAAGCCTGAAAGTCTTTGTTTACTAATGACTTTTTTTTCCCTTCCCCTCTTACTCTTATGTATCTATTTGTCTAGTTTTTAAATAAAAAATTAAGAGGGAAAGTAGTGTTTTCTGCACTGTTTCCTCAAAAAGCAAAATCTGAACAAAATGGCAACAGGAAGAGGCAAAAATGTTTGCCCTCAACTGGTAAATGTAAAGATTAGAATAATTTAGTCACTGCCAGTTCAACAACAACTTTAAATCTGCACTGAGGCACCTTCATGTACACATCCATTAATGACTGTGTTCTTTGCTTTTTGGCTAGCTGCTTTTTGATTCTACTTCTGCAAAAGTTAAAAGAAACGTTACATGTTTGCAAATTCATCTTCCTGAAGATAGGGTGATGGTGTCTGTGACATGCTGACCACAACCTCCCAACTGGTTAGCATGTAAAAGGCACTGGAAATGGAACAGAGCTCTTGCTGACTGTATGATTACCTTCTAATATATTGTAATGCTGTAACTTTAAACTGTTCCATCAGTGTTTGCAAGCCAGGGTAGTAGCCAGGGACAGGTCAAACCCAGAATATCAGTGAGGAACACCAAAAGGGACAGCCAAGAGAGAGTTGTTAGTACTGCCCAGCGACTAAAGCTGAATTCTCTCCACTAGAAGGTGGTGTGGGGGTGGGAGTTGGCCATGGCACAGGTGCAAAAGGCTGCTGCTGTAACTTCTCTCGACTTTTTAAGTGGAGAAAAGTTTGACCCTCAGAGTTCAGATATTTCTCTCAGCCGTTCCACTGTGGTGACCTAAATCAGCCACATATTGGAACTCTGCATATGATTTCAGATGATTAATCAGTGGACTCAAATTACAAAGGACAATTGGTTGGAAGTTTTTAAAAGCATGAACAAAATTTTTTAAAAATAAATTTTTAATTTTGGTCATCTTTTTCAGAGCTCAAAATTTTGCATGTGTCTTAAATATAGTGCAGCTTGCAGCCTAAAGGATAAATTTCAGCTGCTTTTATTACTCATCCAGGAATAGTAATGCTACAGTCAGTCTTCAGTTAATATTATAAGAAGACTTACTTGTAGTAAATTCAAGTTGTATTCCTGTTACTGAATAAAACTGCACATACTGGAAATGGGTAGTATGGCACCCAAAACTGAACTGATGAGGCACAAAGCTATGAAATGTACAGTGTAAATTAAATAGAAAAAGACAATGCCTTTTTTCTTCCCTTTCAAATAAAGTAAAATAACTATAAATGGAATTACTATATTGGATTTTTGGCCTGTTCTAACAAGCTGCCTACCTGATTCCTTTTACACCTAACCAGAGGATTTCTGTAGGACAGTAAGCTAAACTGTATATTGGCTACTTCACAGTAGGTCTTAAACTTGTATTTTATGAACGCTTCAGGAAAGCAAACAGACAATATTTGGAGCTTTGAGGTAACAAGAAGTTGCAGGCTTCTGCTCTACTAGATTCTCTAGACTTCTGTAAGCTTCTGGTTTAGTGGTGAACATGTCAGTGTTGGGTTAACGGCTGGACTCTGATCTTAGAGGTATTTTCCAGCCTTAACAATTCTGATTCCATGGACATTATCTTCGATCTACTTACATGCACCTCTTTCTTTGCACTAACCTGAACAACCAAATATGGGTTAGAATCTTAATACTGAGTGTAACGTACAATGTTATGTAAAATAGTGAATTAATTCTTAAATTCCTCAGTGCAACCATAATTTCACTCAGAGATCAAATACATATAGATCAATTATTATTAACTTGCACTTTTAACTTTAGTAAATATATGTCAGGTTTTATGTTCATTCCCTAGAAAGTTACTGACAGCTATCCTTTAATCTTTTACACAACCTCTCAACATTCAAAGAACAGCTGATGCATAATGAAAGGATACTCAGACTGCAGTATTTCCACTTAGCCAGTAGCTAATCCTTTGATAAGTTTTGTATATTTAGTGCTGTACTACCTTTTCTGCTTTGTTGGGCACAAAGTTGTTAGATGGTTGTGACTTATGACTTTATTGTTGAAGGTTGAAACTAGTGTGAAAACCTGAAATGTTGAGGATCATCATAAACAGGAAGTCATGATGTAAACTTCTTTTTAATATGCACTGGACTTGGATACTCTGTCCACCTTTTCAGAAATTTGTGTCCAATTGCCATTTGTTCTTTTCATGAATTGAAATCTTTCCACCTAGCATTTTCTTTCTTCCTCCACTTCCCTTCCATTCTTAAAGCTATCTCTACAGTATTCTCTTCCAACTTAGTGGGATTTTAGCCTAAAATGCTTTCTCATTGTGCAGTCCCAACAGGCTACAGCTTCTGTGGAGCAACTTT
Source organism: Chiroxiphia lanceolata (assembly GCF_009829145.1). Classification (NCBI taxonomy): domain Eukaryota; kingdom Metazoa; phylum Chordata; class Aves; order Passeriformes; family Pipridae; genus Chiroxiphia; species Chiroxiphia lanceolata. The sequence goes on along the minus strand of NC_045645.1, from coordinate 17,033,471 downwards.
TGTTACTCTTGCCAGTAAGTACGGAAGCTTGGTTGCCCTGTCTTTGGCACAGAAGAAACAAGGTCTAGTGAGCACTGTATTCTGTCACTTGACTTTCAAGTTCATATGTTTTAACCGATGTGACATAAATGACATGAGTATACAGACACTGCACGATTCATACTATGGTTATATATTCTCAGGCTGCACAAGGAGTGCTAATACTTCACAGAAGTTGCCTTTGATTAGACACCAAAATGATAAGTGAAAGCAACTTTTGTGGTACATTTTTACTGTTCAAGAACGTATCCCACTCAGTAGGCAGTACTGAAGTAAAGCTGTTATCCTATGTGGAAATGAATACACTGGAAGTTTTGGACTGTTACGAGTTTCCACTACGTAAATTTAAAGGTTTAAGAAAAAGTAAGATGAATCTTGAACAAGTTGTTACTCTTTTCAACACAAATCACATACTGAGGAAACAGGGAGAGGGTGTTCGTAGTTTTCCACTTTTTCCTTTTAATTCAAACTGAATGGAATTAAATGATTTATAAACTACTGAAGTTCTGCATTTCATGCACTACCCCTCTACGTGCAATCACTTTATATGTATTACCCAGCAGCTGCCTCTGCTTCCTGTTGGATGTTGCAAGGCTCGCATGTGTTACCTAGATTACAGGAGTGGTACAAAAGATTAGAATTGACGTGCTTACCCACAAACTACACTGGCAGACCACAAGACACCTTTGGAGACAAAAGCAAGTGGTTTCCAGTCTTTCAGACTTTGTGATTTAGGACTGAAGTGCTTAAGTTGTTTCACATGAAACTTTACAAAGTTTGTCATATTGTTAGCTGATTTTTGTGTCTCTCAGAATCTTTTAATGAGTTTGTTTTGCTCTTAAATTGCATTTTCTTATTTATACTACTACAGTATTTCAAATGGGGATTTGTTTTAAGCTTATGACGGTTTTCATATTAAAGGCTAAATTCTGCCTAACACTGAGGTCCACAAAAGCCTCTACAATTTTGGATTCCAGTGGATTTTTCCATGAAGCTATGATTCATCTGTGTATTGGGTATCTGTGTTAGAGGACAGCTTTATGAAGAGAAACAGCACTTCCTTCACTTAGCACATTTTTCCTTAGGAGGCAGAAATATGGATGTTCAAAACAGCCCATTTTTCAATTATACTGTGGCATCTGTGCATCTGCAGGGACTATTCCACCTCCCACCCCTCCCCATGAATTTAGAGAGCTGATTGCTGGAGTTTGGGAAGAACATTCTGGGAAACTTCATATTTTGCCTTTTTTCTGCAGGCATCTGCTATTGACCACTGTCAGAGACAGAATACAGAGCTGTTTCTCTGTATTGAGATATGCTCTCGACAACTAATTGTAATATTTTGAGAGGAAGCAAGGATGAGATTTTCTAATGTGCAAATCTTATGCATGTGTTTGGTATTTGAATGAAAACCAAAATCCTGATGTTAGTGTGGCATGCTGTTCCAACAGTTAGAAAACTATCTGCAAACTAGTCCAGTTAACAATATTTCAGCTTGGCTGATGGAAAAGAATAACGTGGCGAATTACTTGGGGCATTATTATTCTGCCAAAATAATTTCTGAGGCATTTAAAAGGCTTTATAATAGTACCTTTAAGTGAAATTCTAGTGATTAAATTCTTGCATATTGACAGTGCAGAAAAGGGGGATTTTTTAAAGGTATTTCCCATTTCAGTATCTGAAAACTTGATGGCTATTCAAAGAAGTAATGACCATTAGCTTACTACTCTTCCATTCCCACATACATAGAGTTTATCTAGGAATGGATGATATAGTATGTTTTAAGAACCTAATGCGGTCAGTAAGATTCTGATATAGGTGTTATCTCATGGTCTGATCATGCTCCTGGTGAGCTAACATTTTAAGATTGGCTTAATGAAAAAAGATATAAAAGTTGGAGATTAAATACTATGCTTTTAAAAGATTTTGCTTGTGTAAATGAAATTCAAGATAGTTTAAGTAATGACTTTGAGGATAAATAATGCATAAGTTGTGACCAAAGGAGTAACTGGTAATATGGCTGAATTAAGGATACATCTTGCAACCTGCATTAGCTTTCTAGGCTTTTTCACTGCTGAAACTACAATGGAGAAGGGAAAGTAAACTGTAGCCCATCAGTGTGAAGGATTAAAAAAATCACCTATATGGGCCACGCAATAAAATACCTAAATAAAATTCAATGCACTACAGTACCAGGATGAAAGAATAAACCACATTAACAGTTCCTTTAATCTTAAATATCATAAATGTAAATGGTACGTAAGCTGTGTTTAAAAGCTGTCAAATTATGTTCTCTTTTTATTATTAGCTAATAACCTTATATCACTGTGGGACGGCGAGTGGTTCTGGTCCCTGGCACAGTTGGGTCCAGGTTGTCCATTAAGAGTTGAGGGAATATCTTTACAAGCAGCTATGTGATGAATCCGCATCAGTCATAGATGAGCACAAAATTGTGGTGCTCTTGTGACCCACTGGAATAGCACCAGATGGGTTGTCCACTTCCAGCAGCATTCCTGGTTCCTATTTCTCTCATAATCATAGCATCTGAGCTTGAAGATGGGATACTAGTGGGAAGCATTATTTCTTTCCTCTATTAATTTTATTATTTGGATTCCTTTCAGTCAAATTCAGTGCTTCCCAAATCAAATGTTCTCTTATCTGATGCAACACTAGACTGCATTCAGAAGCAGAGTAAATAACTTGGAGTAAATAACATACTTTAGAATAATGGAGATATGAGGATTAACTGGGGAAGGTGAATTCTAGTTGCAGTTCAGCCTACCAGAATTTTTTTCAAATTCTCTGGAGACAGAGGGTTTATTTCAGTCAATTTTTACATTGTTTTCCCTCCACAGTTGTCAGTAGAACCATAATGTTGGTTAAAACTCCTGTATTAACTCTTGCAAAGCACTTGTTTCTCAATACAGAAGAGAATCACATTAACATCTTCTAATAGTATGTTTTACTAGACAAATGCTTTCAAAATATGTGGCTGTCTATAAATGTTTTCTTACTTGATAAGAAGTGTTGTCCCTGAAAGGAAATATGTTAGCCCTCAGATTTACAGAGTAAGCATTTCAACTTGTGGTGGAAGTTTATAGCACAATAAATCATGTGCTTTTCTTTTACCATATCTTGCAAGCACAGTTGGACAAGAGATGATCAGATTTTTCCCTCTCCACAAGTAAAATTCTTGCGAGGCTGCTGGACAGCTAAAAATGTAGTTGCTTTACTAGTTATGTGTCAAAGTTGCAGAGCCTCCGTGCTGGCAGAGTCTGATTTAAGTGGTTGTGGTCAGTCTGAGGAACCTGTGATGTGATAAGATAGCGTTTGTGAGGTCATGTGGTTTGCAAACACCCAATCTAATGTAGCAGCTTTGTCTACACAGGAGAGTTAAATATACACTCTATGCTTTAGAAAAGGGAATTGCTTTACTTCTTAGGCTCAACTTGTCCTTGAGAGTCAGATGTTAAACTGGCTTGATAATGCCCAGATTGTTACAGAAGTGGAGGACTGATCAGATTGGGAGTCTTATTATCCAGTAACTTTCTCCAATTTAGTCCTGACTTTAATAAAGCAACTAGCTTTAGAAACTCTCTGGCTAAACTAAGCAATCAACAGTCAGAAGGAAGGCACAATGGAATCTCTATATTTTATGAACTCGTTTGTTTAATTCAATTAACTTTGGGTGGTCATAGTGTAATTAACACAGTCATGTTACACTTGCCCAGAATGATACGATTGATTCCTTAGTGATGGTACTTCATTCCGTGAATCTTTGGACACAAACTCCATCTTCATCTTTGCATGAGGTAAGGTTGATTCCTCTCCCTTCTCCCCAGTAACAACACCATCAACAAAATATTTTCCATCCCGTGTGAGGGTGAAGGAAACCTCTAAATGTGAAGAGTGTAACCAGGACGCTGATGTAGTCTGTCCTTAAATGGAACATGTCTTTGTTTACTTGGATGAGGGACACATGATTCTTAACTGTTTCCCCACCACTAGTGACAGATTAGGTAAAATAAATGAAGATGGGTGATGGTTTTCACATTTTCCCCTTTTTTTTCCCGACTGTATCCTACTGCATCTGAGTTTCAGATCTGTCTTGCTGAGCAGTATAATAGTTCCTGATTGCACCATTAAAGATGAACATAGCTATATTGTGTCTTTCTTTAGAGTTTCTCTGGATTGCTAAAGCAAGTAAACTGATAATAGATAAAGTTATTTCACTATCTTGGCAATAATGTTCTTGACTGTTGAAACTGTGTAACCTGTCTGCTGTACCGATTAGAGCTATATTAGGGTCTGTTGTGTGTTTCTGCCTGTAAATTAAGTTTTTGGGGATTGAAAAGTGGAGGAATCGAGGAATTGAGGTTCTACTGGTTTATCTGAGTGGTTGTTCCTTGCAAAAATTAGGTGCTGCCTAGGTGAGAAGCAAGCTCAAGAGAGGACTGCTATGTGTTAGCTTGTAATAGGTCTCCGTAAACTTATCTGAATATAAGTGAGGCAAACAGTGGAAATGTGGTAGAAACCCCTCCTAAAATTCTTTTATCACCTTGAGTGGCAGCCAGCACAAACGAAAGTAGTTTCTGCAGTCAGAGGCAAAAATGTTACTTAGTCCATTTAAAACTGCTGAGTTTAACTTGTGCTTTAAAAGGACAGAGTAAAAGTGTGAAATGATCATTTCCTGTAACTGTTGCCCGGAATGGGTATATTTTCAGTCTCTCTATCAGCCAGTACATTCTAGTTAATGCTTGAGGTTTCAGTAACGTTTGTATTTACAGATGCATACTGTAGAGAGGTGCACTGAGACTTAGGTATTTCCTTGGATATAATAATTGCAGTACCGTCAGTATGCTTATACTGCTGTTTTAAATTATTTTTGTTGTCGTGTCCTCACTGCAAATAAACACTTCCATCAGAGCTTCTTGTAGAGTTTCTGGGAACTTTCCATAAATAACTAGTAGGTAGGGGGAAGGAAAATTCCTAGGCCTGTAGCTTGGAACTTTCTTTGGAATTGCATACAATCTCACTACAACAAACCTGTCAATCTTACAAAAATTCCCTCGAGAAATAAAACCTGACTTATAATTGCCAAATACTAACTTTTTTTGAAAATAGTGTAAGAGTTGGGTATTCCTTAGCACTGTTGCTATTTCAATTGCATATTTGATACCTAACTTCAAAGTTTAACTTGATTACACAGCACTAGATCAAAACCAGATTCTTTAACCATATAGTGCAGTGATCAAAATGTCATGACCTCCCATTGATCGCTTTATTGGTTTCCTGTTCTGATTCACTGGAAACCTTCTGATCTGAACACTTGGTGGTGGTTTTAATCTTTGTCACGTTTACAATACAGCAGACTATGGTAAAACTGATACACAACATACATTTAACATCATATTTCCTTTTGGCTCAAGTGCTCTCCAAATAATAATGTTGAAAAAATACTTTTTATAAAAACTTTAGTCAGGAAATATAAGAGTACATTCAGAGCAATAGGAAATAAATAGCTGGACAACTAGAGCTGAGATAAATATTTCAGATATTTGAGATAAATATTTCAGGTTGTATACCAGTGTGTTATATACTAGTGTGTTACTCTTGGTCATCCTTTTAAAAGTATGAGTTTCAAAAACTAAGGTAATACTTTCATTAAACAGGAGACTAGTAATTAATCACATACTTAATCTTGGATTCCAGAGAGTTAAAGATGAGTCGGGCAGATTCATCTAATGTTGCAGTACCTCATGACTGTTGCTTTTAAGCCTACTATAGATGGGGAAAAAAAGTCAGGCCAGTTTTTAACTGGTATTTTTAACTTTTAGCAATAGCAGCCATATTTGCACAGCCAGAATAAGCGGCCTAGGCCTGTTCAGGTATTTATTATTGTCATTCGCTGGTGTTCTGGCTCAGACCCACAGTAGGATTATCCAGCCTGGAGTTTACTACTTGCTCTGATTTCTGATTAGCTTTTGTTACCAGTTTCAAGGTGTTTTGCTGCAATTGCTCTAAGAAGTGGATAGATAATACTGCATCAATATTAGATTGAATTCAATTTACAAACTCCAAGACCAGCTGTACTGTTTTGAGATAGTGCAGATCAAGAAGTTCAAAGAGAACCTGCAGACAACTGGATGTGGACACTTGCAGTCTTCCTACCATGAAATGTGCTGCAAATCAGCACCTTTGAACCCTTCTGCTATACTGAAAGTAATCAAAAACTAACTTTCCCAATCTGTGTCTTTCTGCTTGTCCAAAAATCTCTAGCAAATCAAAATTAACTTTTCTCCAAGACTCATTTTATAACACCTCAAGACAAGAAGCCAAATATTCCACCAAGTCCTCTAAAACTTTTTGTCAACAGATTTTTATCTTGGTATGACCATTATAAAATATTTTGGGGGCCAGATGAGATAATGCTGGAAGGAAACAAATACAGCTCTGAACACATCTCTACAAAGCAGAGTTAATTTTCTTTAGGACACTATTTTATATTCTTTATAAATACTACTTTATAGAAACCACTAAACTTGTACTGTTCTAGAATCACTAACTCATATCACTTGTTTGCTGATTGTGCAGGTTTCCTGGTTTTGTCATGCTACACTCAGTCCCAAATAAAAGGCCAAATGTGCTAAGATGGTCCCAGACAGTCTTGAGTATGTTAGAATGCAGCTTGGCTCTTCCTGTAGGGATCTTACAGGGACTGCTTAATAACCTGATTTCAAAGGTGGACTCCCTAATAATCAACATTTTGTTCATCTCACTGAAAGCTGGGTGAAAATTTTTAGATAAGGAAATGAATTAATGTATATATCAAAGACTTTAAAAGTGTCTTTAAAAAAAAGCTTTTATGAGAAATGAAATGTTTAATGGTGATTCATTAACTGCTAAGAAAAGGAAGCAGCTTTGCAAACAAATTTTTGAAATACTCTCACTGCATGTACTTTGAAAGCATGATCAAGATATTTCCTGCTTTCTTAAGTCACAGCACCTAATGCACTGGATTTTTTTTTAAGCAATTTCAGTTTGCTTTATTTTCCTTAACTAGTTTAATTTCTTTATTTAGTCCCTGATGAGAAACTTGAGTACTGCCTTACAAATATCACCTTTGGGGGTGGGGGAAAGGCTAAAGCAAAGGCAAACTATAGAGCTATGTAGTGGTGGCTCTAGTCTGCTAGACCCCAAATTTATGTCAAACCCTCACCCTAAACACTTCAGGCTAACTTTAATATTTTTAGTTTAGGTGAACTCCGTGGGGAAAAGTATTTTTGTTAGTGGCGTTATAAAACTTCTCTGAAATAGTCTTCCAGAGTTTTTAAATGCCTTTTTAAATGTATTCACTTCCCTCCTGATGTCCATGGTTCTTCAACACCCATTAGAATGTACTGAACAGCTTGATTTCAGAAAAATTTAGCTAATTTGCTGGGATTTTTTTGCTTTTGGCACAAAATTAAATCTTAGAGAACGGAGCAGTAAAGAGAACTGCATACTAACACTTCCTATTTGAGAATGTCATTGTCTATTATATCAATTTCAAAATTACTTAGATTTTACGATGAAGCAGAATGTCTTTAAGGAATCTGAGAAGACTCAAAGTTGTTCTGAAGAGTTTAGATATTTTAAATTGAAAAGAAAATAAAAAGACGTGTGAAAGCAATAAATGAAGATGTGACCTATTTCCTGAATTTCTCTACTAAGAATATCCGACTGTTGCAGATCTTGCATGTCTGCCTCACAGCAAAATGAAGACACGGTTCATTGTGATTTCTCTTTCCTTTGCCCCCCCTTTTTTTAACATATTGTCTGGATATATTTTGAGGTCTAAAAAATGTATTCTGAGGTCTACATTTCATCTTTTAAATCTGTAGGGGTAGATATGGCATTGGAGAATCCAGAATGGCTTTGGTGAGAGACTGGGGGGAGGGCCCATCTCTGTAGCTTTTCCAGAATTTCAAAGAGGAGAAGCCCCTCCCAGCTGTCACCTTTCAGCGAGTCCAGGGTTGTTAGAGTCTCTTCCTCAGGAGGGACAACAGTGATTGGGTAGTGGGAGCAAATCGAGTAAATGGGAGTTCCTGGATTCAGCATCTGTTTGGTCAGGTTTGTTTGGGCTTCTTGAATCATCAGTAATTTCCAAGAATGACCCTTGTCTAGCACTGATCATGGCTGTTACTTAGAAACTGTTAATCCTAATTATGGCTGCATTTATAGCTATGGTTTTAGAAAAAAGCCCTTAATGCTAACTGAAGTGAAACAGGAAATTCACTGATGCTGAAATAAAAGCCACAACTTCAAGCTTTGTCCTAATACAGTTACAAAGATGACACATTGCTAATTTAGCATATATTTTTAAAATTTGTTAGAGAATGTGTCACTATTTCTAAGCAAAGAATATCGTACTATATACAATATGTGTTGTTGATTTTTACAAATAATCTTATTTTACATGTAATCTGAAGGTATATGAGTTGTCAGGAAAAGACTATCCTATGTCTTTTGCATATGATCCATATGTTTGGGTAAAAACTGCCTCATGCTTGAGGAAAATGAAGAATGTCTTCTAAAGCTGGTTTGGTTTTGCTTTAAACTTTTTCTTTCTTGCAGGATTAATTGAACCATACCTAATATTTTTTTAAATCTCAGACTGTCAAAAAAATGGCTTTCATTAAAATGCTCTGATACAATTCTGTCACAATGCATGTCTAGCAGTCCCTTTCACATAAGGAAGCTGATTCTGTTGGGAAAGTTTAGAAATCCTATTTGCATTGTAGCTGTACAGCCATTAAACTTGATAAGAATTGCTTTAGATGATGGATTGCTATTATTAGTTTCTGCAACCATTCGTTTAGCTCACCTTGTCTCCGTTTGTGCAGTGTTCATGTTGTGATGGTTTCAGTATGAATGTGACTCAATCATGTATTTAAAAATGGGCTTCAGAGAGTTTAAGATGTCTAAGGAGCTGCTTGTGTTCATGGAAGTGAAAAAGTAGCATGAAAAGGCCTGTAACCTTAACACTGTTCATTTCCTTTGCGTGCATGTGCAGAAATGCTTCTGCGTTGTACCTGCTGGCGGTAACAATTGTCTGGACTGATATTTGTCTCCCAAATGACAACATATTTTCCATTAATTCAGTTGAAGGTGCTCCAAGTACTTAATTTCCTGAGATAAGCGTTTTTCCAAAAGAAGTTACTGGGAGTGATTTTAAAGTAGTGATAGTGTACTACTGTATGCCTTAAACTGAAGTAATCTCATTACAAATGGGATAGTCAGCACTAAGTAGCAGTCAACTGTTATATATGATAAGGGATCCCATTAGATGCTGTGGACAGTCTCAGGACATTTTAAGAACTCCAATTAATTTGCTTTTATTCATATTAAATGTAATTATAATTTAACAGATCATAACTGATTTTTTTTGGCTTCTAATTAGGTTTTGACTTCTAAATCTCTACTTTCATCTTGCCAAATTGACAATGTTTTTTTATGCATTATAGGACAGGTATTTGAAAATGCTTACGACTTGTTTCTTCAGCTAGAACATACTTTCAGCAACATTCTAATGTTGACACAGGTTTGTTTTTTAAGTATGAAATCTTATGAAGAGTTCCTGTTACTAAGGTAGAGAAAAATAATGAGGGAACTCTGATTTTTAGATTCCTCTCGTTATAAGTAAAAGCACTGAGAATTCAGTATCTTTATTCTTTAAATAAAAATGTAACATCTTGCCTTCTGCCAAAACCAATTTTATTCACCCACGGCAGTGGTCATATTTTTATTGTATTTTGATCTCACCTGTGTATTGTATATTAAATAGTTATTGGCAAGTTTTGTTAAAACTTGTCTTTACTATTTCAGAATTGAGTAAATTTCAAGAATTAGTAACTGAAGCCTTTTAAAGAGGGCAGACAGTAGCACTTTAGTTTGAGTTTTCACCACTGAACTCCTACTAGCTTTAAAAATCTACTACTAGCTTTAAAAAATCCTACAGGTTACAACATAAAAATGTCTCCCAGAGCTTAAGCAGAACTCTTTCACAAAGTGCCACTTGAAAATATGACATATGTTCTCTAGTTAAAAAAAACCCAAAGGGTCTTGCAACTGAATAGCACCCTTCAAACTATGATCCTATGATTTAATATAGAAGACCTTTTGAATTGTTTTAAAACTTCTAAATTTCTCTTTACTGTTTCTCCTTCATGCCTGGCTCGATGAGGCAGTCAGCATCAGGTAAGAAAGTTTATTCTGAGGTTCAAGGATCTGATTGTTAGCCTTTTTTCAGCTCTTTTGAATTTGTGAAAATACAATGTTACTTGTTAAGAGTATGTACAACTAAAGTATTTTCATATGTTGACCAGCAGACATACAGTTTGTCTTTAAAATGCTGAATTCTTTAGGCAAGAGAATGTATATAAATGCACAACATCACTAAGATTCTGCTCTTGATTCAGCTGGCTTTTGAAAGGATGATGATGACATAGATTTTGGTCATATAATGTTATTAACCCTTTGAAATGTCCTAAAGACCATGTGAATGTGCTGTAGTGAAAACTAGGTTGAAGCTGCAGTCATCTAGACAATATGACCTGGATTTGAGAACTCAAAGCAAAACACATGGGTTTACCAGACCTGGATTTTTATCAGTTGGGTTTTTTTCACAGATGTGATCAGATTTGAGATTCTTGCAAAACTGAAAGAGTAAGAAACAAGTTCATTTAAATGTCACTTGTTGGAGTGACAGAGATCTAGTTCCCTTCACTTGGAGGAGCAGACCCAAAACTGAAAGCCTTTAATCAATACTGACTCTTTGTACAAAAGAGAACAGAAGTCTATACTCTGTTCAACATGACTGCAAGAAGAGGGTTGTTTTTCCTTCAGGGAAAAGGATAGAGTGGAACTAGGGTGTGGAGGTGTATGTTTGGGTTAGGTCCACACATCCTGCATTCTGAGTCCTTAATCGGATTTCCCATTGTCTTGATATGTTGGCTACACGAATAGCAAATCTTGGCATAATGCTTTAGTTCCTACTTTAAGCTCTTCTTCCATGTTCAAATGAAACACTGACAGCAAGAATCTCAAGTCTGTCTTAAAAAGTGACAGATGAGCTTTGATGTAAGGTGATTCATCAGTTGCAAAATCTAAGCCCTTACCTACATGATGGCAAACATAGAATTGTTAGTTACAAATCAGGAAAGATATTTTCAAGTTGGTTTTGAGAGTCCTGTGACATCACTGGCTTAGCACACAGTAGCAGCCAAATTGGACAAGGCAATGTTGGGCATCAATAGGAAGTATATTAAAAAACAAATAAAGGAGTTTATATTGCCACTTGGTATCTAGATGGATGTAGAGAGTTTAAAGAAGGCCTGTAGGGAAGTTAAAAGGCAACTGAAATGATCAGCTGTCTTGATCGCTGCCTGTTCATAAGGCTAAAAAGGAGTGGAACTCATCTGTTTTAGAGAGAGGGCTGAGGGAGGCATTGTGACATAAGGTTCAGAATCATGACCACAGAACTGCTCTTCACCACTTGTTCCTGCATTATTTGAATTCGAGGGCAGTTACTTAAAAGGAGTAGGAGATTAGTTTAAAACAAATAAAGGAATTTCTGGAACTTACTGCCACAGGAAGCTGTGGAGGTACACAGCAAATAAAAAGAAAATCATCAGTCATGGACAGCTGGTCTATAAATGTATGCTGAACCAGCTAGAAAGAGACTGCACTTATATTTGCTACAACTACTTCTGGACAAGTGGATGGGGGCTTGGTAATATGAAAGTTCTGTTGTCACTGCTGGAGACATGATATTGGGCTGGTGGACCAACAGGACAGTAATGTTCCTGCCTTGAAAAAAGATACTGCTTCTCCTGTTACAGTGCAGAGCCTCACTTGCTAGACTGTAAAGTTATGTGAGAATGCAAAACTTCATTTTAAGGAACATCTATTTTAGAGCCTTATGCTGATATTAGCCACTGCTATCTAACTGCACTGGAGCACAGGCTGTCTGCAAGTTGTTTCAAATGCTTTGAGAAGCCTTATAAAGCTTTTCTGTTGCAACAGAAACTACAAATAAATAGGCTCCTTCAGAAATGCTCCTGAACAAATATTCGATTGAAGTGCCCCTGAACTATCTTCAACTCTGAAAGTACACAAAACTGGAAATAGTGCACAGCTGTTCCCACCTATTCTGTTAAATAATTTTAATTTCTTGAAGATTACTTGCTTTCATCAACACTGAAGTTTAAAAGTCAGTGCAAAACAGATTCTACCTTCAATTGAAAAAACAACTTAAGTATTTTCAAGATTCCAGTGATGCATTTCTAATTGTAAAATAAAAGTAACATTCTGTTGAAGTCCAGATTTTGCAATAAATACAGACATTTAGTACTGATATTTAATGTAAAAGCATTTGTATTCAAATGACAGCATTTCCATCTTTGAGAAATGCAACAACTTGGGCAGGTACAAAGTATCTCAACTTCTCAAACTCCAAATGGCTCCCATAAAGAGCAGTAATGTGCATCCCACTGCCTGTGCTTTTCACGCATCTCACTGAAGCAGGTTGGAAGAGACCCTGGGAGGCCTCTAGTCCAACTGCCTGCTCAAAACAGGACCAACACTGAATTCAAAGCAGGTTGCTTAGGGCTCTGTCAGCTGGGTGTTCAAACTTAATGACGTGAAGAGTCAACAGCCTCTGAACAACCTATTCTAATTCTTAGCTAGCCTTATAGCAAATATTCTCCCTTCACATTCAAACACAACTTTATGGTTTGTGTTATGATCAATGTATCTTCTTCCACCATGCATTTCAGTAAAGAACCGGCTCTCTGCTGGCTTAAGGTATAAGCTCCTGCCCCTTAACCCTTAAGTCTTGGTGCCTCTCATTAATCTTTTGTACTGGGGAAGGAGTGAGGTAGCCAGTGTGGAATAGGACAGATGCAGTCTAACAAGTGCCAGATAAGAATCCATTCCCATGATGTACTGGTTGTGCCCTTGTCACCGCAGCCTAGTGTGCTGTTAGCCTTTACCCCTGCCTGGGGACACTGTGCATTCACGTTTAGCCTCCTGTGCGTCAGGTCCCCCATGTCCTCTTCAGCAGTGTTGCCCTCCAGCTTGTTGATCCCCATAATACAAATTCTACGCTGTAGTCTGTGCTTCTGGCTGAGGTGGCCATGTCTCAAGCAGACAGAAGTTACAGAACTCTGTGACCATTGATATTACCATTGATTGTCATGTATATTCTCTGCAGTACATTTATGTTTCTTCATAACAACCTGTTTCCCCTTGGATGCGAGGAGTACTTGAGAAAAAAGGCAGGCAAGTGTGAAGCTGCAGATCAGAGGTGTTTCTGGAAGGTCACAGATTTGTTATTTTAATGAAAGGACGCACAAAGATAACACCACAGTGTTTTCCTGAGCTTCCTTTAGGAACTGGCAAAGGTTGTGTCTATTCATGATTTTTTCACCAACAGCATTTTCCACAGACTCTCTTTTGGAAAGGTTACTACCTAAAACCATAAAACCATGATTTTGTCATATTACCGAAATATATTCATCTAAAGGTATTGTGTTTTAAGTCTTCAGGAAAACATCTGAGGTCATTGGCTTGGCTTTCTGAGTGTTCAAAACAACTAACATTGAGTATCAGCTTTATAATTGCAGGTGAACCAATGGCTCAACTCTGCAAACCTAAAACCATATAATTTCCTACTCTAATATGAAGTTTGTAGTCACTGGTACAGTGGATCTTTTTTTTTTTTCCTGTGGTGAGGGCGGAGAGAAATTGTTGGGTTTCTGTGTTTTATTTTCTTAGTGACTAAAATTGATAGCTGTTTTGGAAAATTCATGTGGTAGCTAATCTGATCATATTGCAGGATATTTTCAGAGATAATGTTTCTAAATAACACAAGAATGTCTGTATCAGGCTGTCTGTATCTAGGTATATAAGCTAGTAAAAATTATCTATTCCAGATATATGTTACTGTCCAGTATCTAATATTTGGCTTAAGCTTAATTTGCTTGCATCATGAGTTACGCTGTGCAAATGTGGAACTCTGTTCTGCTTGCCTTTATATAAGCAAAGACCTCATGAAACAACTGCAGCCTCTGTGTATGTGAAGACAACGCAAAAAACTAATGTTAGTGCACATAGTAAACAAGGTTTAGATCTACAGCATGTATCCATATTCCTAACAGGGATGTTCTGATATTAAAAGGTGAAGCTTTTACATGCTGTTAACATGTGATTTAATGGCAGTTAGTGTGATTATGACTCATGTGATTTTTTTCCAACTCCTTTTTCTCTTCTACACAAGCCCACGGTAAGTACAGAGATTCCTTCTTCCCCAAATGGACAGATAAAAATCTCCCACTGGTGTTCAATACTGAGGACATACATGCACTCCTTAATTATTAAAGTGAATATTGCTTCAGATTTCTGAAACATCAAATAGATTTCTGTAAAGAAACTCTTCAGGCATTTTATTCTTTCTATTCTCCAAGTCTCTCACTATGAAAAGTTGCTTACAAAGTAGCACTTGGTGCATCTTCTGTTTCAAGCTTTTGGAGTAACATTAGGAAGGTTCTGTAATCCATTTTTAATGTTTTTCTCCATCCTCAGGATTTTTTATCTTAATACTCTTATACTGTTAAACTGACCCTGAGGGACAGTTGCTACTAAAAGCTAATAAAAGTGAAATTATAAAACAAACAAACAAACACCACAAACCCAACCCACCTCTGGAATGTCGTACGTGAGTTATTTTTCATTAAATTAACAGGAGACTTCAGCACTTTAGGTTTTAGTTTTGAATAGCTTGCATGCATGGTTGTAATAGTGTATCACTCCATAGTGCATTGAATTAAAATATTATCTGTCTATGGTCTGACAGTCATTTTTGTCTTGTTTGATGTTCTCTTAAAATTGCAACTACAATCTATTTATGCTGTACAAAGAGATGTTTCTCTCATACTGCTTGATCTGAAATCTCATTGGATCTGAACTAGATAGTTAAGACAACCTTGCAGTGTAGACAGAACTAAACATATTCTCTGGGATTTTCTTCTGTGGCTGTGTGAAACTGGCAATATTCACTTTGGACCCCGCTCTTTGGAATAGGGGAAGGGATTTCTCAAATGAGAAGTCAGGTCATACAGGAGAGAATGGACCTGTAAAAGCAGATGTTAAGGCCAAAAGTCCTGTCAAAACAAATAGACCACTCTAGAAAATAGAAACCATCCTTGTGGGGATATTAAAGATGCAGTAAATAGAGGAATCTGTCATTACTGATTCTAGGTACCTTCATTATTAAGCCTTAGAACTGTAGTACTTGAGGTGATCATCAAACATGCTACTTCCAGATCTAGCATTTAATTGTATCCACTAAGAGTTCAGTGATACATTTCTTGAAAATGTGTTTGGTTTTTTGATTTGGTTTGGTTTTTGGTTGTTTGGGGTTTTTTTACTACTGGACTCTTGAGCTCTGATTAACTGTTAATTTCCACTTTTTTGAACAGATCAAATGTCTAAAAGGCCAGAGAGACTTCTCAGACCAACCCACTTTTGATGGGATTCACATTGTCAACCATTTCACAGGAGACGATGAATCATTTCATTCTTCTGATGAAGATTTTATAACTAACTCCATACAGGAGAGTGGGGTGAACTTTCATCTACCCAGAAGGACTGGTCAGATGGCTTTGGATCACACACTTGTAGACAGCAGTGACAGTGATACTGAAGAAAGTGCCCTTCAGCCTGGGAATTCAGACAAGATGGTTTCTAAGCAGAGAAGAATGGAATCTTACTCTACTACTGTGTGATTATCACTGTGACGAGCACTGAAGACTTTCCTAGTTCTTTAAGGCTGAAATTGAAACCATCCAGCAGTTAGCTTAGGCAACTATTGGATCTGGTGTGGCCTGTGATAAGAATAGAGATGTACTGTTTGTCTGCCTTCTCTCTTTGCCAAATCTTGCTAATGACATACCATTGCCATAAAACAGGCTGGAAAGAAGCTGATGGATGACAGTTCTGACAGTATTACTGAATGTTCTTTGGTTTAGAAACTGCAAATATATTATTTCTTTAGTGCATAAGAACCATTTTTGCTGTTCACAAACACGGGAATTATTTTCCTCAAAAGAAATTGCTTTTGTGCAATATTTTATGCTCTGAACAAAAGTGTATGTTTTACATTGTTACCCTGTTGTGATCAAGATGGACCCTAGTAAACCATCTGATCATGACACATATATATATAAAATTACCTTATGCTTCTCAATTACTTTTGGTTTTTTACTAAAGTTATTGGATGCCCACAGAAGGCTTGAAAGAGAAGCCTTTATCTGTAGTACTTCATATATGCCAATAATGGTCACTAATGTCATAAAGGTGTTTTCACCATTTTCACTTAAATCTATGTGCATCTGCTTTTGATGTTGCTAAATAATAACTGGTCTGAAATATATTAATTACAATAATGTTTATTTTGTACATATTTATATATCTACACCAAGCTGAAAATGTACATTACACCATTTTATATAAGGAATGTAAATGTTGCAATATTACTGTCTCTGGTATTCTAACAGGAAAATGAATTCTGTATATACACACTAGAAGTGAATTACTAAATAAAGGCAAAACACTAACTTTACATTCAGTTTCAGCCTAGCTACACTAACAAGCTCATGTCAGAAATGCTTGTTCAAAACACTATTGACTGAAATCTTTTACCTTCATGTATATGTAATGAAAATAAATTTTTCATGATTTAACAAGGTTGCAGCATTTACTGTTTAGTCACTTCCAAGCTACAGTCCTTGGTTACCACATAGTCACTTGTGGCCTCTAGATGGGTTCAAATAAGGTGAAAAATTATTCAGTTCTAATGAAGACATGGTCAATGCAGTGTAAAATATGTAAGTTCAGTCTTCTTACGGTTTATATTGCAGACCTATGTAGGAAGTGAGTTATTGGTGCTGTCACCAAATAGCTGCGATTGAGCAAAGCAGTGAGAGCTGAGCTGAGCATTCTGCTTTCAGTCTCCTGAAAACTGAGATCCAGTAAAATGGCTTTACCTTCTTGAACAGAACAACATATTCTCCTGTTGTCATATGAACACTTACTTGCCCTCTCAGACACATTCTAGTCAAGAATATTCTTAATATTCCATTATTGCCACGTTATGTAATTAAGCAATCCTTAAGACTTCTTTTAGCAATATTTGCAACTGGTACTGATGGGCAGCATGTATGTTAACTGTCTTGCTACTCACAAGCAGCAGTGTAGTCGTTTAAAACTGCAGAAGTGCGGAAGCACACTGCTGAATGCACCTGCCAGGCCCATGAGGCATTTCCTTTCCCTTTATTTGGAATGTGTTTTCAGAAACAAACAGCACGAGTGAGGAGATCAACAAATTTTCAAAGAATGATAGAGAAGGCCGCATGGAAGTAGCACATTCTGGGCCTCTCAGCTGTAGTATCTGCCCAGGTGCATCTAATTTACATCTTAAAGCAGGTAGGTGACAAATTCCAAATTACTGATGTCTGCAGCTCCTAACTTGCTTCAGTATTTCTGCAAAATTTCCCCACATCCTACCACTGATTATGTTGTTCCCAGTATAGCCTGTGGGAATTGCCATCTCTCAGGTGGATTAGCTGACTGATTCTTATCCCTGCTGAAAATTTTACGTGTGTAAAACCAGATTTTGTTCACAAATGAGTAACAAGTGTCTTTTTGCTTCCAACGAGCATCTGCTAACTTAAGTTTGCACCTGGATCATTGCTGCCCAAGAGGATAGGTGACAAATGTCTTGTTGCCTGTCATCAATACCAGCTGCAAGCCTCTCTTAAAGGTAATCTTCTGTAATAAGTGGCAGGCACAAAATTCAGTTAAAGAGCCGTAAAAATCCTCTCTGTTTGAACAGTGAAGTGTTATGATTTTGCAATAACTGCCTTAATGTTCAAGTGATAGCAAATGAGATTAGTTGGCAAGATTTATTTCCTGAACTTTTGTGGTCTTAAAGTACAGAATAAATACTGATACTGAATAACAGCATAAATAAAAATATTAAGGGAAACACAGAAGTCGACCAGCTACATCTAGTGATAAAAACAAGTCACTGGACATGCTGCAGTTTCAGAAGACTTGGCTATACACAGACTATCCTAGGAAGACAGCACAAGACAGGCTGCTCAGCATCATCCTGCTTTTTCTGCAACTCTTCTGGCAAAAAAAAGGACACTAATCTCTTTGCTATATGTATTATAATTTGAATATGCATGAGAATATTGTCAAGTCATTAACAGCATAAAAATATATTTGTCAATAAATAAAACATTAATTATGCTACATACCATGACCTTCTAACAAACATTGCTGATTGCTTAGATGTGCTCTAAAATGCAGGCTGGAAAAGCTCAATGCTAACGTTAAAATCATAAGGTTAAAAAAGCACATAAACATGAAAACTCAAGATTCTTGAATATGTAAGTGCTGCAGCTGAGAAACAGGGAAGGGGGATGTCCTGCTATGTATGGGGTTTATGTGTAAATTACATTTTTTGTAATTGTAAATTACAATTTTATGTAGAGAAAATGGTTCTGATTTCCCCAATCTGATAATCAAATGCCTTCACTAATTAATTTGCATTTTCTTATGAGTATTTTAAGTACTAATAGCATTTATGGTTAGACCTCTTCTTACTTAAGTCATTTCATATGTTAGAAGCTTTGTAACATTTGTGAAAAATTTGGAACATGACTATTTGGGAGAAAGTACATCAGTGAAGATAAGAAGCATGTATTACATTCACAGCTCAACAACTCTTTATTCTCATTGGTCACTTTTTTTTTAAACAAAAAGCAGGCCTCATCTACATACACATCCACAAAGTACTACTGTCCACTAAATTCAATTTTCAACTGTATCTGCAATTTCCTTTATTAAATAAATTGCTATGAAAGTGATTAAAAGAAGCATTCACGAAGGAGTTTGCATAAATTTAACAAAATCACTTTGTAAATTCTGTACTATTGATCTTGATCAGTACTCAACCCTTTTTTAGAACTGCAACACAGAAGGTAGTGTGTGTTTTTCTGGGGTATTTAATGTAATTACTGTTCTATATCAGAGACTCTGTTAGTGATTTAGTGAAACTTGATGCTCACACATTTCTATTTTAAGCTAGAATGACCTAGAGATACGTTAGCATAAAAATACCCACATTTTATATGGGATGTACTGCTAATTCTCTTACCTGTCGAGGCTCCAAGTAATGTAACTCATTTCAGGAGAAGATAGAGGATAATACAAATCTCCTAGGAGAGCCATTAGGCTAGTCCTGGAGACTAAAAAAAATCAACCTGTAAGATAGAGATTTGTACGGTCTACGTGGAAACTACGGTGTTATGTTCAATCATGCACTAGCTACTAATTCTGTGTATTGAGAGTAAAGAAAAGCTATGTATAACTAACAGATTTCTAGATTCAATTAAGTACATTTTTGTTCTGTGAAATACTTCTATCATTGTAATTACATCAACACGTTTTCTGTAATTCTCTGATGATTTTGGTTGGTGATGGAGGTTTTTGGTTTGGGGTTGGGGTTTTTTTGTTGTTTTGTTTTGTTTTTAACAAACCAGTCCAAGACATAAGAAAAATCGGTGAAATACATTTCCGCAGTAGGCTTTAGAACCTGAAATTCTGAATAATAGGAAATACACAGTAAATTGACTCTCAACATAACCTCTATATAGCATGGAGTTTCAGCTTCAGAGTGGAGAAAACATGTTACATATGCATACCTACGCATGCCCCGGCACTGACTAAGATACAACCGCTAGATCTAAGATACAACAGCTTAACACTCTCCCTTTCCAGGAATTAATACCTTATTTCACAATTAGGAAAAACAAAAGCAGTGTAGCATACTCTTAGAATTGTAGACTACTACCCAACTGACTGAAACTTCTACGAGAACTAAAATTCCAGTGAGACCATTTTGCATAGTCTATGTTCTTTTCATCCCAGCTTTCATCACCACAGCATACGGTCACTTTCCCTCCCCAATTTGTGCTTACAGAGATCATTACTTTTCTAATCTGCTCCGAGAGCAGCAGAAGTTACTTTGCACTTTTTTTGATTGCTGGAAAACCCAAGCAAAATCACTGATTAATTTCTCACATGTTTACATCACGTGTTTATGCCACAAGGAGAACCATAAAGAAGACACTGAACAAGATGGTGGAAGAAAAATTAAACAATAAGCATCATGTTTAAAAATAGGTTTTTAAAAAAAAGTTATTAAAAAAAGACACACTTCCCAACAGAATGCACGCTACTACAAGTTCTAGCAGCTTCTCATAGTGAAACTGTTCTGCATAACTGTGCTCCCAAGTTTTATCACTTTAAAGTATGCACGAATTCCCTCCCAGTATCACCCTCTTCGCTGCCTTCTCCCAATCCTGACTTCCACACACAAGAAACTACATCTCCTCCCCTATGTACCAAGCAGCTAACCTGTCAAATCCTGGTGTTCAGATTCCTGTTGTGAAGTATCTCATCACTTCTGATCGCAGATCTCACCTGCAGCCCGTCAGGTTTGGCGCCTTATCTGATGTTATCTTAGCTCTAAGAGTGACACCAGGCAGCTGCTGTGAAGAGTGCAATGAATTACACTCAATAGCTCTTCAGTTTTAAGCACGACTATAATACAATCGCACCCTACTTTAAATCCCTCCTCTTATTTCTTCCCCTATTTTGACACCAAGGGGTAGCAATCATATACTTATCATTGTATTCAACTGTATCTTACCAAATTTTTACGTTTAACTTGGGATACCACACTCCCTTTGGGGGAAGCATTAGAGCAGCTCCGTTAAAACTCAGCCCTACACTGCCCACGAACTACAGCCCTCCGCCAACTTAGGGCCTGGGTTTTGGCTTTTTCCACCCTGGGACACAGAACACTTGGCATTGTCACAGAGCTCTTGCATGTCACACGATGGCCACTGCACAGGCAAGACCACCTCAAAGGTTACTGAGCTGCGGCGCACACGTTACGCAGTAAACCAAGAATAAAAGCCGAGCCCCTTCACCTCCGTTCAGCGTGCTGTTACTGCAGATAGCAGCTCTTCTCGGCGTGGGGAGGGCCCTGGGACGATGGCTGTGGGCGGCTCCCCGCGCGGCGGAGGCAGCGCTCAGGGCTCCCCTCAGGGCTCCCCTCAGGGCTCCCCTCAGGGCTGAGCGCGCGGGGCCGCCTCGCGCCGCCGCCCGCGGGCACGTGGCACAGCGGCCCGCGCGCACGAGGCGGCCCCCGCGCACGAGGCGGCCCCGCGCCCGGCCCCGGTAACACCGGTACCCGCGGGGTGTGCCGGGGTGTGTTCGGGTGTGCGGGGGTGTGTCCGCACACCTTCCGGCGACAGAGCTGAACCCGCCTGAGGCCCCGCTGGCAGCCCCGGGTCATCCCCGGCAGCACTCGGTGCGCAGCGCCCGCGTTCCGCTTCCCCCTCCCCACCGGCGGCGTGAAACAAATGGCCCGTCCAGCCGGGATTCCGGGAAGGCAGAGTCTATTCCAGGCACGAACTGGTTTTGCAAATCACGAAACACAGCCGGTTTCGTACCATTTCCCCTCTAATCGTTTGAGAAAACTGACGCCCCAGAGCCAGATGTCTGTTCCCGGTGCCCATGAAGCGCCCACCCTCACACGAGAGATTATATGGCTGTATGTGAAGCATTCGCTTGGTTCACTCGTTGATTTCTTTATTTCTGCTGAAGGGTTTAACCCGATTAGGGAGCAGAAGGTGAGGAAGGGCCGTCCGCAGGTGGGCCGAGCAGAAGGGGCTGGGCGCAGTGCCTCCCGTAGGACAGCCCCGAGCGGAGCCGCTCGGCGCCCGGCAGCGCATCCCGCACCCCGCATCTCGGATGGCTGCGAGCGCCCTGCGCACCGAGATCACCGCGCCTTACAGCGTGCTGCAGCACCTGTATACATTTTGAATTTACATATGTAAAGACGAATATGTATTTTCTTGTAACCAGGTCACAATTATTTATGAGCTAATTTAATTTTTTCTCTTGCCTTCATTACATCCAGTCAAAGCGCCGTGTAGCAAGGTACTCAAAAGGGTATGAGTTTATCATCCCATTTCAGAGGCAAACGAGAAAGACTGTTTCTCGAAAAGTCACAGTGAGTCAACGAAGACGCATACACGAAATTAGACCGAGTTGTTCTAATCTGGTTATTTCTACTGATTCGAGCATTGATTTTTGAAGCCGAAGGCGTGAATGATTTTCAGAGTAATCAACCAAAGGCGCAGCAAGGAGACCGCGGTACACAGCTGCCGTAAGTAAAACTGCTGTGCCCAGCACCAGGAACTTTCCGGCAATAATGAAGGTGTTAAGGGCGATGTGTCAGTCGTGTTCTTCAGCTTCCTTTTGTGTCACACGAAACCATCAGCAAAAGGTTGGACAGGTTTTCCCGTGATGGTGTTTGCTTGCTTAGTTAGATTTTGGGAAGTCAGGTTAATCCTATGTTCCACAGGGGCTCAGTGACATCAAATGACTAATGTTTCTGTGAATGCTTCGGGGGTGGTGGCGAAAAAAACATCTGCTCGCAAAGCCAGCGTGCTCCAGGGCGTGAGGGAGGCTGAAGCTTGCTTCTGTCATGTCCGACTTCAGTCTCAGTCGTTTCTGAACGGAAAATGGTGTTAAACCTCGACTGGCTCACTGCAGAGCCGCATTTTGAGGGGCCCTACAGCCATCGAAACGATGCTGGTGACCCGAGATGTCTAATAGCGAAGCCCAGAACCACCTCAGAAAGATACCGGAGACCCGAGCTGGATTTCCTGGCTGCATTAGGAATCCGAGGCTAGACCTGGAAAACTATGTTTTGAGGTCGTGTGTGAGTGTGTAAAGCAAGGCGAGCCTTTTTCTCTTTGCCGCCGGTGCCTGCCCCACGGATCCTCCCCGAGTCAGCACCTAAAGCACGGGCACGCAGGGGAGGACGGCAATCGCTTCCCTCCTGCGTGCTTGAATCGCTGTCAAGCAAACAGTAGCGGGGGGGGGGGGAGTGGGGGGGGGGAATCTCGCCTACCCCTTCCATATTTAACCATTACCTAAATCCGAAGGGAAATGAGCAAACCTCTAGGCTTGGGTCTTAAGGTATTTTCAGCGCCGTTGGGCGTATTTATCCCAAAAGAGTTTTCCACAACAAGTTATTTCTAGCGTAGGAGAGGTCTCCGTCGTCCAAGGCCCGGCCTTAGCCTCGATTACAGCGCCACGCACGTCCCGATGGCGGCGGGAGGTGCGTCCCCCGCTGCCGGGCCGGGGGCAGGGATGTGGCGCGGAGCTGGCTCGGCAGGGCGGGCACCGGCTGCCCCGTCTCCTGCCCTCTGCCTCTGCCCGCCAGAGTCAATCTGTGTTTTGAATCTGTGACTTGTTCTCGTTGCGGAAGTCGAAGGGGGATCCAAGAATAGTTCAGATAGATTTGTGTAATTTCTGGAGCAGAACCCCGAGAGAAATGAAAGGCCCGATTCCAGAATGACACTTCGATGTCACTTTAGGGAGCCCTATGTGAGGTGGAATACGGTAAGACATTTTCATTTAAGGAAAACTGAGAGAGAAGGAGAGGACGGGAACAGTACTGATTTGTTAAGTTCTGGCTTTTTAAAAAAACTTTTTTTTTTTTTGCAGAAGCTCCTAACTAACGCTCAGGAAGTGGAATTTGTGGTTTAGGGGGCCGAGCTCTGAAGGAGTCGAGAGAGAGAGAAGAGAAAAAAAAAGCCAACTCAAGCACCATTGCTCTTTGAAGGGAAGCTAAGTTTAAAGTCACCCAAACTATCAGGCTGCCGTGCGTACCCCGTTAACAGCCCAGGTTCCTTCGCCCCTCCAAATGGGTAAGCGCTCTCGCTTCTCTCCCCTCGCATGGGCAGCCGCCGGCGGGCGAGCCGGGACAGCAGAGTCCCCTCTCCTCTTGCCCCCGCAGTGGCGGCCACCGAACGGGCACGGCCGTCGGGCCAGCGGGAGCGGGGGAAAGCGGGGGCGGGTCCCCGCGGTGGACCGGCGGACAGGTGGGCTGCGGAACTCGCCTTCCCACGGGCCCGGTCCTTGCCTGGCCGGCTCCGGCCTTGGGAGGCCGGCGGCGCCTCCGCGGCGTGGCTTTTGGAGGGAAAAGCGCCGCGCCGGGGACGAAAACACGCGGCAGAAGCGGCGCCGGCGCCCGGAGCCCCCAACGGCTGCGGCGGGCGCTGCTGTCGGGGGAGCGACGCGTTATCGAGAACGCTTTGATTTCTCGCCCTGCTCCGCGCGGGCCCCCTCGCTGCCAGCCCCCGCTCAAGGATGAACCCAGGCGCAGGTGGGTCTGGGCAGCAACGCTCCCACCCGGCCACCCGGCCCCGTGTCCGTGGGCGGCGCCTCCCCGGCGGCGCGGAGCGACCCGGCCCCCGCTGGGCGCGGACGGGCCGGTGCTTCGCGGCGCTGCCGGGGAGGGCACCTGCGGGGCAGCTCCTGCGCCCCGCCAACGGGTTGGGCCCCTTCTCTCTTTTCCCCGTTCGCAAACCTGAGGCCGCTAACGGGGGGGGGGGGGGGGGGGGAAGTGAAGCGACCCCCCTTAAAGAACCCAACGAACGTGGATTAAATTCGTTATTTGCAAAGTGTCAAGTGTAATGGCAGAGGCGGCCCGGTACTGGACGAGTTCCAGTGAACCTCTCCTGTCTTACTCCGAGGAGCCGGCTCGGGGCAGCTCTCGTTAACCTGGTCCCTGGCCCCCTTCGACTCCATGACTCCCCGCAGGGTCCCCCAGGAGGTTTCCCACCTCGTCTCCTCTCCCCGCCCCGGCTTTCAGTGCCCGCAGCTGCAAGGTGTCGCGGCGCCGACAGCTGCGGGCTTCAGGAAAGATTCCGTTTTGTTCGTTTTCGCGTTGTCGTGGTTCGCGCGGGATGAGTGAATCAGTCCCTCCGACAGGAACAGCCCCTCAAGCGCCAGGTTTACGCTGCCGAGTTTGTAACGACTCTGCCGCCCGGCCCAATAGCAACCGCGCGCTGACCAGTCCGTTCAGGGTGGCGGGGACTGATAAACAGTTTCTGGGGAAGAGAGATTTGTTGGCGCCGCTTCTGCCGCGGCGCCGGCTTGGGGACCAGCACGGAGGCGCGGTGCGCCCGTTGGGCCGACTGCGGACGCGCTCCCCCGGAGGGACGGGGCTGCACCCGATCGCGACCCCCAGCTCCCTCTGCCCCCCTCGTCCAACGAATGGTGCCCGGCTACTGCTGTTGCCTGTTCCCCGCGATCTGGCTGCGACCGACGGGCTGCCGGCGCGTGGCCGGGGCGGCCCCAAGGCCCTCGTGTGGAGGGTGGAAAGGCGTTGGCCAGGGGCGGTGGGAGGCTGAGTTGCGCTCAGGGAAGGGGGGGGGCGAGTCGAGCGGGGCCGGGGGCGGCGGCCGGAGCCACCTGCGCGCCGCCACCTGGCGCACCGCCCCCGACGAGCGGCCCCTCCTGGCCGGCGCCCCGGGCCCTCACCGGCAAGATCGCCGCCTTCCCGCAGGTCGCCTTCTCGCCGCCGCCCCACAGGAGACTCGGGGGTGACGCTCGCCGCCGCGCCACCATGCCGAGGTCCTTCCTAGTGAAGAGCAAGAAAGCGCACAGCTACCACCAGCCCCGCTCCGCCGACGAGGACTACAGCCTGCGGCTGGAGACGGTGCTAGCCCAGATCTGTGCAGGTAGGAGTCTGCCCGCCTGCCCCGCATCACCCCGCTGCTCACGGCACCGGCCAGTCGCTGTGCAGCCCCCGCGGGACGCCGGAGGGGCTGATGCGGGGTTTTAGAGCGTCCGACATCAAACCTTGGTGGGAGCGAGACCGCCGCGGGAGGTGGCTGGCTCCCACCATGGATCCGCACTGATGAGCCCCCTCGCCCCCTTTGCCCTGCAGACAGCAAGATCCCCGAGGACACGGAGCTGTGCCGCACTGCCCCGCCCGATCCGGAGACTTCCCAAGGGCGCTTCTCCCCGGAATCCCACCTTACCGAGGCTGCCGATGGCACCTCCGAGTCAGTGCCCAGCTGCGAGGGCAGCGTCTGTGACAGGGTGTCCGAGTTCGAGGATTTCTGGAGACCTCCCTCGCCCTCCGTCTCTCCAGGTAGGACCGGGGCGAGCATCGCCCAGCGGGGGTCCAGCTGCATGTCAGCGTCCGTGCCGTGGGGCAATGCAGCATGTATTTCGTGATTGGTCGCTGCTGCCGAAAACGAGTACAAGGGACAGATATGCCTGTCTCTTTTTTATTATTATTTTCTTCCCCCCACAAATTTGCCAGAATCTGTTCCTTCCACTCGTTTTCGGGTTACATCTTTCGGGTTACTTTCCCAGCCCGTGTCCCGCTGCTCCCTCAGCAGGCTGTAGAAAAGTTGTCATGATATGGGGTGTTGATTTTTTTGTTTATAATTGTTAAAAGCAGGTCGGTTATGTTTTTAAGGGTCCCGGCATTTCCTACATTGCCTACACGGAGCTTATAAGTTTTTTTAAGACAGTACAAATTTCTGCTAGGCAGTCTATATACCTGTAGCAAACAACGTTGATTTTGTGTTTTTTACTACCTGCTAGACATCTTCCCCAACACCCTTTCAGGTTATTTCTTGACTCTTGCCTATAAAAAGGATCTGCCTCTCTCTCTTCCCACCCCCTCTCTTTTGGTGGTTTTTTTTGGATTGGGGTTTTTTGTTTGTTTATTTTTCTTTTCCATAAACGCATTTGTAAAAACCAGAGGAAAATATTGATGGTCAGATTTAAACACCCCAAATCCAGGAAACTCACACTTATGGCTGTAGTGCCTGTCTCTGGCTCCCTCGTCCTGCCTTTGATGTGGTTGGAGCAGTGGGAAATGCTGTCCCCAGCCTGGCGCAAATACTTATCTCGTTTAAAAATACGGTGGTGTCATTTTATAACAAAACTACGTGCGTATATAAAACTATTTTTTATTGCTTCGATTAAAAAGTGACAGCTGGAAAAAAGAACAATTTCTGCCTCGGTAAAGGAGAGATTGTGTCAGGTTTACCAAGTGACAGCAGACACCAGCAAACGAATAATTAGTCCCAGTTCACCACCGGGTTTTCCTACTTTGTCTTTATAGTGTCCTCGCATATCAGTGGCTGATTGTAATCATGTGGGTTTGCATTTTTAAAGCCTCATCTTCTTTTAAGAGTCCGAAGCCCCTTTGAAGGAACATTCAAAATGCTGCCCAGCATCATCACAGCCAGCCACAGGACAGTTTTAGTCTGTCCAAATGACAGACCAGACCAAATGCAACAATGCAACAGTCTCTCTTCTGATAATATTTCTGCACAAAGTGTAGCCATGTGGGTAATTTTTTTTCTAATGAATTTGTCCTGCTTCTCCTTTCCCAAATAATTACAATTTCTGCACAGGAAACAGACTGTTTTCACGTGTTGTATAAAGGCAGATGTAAAGTGGAGCAGGTATTTACCAGGTCTACTCTGCCTTTTCTTCTTCTCCACTCATTTCTTCCCTGACAGTGGGATTCACTAGCTCCCAGCCAATCATCCAGCTATCCCGGGAAAATAGCTTTGCAAAATGCGGGTGACATCCCCAGAGCAAGATTTTTTGAATTGTAGGGGGGTGCGGTTCTGGGATTGTCTGATCCCATTCATAGGAGGACCAGGAAGGTAAGGAACTCCCAAGAAGTGTAAGAACTTTATTAAATGAATCTCAGTGCATTGAGACAGGTGCTGTTATGTTAATGATGAAGACGGCAGCAGGATTAGATAGTTAGGCTTCCTCCCTCAGCTCCCCCCAAAGCCCTCTGCCTTCCAGCTGCTTTGTCAGATTCAGTGCAAAGCTGGAATTTGTGTCTAGGTCACTTCTCTAAGATACCCTGGTGAGAGACTGTATTCCTGTGATTGTGTTTGGATGAGGCACAGTTTTTGTGTTTTGCCAGGTAGAGCAAATGAGAAATGATGATTCTAAGTCATGCTCAGAGCAGGCATGGTGAGCAGTACGATGACCCCCTTATCTCTTGAATATAGGTGCAGGTTACACTTCAGTATGCAGTGAAATCCGTATTTCACTTTTGGTTTTGAGTGCTGTGCTGCTGATCTAGGTGGGCATACAGCATACAGACACACTACCTTTTAACTCTGTAATAGACTGCTGACTCCATTAGTGCAAATCATTTTGCTGTTTAACCTCACTTTCTGTGTGTGTCTCTAATCACACACGTTTGCATATACAGAAGCTGCATGGGAGCTCATGCAGCAGTGTATTAGTAAGTCCTGATGAGTCTCTTGGTGCTCCAGTCTTGAAAGGAGACTTGTACTGGGTATAATGGGCAGAAGGTGGTGTTTTGTGCTCTGTTTAAGAGGACACTTGAATCTTTCTTTGCTATGCATATGAGCCATTTAAGGTTGAGTTTATCTTGCCTTCAAAAAAGAACACTGATTTTTTTTTTTTCTCCCAGAAGTAGTCTGTATAAAGGCTGCACCGAATTTCTAGGAAAATGAGGGAGAATCTTTGTCTCCCTCCCTGCTCCCCCCTAGATGCTGTGGAGTGGAGGAGAGGCAGACACAGAAGTACCTTGCAGTGTGGCAGAGCAGGGTTTGGAGGTTGCTTTTACACTGGGTACAGGGCTTGGATGGCTTGAGTATGACGTGAGTGACTCCCTTGCACTTGTGCTTGAGAGGGCTCCAAAGCATGCGAGGTGATGGAAGGAACATTGCACGCAAACTGATCTGTGGTGCAATGTTCACCGTGTACTGTATTGCCAATTCCAAGGGCTCAAAAATCAGGTCAGCCTTCCCTCTCTTCTCACTCGATGAGCTGGCTTAGAAATCAAGATTGTAAGTAATACCTTATGGATATTTGGTCTAGTGTTGAAAAATTAAGGGTTTCTGTTTTCATACTTTTCTTTAATGTTTGGACTAGAAGTCGGCTTTAAGGGGGGGAGGAAAGGTTAAAACAAGAACAAGCAAACAAAAAAGCTGAAGGCCTGATGAAATCATGCAGTTTTAAGAGCTGGGACTTTAAAATAGTTTTTAATTTTGTGATAAAATCGTAAGAGATGGCAACACTGAAACTGGTTGCAAAGACACGAGAGATGATGTGACACTGACCGCAACTTTGCAGTCAGTGCAGAAAAGGAAAAATCATGCTCAGCACCGTGTCAGCTAATTTGATTTCATTGCTCTGTTCAAATGTCCCAGTTGGTATATGTGTGCATATATATCCAACCAAAAGACTGCTAATTTCAGTGGAAGAATTTGAGACTGTTAACGTCTGAAATTACGTAAAAGATAGGAAACAGTCATGTCATTCAAAGCTCAGTTTTCACCTGATTTCTCACTCCCTTCTGTAACCTCTCAGTGACCATTTGCCTATCCAAATGGATAGCCTAACACATCATTCCTTCCTTCCCTAGTCCACCCCTGGTTATCTTGTTTTACCGAAGGCTGAGAAGGCCATGGGAGCTGTGAAGATGACAGGAGGGAGAATAAGTAGGAGAGCGGTTGTGGGTGGACAAGATTTTGGATAAGAGGCGTTAATCTGGAAGCCCAAGTTGTAAGCAGTGCCAATATCTCTATGAAGGCATTGGTGTTTCAGCAGTTAACTGATTCATCTTTTCCTTGGTTCACTAAAACATTCGTCCAGTGGAGACATTTGACTCTCCCAATACTGCTGTGTGTTGTGATGAGAAGTGAAAGCAGTGCATCTCAGCCATTAATCAGCATCTCTGGCAGACATGGTTGGGGTCTGGTACCTCATGCTCCATGCCCAACTGTGCTTTCCTCCATGCAAGGCTTCCTAAGCATTTGTGCCTCATCTGAAAGGCTGTGCTCCTTCCATTGTATCAGACTCTGCTATGGGCCCCCGAGTGTGATTGATATTGTAGTGCCCAGTGCCTTGGTCAGATGCCATTGCCAAAGATGAGCCTGTTAGAGTCAACTAAAGCCATCTAAGCTTGTCCTGATGGAAGTTTGCTTTGATTATCACTGGTAGGAAAATGTTAATTGTGTCTTCAGTTTTTAATGTGCCTTATACTGATGACTTTACAAAGCTCTGTGTTGTGGGTGGACTCAATTTCTTCACATGGAGAACCTCAGAGCAATCTGAAACAATCATGATTGTTTTTCAGATGAGAATTGATTTTAGTTGTTCGGGTTTTTTTTTTCTGAAAAAGTGCGGCATATTATGCAAGCATCTCAGAAGCTGTTATTTATTTCAGTTATGTTGTAGTATAGTTATGGTCAATTGTGGCATGAAGTTGTGAGACTAGATTGGGACATTAAATCGTGCAACAAGCTGCTTTCGTTGAACAGGTAAATCTTGGTACATATTTGCTGTGTCTGGCACCTCTGTAATGTCATATTTGCTATATGGATGTGTAGAATCTCTGTCAGAGCTTAAACATGGACTGTGAGCTTTGATGTCTATCTTGGGACATAGTAGATACATGTTTCTGAGAAGTTGCAGATAAAACTGTAGGAAGTTGCAGACTGAGTAGTTTAGACTGTTTACACAGTCAGATCAGTGTGTATACACCTGGACACCCAGAGATGGAGACAGAAAAAATTGATGTCTGCTTTAAGTAATTTGGCTGGGACATCCAGTAAGTAGGTTGTACTGGATGCTCAGCCCCTAATGTGCAATGTAAAATGTCCTCCCATGAGAGATGAAAGGGCAGCCTCAGTGTGCAGTACAGGGGTCTGCCTCTGGGCATAAGTCTGAGTGCTGAGACTGTTCTGCCCCGTGATAGTGTCTGGATTGTGAAGCACACTAATTCCCATGCCCTTGTGTTTCCACAGCCTCGGAGAGATCTGTGTGTCCATCCCTAGATGAAGCACCCCCTTTCTCGGTGCCCTTCAAACCGTACATGTGGAACAGCCTGGGTGGCTCTGAGCTGAGGCACCTTGTGCAAAGCTACAGGCCCTGCCCAACGCTGGAGCGAACCTCAACGCTGGGACTCTTCTGCGACCGAGGCTCTGAGCCTGCCCTATATGGTGCTGAGTGTGGCTCTTCCCTTGGACTGTATGGTGACTTCAGCTCCCCGGGCACGGGGCTGTTTGAGCGCTCGCCGGCAGCAGCTCCTGGACTCTATGCCGAAACGCAGCCTGGGCTGCAGCAGGAGAAGGGACCAGGTGGCATCAAAGTGGAGTCAGACCTCTTGTGCCGCCCGTTGCTCATCAGCACTGGCTCTTACAAGTGTGTTAAGTGCAGCAAGGTAGGGGTGCCTTTCTCCCACACTGGTTATGACTCTTCCCCAGAGCCTTCTCCCTGGTGAACCTGACCCCGTGTACTCTCTTCCCTCAGGTTTTCTCCACACCGCACGGCCTTGAGGTGCATGTGCGCCGCTCACACAGTGGCACGAGGCCCTTTGCCTGTGACATGTGTGGCAAAACCTTCGGCCATGCAGTCAGCCTGGAGCAGCACAAGGCCGTGCACTCACAGGTGAGAGCAGGGCAGGCTGCCAGGATGAAGGTCTGGGAGCCAGGGCCAGCTGCCTTATTCAGCTGGCTCTGGGGAGGGCAGGAAGGCAATTGCAGGGCAAGAGTTGGGGATCTAAACTGAGGAGGGGAAGAGAACATGGTAGGGCTGCAGGTGGGCAGTTGTAGGTGAAGAATATGTGACAAGCAGGGGAAAGGGTGGGCAGCTAGTGAGCAAAGGAGCTAATCAACAAATTAAAGAACGCAGGCTTTGTTTCCATTCCTCAGACCTTGCATGCATCTGTATTAAGCAATGGGCACTCTTGGCACTCCAGAGGTAACAGATAATAAATTTTCACTCTCAGAGCTGGAAATTGTAATGCAGATGTGGACTTCTCTTTAACAGCTAAAGCAACTCACTGTGATTTCTTTGGATGCAGCTCTCCTCATTCTTTCTCCTCCTTCCCCCAAAGAAGTGAGTCTTTCCTTGTTTGTAGTCACTGTGTCTGTGAAGGGAACATCTGAATGACCAGTCAGGTATAGAGCACAGACTTCACCCGTCTCGACACACTCTGAGTCACACCCCAGAAGAATATGGTAGTTAATTTTGGTAGGAGGACTTGTAACATTTTCCACCTGCTGATACTGTGCCATATTTCCCCTTCCCCACCCACTTGGCTTGGCAAATCTTCCTTCTTCAGACTGGCTTTTGGTGGATAGAGTTACAGCAATGTTTTTTTGCAAACTGTTTTATTTATAATTTCATGAGTGTGCAACCAGCAGAGCACACAATGAGGGGAGATATCTCATCATCCGTTAAACAATGGTGAAAAGAGCACACTGCATACTGTGTCTACGGAGGGGACAGCATTTCAGGAAGAGTGCACTAAAAGCCAAATAAAGAAGGTGATTGTGTGAAAGCATAAAAGGAAGAGGAAGGTGCAGTGGAGGTTAAGGGATGGAAAGAAGAGGTGATTTGTGGTGGAGAGGAAGGAGTGTGTGAGGGAGAGGTGAGAGACATAAGATTTTAAAGCATTTGTTTTTATATGTTAAAGTAGTAACCTGAAAAGCTGTTTTTCCCAGGTGCTCTACATACCTTTCACTTGAATTTTAATGGAACTACAGATAAGCAGTTAGCTGTTACCTTGCCAGCAGAACTCAGTCTGCCACAGGGATTTCCCAGGAGAGCCAAGCAGACCTTAGCACCCACTTTCCTGTGTACAGTGAAGAGGTGGCCTCTGAACAGCGCTGCAGCTGTTTGGCTTCCCAGTAGAGTGATTACTTCTCGGGCCCCTGTTAAAATGTGCAGGTAGACTGCCTGGTCCATCAGGGCTGCCCCCACCTGGCTATTCTTGCCAGCAGGAAGAGCTGTTCAATTAAATTTTTTGAGGAGCAGTGCACAGCACTGGGAGAGGATTCATTATCTTTTTTATCATGTGGTGCTATCAGGCCAGTGTTAGTGTCTCTGAGTGCCAGTTTAGCTCTCTAGAGAAGTGTAAGTGCTTGCTAAGGCAGAAGGGACAACACTGATGTGCTGCTGGGTAGTTTGTTGCTGATGGGATCATTGGTGTGGTGTAATATGTTTGTGCTCATCCCTCTGCAGGAACGCAGCTTTGATTGTAAGATCTGTGGCAAGAGTTTTAAGAGATCTTCTACTCTGTCGACCCACCTGCTCATCCACTCGGACACCCGACCCTATCCGTGCCAGTACTGTGGGAAGCGATTCCACCAGAAATCTGATATGAAGAAACACACCTTCATTCACACAGGTCAGCCCTGCAGCTGCTGGTATTCAGCCCCGACACAAGGGCAGAGGTTTCTCTGCAGCAGTCCATTCCTACTCAGCTGGGACAGTACACACACATCTCCCGGTGCTTCTCACTGCCCCGCTGCTATTCATGCTATCTGAGCTGTACTTGGGCAAAGGAGGGTGATTTGAATGTGGTTTACTGAACAGCAGCTGCAAAACAACCCAAATCCTAGCAATCCAATCAGTGTTCTCTTAATAGGATCCACCAATGTTTATTCAAAGGGTTTTTGTGTAAGATGATTTGTAGAGTATTATATTCGTGTAGCCTTGATTTACAGCTGAGGTCCCTGGAAAATGACAGGTGAATTTGATTGCAGCATTGCTTTTTGCAGGATCTACCAATTTACAATAGGAGCAACAGGAGTCTCCTCCTCTAGATCAAACACTAAACTGGAGGGCTGAGGATCCAGCTCTTAGTCTAAATATTTGTTCAGAGATTGCACTTCCACCCAGACTTTCTGAGAAATGGCTGCAGTTTGATACAAAATGGAAGGAGAGGTGCAGAGTTCTCAAGTTTCACTGTTAGTAATAAACATGGAAACTAATAAAGTGCAGGTGAATCACCAAAGGAAATTGTTTTAAAAATGTCATTCAGTGAAAAGGCAGGTTTATCAGAAATCATTAAAAGAAAATCTTGCCTTTCAGACCTGCACTGTTCACTTAAAGTAGAGGGAAATGAATGATGTGTGAGATATGGAAGAATTTGTAGACATGAAATAATAGCTTTACTGGCCAAACCCAAGGTTCAGATAACAAAAATCCTTTTTCCTGATGTGTCCACTAGCAGATATCAAGGGTGAAGCCTAAAAATGGCAAATATGTAGAAAGATGGCACTGTATGTGGTGCTGCTTGACTGTGACTTTTCTAGGTGATAAGCAGTGAACAATAAGTGTTACTTATAAGGATTTTCCACTAGATGGTCTCTGGATGAAAATGAACTATTTAGAAGTAACACAAGTATTTCCATAATAACTTTTTCAAATGAGGCTTGATTAAGTAGAATTTCAGCCAAATTCTGAATCAGTCAAACCCATTATTTTGTTGTGAGATCAGAAACTGTGCCTGGGCTTTTAAACTGCTAATATAAAACCAGGTCCTTGACTGAATCAGGGATTCCGTTCGTATGCAGCATATACTTGTGAACTGAGACTTCAGCAAATTTGGTATTATTTTACGATTCTAAGAATCTTATCTTCAAACATCCAGAGAGTTTGTTGCTCCAGCTGAAGTCAGCGGGCTCTGCAGGTGCAAAGCCACTCTGAAAATCTGGCTTGGTATTGTGGTTGGGTTCCCTTTTATTCGTTATTTGATAATAAACACTATGAAAATACACTGAGATCCTGCTCCCATGGAGGCCAGTGGAGTTTTGCCACTGAGAGCTCTGTAGAAGTTCCAGAGGCTGCATTTATTCTCATTTACATTATTTGCCTTCAGGAGAGCTTCAAGGCTGTGACTGCTAGCATTTCAGTGTGGGGAACAGAGAGAAGAACAGATGTTTGGATAAACCCTGCCCTTCAGAGCTCGCTGAATGGCCCTAATACCTCCCTTGAGTACAGATCCCAGCTCACTGGGTTGGTCTTAACAACCTCCACCTACCTATTCCCCCTGCCCCTATGCTGATGGTATAGTAATCCATGTCACGCATTCATCACTTTTCAAGGAGTTCCTCACGTTTCTAGGGCACAAAGCCAGTTTAAATTGGACAGAGCCCATGCAGCCAAATATGTTCACAAAGTGTAGTATCCTGAGAGCACTCTGTGCTTCAGACTGCTCCCAGGACTATACTGGGATGATGGACGTGCATCCAAGTGCAGACCTGCTCAGCTGTAGTGCAGGCTCAACTAATGCTTTGAGGCTCCCAACTGCATGTTTTTTGTAAGAATGACTTCTTAGGTAATCACACAGGAATCTGTTTAATAAGCTGTAAGGCCCAGTGTGCATTTGCTGTTCGCTGTGGTCCCATGTAAGCAGCATGATGCCTCTTTCACACCCTCTCTCATTTTCCCACCTCCTTCTTGCAGGTGAGAAGCCTCACAAGTGCCAGGTGTGTGGAAAAGCCTTTAGTCAGAGCTCCAACCTCATCACCCACAGTCGGAAGCACACAGGCTTCAAGCCCTTTGGCTGTGATCTGTGTGGCAAAGGCTTCCAGCGAAAGGTGGATTTACGGAGACACCGGGAGACACAGCATGGCCTGAAATGAGCCTCATCTCCAATACGGAAAGCCTACAACACTATGAGAACAGACTCCCTTGGCTTCCTTGCTGGGCCCAAGCCATTTCCTGAACACGAACCCTGGCATTATCTTTCTGAACAGAGCTTGAAGAGGAAAGAAGAGGACAGAGCCATGCATGGACAGCTCAACCTGAATGACTGAAAGTAGAAATTAAAGGCTGGCATTTTTCTCTTTCTTTTCTCTTCTTTGTCTCTGAAATAACACTGGAAAATAAGTCTTTTAGATATGAAGCCTTGATATTCCAAAGATGGATAAGCTACCAAATGTCTGTAAGGTGGAAAATACTTCTCCCATGGCCATGATGAACCCCTTCAAGTTTTCAGTAGCTTGAATCACTTTGCAGGAAAACATGGGTATAACAGTGTTTACATGGTGCAATGACAGAGAGCCATCAGCACTTGCCTTGGTTAAGTCCAGTGCTGGATGGGTTCACTCTTGGATGGTTTCCTTTCAGGAAAACCTGGAGGATCAGGACTGTGCAGTTTGACATCTTGCTGGTTTTTAAGCAAAGGTACCAATTTGGGTCTGAGTCTGCTCTCACTTGTTCTGGTGCAAATCAGGAGCTGCATTATCAGTTATAGAGAGGCCCTTTTTATCCTCCCAGAACTGTCTCTCTGTCCGTGCAAGGCCTGACTGCCTGAGTGTTTGAGGTATGGGGGGTTACCTCTTCCTACATCCTGTGGGGAGAAGGAAGTTTGTGAAAAGACCACTGGAAAAGCCAAAGCACAGAATTATGCCTTAGAACTAGAAACCAATCCAACAAGTGATCCTGCCTGAGAAAGGCAGGAGCACAAGGAAGGCACAGACTTTCTGTCCAGAACCATTACAGGCTTCTGCACTCTGGGCTTGTTCTAATAACTGGAAAATAACTACTCAATAGCATCATTTGTATATTTGGGTTTGTTTTTTTAATTTTTAGAGGGAAACTTTCTGAGGTGGGCAGGAATTATTATAAAAGTATAATTGACTTAATTTGCCTTAAACAACCCTGCATGTACCTCAGTTAAAAAAAAAAAAAAGCTGTTTTTACTTTGTTGACAGGTTTGTAAATGCCCTTATTTAGATTTTACAGAGTGTCTTATGTTTCTTGGCACATATTTATTGGAACAATGTTTTAAGTTAATAAAGTATTGAGGATGGTCCAGAGTGATTTTTATTTAATATCTAGCTTAAGCACATTTGTGAATGTCAGCCATTAC
This sequence comes from Chiroxiphia lanceolata, assembly GCF_009829145.1. Classification (NCBI taxonomy): domain Eukaryota; kingdom Metazoa; phylum Chordata; class Aves; order Passeriformes; family Pipridae; genus Chiroxiphia; species Chiroxiphia lanceolata. Next base: position 16,996,762 of record NC_045645.1, on the reverse strand, counting down.
AACAATACAGGAATCCTTACAATTCTGTCAGGAATGCAGAATCTGAGGACAGAATGTAGGTACAGCAGAATTTGCACAAGGTCTGTAGTGATTGGAGAACACCACTGCCATATATATTTGTCCAGCTCCCACTGATTTCAGTTAAACATTTACACTTTTGAAGACTGGGCCTAGCGCTATCAGCATGAAAGGGTTTAGAGGAGAAACAGTGGTTTTAAGTGTCTGCTTTGGAAGTGTAGACTGCCAGAAGTCCCTGTTTAGCCCAGGAGAAACTTGAATGTCCCCCCACAAGATTAAATGTCTGTGCCTGGGAGTTTGCAGGGACACCTGAGCAGCAGGTGCATCATTTATACTTAAGCCTGTTGGGACTCAGAGCATTGCCTTTTGCCTGCCTACCTTGTCAGCAGTGCAGGCTCCATCTGGCAGTTGCAGCCCATACAAAAGAGAAGCAGGAGAAGGAGGGAGGTCTCCCTTGTCCTTTTCCCAGCAGAGCACAGCACGGCAGCCTGGGCTTTTACATGTGCATGTAATCTTGTGCCCACATGGGTATATATACTCATGTTTTCAGCTTTGTACTTTTATTTTGGATAAACCCAGTGAGCAGAGGCCCCTGTGCCCTGCTGGGCTGGGCCAGCCCTGCGGCACCCTGCCCACCTGAGGGCCGTGGCACTCTGCCTGCCATGGTGGCACCCAAGTCCCTCTGTGTTTCTGCTTTCTGCCACCCCTGAGAACCTCAGCTGCTTCCCCACAGATCACCATCGCAGGCTATGGCTGAAGCGAATCCCCACAGGGCGAACCCTCTTGGGCAGGGCTTCACTGCCAGGCAGGGCTGCCCACACACTGAGCTCTTACTGAACAGCCCAGCAGTCAGTGAGAGAGGCTGTGGCACAGGCACCACAGAAGGTGCCAGGTGCTCTGATGACCACATTAGGCCCATTATGCTGGATTAATTAATGCAGAAGGTCAGTGTAGGACACTGAGTGTTGATGAGGAAGACCTGTGATGCCCTGGGCCCTGCCTGGGCCAGGGGAGGCTCCAAGGAGTGGCTCATCAGGTGGTACAGGTAGGATTGGGGTGTCCCAGGGTTATGCTCAGTATTTATTTTACAAGGAAAGTGGTGGTGTGGATGGAGCTGAGTGGTGGCTAGGGGTTCTGGGCATGGGGTGGCTTGGGTGCCAGCCCCTCTGCCCTCAGGAGGGCCTTTCCTGCCAGGCACAGCCTTCCTCCCTCCCTCTGAGCAGGCCTCACTCCAGCAGGCCCTGAGCAGGCTCAGTTGCTGGCATTTGCCTTTACGATGACAGTAGCAACGTGTGCCTGTTCCCCTGGAGTGTCCCATTTCCAACAGGGCTACTAGTGTGGTTTGAGCCTAGTGCTGCCCTGCTGTCTGGGGCGGGCAGCCGGGGAGGCAGTGTGGACACAGCCCGGGTGGTGAGAATGTTTTTCATGGGAAGAAACTCAGGTGTTTTTATTGGTTCAAGTGTGTCTCCTGCCAGAGCATGTTGCAGTTCACTGGTGTGTCTCAGGGCACCAGTGCTGGGCTGCTGCTCAGGCCCAAACTGCCCCAAAATGTCCATGTGTGGCTGCATGGGAAGGTGTTCCCACCTCCCCAGCCCCTCTTGCAGGAGTGCCAGCTGCTGGCTTAGGTAAAATGCAGCTACCCGTGGAGAAAAGACATAGCTTTAAGGTGGGGAATTGAAATGAAGAAGAGGAAAAGAAGATTTATCTGGGGAGAATCAGAACAGGCTACTGAGAGGCTGCAGTGCAAGTCTGAAGATTGGAAATATCTCTCTCAATGTTATTACTGCGTGCCATTAAAAATGCATTATGCATATTACATTACATTCATGAAGCAGGTTCCATACCTTTTGTTTGCCAGAGTAACAGTAGAAAGGGTAAGGAGAGACGCTGGAGCACACCTTTGTTTCTTTCTGTAAATTTTTAATGACACCTCTAGCTAACCAGTTGGTGAAGCTCAGTTCCTGCATAAAAGTGGAAAGGCAGAGCTATCTACAGGGCGACTAAGCCTTTCAGAAGCTAATTTGAGCTTGTGTTCATCCACGCCAACAATGATTAAATTACCTATCAAGTGTGCAGAGCTATCAGAATTCAGGGCATTGAAAAACAAGGTGAATTTATCTGATTGATGTAAAAGACATGGGTGGAACAAGTGGGTTATAAAAAGAAAAGATCTATTCCTTAAAGATATTATAAAAGTACTTCTCCTGGCAAGCTAATGACTTGTTACTTTGCTCTCAAAAGTTGTTTTGCCTGCCCAGTAGTTGGAATCAAAATGCTTTATCCAAATCAGTTAGCAAGCTGAATTAATTCATGAGGCAGAAACAAAGCAACTTATTAGGTTCCATCCTTATGCCAAGCAGAGATGTTTAAAATTAAAATATGCAAACATCATCTGTGTTTTCTATATAGTCAGTTTTCAAAAGCTGATAGTAACACTCAGATTGGATATTGCAACACAAGTGAGAGAGCAGCTCTTCTGGGTCTTGCTCCTTCCTCAAGCAAAACTTTTGTTACAGTTGATGGGGGGGGAGGAAGAGGTTTTTAGAATAAGCCCTGGGTGAAAGATTGCAAGACTCATGCAACTCTATTTGCAAGCTGTGCTGCTCTTGCACGTTGACAAAGGTGTGCTCCTTAAGTCTCTGCATTTTCCATCCTTAAGAGAGAAAAACCAAACAGGTCAGTTATGTCAAATTCATCTCCAGCATTACCCCAGTTCACATCAGGAATGGATTTTGCCTTTACTATATAAGATTTGGGTCCTACTCTAAACTTAATAGTGAAACATAGGTCAGCATACTGTCCTTTGGGTGAATTGTGATTTAGAAAAGCACTGAAATATGCATGTAAGTCAACAGAGCGCTTCTCTAGCAGAGACCTTATTAGATGCTTGCTCAGAGTCAAAATTCCAGAGATTTTCCCTGCTGAATCCTTGACCTCACTCCATTGCCAAGCCACATCCTGTATGTCTGTTTTCACCTGCAGTGGAAGTGGCTGCTGAGAATGCCAAGGGTAATTTTTTTTTAATTGTCAGTAGGATAGTAGTAGTTTCCAGTATTTTTTCCTCTGAGTAATAAAGCACTCTAAATAGATTTAAGGCATGAAAACATCTGTAATGCATTCTAAGGTGTGTAAAATGATGGAACCAGATTTGAAAAGATATTTGTTCATCTAAAGCTGCAGACCCATCTGAATGTACATTGGCTATGGGTATCTAGTTGTGTCTTTGACTTCCCTACTGGGGAAAGAAAACAAAAAAAAAAACAATACAGGAGTCTCAGAAAATTTCCAGAGTCTGTGTCACACCAGTTTGTGATATCCACAACATATGGACTATAAAGAGAGAGAGCACATAAATCTGAAAGTAGTGTTTCATACATTATAAAAATGCTGGCCACACCTTGTTGGAATAATGTTGCCTAACGGATTAACCTGGAGCATGTGATAAATCTTTTAAATCAGATGAAAGCAAACCACTTTTATTTGCTTGTTCCAACATGCTGCTTCTCATCTGCATGTTTTTGGGGTTTTTTTAGTAGAGATGTCATAAAAGAATACTGAATAAGACTAACCTAGAAAGAAAATAATATAACAGCTATTGAAAAGATTTTCTTCTTTAAAACCATCCAGCCAACTTTCTGACACACGTGGGATCTGCCAGCCAGCTGGATACTACCATGCATGGGGTACATCCACCCCAGCTTGCCCAGGCCCGGCTTGCCAAGGCACTGGCAGCATTTGATGCTGCAATGCTGGGGTCCTCTGCTCAAGCAGCCCAAAAAGCACCTCAGCTGCTGGCTCGTGCTGCCAGCTCCCTCCTTGGCGTGCATGTCAGAGGTGGCTGGGCAGGAGTGCAGCACAGCAGGTGTTTAAAATGGCCAAGATATTCCATTTATTTAGTTACTGTAATAGAGCTGGCTGGCATTAAAGGGAAACTGTAATCCTCTGAGGTGATAGACAGGCCAGTATGACACAAAACTTATGTTTTACACTTTCTTTTTTTTTCCCCCTATGAATAATACATTCCCAAAACTCACTGATAGGCTCAACAGGTGAGTTCAAAGGGGAAAATCAATGGAAGAGACAGGAAACTAAGTCCCAGAGTTCAAAAGAATACACTTACCTGAAAAGAAAAGAGGTAAAAATGTGTTTTCAGTGTTTCATATAGGAAAGTTGTATATTGCAGTTAAGAGCCACAACAAATTAATTGTATTTCATTATGTGGTAAGCCAGAAGATAATAGACATTTACTTGGTCTAAATTGCTTCCAGGGGCTGCTTCTAGCAATTAACTTACACTCTAAATTCCCAGTTTCACAAATGATCAGGTCTGCCTCTCCTGTAGCCTTTTGCCTCTCTGAAACACAGCAGTATGGATAGGCAGGCAGGAGGGTGAGACCAGCTCCCAAAAAGGGAAGGGGTGAAAAATGGTCTTGATGCTCTTTATGTAGCTGTTCAACGGTCTGAGTCGCTGCAGGAATAATGGTTGTGGGTGAAGACATCTTTTATTGCAAACCTGCAGCCAGCAAGTTCAGACCCGCTGGACCAGGATGCTCTTGCTTGCACTGAGTAATAGTGAGTGTGAGTCAGGGTGCTGTCGCCTTGAGCTCTGAGAGCTGGGTCTTCCTGTGTGCTTGTGCTGGGCTTTGTGCAGCAGGGGCCTGACCTTTGCTGAGCTTTAGTGTGTACTCTATATATCTGCTGTCAGTCGGTTTTGGAATTATTTGTGTTTTCAGTAGCCTAAATTAACATTAATGGCAATTGAGAAGAGTGTCCCTCTCCCTCCTGTGTGACGTTTCCACCATGGCTGAGGCATTTTGCTTATGAGCTCCTCCACTGGGCCAGGCAGCCTCGCTCTCACCCTGCCCATTTGTCAGCCAGGCCTGGCTCTGGCAGGGCTCACTGCTGCTGTTTCCTATGGGGGTTTGGCAATCTTCGGATTGATTTCTGTGGCCGCTTGAGGTGGTGAGGCTGCTTGCCACCTGTCCCTTCATTCCAGGCAGGGGGGGCGATGTTCCAGTGGGCGCTTCCGTCCCGGTTTCCCCAGCCCAAGTTGCGTCACAGACCCTTGCAGGATGGAAAAGAACGGTTGCATTTCTGGAAGGAAGGGGTTTTATGCAAGTGGGGTAAGCTGTGTCCTATCTTACTCTTCCCTAAATTCTGAATTCCTTTGTCTGAAACCTTTCACACCACTCACAGCAGGACTCCAACCAGACATGGGGCCATGGAAGAGCACGTGCCTTGTTAAGTGTGAAGTGTCTCAAACTGCTGGGCACCAAATAATTTCAGAAGGGGAGATATTTGACTGTTATTTCTCTCTTTTGAGACTGCTGTGGTTTGTTTTTTAACTGTGGCTCTTTCCACTTGCCATTTGGATGTCTGTTTTGTTCCTCTGCATGTTTGGTTGCTTAAATCTTGTTTGAGTAATTTTTTCTGTGAACCTCTGCATGTTGGAGAAGGCTACTGCTGCCTTTGTACTGATGCTCTGGCAAGGTTAAGGACCCTGGTGTTTTAGACTTCAGTAGCGCGTGGAGAGCCAAAATGCTCTCTGCAAAACACAAGCATAAGGAGACATGGTTCTCACCCAGGAAGGGTGTTGGATCCTGAGGGTCCCACATAGTAAAGAGTAACACAAAAGGACAACTGCACTGGCCAGGTTGGATTCTGCAGCTGTTCAACCTAATCAGGGGAAATGCTACAGTTAAGCAGCACAACTAGATGTGCAGCATGTGTCACAGCGAGGGTGTCTGTTGGTGCTGGTAGTGAGAGTCTCCTAGGTAAATGTTATTGCCCTCTTTCCAGTCCTGCTCCTGGTTAGCTTTATGGTGGGAATTCAGCTGACAATCAGTGAAGGTCCCTGAGAGCACAAGTACTGGTGGGTGAATCAATCTTCTACAGTGGTGCCACTGCCTCTTGACAAGAGTGGCCTGGCAGAGCTGAAGCAGGGGGGGGAAATGGTAAAAAATCCACCACCACCACCACCACCACCACCACCAAAAAATGGTTTCCTTGCACTTTATTTCCTGAATGGCATAGAAGCCAACAAATACCAGGCCTCACTTTCTACCCAAAAAACTGCTTCTCATCTTTCTCCAGCTGGGCTGCAGGGATTGCTGTGCCTGTTCTCTGCTGCTGCTATGGAATGATTCAGTGACTTGTGTTTTCCCTGTCCCCCCACGCTGTGACAGAGGGTTGTCACATCTATGTGAGAGTTGGTGGCAGACAACCTTGCTAAGAGCTGGCTCCTATATGTGGGCCAGTGCATGGCAAGAACAGGCCTGTGACCATGCAGCCCTACTCCTGGCCTGACACACATGTGGCCTGTGCCTATGTTTCCTATTACTTCAATCCCTTTACTCCAAAGGGGTGCTCTTGTGTTTATTGACAATAAAGGGTGGTGACTGAAATCAGGTTTAGGGGCTAAGGAAGCTAAAGTGCTCCTTTAGCACAGCCCATAGTAGCCAGGGGATACGACATAATTTCTGATCACACTGACACTGCAGCTACCCAACCATGCTTCCAGAAGGCTTCATGTTCTTCATAGCATAGCAAAATATTTTGTCAACTTAAAAAGTGTGAAATGGGCCTAATTCCTCATCTGTCAGTAAACGGGCTTTGCTCAGATCCTTTTTGTTGTTAGCTCTGTACAAAGCCATGTTTATGTGACTGAGAATTGACTTAACAACTTTTTACGATGCCCTGAGAACTGAAATTCACTTCTGTAGGACAAAACCAAACTAAAATGCCCCTTTGTGTAAAGGCTGGTCAGGGCAGAGGAGTAGGGGGAACAGGGAAGATGCCATCAGTATGAGGAAGTCACGGGCCAGGGGAGATTCTGTTTAACAGCATACAGAGACCTGCTAGGGACTCATTGTGTGTTTGCAGTCCTATAAACTTGAAAGAGAAATTTCAAATAGGGCAATTGCACATCTTGCTAACGGTGGTGCTTGGTTGTATGTTGTAACAGTTGTTGACAAAGAGGTGGAGGAAACTCCACCACAATACTTGAGAGAAAACATGTGTGCAGCAAATGCCTCTGGCATGTCCAGGCACTGGGCAGCTGTAGGCAGAAAGGTCAGGCTAAGGATTCATGAGGTGGTGCTGGAGTGATTTGATTCCTCCACAGGAATGCCTCAAACACCTTGAAGGGGGAATATAACCTGAATATGACTTGGGAGATGGAGTACTTAAATACATGCTGCGATCCTGAGGAAGGAAACCTAGGCTGAACTCGCTTGGACACACAGAGCTAAGACTGTGCTGGACTGTCAAGAATTAGCTGGGGAGGGAGTGTGCATAGCATTGATGGTGGGGATGATGGCTCAGAAACCTCCAGGTATGAGACATGTTGACTGTAACATATCTACAGAGTTTCCTTGGCAGGGTGAAACCTCAAAAATGCCTTTCTAGATTTACAACTGCATTAAGAGGTTCTGCATGCTGGCTGTTGTGACACTGAGGCTTGAGCTTAACTACATTAACATGAGTACAGAAGAGTGTCTTTCTAGGGTTCCTGTAAAATAACCTTAGTCCTTGAACCTGTGGTATGTTACTGTGAAGTGTCTTGGCCTCTGGTAATCAACTTATGGCACAAGGGAATATTTCAAGGAAACATATGGCCAGAAATTCAATCTCTTTTCTAGTGCTGGTTTAACTAATCATCACGTTGAAACCAACCTATAACTCCCCTTCAGGGAGGTGCAATGTTCCCACAGCTCCCAAATGTTATTAGATTGATTTTAATGCAAGCTTAGTGTCTGAGTAAAGTTTTCAGGGTTAGTTTCCTGCAGTGATTCACAGAGACCCTGTAGGTAAGAAAGGATGTCTTGGCTGCTGTAGGGGTCCTTCATGACCAGGAAAACTCCAATATCCCTGAATTTCCAGTGGGGCAGGAGGTAGTGCATTAGAGGTAGATGTATGTGTGGATCAGTGTGTGGCTTGCTCATTTTTGTTGCTCTGGGCAAAATCTGTTGACTGTTCAGAGGGCATGAGAGCCCCAGGTGTCAGGTGTTGTTGTGTATCTGATGAAAAGATTCACTTGTGTAAAAAGACTCAGCAAAATGTTACTCTTGTACTTCTCAAGTGCTGCCTGGGATGTGCTGCAGACTCAAAGATGATTATTTTAAGAGACATCAAAGAGCATTGCTATGAATTTCCAGTCCAGTGTTTCCAAGGAATAATTCTGTTCTATACGAACTTCTAACTATTGAGCTTGGCACTGAGTTGCCCAGCAAACAAATATTTCACTAGGACTCTTCCTGCAAATATACTGAACAAAATTCTGTAGTTTTTTAGTTCTATGCTTATTTGGTAAACACAGAAAAGAACCTCTTTTCACACTCCTGTTCCTTCCGAAAGGCCCCCAAAATTAATTAACTCCAAATATTGGACAGAAGGAATATCCATAGATTACTGAATGGTGCTGAAGTGCTATTCCATCAGTTCCTGTATTGCTTTCCCTCTCTCCCAGTTTCCATAAGCAAGCTCTGCAACTGCCAAAGCTGCACCTGACTGATAATTTTTAGTAGGAGAGAGTGGGATATTGGGGAACTGGGGATATGGAGATACCTCCATATAGGGAATTGGCACTTGGGGCAGAGAGGGTCCTAAGGATTGAAAACTGAAGCAACTTAAACCACTCAAACTACCTCTCTGTTGCTTTCAGCCTCCTAACAAAGGCTGTTTCTCTGCATAGATATGTGCTTTAGATATGTGCTTTTTACTGGAACTCTTTCTGGTTAGATGGGGCAAGAGAAAAGGGAGAGGAGTAGGCATTTGCCTTCCCTTCCCTTGAAACAGTGTCATCATTTCCAAAAGCTGATGTCAGCTGGGAGCCAGGGAAACGATGCTCAAGTTCTTGCAAAAAGCAGCCCCAACATTAGATGCCAAGAACTTTGGAGGATGTGTCTTGAAGTGATAAGTTCAGTAATTTCTTCTATACCTCACAGACCTTTTCAGGTCTCTTCAGAGCGGGAGTGTATGGACCCGTTAACGTCCTCACCAGTGATCCCCAGCCCTCCCTCTGTCATGTGGTGAGTGCAGAGGCAGAATGCACGTGTGTGCACACAGCTTTGCTGCCTCTGCATCACGGTGCTCACAGCTGGCTCTCTGCCTGTGGTGGAAACCTTCACACACACTTCTGGGATCTGAGCTCAACACCAACAACCTTGCAAAGTAAACACATCCACCTAGAATTTTTATTTTCCCAAATCACTCCTTTAGCTAATGTTTCAAAGATACACACGCGCTGCATCTGGTGCAAAACAAATATTTTCAGTCTGTTGGATCCGAGTCAATATTTGCCCAAGGTATTAAAAAGATGGTCATGAAGTTGTGACTAAAGGTAAAAGTGCCCTTGTTGAGGATTTGTCTTGGGCTTACATGTGAGCAAAGGGACAGAGAGCTTTGCGATAGGGCATCTCTGCCAGTGCTGGTCCCGTGCTGATGGTGCTGGTGCTAGTTTCAGTGGCCCCCTTGATGACTGGTTCCCATGAGCTTGTGCACACAGGGTGCACTCATCGATGGTGCTGTCAGAGGACTGGCACTGCTTGTGCACCTTCTCCAACCCGCTGGGCATTCCCCTGGGACAGCCAGATGTGGTAGAGATGTTTGCAGGAGAGGGTTCCTTGCTGGAGAGAAGGTGGTGAATAAATCAGTGCATTCTGTCATGTTGGCTTTGCTCCTGGTTCAGACTTTTGCACCAAAGTGTTTATTTTGTGTAACCTGTGGGTTCCTGATGCTACTGCAGTCTCTGCGTAGGCTTCCTGCTGAGTACAGATGTGTTGTACCTGCAGTCAATTTGTGGAAATTGGCCTGTCAGAGCTGAATCAATCCTAGAAATGCTATTAAAATCTGACATGCCTTTTCAATTGAGACTCACTTGGGTAAACAAAGGTCAAATCTTTAGTTTCTTTTTTGGTATTTACATAGTTCTGTATAAATGCAAACTCCCATCATGCCAAGAGCATTTAGAAGCTGACTCACATGTGACAGATTTGTCTTATTCTAACTGAAATCAAAGAGCAGGAACCTGACTGTAGGATGACCTATATCTAATCTGCTGTATTTAGGGTAAATCTGAGTGGTCTGTGCTCTAAACTGAACTGAACCTGTTTGTAGCTCTGTAACTCAATCAATATTGTGTGGACTGCATCTAACCTATATAGCAAGAGTCTCACTGGTGCTGCCAGGGTGTCTCTGCAGGCTAAACTCAGCAACAGTCCATCTACTGGGGGAAAATGGTTGTTTCCTGGTCACTGCTGACTATTGGAAATACCAGGTCAGTGGGTGTTACTCTTATCACCAGTACTTCCACTGCAGTTCTGCATGGCTCAGCACATTTTGGGTTTGTGCTTATGGCAGCATCTGTTTTTCACTCTGCTCTTCCTCAAGGCAGGGGACTAACATGACACTAAGGGCTACTCTTAAACCTTCCTGGGGAAAGAACTTGTGCTCAGTAGTTGCGCACATGACTGGGGTCAGCCTGAAATTCAGTGCATTAAACTGGAAGTGGCACATCCAATGCTGTAACAAAACAGTAAATCCCCAGAAACCAGAGAGAAGGATGCAACCATTCCTGGTCAGAACCGAACCTTAATGGAGAAGGGAGGTTACTGTGTGACAGGAGCCTCCTTGCAGTGGGATTAGACCCTGCCTGAATGCTCTGTGGTTTGGGTTGTGGGTTGGTCCAATTAGCAGAATGCACAAGGAGGGTTTGACAAGTCTTCTCCTCTTTTGTAGAAGGTATTTATTTCAAATTACTTTTTTTTTTTTAAATCTTTTTTTGCATTTAAAAAGTAGAATTATTTAGTGCTGGGGTTTTTGTCTTTTGGGTGACTTATCAGTCATTATGTGCTAAGAGAACTTGTTCCTGGGATTGCTCTGTGTTGTGACCATAGGAAACACTGTGTGTTTAAAAGTTGCTTAAGAGTTGCTGTTATGGTCCCCGTTCTCATTTGCCTGTAACTGTCAGATTACCAAAGTAGGTTGAACTCTCTTATGTCAGTGCTTGACCCGTTATGTTGCTGTTTGCTTGGGTTTACAGGCAGCCACTGTGTTTCAGCAATCTTTGAAAATGGACTCTTGGGAAAATGTCTCTCTGGCTCTGTGCCCTCCTCTTTATGAAGCTGCAGTTCCCTCTCGTGGTACGTTGGGTGGGAAGTCTTCCCCTCTCTCCACACTCCTGTTTGCAGGGTACCTGCAGAACTGCTTTGTCCCAAGGGGGGAAAAGCACCTGAAAGAGTTCATCCCTCTCAAGCTGCTGTTCTGAGATGGGCACTTTGTTTCTTCATCTGAAGGTGTGTGACAGGGAAATGGGACCTATACCTGGGGACACAAGGGCGTATGGACTTTCCTTAATGACCCTGCCAATTCCCTCTACATCATGCTTGTACCTGCATGCCTCTGAGTGCTGTCTGGATGACATTGCTGGGTTTGTAGAGCAAAGCAGTGACTCTCAGCTACATACCAGGGAATCAGTGTGCAGGTGGCTTCAGCTTCTGACTTGAGACTGGCACACAGACCAGAGAACTTTTGAATCCTGCCATGTTGGTGATGGGTAACAGTTTGGTACCTCTACTGCTCTTTTCATTACTCCAGGACATTGAGATCAAGCCTGTAGCAAAGATCTTTGTTTTAGTACTGGAGTTTTACCTCTGTCCAACCTGCAACTCCTACTGCAAGCTGTGAACCCACAATTCATACATGTTTGGTGGAGACTTTCAAGGACTCTGCAGCTAAATTCCCTTAAGTTGGTCATTGCATCCAGGAGACAAAAGTGAGAGCAGGCAGGCTGCTTCCAGGGTTCTCCTCCTCCTCTCACAGCCTCAAAACAGCAAGTTTTGGGGGGTGGGGGTGAGAGGGGTGGATTCTGATCAAGAAGGGCAGTGATGGCAGTAACACTGAAAATGTTGTGCTGTATCTATCCGGTACTGCAGAAATAACAGATGTGCAGCAGTAATAAATTAGCTAAACATATAATTAGAGATCTGTAGAACAGAGTGATTAAGAGATAATACTGCTTTCTAGAAGTAATCTCTGAACTAATACCTAAATCTAAAGAGAGAAGTGATTTCTGAATGCAGTCATGAATTATGCTGCTGTGACAAGACTTTATGCCCTGTCTCAATCTGTTTCATTCTTAGAGGCATGCTTTGCATAAACTAACAGAAATCACACTGGTTATAAAAAAAACCCCTAACCCACTAAATGCTACCCTTTATGTAGGACCTCATCACAACCTTACATATTGATAGAAATGTAATTCTGTTTGTCCATCAGAAGTTTAAGGACATTTTCTTATGCCTGCACTCACAATTCCACTTACATGTGGTTTCAGGAAGCCTAATGTAACAGTCAGATTAAGTGCTTTCTTGCCTATGGCTATTTTACTGGAAATCCTGGTAATGAAAACCTCAGAATAGGCATTTGTGTCAAAAAAGCATGTTTTCAGTGCTTCCACCCTGGAAAGGGATGCAGTAAGAGTGTGTGTTTCTCTTCTATTATTGATTATTTACTGTAGTTCTCACTAGAGGATAGAGGACTAAGATACTCCGTCTCAAAATGTCAAACCTTAACCTTTGTGCAAACCTTCTGAAGTTCAGCAAGCTATGTGAAAATGGGCCACTGTGATTGAATAACGTTAATGTGGAAATAGTTAACTCCCACACAAGACCATTTCACCATCTGCACCATGGTTTGGGTCTGCAATGGTTTCACAAGTCTGTGACGCTTGTGCAGATTTTGTGGTGGTTCTTCTGTTTATAATTAGTACTGTACTTAAAGAAACATCTGTACAGGAATACATGCAACAAAACACTGATACACAGATGCAGATGCTAAAAAGATAATTACACTTTTGTGCTGAGCATTTAGCTGTCTAGGCTGACTTCACACCCTGTATCCATCATTGCTTTCAGAGGCAGATTCTCATCCCAGGAGCTTGCTTTCTTTTCTCCCAGGTGGTTCTATTGCATCTGGTTGTATTAAAACACATTTTGTGACTATGCGATTCAGATCACCCTGTAACACTGACCTACTCTCCTTATTACCCTACGGCTCCACATCCTTTAATGTTCTTTGCCCATTCTACTGTCACAGATTTTTAGCATCACAGCTTCTTCCCTGCACCCCTTTCTCCTCCTGTGAGCTCATCTGCTGCTCCCTTCTGTGTCAAACCTTTGTTCTCATTCTTCTTCTCTTCCCTAAACCTCTGCTGTGTTTTCTCTCCTTCTAAGCTCATGCTGCTTAAGTTTCCACACGACACCTGGTGCTGACACTTCCTTACTCCCCTCTCTGAACAAGTGCTAGTCATGGGCTCTAAACTGACAAGGTCAGCAAAAGCTGCCACATACTGTATGTACCTTGACTGTTGTGCTGATGCAATTCACTGAATAAAAAGTGCGTCTACATGGATGGCCTGGATTTAAAAAAAAAAATACCTCCAACAACCACCCCAAACCAACCCATCTAGAACTATGAACTAACACTTACAATCTTTGCTCTGAGTCAGCCAAGATTTGCAATCTTACTAGTTTGTAACAGCTCCCACCCATGCCCAACCCCCAAGCATTTTTTTCTTCCTTAATCATCCCAAATTAACCCAGAACTATGGGGTTGTTGTAGTAGTAGTTAACCACTTGGCTTAGGCTTCCTTGGACTGTCTCTCATACCCTCTTTCATCTTTTACCTGAAGTTCATTGCTGCTTTCAAACATACTCTGGTTTTGCAAGACTCTTATAAAGTATTATTAATTGCTCTAGTCCATCCTGCTTTCTTTCTGATATAGCCTAGAATAGTCCATTTTACCAGACTGGCTACATTATCTTCTCCCTGAGGGCAGTTTAAAGCCTCTGGCCTAACCCCATGAGTTTACTGTTGGTGGCCTTAATGAGCAGCACTGAGCTAGAGGATATCAAAACCTCCATCCCCACAGTGCTCCTGTCTTGTGCTCTCCAAACATCTCCCATGTAGCTCTGTCCCAACCATCAGCTGCCCTTACGTCTGTAGCCTCATCTTGTCTTCTTCAATGGGCAGGGCGGTTATAAATAGACAAGAAGATAGATGAAGTGGCTCAGATTCCTCAAAGAGCTCAGCATTCACACTTGAGACCAGAGCAAACGGTCTGCTTTTAGTCTCTTTATTTTACAGTGCTTGGCCTCAACATACTTAACCACATTCAAAACTGAGTCTAAAGGTTGCAGTGAGTATATCTACAGATATGACCCAAATCTGGTCGTGATTACTTATGAAAATCTCACTGAGTTCAACTGTAACGTTTCTGCTTGTAGTGGAGCCAAGTTTACAGTATCAGCAACATCATGCCAAAGCAACTGATACAGAAAAATATGCTCAATGCATTTTTGTTTTTCTTCCTGCTCTGGGTAGGGTTAGGCAAAAGAGTAAGGGAGGCATTACAGCATGTATTGCCAAAAACCAAGCAAATATATTTTGAATTTCAAATGCATGTTCCACCAGAAAGGGATGTTCCTTTGCAAAATGGTGGGATGCCTGCTATCAGTTTTGGTAAAAGCCACGTTAGTGCCCTGGCAACGAGTGTGGGTACCAGAACCTCAGTTTATTTCTGGCTCTGCATCTGATGTAGTCCATGTGCCCAGATGAGTCATTCCACTCCTCTTTCACTTTCTTTTTCTGTGAGAAGGGCTTTAGTATCTTTGGAAAATGCTTTGAAATTGATGATCAAATGGCTAATTGATAATCATCTTAAAGGTGTCCTCAACAGGTAAAGAGCTCACCTCAATAAATGTAAGTATGCCATAAGAAGACTATTAGCTCAGTCAAAAAATCAGCAAATAAAAATAAGCATGATCCTCTGAAACCACTGATTAGTTTGATCCATTTTCAGTGGTGAATTTGTAATCCTGGTCAAAGTTCTGAAACTAAACAATTTCTTACAACAGTTAGTTAAAAGTAGGAATGGATATTTTTTTTTCAGTAATAAAATCTTCCCTGAGGTTGCATTATGAAAGGTAATGGCTTTGATAGGTTAACAGTCTATAGAGATACAGGGGCTACTATTACATAGCAGGAAATTCCGAACAAAGCTGTTATGGTTCCTCCTCACATTCGTTTTAAAAATAAATGCTGTACTTCTACTAAGGAAAAATACATTTGAGTATTTACATAGTGTAATCTACAACAAACAATTTGGGAAGACAAGTGAAAATGTAAATTTTTGCAAATAAAAAACTCATGGTGTAAAGTGTGTTAAAATGGCTGGACTCCAGTTAATCATATAATGAAATTTAACCCATCTTAAAATGAAAAGTGACTTGAAACTTAATTTTCTTAATTTTTTCTTTTTCCCCCTTTCTGTGTGTTTAGAAATGCTGAAGTGATACACACTGACAATTTGGACAATTTTCAAGTTGAGAAATTAATCAAAACCAACATTTTCCTGCAAAGGTTTCATTTTCAACCAAGCAGGCCTCTTCTGATTAAAGAAGTTGCATAAAAATTCTTATTCATCTCTGCGCAGGAGCACTGCTGTAGCTGTTGGGTGAGTCATATCTGTTTTAGAGACAACCTTCATAATAACCTAAAGATGCTGTTTTAAGAACCCTTATATGAGTACTTTTGCCTGCACAATCCACTTGGCCCCGGGGCAGTGCCATCCCAGCTGTAGAGAGGTCGCCTGTGTTCGTGGGCACCAAACTAAGGACACGTGTGAGCCACTTTTGAGAAGCAAGGACAGAGATGGCCCGTTTGCCATCCTGTGCTGAAAAAATGAGCCCTGCAGCAGGTTCCCTGTAGCAGGTCCCTATGTGGACAGGAGGATGGGAGACTCAAGGCCCTCACTGGGCAGTGCTGACCCTTCCTGTGGTGCAGGGAGCCAGCGGGAGGGGTGGGAAGCCCAGGGGTCTGCTGCTGTGGAAGCTGACTGTTGGGTGGGATCTTTATAAGGGCACACAGGGAGCAGGTAGGAAGATGAGTGCTAGCTATTGGAGTTAGGGAAGGGGTAGAGTGGAAAGGAATAGCCAGGCACAGGGATGGGAAGAACAAGAAGGATTTGGAAGATGGGACAGAAACAGAGTAGAGATATGAAATGGTGGGGTGAGTGTCTGTAACTCTGGCTGTACATTCAGTTGTGAATTTTTAGTACAAGTTTTTCAGGAGCCCTAGGTATAGAAAACACTTTATGGAGTATTATCTGTGAAATACTGAATTCAATATTTTTGAAAGCCTGCAGCTCCTGGAAATTGTACTTTGCTACTTCTTAGACTGTAAGAGCGGATACTCTCTGGCTAACCTGCAGGGAACTTCCTTCCTCCCTTTGTAAAGGAAATAAGGATGTGAAGATATGTATCTATGCTGTTGTGTCCCTCGCCACCCCCCCTCCCACCCCCTGCTTCTTTGCACTGGTGACTTTATCAGCTTTGCTTCAGGCATCATCTCTTATATTCAAGGCCATCAGATAGAAATGAACTAGGAAAAAGAGAAATCCAACTTTTGACTCAAACTCTTGATATCTAAATGATGTAACCCAGAATTCAGCATTACTCCTACACAGATCTTTACAGAAGATCGTCAGTCAAGTACCAAAACTGAAGGTCAATGTTTCGCCTTTGAATCATCAGATTAAAAAAAAGAAGTTTTTCAGTGAAGCCTAAACAACAGCACTATCTTACAGTTACGTATTGACAGAGAGCCTTCAAGGCAGCTAGATACACATTTGTAGCTATGCTTTTTATATTTTAACTGGGGTTTTTTAATGCTGTGACAAATTTTGAACCATAGGGAGAAGGAGACAGCATAAAGTGTGAACTGTGCTTGACAGTTTAATTAGGAAACCAGCTAGCTGGTCTTGAGTATTTTTTCAGCATGATAATGACCCCTCCTACTGCCTTTACATGTCATTCTTTGCAGGATAGTATCATAAGGCCTTTCAGGTAAGTTATAGGATTATTGCCAAGCCAAATCATACATATTTGGCACCTTAGCACTACAGCATTGTAATCTTTTCCCACATCAGCCCTTGCAGTGGGAGGAGGGATGGCTTGCAGAGAGGCACTACAGCTGAAAGAGCTGTGGGTCCTGCTATAGCCTGGCTGCAGAGACCTGACAAATCTCTTCACTCTGCCCAAAGAACCTTCTGTCACCAGGGACCCGCTAGAGCAGAGAGGTGGCTGCTCAGGCAGAGGGAGCTCTGCTCAGTCCTGTCCAGCTCTCGGCTGCTCTCAGCCAGCACTACACGGGGCTCCGGTGCACAGCGGCTCCGTGGTGCACAAACTGCAGGTTCCCGGGGAAGCGGCCTCACTTACCCTGCTGTGTAACTCAGCCAGCACAGCAACGGCCCTGCTGCTTTTCGGCAAAAAGGAGATCATCTTGGTTCCATAGCAAGGCTCCAGTTCAGCTCAAAGAGATAAAACTCACCTTAACAAGGAAATAAAAAGTTGTTCAAAATTATCTCTTCCTTCTGAGAGCAGCCTCTGATTATACAGAAAGTGAGCATAAAGATAGCATTTGCATTCTTAGGAAACAATGCTGGTGCACAGTTTGAAATGTTTCAGATTCATTCTTTGGAAACAATTTGTGTGATTTATTTTGTTTTCCTTCAAGCGGGATTCTGTTTTTCTTCAGGGCTGCTTGGGGTGTGTGGTTTGACACTCAACTTGTCAGTTTAGCGCTGTGAGATTGTGAGTTTTTTGAAGAGGGCACATCTGTGGTTATAGAAGAATAACAAGAAGCATCAGATGTTCAGTGAACAAAAGAGCAGAGCTTGGGAGGATCTTAGAAATGACTAGTTAGCAGAGATGACATGTTTTTGACCCAGAGCTGTAGAGGGCTAATGTAAAATCACTTATTTTCGAAAACTCTCTGGAAAAATTATCTTAATAAGGAAACACTTTAACTACATTTCTAGCTGTGAAATTTTATAACAAGCCAAAGATCTTAAGCAGCAAAAATACCTACTTTGCTTTTTTTTTTTTTAATTTAGTGACAGCCACAGTTCAGAAAAAGAAGAATGTATTCAAAAAAGCTTTTAAGTCAATCAGAGTTTCTAAGCAGTAAAACTACTGCCCTTTTGAGAACAGAGGGAAGTGTTGGGACAGCAGCTTCATCCCCCATATTATTCCTTAAGACCGCTTGGGAATAGTTAAGGCTGATGGACATATAACCAATCTTTGTGCAAGAAGTAGTCAGACTGCAGAGGGGTGTAGGCTTAGGCAGGTTTCTGTGTAAAAGTGAACTGGATCTAAAACTTGCCCAAAAATCAACAGCCAGTGGGGTTTGCAACAGTGTATGCCTTTGTTAAAGTGCAATTACTATTCTAGCTTAACCACCTGCATTGTTATCAAAAGACTGTAATATTTTCAAACATTTTTAAATCTTGCTCTCGTATACTGATATGAAATCACCCTCCCTATTCTGTCTGTGCAGATAAAGATACTATACCAATTTAATATTGGTCTCAGTAAAGTATTTCTCATGTATCACATGCTTTGAGACCATGTCTTCAATTTAAAACACCCAGGAGTTTGTACTTCTTGCATAAGAAGTGCAAAAAAGCTAGTAGTCACCTTCAGGAATTCTGTGCAAAAGTGACATTTTAACATTTCAACTGCCAAAGTAACGCACCTGTAACTTGAATTACAGCCAGCCTTGCTGAATCAGTACTAGCCACAGATTTGTAACCATTTATTCTATTTATTAAATTAACAAATCAGAAGTGTCTGCAAAAGGTTTTCCCCTGACTGTGGATAGCACTTGCAATACTGAGATGTTTACGGAAAATCCTGCTCAGTGGCAAATCCTGATTAGGAAACGTTATCATTTTTTTGCATAATAGGTGAGATAGACGTGCCTAACATATGGTTGCTATAAAATACCTTAGATGAGTCAGATCTTAGCTGACAGCTGTAAACAGGGTTGTTCTGGCTTCTTAGATAATACTACCAATTATGATCCTTTTTGTTACTTAACTACTGTACTGTTAAATTATATTAACCTGATTTGTAGACACTCCTGTTTGAGTAGAACAAAAAAGCAAGATTTATGATGTAAATCCTGATCTAAATGTTTGCTGCTTATTAAAGCAGAATCCAAAGTCCTTCAAACTCTCTGTAGCGATGACTAATTCTAACAAAATTGTAGGGCTCCCAGGAAGCTGCTGCTGTCCCACTAAGTGTTCAGTGCAGTTACATACACCCTGAAATTTAAGAGGCTCAAAATTGCCAGAGATGGCATTGATCTGGCCTGCAGTGGTGCAGGATGTAGCAGTCAGTAGCCCCACTGGCTCTGCGCTCTGATCTTTGCAAGCAGCTCCCACAGGTAATCACAGCGTGCAAAAACGTACCGAAGATTTTGCCTTTAAAGTACAGGCTACCAAATCATCCTGGGGCCTTCCAAGGTTGGATTCTGCAGAGTGGCAAGAGGAGACTGCCTTGGGATCACCTGTGTGTCAGCTCTAGCTTGTTCTTGGAGAGGGCCTCCTTAGAGCTCTTGTCTTGGGATAACTGCAGGATAGCACAGTAAAGCCAACAAACAGGAGGACATCTGCAGTGTACAGGGGCCACACTCACTGCACTGTTCTGATTGATTAGCCTTCCTAAGTCTAGGACTTTAGTCCACATTCAGTTCTGGTAGCAAAGTCAGTATATTTTTTTTAGAACTCCAGCTTGCACCTTGCTCTACTCTACAGCTGCAAGCAACTAAGGGGGAATGACTAACATTTAATCACACATGTCCTTACGTTGCCTCAGTGGCTGATCTGCTTTCACTTGCTTTTTTAAACCAGTGTGTTCAAATGAGAGCTGCCTGAAGATATGGGTTTCCAGCTCCTCCCTGCCCCCACCTCACCAAATCCCGTTTAGCACCACAAATGCCACAGTTTATGTTCCGCAGCATCTTTCAAGCGTCTCCCAAAGCATTCCACACCCTGTGCAGAGAAGTGGTTCTAAGATGAATAGTCACAAAAAGAAAGCTCTCAAGAGGAAAAGTCTTCAGCAATGTTACTTTCTGCCTTTGCTAATGGAAGGCACACCCACTTCCTCTGACTCTAATCAGAGCCCGACTGGCTGTCAGGTGGTAGAGATATGCAGTTGAGAAACAAGAGAGAGGTCTTTATAGGTAGATGCCTAGCCCTGCCTTGTATACCACCTGCTGCTAATGGAAACTTAGGACTTGCCAAAAAGAGAAGCTGATTCTGTGTTTTCAATATTTAATGCTCACTGGAAATGACAGTTCAGCATTACCTGCTGCCCCAGTCAGATCAATCTAAACCCCACCCACAGCACTGTGTGTTCGTACGCAATTGCAAAAATAAACAGTAAGTATAGAAAGCTTAGAGGCAAATTGTAGAACTTGAGTGTAACCTCCTGGATGTAATTTCAACATATGGGCATTATTTTTTCCCCTAAACACTGCCACTCAATTTAATTCTTTCGGTTTTAACTCTTACAGGTTAAGAAAAATTCTGTTAGAAATAGTAGCCATCAAAGTGAACAATAGGATCAGATTGCTTAGAAACTTAGGGTCTAAGTTTCATAAACTATTACAAATTATTCCAGAGAGAAGCAGTCTACTATGGTCGACATTCTGAGTTGACTTTTCTGCTTTCTTTGCCCCACTAGGGACTAAGGGACAGAGGTATTACCACCACTCACTTCATACCCTGCACTAAGGTAAGATTTAAGAGCATTGGTTCTCTCTGAAGTAAATTAAGACAGGCAGGTACCTAAGGTTGGATGCCTAAATTTAGAAGGTGTGAATACTGCTTTCCTCTTCTCTCTTCCTTTTTCTTCTCTCTGATGTGTTAGTCCTTTTTTTCTCCAGCAGTTAAAAGGTCAGTTCAGACTTCATGTCCAGCTGAGCTGTTCATTCCCTCTTGCATTTTGTAGAGTCCAGGTTCTCTCAAATTAGGGGAAGAAGGATATTACATGGAACATCAAGATTCACAGAACCGTTATTTCTCCCTAAAACCACAACAGATGTCTCACTTTTAAGCTACTCACTGAGACTGAAGAGTGAAAATACAGGTGACTCTTCTATGTGTAGTGTGGACAAAGCCTTTGAGGCCCCAGATGTATCTCATACATGTACCATGCTTCTTGTCGCTCCCTGCATCACTCTTTAAAAGACAGGGTAGATCTAACTTTCCAGTCCTGGGTTTAGACAGCAGCACAGCCCTGTCAGTTATGCTGCCCTAGATTTACTAAGGCACATTTTTGTTTTGATAGTCTTCAATGAAATAAATCAAGCTCTCTTCTGGTTTTATTGTAGAATGTTGTATTACCATATATAAGCATAACATTTGCCAACTTTAGACAGATGCAGCATAATCTCTGATAATTTACAGGTTACCTTACGACTTTCCTACTTTCCTGAAATGGTGGCTATCAAATGGACAACTCTGAATCCTCTGCTCTCCAAAACCCAATAAAAATCAGCAAGCGTAGTCAATGGGCACAAAGAACCAAAACAGCAGCAGTGAAGGGTTCTGCACTAGGAAGTTCAGTATTACAGAGTGCAGTGCTTACACTGAGAGTATTTACAGGACTGTGAACTGAACTTTGGTGTGAAAATAGACACAAATGCCTTTTTGCCAGCCTCTTTGGCCAGCATAAAGACTGCTTTGAATAACACTGAAAAAATGTGACTTTCTCTGCATACGTGGTTGTTCTCTTCCTGAGATTACTTCATTACTACAGAAAACTTGGTAAGAAATCCATACCTGTGCTAGGCAGGGTATGTGTCACACATTCCTCTTTGATGCGGAGAAGCTGCAACAGCATGAAGCAGGCTCTGCTTCAAGCTTTGAACTAAACTGTTCTTCTGTTCTTTACTTAATCCATTATATACATCAGGAAAAAAAAAATCACTGTAGAAGTTTGGGTTTCCCCTATTAAAGAAACATCACACTATATTTGCCCTGCTTATGCCCCATCTACCCTAAGGCCCAGATCTATAATGTCCCTACACAAGTCGGTCTCAGCAGCTCACAAGTCAGTCACAAAAATTTAGCGTGTGTGAGATAAGGCTGAAACCACCACTGACCTGAGTGTCATCTGCCCTCATCCGCTCAGCTCACAGAGAAGGAAAGACAGAAAGCACAGCAACAAGGCCACAAGGCAACAATCTGCCTGCAAACAGAAGCAGAATGAGAAGTGGGGGAACGACACCAAAACCAACTGAGTTGAGTGACATCTCTTAAAGGACAGATAGTTGTGACAGAAATTAGCTTTAAGCTCAAAAATGGTGTCTGGATTTGAACATTTCTATGCAGTTAAGCTGTTACAAAACATGCTCATAAGAAAATTACATAAATTAATTTTTGGTACTTCAGTTGTCATCTTTACATACCATTTAAGGCTGACGGTATGAAAGATCCTTTTCAGATGAGTCTACAGCCTTTCTCCCTAGTAATGGGTATATATGCACACTGTCTCCATTTATTTATATGTGTGTTACTCATGTCTAAGGGAGATAAAATCATTAAAGGTAAGTGAAGAATATTTCTTCAGGGCATTTCCAGCATTCTACAGAAGTCTTTTTTTCTGGCCTCCTGGAAGGATAAAGGTTATTCTGTTTTCTTAGGGCAAGGAAAAGAATGGGGGAGCTTACCACACAGGAGCTGAAGGAGAGAGAGAAAAATTCTGAAAGCTTACTTTTTTGAGCTGCTGAGAAAGACAGTAAAAGCAGCTACACTGAACCCTGATGAAGAAGTCTTTGAGCCTGCAACCTATTCATTCTTATTACAAGATCGTACATTTCCTACACAGTAGGTGCTGAAGACCAAGCCTAAAAATAACTAAAAAAAAAAATCACACCACTAAACTGACAGGAAGTGTAAAAACTTTCCAAGTGTGAGCCATCAAACATAATAAAACACAGTCATATTCCTGATATAAGTATATTTGTAACGCCTTCTAGGTACACTCAGTATAACCAAACTGTTGTGAGGTAATCTTTGTGCCCCAAGGTAAATGTGCATGGAACAGGACAATGGCTTGCTCATCCACAGTGAAGTACTAGCTAAAAACAGAAATGTATTTAACTTCTAAAATCAGAAGCAAATAGATATAAAATCAAGGATTAAGTTCTGCTCAGAGTATCATACCTATTACTCAGTCTTCTACAGAAGTTTATCTTTTGGTGAGGTTTTGACCCTTCTTTCCATATATATCACGTAAACTTTTTCCATCACGGCCCAAAACCGATGTACCTTCTATCCAGTAACTCTTATGAATTTTATATCAGACATGCTCTGATTGCAATGGGCATTTTTTGCATACTTAGAAAAGTTGCATACTTAGAAAAATGTGTAGCTGTAACTCTGCATTAAAGGTTATCCACATTCTAAATTGTTGCTTTTACAATGTATACTGAACATAACTTCCCATTACAAGGTAAGTTAGGAAAAGTCAAGCATCTCCTAAATAAAGTCTACTGCACAATGAAGCTTCCAGGGAAAAGCTGCATGGCCTTCTTTGCGTTTATTCTGAACCTATGAAGGAACAACACATCAATAAACTAATTAAGTGGAGAGTTCCCTTATGATGTGCAATTACAGAAACAAAACAAAGGAATAAACTTTGTTTTTTCAAATGGAGTCGCTGCCTAGCAGCCCTGGTAAGTCTTGCTTCAGCCTTAATTAATGCTGGCATTTGCTGTAGACTAAGCACTGTCAGTTACAACTTTCAAGTCTCTCAAAGGACAGTGTCCTATGAACTGAGAACGATGCAGTAAACCATATTATGGAATCATTAAGAATCACTAGTGGATTAGTTTTAAATTGCAATTTATAATCAGTTAGTGCCAGAAGCAAGCCCAAAGACACTCAGTCTAAACAACACGACTCTTTGAAAATAAATGACTACTGAAAGCCAAAAATTTTTAGTTATTAAAATATATTTTAAAGTCCAAATTATTAACAGAATCTGTTTAAAAATAACTTTTACATAAGTTCAAAGACCACCCCTTTTGTCAGAAGCAGCAAGAGAAACAGGCTATAACTCAGACATCTTTGTGTACTGTCACAGTCATTCTTAAAGTTACTGCTCCATGCATTGGGGCAACCGGAAAAATGTCAGCAGCACTGTTCTTAACACTCCAGGCTAAAATTCTTTCCCCCCCGCCCTTTCCCTAATTCCTGTAGACAAACTGAAAGTTTCCAAACTAAGAAAAAAACAAATCCAAATTCCTTTCTACTGCTTTTAAACACACAGTTTTCAGATGATCCACATGGTAACTTGTCTTCGTGCATACCTTGAACAACTGCTGTTACAGGCAGCTTTTCCATAAGACTTCAAAATTCTTACCCATAGCAAGGAAATGAAAAAGCAGAAGTGCAAGTAGTACAATTCATACTAAACTATATTTTTCATTTTAAAAAAGTTCAAACAATTGAAGGTATTCTTTTATTCTCTGTGCAACTATTTCAGGTGGTAGGAGATGTTAAGATGATCATGTTATTCTGTGGGGAACAAAGGATTGAGATCAGTAATGTTAATACACTAATTAATATCATAACTCTGTTTTCATTGAATCAATTGAATATGATCAAAATAAATAAGGTATTTGCTCTAAATTTTTTGGCCTACCCAGAATCCACTGTTGTCTCAACATTAAGAAAAAAATACATATCTCTCGACTCCATTTTATGTCACAAAGACTGAACAAAAAAATTTAATTGTAATAATTAAAAAAACCCTGCTGAGCCTTGGCTGTTGTAGCCACGCAGAATTTTTTTTTTTTAATAAATTATGGTAGTAAAAATTCCTCTCAAAATTGCAGTAAACCACTATATATTATCAAAAGATTAATGTGATAAGTAAGCAACTGGCATTTACTGTAAGTGACAAAATGATGACACTCATTTCCATACCATATATATTTCTTTACTTTAAAATGCGCTTCACACATTTTCTACTCTGGCTGATACAATCTGTAGTTACTGTGCATACTTACAAAATGCTGAAAATAAAAACCAGTGTTAACTGCCTTGGTTTTATGACACACAAAGTAGCTTAAAACTGACTGACCATTCAAGTCGTCAGTCCACTCTGAATATTCTTGTTAAACTTTCCAAATCTTCATTTTTGAAATGCAGTTCTTCCAGCAACGTGGTCAGGAACTGTGTGTACATTGGGCTTGTCTGAGTATTCTTGAAAAGTGGAGTAGTTTGTGACAATCTGGAAAAAAACCAAACATATTTCATACAGAAAAGCAATTTTTCAGTGTCTGATGTAAAAAAGCAAGCAAAGCTTGTGTGTTCAAACAATGGTATTGAAGAAAGGCAGTGTACACTGTCACACTTGATTCATTACAAAATATAACGGACTGAATGTGTTATATAAAATGTGATCCACACCAAAATATGATTTGTTATTAAGATGTAGTGAAAAAAAAACCTAATTAGAAAAAAATGAGTGAGTAGTTTGTATGCCTCTAACTGGTGTATACTGCTGTTATTTAATGTAGATAAACAAAATTCAGAATGAACAAAGTGCAAAACATTATACAATTATACATAAAAAAGGAAAGATCTCGGTCATTATTTTCTTCTTTACCAAAAATCTCCTAAACAATCATACAGTAAAAGCTGCATAGTTCTTTGCATGAGTAAAATATTAAAGAACCATAAAATTCTGTTTAAAATAACCAAGAATAATATTTATAGTCACACACTGTCAAAGTTCATAAAGACTTTCAAGAAGGTCACTTCCTCAGCCAATTTTCCCCTGCTCTGTGTGCCATAAACCACAACTTAAGAGTAGCAAACCCATTTTGCTTTGTGCCAAGATTTCTCCAAACACAGAGAAGCCTCCCATAGAGGCATTTTGGATTATTACTTATTTTACTTGATGCACATGGGCACGAGACATCAATTAAATTCTCAAACCAAGGAACAATTTGACTGAGTAATCAGAGCAATCTTGATTTCCTAGTTTTGACACTCTGTACCTTAAAGCAGTTTAACTGAGAGGTCGGGCAGTTAGAACAGAGCTGGTAGAACAGAGCCTGTCCTCACAGGTTGGAGGTTGGTTTTTGCATTATGATGCTTTGTCAGTGGGGGAGCAGAGGAAGTGCTGATAGAGGATCAGAGTAACCATTTCAGAGTGTTAGTCTGGAGACAAGGATAGTGAGAGAAACACCCAGAGATGCATTATTGCTAGTCTTCAATTCACCCTTCTTAGAATTAAGTAGACTGTATATGAAAAAAGACTGGTGGCAGAAACAGTCATGACTTCCCGAGTGCTGGTGCCAGGCAGCTGCAGCATTGTCAACCACTCTCTTGGCAATTATGTAGATTTACATGTATTTTTATCTGAATTTTCTTACTCCTGCCATGGGTTTAAGAAGATGCTAACAAGGACATTATTTTTCATAAAGAGGAGAAAACTTGTGCAGCTTTAAGTAATACTCTAAAACTAAAATCTTTATACAATGAAGGTCACACAATTTTTTTTGTACTGCAGTTTGTAGTATTACATAGTTTCATGAATTACAAACATATCCTAAATGTTAAACCCTGTTTAAGACACTCTGTTTAAGGAATAGCTACTATAGCTCACACCAAGAAAGAAAGAAAAAGGTATTGATATTGTTAGGGAAATTACCAGGCATTAAATATTGAGAAAGGGAAGTTAAAAAAAGAAGACGTTTTAGCTGTGGATCAATTTTTTTCCTTACCTGAGCTTTGTTTAAAAACTAATTAAATCACTAATTATCTGATAAGCAAGAGACTAAATCAACAAGTAACTTCAGAGAGGCATGTACAAGTTTCTAGCAATTAGTTAAAAGTTGCGTCTTGATGGGACAACGTGTTAAACATTTATGAATGTATGTGCAAACACTTCACTCTTGGAAAACTGTCCTTTTGGTCTAACTTGTAATTTGCAAAGCAGTTATTGTTGAGTACTTTTCTACTTTTAAGTGGATGTTAGAGCAGAAGCAGAAGCTTTTGTCTGCAAGAGGAGCAAGCACAAGTTGCTTATTTCATCAAGAGGTAAGTCACATGTTCTAAGTAACGCAAGTCCAATGTATATTTGAGATACTGCACAACAGAGCATTGAGGGGCTGTTTAACTGAATTAAACCTTAACTGTATGCAAACAAGCCAGAACAGCATCTGGGATCAGTATCTTCAAGTCACTGAAAGTTACTATGACCCTATGTCTGAAGAAACTATCACGACTAATTCAATTTAATGATATACAGGATTTCAGTTCAAAGATCATAGAATTCCCTTGAAACTCTGCAGCATCTTCAAAAGACATAGAATATAAACAGGAAACGGGATACTCTGGACCACAATAAAAACAACAACTGGCTTCTGCAACAATGAAAAGAAAAATATAAATTTTGCTTTTCTGTTACTTCTTTCACATATTACAAAATTCATCTGGAACAGACTTTTGTGAATAAAGTAAAATAAAAATAAGAAAAGCTAAAAGATGAAGTGATTTTAAAATAACCACCTACAGAATTACACAAATATAAATGTTACAGTCCAAAATCATACACCCATTCTTCAAAGGCTCGCCTTCAGCACACCCGTTAAAAGGAAATGTTCATGCTCAGCTCATGGAAAAGTAGTATATCAGAGTTGATGAAAGTGTCGTTTCCTGCACACCCACTTACACCATATGGTAAACAGGTATTTGTAAAGATTAAAAAGTGTTAAAAATGTCAAACTATATCTGATTGATAAAATTTGTATTTGCTGGCTATTCCACATATGTTATATGTTCAAGAAAAAAAACACAAAAGTGAAATTCATGTGAAGACCAAGCAATTATCATCAAGCTATTAAACGACATCTGGCTACCACAAAACGTTTACATAGTTTCAGTGCTTCAACTCAAGACCCAAGCTTTCTGTGAATTACTTGCCTTACAAAAACATTTGACAAGTATATTTTTAAGATCATCATAACCAGGATGACTGGTAACTACTCTTCTATTAGAATGATGGAGCTGATCTAATGAAGGATCACAAAGTCTCCTGAACACTTGTTTCAGAACATGGAAATGAAGGAGGATATGGCAGCAAATACAGGCAGCAATTTTTTCCCCTTCTCCAACAAAAACACACAGAGGCACAGATTACTTCATATGTGCTACAAGGGTGCCAACAAGCCTCTGATCGAGGTGCAATCAATAGACTCTTGCAACAGGTCCCTACCTGAAAGGAAGACCAATGCATTTTTGCTCTGTTTCGACAGTTACAAATCGGACTATGGCTATGAGCAATCTATTCCTCTCACTCTGTGCAAGCATTTCAGCTGAAGATCTGGTAACATGTACTATGTACACTTAACAGAAAGTACTTACAAGCCTCCACCATCATTTCAGGTGATTCACCACAGCTATTGAAGATTCTGGGAGATCAATCAGCCATTCCAGCAATGTGCCATTAGCATGACTTTAAAGCACTTTTGCTTCATGGCTATGACAAAGTCACGTCACATTGCTGACAAGGACTGAGCCAGGAGAAACACATGACAAAACCAAACTTCAACTCTGTGAAGTGCCAGGGATCATTACCTGACAGCTACTACAATAAAGCATTAAACAGAATCCTGTCTGAATAGAAAAACTCTTTATACTAAAAGTCTGCCAATATTCAGACACAAATGAAAAACATTTTAATGGAAACTCTACATCAAGTGTGTTTCTGGGATCTGGTCAGAACTGACTAGCAATACCACGCTTTTTTTGTGTGTGTGATCAAATGGCTCTGAAAGAAGAGCAGCTTATTGAAGTCTAAGTCTCTAATTCAAAAGCAGGGAATAGCACCATCATGTGGGTCACAGATAATGGAAATTAATTTGGAAATCTGTCAAATTTCTATTCAAAACTCACACTTGCATGGCTACTATGAGTCAATTCCAGATTTGAAAAAACAAAGTCATGAATGTAGGACAGCCCATCTTTGTGAATAATTAATTGATACTTAGAAGGACTGAGTTAAACGGCCATCAACCCACAAGACTTCCAGCTTTCTCCCTCTACATATTTTTTTATAAACAGCTGGGACAGTATTATCTATACATCAACTGCTTTTCATATTTACCATTAACATACTCTTCTTCCCAGCTCTGTATTTGGAGTTGAAATCACTAAGGAAATTGTCTCCAATTGCTTCTACAAGGTAGAAAGCAATTGTTTTGTTTAAGACAAATGGCCAGACAGAGTCAATACAACACGTTACACATCAGCAATAAAACTCATTGAAAGAGATGTGCACTGCAGCTCATAGACCATCTGCCTGTACATGCAACTGTAGTGTTGCCATGTACTAACCACTTGCTGTGTTTATCCATCTCATGAATCTCTGCCCAAAGGCACTCAGACATTTTGACAGAGTAAGTCAAAGCATCACTGTAATTTTGAATGTTCTTCACAATACATTGACTGCCTGCTTAGAGGTAGAGTCTCTCACTTCCAGTATCTCACTGGATACAGTATGTTTGTCTAGAGACAGCAATTTTGTTAGTAATGTATCTTAAATCACAGCAGGATTTCCAGAGGCCTTAAAGCATGATGCATCCCTAAGGCCAGAGTTAGTATCAGACAGAAGGCTGATCTGAAGCATGTGAGTGTAGCTGTAAGTTAAAGATGCAACACCAGGGAGCTTAAAAAAATTATAAACTTTGTTATAATTAAGTGGTTACAATTGACACTGTTTTAACCCATGCTCAGAAATTAGAAAATATGACAGCCTCAACTCAGCAGTTATGTTCACAGTTTCAGTGAAAAAAAACCCACTTGTTTCTAATAACTTTAGTTTGAGCATCATTGAAAAATCTCAACATTAAAAAACCCCAAACTGTTAAAAGCAAAAGACTGTCTCTAGAGTGAACATTTTCCATTAGAACACATTAATATTTGACAGACAAGCTTGAACTGGAAGCATCTAACTTACAAACAAGATGCAAAAGTATTTAAATATATCTTAGGAATTAAGCTTTTTAAATTAAACTATACTAGGACTGAAAAAAAGTAATTATGATCAGTGTCATTTGCAACTCTGAAATTTAAGCACCTTCTAATCTGGGGCCTTTTGTTACCATATCCAATGGGTCAAAGAGGAAATCAGTATTCAGGGGCAATTTTCTTTAATCTCCCCCCATTTATTCCTGTATTATATTCTCTTAATAAAAGATAAAACACTCTGAAGTCCATGGTGTTGAATGGTAACAACTGGCAGAAATAAACATATTTTCTTACTGAGATAAAAAAGCCTCTTCTGGTCTAGTTTTAAATATAGCCTGAAGATCCTATTCTCATCATAAAGACAAGAATTTTGTAACTGAAGTGCAACTTATGTTTTATTTATTATTTAACTTCCTTTCATTATTGTGTACTGACTTGTCCACAGAATCCAGCACAGGCACTTTAATTCTCTGATGGCAACAGAAACTAAATTATTCATAGTTTAAAATTTTTGTCCACTACACTCAAATCAATGCTAAAAACATTGATTCAAAATCAACGACTGGAATTCCTACATAATCCAAGTATATGGCAAAAATTAAGGTTCATTCAAAAGTTAACATTGTTAATTGTTTCCACTATCTCAATTTTTTCCTATGCAGCTTCTACAAGTCTGCTTAATAAAAATGATCTTTGATACATGTTTATGCATATACTTACACAAAATATATATTTTCTTCATTTAAATTCACTTTCCACACACATTTTTCATATAGTTGGTGTCCAGACACAAGTCAACTTGTGGGGGCCAAATGGGGCCAAAACTTTACTTGTGGTGTAGCCAGATGGATACAACTAACAGTAAAAGGAAAGCATTCCTACAGTAACAAGGGTTTATCTAACTGCTTGATAGGAGTGCTTGCTAACAACTAAAAAAGAGACAATCACTTGCTTTCTTTCCCTTCCCCCCTGTCCCAGTGAGTTATGTGTATCCAAACAGGCAACTTGCAGTTCAGAGAACAGTCTGAGACTGCACCTGAAGCCGCACCAGCCCACACCCCACAGCTCCCTGGGATGGTGCTCGGGGCCAGGCCCTCGGGGCCAGGCTGTGCAGCAGTTCCCTCCAGTCACATCATGTTCACATGGGCTTTGGAGGCCGAGTGAACATTTGCAAAATACTGTGCAAGTTCTACCCTAACATACCACATGAGAGCTTTTTTTATGTCTTTCCCTTCATAGGAGAGTCCAATTACTGTTTTTCCATTAAACTGCATAAGGACATTTTTTGAAGGCACTTCAATGTTTTAACTGTACTGTGCAGGAGAGAAGAGTTGAGGCAATAGGCTTATAGCTACCTTATCAGGTACAGAAACTGTTCCTTTAAAATGGATTTAATAAAATGCAAATGTTCTGGATCTTTGTAATTTTCTAACCTAACAAACAAGCTATTTGCATGAGTAGTAGAATATATTGTTTATGCCACTTTCTTCCTCTCCCTTGAAAGTTACAGATTACTCCATCAGTTGCCAGCTGTTATTGGTAATAGCCAGCTGTGTAACTACAAAGGTCCTGCAATGAAAAAATTTTATAATAATGTTGCATCGATACAACAAGATACAGAAAAGGAAAAAAAAAATCAATTAAATTGTCCTCAAAATATTAACTTCCGTGAGATAAATGACCCTTGACTTTCAATGTAGGACAAATTAAAAACTTTCCCATATATAAAAGAAATTTCTATTTTCATCATTAGGTCAGTAATTAATTTTACAGGCAAAGTAAAAGTCTAATGCAAATGAACATTCAAGTCTTAAAATCAGTAACGTGTTTAAGGAAACCACAGTAACACATACATGGTGTGACATTCAGTACAGCTATTTAGTGCTATTTGTGTCAGATCTGTACATTGTATACCTGAAGGCAAAATGCCTTCAAATGTACACTCTCTATATAAATAACTACAAAAAAAATTTAAAATGTCTCAAAAATTAGATAAACATCTGAAACTTTCAGTTAATGTAACTCATACTATTTTACCACAACATAATTATATAATACAATTCAATTCTTCTCAGAAAGTAACTAGCAAATGGCATTTCTCACTACTCCCATATTTCAGCTCCCTGTGAGTGACCAGTAGCACAAACAATAGCAACAATTTCTATTCAGCTGAGAGAGAATTTAGAACTCAATTGCTTTGTACAACTATTTTAGTCTCTGCAATTGCAAGCATCAACTGTTTTTTTTTTTTTCCCCACACAGTATCACTCCTATAATGTTCTTTCCAAGCAAGTGTCGTGACCTTATATATGCACACACAGAACAAAGTCAGTTCCCTTGGCACTTGTCCAGGAAAGGAACTACGCATTTCAGAACATTCAGCAGGTGGAAAATGACGTCACGTTCCCTACAAGCATTTGCCAGCATTATGCTAAACCTGTAACACTAAATAGTTGGCTTAAGTAGTCAGGGATCACTGTTTTTAACCCAGGCTTAGCCTCTCTAATGAGAAAGGTGACAGCTAACACTCTGGAAATATTTTGCTGTCATGCCAGTGACAAAAATTACAGGACCTATGACTCCTTTAAAGTCCCAGTAATAATATGTAATGCCTCTATTTGCCTCCTGATAGAGTGATATTTAAGAACTCTATTTTCAAAGACTTACTTATTTTTAAATGACTACCAGGACTGCCATCAACGGAAATATCATATAGGTCGGGCAAAAAGCAATTACTTGGGTAATTATATGCCAAATAGCATTTCCAGGTTTCTTTAACCGTGGATTAGAAAGACCGTGAGAGGACTAAGGAAGCACCAAAATCAGCTCCATGACATCTATGGTTTCTTATCCAGAATTCTCTTCTACAAAGTTCAGCTGGATCAGACTCTGTTTCACCATTTTGTATTAACAGATATGACTGCAGGATGATTTTCTAAAAAACAAATAGAGTAGGTACCCACATCTATATTATCATATTCCAAATTATGACTACAACATTATTTCACAGACACAAAGGATTAGAACATTTATAATACTGCATCTGATTTAAAGCACTTGCATTCATAAAGAGATTTGTTCCAAGAAGTTTCAGTTTAGCTTACCTGTCATCATAATGCCAAGGCAAAAAAGAGTTCACAATTTCAACCCAGAAGAAATCACTATCAGCTGTTTCTCTCTAACAAATCTAAGTTTCTTAGGTACACATTTCAAGGACAGGCTTTGTTTAAAGAGCTCCATTTATTTGAAGTCTGTTTCCTGCTAACCAGCTGACAGATCAAAGGTACTTCTCAGTCCTATCATTTGTTCCCATTTCCCCCTCTTCTTTAACTTAGACAAAATTTTAAATTTAGTATCTTTAAAATTCATTTTAAAATTGATCCTTTCAGCCTTCTCAGTCTTCTTTTCCTTTTTTTTATGTTCCACGAAGTTTTCCTGTGACACTTCTCAAATACTGGAATATATGCCACTGAAGTATTTAGTTACATGAAATTAAGGACAGGTATAAGTCTCCGATTAAAGAATGCTAAAATGCAAGCTTCTGAGAGCCTGAATCTTTTAAGTACTTTGTAAAATACACACTGTTTTATAAATTATTGTGCACATAAAGTGGGACAATTTAATATCTAAAAGATGCTTTTATATTCAAGCATGGTACATTGCATGAATTAAACATTGTTTAATATACCTTCACTTTTGCAACTGCTCGACTTTTTTGCTTCCACATATGGGTATTCTATTCCTATCAATTCATTATCTCAGTGATATGTAAAAAAATAAATTCAAAAAAGACAAAATAAAATATAGTGACCTACAGTTAAAGCAGCTACAATGCAATATGCTTAGATAAACAATGTCAATACTTGACTTTATACAATGTACTCACCTGTTCTCAGTTACTAGGGAAACAATGATCGTAAAATTGATCATAGTTTGGTTTCACAAGTTTCTAACATTGTAACTTGATTACAGTCCAGGATACAGATCAAACACCTGGAACAATGCAGCTGAGTAAAGAGACATGCTAGGAATAGACTTGCTTCCACTGTGTCCAAATTATTTTTTATTCACAAGTTAAACATAATGACCTCAATACTTCTCTACTTGCCTTTCCCAGTTTTGAAAACAAATGCCAGCGTGGTTTTGGACCTCTCAAAATGAGATTCTTAGAAAGCCCCAGAAGTTACAGATTCTTAAGCATCTTTTCCCAGACACGTT
Organism: Chiroxiphia lanceolata; assembly: GCF_009829145.1. Classification (NCBI taxonomy): domain Eukaryota; kingdom Metazoa; phylum Chordata; class Aves; order Passeriformes; family Pipridae; genus Chiroxiphia; species Chiroxiphia lanceolata. The sequence goes on along the minus strand of NC_045645.1, from coordinate 16,962,631 downwards.
GGCACACAGTAGGTTTAAAAAACCCAAACAAATCAAACCCAGAAAACCCCAAACTCTTTTCCTGTTTAATTGTTTTATTTCCAAATCTATTCCTGACTTGATGATTCCTAGTAAATCGCTTTTCTACGCTTAATCTTAATCTTACCATATCTACAGCAGATGAGTACTAGTAACACTGACTTGTGAAAGTACACTGACCTAAACATACGCCTGAAAGCAGCAGAATATGTGATGAGGTTGGGAACAAATATGAAGAGCCAGAGGAACCTCAACTATTTGTTAACTTTTTAAAAACCCAAATAGCTCATCTCAGAAATACTGAGTTTTATGATGAATGAAATCTATTCAGTGTGTTAAGATGTTCAGATGGACAGAAGGTGGGAGAGAGTGAAATATGCACTTCTGTGGAATGTAGGCTGTAAGTGTGGTACACAAAATGGAATGAAACATGCTGAGATCTCAAGCCTCTAAACAACCAAGCATCTGTACAGCTTTTGCACTGATGCTGGTTTTGCACTTAGTAGTCTGTAATTATCCATATACACTTTGCAGTTTTTGGACTAAGCTCCCAGATACTGGTTAGCTGTGTTTGCTACCAGCCAGTTAAAGCACACTTTTACTTTTGGGGAGGAATTGGAAGAGAAGAACATGTACTGCTGTGGATGTGATTGTTCTAGTTTCTTTGTATTGTTTCACACAAAATTTTATAAGGCTATAGTTATTTTATATTTATACAACATTTGGGTTAATTGATGGTTGCAGTCTTCTTATCCCAAGTATTTATTTTAATTATTCACATTGTGTCAAAAGGAACCACCTGCCTTGATGCTAAACTTGCTAGCTTGGATTGCCTGTGAATTCTGAGAACTTTCTCATAGCCCACTGCCTAGAGAAACACTTCATGCATCATCTTCTTCTCAGTGACACATATTTCCTTCCTTCCCCAAAGAAGCTGTATCTTCTGCTTTCATAAATATGAAAGGAAAACATTTCAGAAAATACTGTACATTTTTGTCTTCGCTGTTAAGATCCTACTTCAGGTCAGAACTTAATTGCCAGACTAGATGAGTGTCACCGGGTGTCAAAATGCTTTTATATCTCAAAAAGTAACGTGAGAAATAATGAGGAGTAGTATGAACTGCCTTTGCATTTGATTCTTACACTATTAGGACACAAAACCAGGTCTCCAGTTCATCAGTGTACTGCCCATTATCAATTATCATATAAAAATAATTTGCCTCCTCTCTGAGTTAATCTCCTCTCCCCTCCAAATTTTCATGCCTCTGAGTAATTTTTAGTTTATTTCTGGTCACTGTAGAATATTATAGGACCACCAATGTTCTCCAGTACAACATTTCTTGATATGAAAGTAAATAAAATGCATGTCTATTTCCCCCAACTGACACAGACCTTCAATATGTGGGTCTTCGGGTAGGTTGTGGACCACTGCTGATCCAAGCAAATTACAACAGCTCAATTATTCAACTATTTCTGTTTTCTAAGACATAATTCATTCAAAAAGGTTTTTAAGGTCTTCATGGTTTTTAATCACTTTTAGGATTCTTCCTCCTTAAAAACCATTACACACTTAATGTAAGTCAGGCAAAAATATTGTCTGCTATGTCAGGTCTGACATGTTCAACAGCAATATAACAAAGGAAACTAGAATCTCTGGAATGAAACAATGCCTTTCTAGACAGCCTGTCTTACTGTTTAGTGTTACAAGGTTTTACATTCCATAATCTACATCAAGCAGCATAAGAGAGAAATGATTAGCTCTTCAAACAATACTGCTCTTTCATAGGGATTTTTTAAAATCAAAGCTTTTCTCTTATAGTGGTTTTTCTCTTATAGAGTTAAGGAATACAATATGGGCACAATTTATTTCAGTGCTAAAGAAGAAGAGGACACACCATTCAGCCTACGAGAGGTACCACTATGACTATCTGCATGGAACCAAATAAATGAATCCAGAATCCATGCTAAAAATTCTGCTGGTACAAAATACCTGAGGATCACATGCCAGGAAGCTGTAGTAGCCTTTCCAGGGATGCCCACCTCTACTTTTTTTTTTTGGGTTCAGAAACAAGCCAAATTAACACTGATTTGTGTCTTACAATGACGTTTCCTGTACGCCAAAACCACTGCTTATATGTCTATCCCCACTAATGCAGGCTGTTCTTTACAAAGTTAACTAAGAGAAAATTAAAACTCTGAATATAAAAGATGCAAATGTGTGTCAGTCATGTTTTTCTTTTAACAGATGGGTAATGTTTCATGATAAAAAAATGTTTGCATTGAATGTATTAAGATTAATTATTAATTAGTACGTATATTTTCATAGGGCTACAGCTTCAGGATTCAGTTGCAAAATGAACAGTTCAGTTTGCTCAGTGGATGAAGTTAACATACATTCAGTTTAAAGTTAAATTTAGGGAAGCTGTTAACAGTGTGAGTTACTGATGGCTCACTGGCAGCTTTAGTTCAGAGCTGTCTACATTACTGTAACTGTACTACTTATTCTGCACGATAACACGACTTCCAATGGACAAAGCTGTGTGCACCGGTTACAGAAGGAGGAAAAATATGACAATACAATAGAATTCTTCTAAACATAAACCTTTTAAAGAAACATCACTTTAAAACAGTACTCTCTCTGGGCCTTTTTTCCATCTGCTTTATCACAGTTGTGGCATAAAGTTCAATAGGACATGAACTCCCACCGACCAAGTCAGCTCCCCAATGAGTCAAGATGATGAAGCAGACTTCCAAAATCCAGCATGCCACCTTTCTCACTTACTCACATGAAAGGCAAAAACGAAGTGGCAAAGTACTTTCCCTACTATCATATTCTTAATTCACAAGTATATTTGGAATGTAATCTTGCCAACGGTGACTAAAACAGAAGATCCAAAATGATGTTCCACATCTCTACATTCTAACAACGTAGAGATGAACACTGTTAGAACACCACCACGAAGGACAATTTATAGCTGGTGACGCACTTTGCACACCAGCTCTGCATGGTTGCAGATGTCAGTCTGAATGCCCACACATACAGCTGCTGGGAACAGGCAGATTTCTATCTCTTGGAGGGATTTCCAAGACACTTAGCAGAAAGCCATGGCCTTGCTCTTCCCTTGCACTGGGCAACAAAACTGGCAGGTGCAGAGACAGCAGGTTTCTGAGCCAACCCTCCTAACTCTATGTAGCAGAAGTCCAGGAGACGGTGTGTGCTACAGCTCCACTCCTGCTAATGAAGCCAAGGACCAGCACTGTTAAGAGGAACTAATTATCCCGAACTCACCTCAGAGAGTTTGTGCTGGGCAAACACCAAAGTCACACAGCACATCCAAATCTCCCATTTAGAAGGCAACCAGAACGGAAAACCGACTGCAGCTGTATGGGCTGCAATGAAATCCAGGGGCACTTCTGCACAACAGCACTACACAACAGTAGGGCTTTTTTGTGCCAGGAGAAACATCTCCTTGCCAACTGCTAAGGTTTCTCCATCTGTTTTCTCCATGAACGATGGAGATATTAAATTATTTTAAAGTTGGCACTGATTAATATCCAATTAACAACCCTGAAATCCCTTACGATACTGTTCCATGTATGTTTCCTAAATATTACTGGAACATGCTAGGAAGAACTAAGATAATACTGATCATGTCCACAATCTGCCAAATGAGCAGCTTTGAGTTTGCTTAGAAAGTGCTGATGAGTAAGTAAGCTTAACAAAACTGCTTAGCAGAATTAAGAATTGTTTAACAGAAAACCTATTTGAGCTCACACTTACCAAATGACATCCTAAAATTAAGAGAGAAAAAGGGAAGAAGGTATTTTAAAATTTTTTTAACATGTTAATACAAACTTGCCTTTATTTTACACAGTAATATAACTCTGCAGATAGAGACAACACTATAACTGCATTCAAATGTTTTTATAAAAAGACTTTTTGGATTCTTGGTCCTGCAAGCTCTGTTTCAAAATGGTAAATAATTCTATTTCTAGCTTAATAATAATAAATGGTTTTTCTCAGCTGAAACCTGGAACCAAACTTCCATCATCAAATGTGCTAAATAAAAGATCATCCAGCTGACTTGCAGAGTGATTCTTTTTCCTACAGAAACCACACACAAGTCTGATTTACATCCTATGTATTTGTACATTAGATTTGTACATTTCAAACATTCAGACACTTTCAGATAAGAACACAGTAGTGATATCACAAAAATCTGAATTCCTCTTAAAATAATTTAGAAATGTTAGCCTTGAGCAATAGATGTGCTCTCGTGTGCAAAGAAGTAAAAACACATACTTGAACCCAAGATTCTCCAGTTCCTGAACTGTTATCTCCAAGAGAGTAAACCTCTAGAGTACATCTCCACATGACACATTTATCTAAAGTGGCTGCACTCATATAATGATGGCTTTTGTTTAGTGATCATGGTCATTTTGAGTTTGTTTAAATACTGCAGCCGAATGCTTATAAACTAATCCCAGAACATTTTGAAATGCTTCAAAGCTTTTAGCGGGGGAACCTCTTGCATGGGCTTTGTAGATGAAGCTGACCACAGTTCACTGGAACCAGACAGCTCAGATAAGTAAGATGAAAGCAGACATTTCCTGAAAATATCTTGAAAGCTTTCCATTAGTCTGTGCCAGGGGTATACACTAAAAACAGAAAGTGCCCATGCTTGTACAGCAACCAATCTTCACATTGCCTCCTCCATTCTTTCTTGCACTACAGTATTTGTATCTATTTATCTGCTTCATTTGCTTTCTTGCAACGTTCTTTGGGGGAAAAAGATGCAACTTCTGCATTCTGGTTTACAGTACATTATAAAGCAGCTATTACTAGAACAGAAAACTCTGTTTAACATATTAAAAATTGCTACAGGAAGAAATAGGAATCTACCAATGCCAAAATTACTACAAATTACAATAAATAAGAAATTTGATCTACAGATAATTTTTAAGAGTCACCCACTCCATGACAGGCATGAATGCAATTGTTTGAACATAATTCTCTGGCTGTCAAAGTGTACTCTAAGAAGGTCAATTCAGCATTGCTGAATGTGCTGGTCATAGGAGTGCCTCAGGCTACATTTTCAATAAAGGCTGAGACTGGCTGTTCATATTTTATACAACAATTTGATTGAATAAATCCAACTGCTCACTAGGAACATGAAATACTCCACTGCTGTGTCCTCCAACATTTTATACTTTGAGACATACGGTCACAACAGTCACACTGTCCCATTTCAGAGCAATGAATGGGAAGCCCAGCTTTCCTTAATAGTCAGTAGACTCAGGGGCACATAAGTACTTTTAACAGCTTGTCAAGGACCAGCAGACTATAGTGAGCCCAAGTTCTAATTTAAGCTCCAAAATTCAGCGTTATGACATCTTGCTGTATCCTACAAAGAGTTAATATGCACACTTGTGTGAAGAGAGGACAGCACTGTCATACCATAATACAAGTATGAAGCACTGATGACACTTGAATTCAATACAGCAGCAATTACAACAGTTATTCTGTCCAGCAGCTTATCACAAAAAGGGTCGGGGCACTCTGAGACTGCACTGTGGAGTTAAGTACACCAAGTCCCCAGCACGCTCTAGCCATACACGAGAAGGAAGTGGTGAGCCACAACACTGATGCACAAAATGGGGTGCAAGCAAAGTCCAACAGTTGCTACTTGAAACAAAACAACCCTGCCCCCTTCCATACAAAACAAAAAATACTTGAAGTCTTCTTAAGTTTTTTTGAGGTATACCTTGAAAGCCATGTTCACTCTGCCTTCTGTAATCTCTGTTCCCTGCACCTCGGGGTACTTGTGATATGGTCTGCCACCCACCTGGAAAGAGGAAGTATTATCCTCTTCCAGGGTGTAGTTTATGCTGTTTAGTATTGGGAGTAAAATGGTCGTTCTATGCCTGAAACCAGGAAAAGACCTGTGAATAAATACTGTCAAAACAGGACTGGAGCTTATAAAGACCCAGTCTGACTCAGGCCCCAAACAACTCCACGATATAAATGACATTACACGTGTTACGATGTGTGTAATCTCTCAGCAGAGCTAAAGGAGAAGACTTAACAGGGTGTACTTCTTTTTATGAGAAATATTAGTAACATATGACAGGTTCCTGGCTGACTGCAGGAGGAGAGGAAAGGCCACAACACGAGGATCTGTATGTGAGGGGTTGCCCAGGTCCTCAGTAGCTTTTCCCTGCACACTCTTGGCTTCCACTAAATACTGAAGTTTGACTAGAATTCCCAAATAATTAAGTGTTCTGCTTTAATCTTTCTGGAAATGATGCAACACGTGTCATCTTGTTAGAGGAATCTTATCACTTGTTCTAATCCACCTACATCCTCTCCTAAGAGGCACCTGAGAGAAGTTGTTCACAATCTCAAGATCATGAGCTTGCAAGAACCTTACAATAAGGGGAAGTCGACAGAGGTTCTATTAATTATTTCACTAAAATAATATTAGAAATAAAGTCTACTGTACTTTATCATCAAATACAATTCATTTGTTTAGGGGTAGACCCTTAGAAAGCAAAAGTAAAAAGAGACTTGGTCCTCTGCTTACACTGATTGTTACCAAGACTGCCTACTACTTGTATAACATTTTAAAGCATCTGTAAAACAATCATTAGTTATGTAAACATTTAGAGCTCATCATATGCAGAGACCAGCAACATACTTTAACTTCTGATCAAAAAGTCACCATTTCCTTAACTATACAGAAACTACTTGAAAAATTCATAAGATCTGTTTCACAAATTAACAATTCAACCATAAGAATATATAGTAAAAATGACAAAAGATTTGTTCTTATAGTTGATAAAAAATTTATGCCAAGGCATTCAAGTAAAGTTACTTTCTGTGTTCTGATTTAATGAATCATTTGAGCGGTATCTGGCTGGGTGACACAGATGTAAGGCTCGCTGAAGCCTGCTCTAATGCCTGCTGGTACAGTCTTCCTTGGGACAGTAAAGCCAGAACAATGTGTCAGACTGAAGTAATATCAAGGAAAGTAAGTGCAGTGCTGGGGATGCTCTGAGGCTGGCCCACAATACTTCTTGACCTGTGAATGTCTGTAAGCACTTCTCTGTCCTACAGGCTCCAGTGACCCAGGAAGCCCAAAAGAAGCAGCAGCAGTGCAGTAATAAACAGGCTCTGGAATAAAGATTTTTGCAGTCTTGTAATTTAAGCTCAAGACATACAAAGACTGCTTGATGATTTAACCCTACTGAAAGGCAGTGTCTGACACAGGTGGTGTGAAACCACCAGTGATTTCTTAAAAGGTGAACTAATGGTAAATATTTAATACAGACCTGCGTTTGTTTAACACACTGCAAAGTTTGTGTCTTTAACCTCAGAAATGTACCTGAATTTGCAAAATACAAATTAAGGAATTCGATGCACATGAATACTGCTTTTACAGATTATGCATTTGTATAGAAGTTTCCTCGAAGACACTGTAATAAAATCAGGCTTCTCATCAGGAAAATCCTTGTAAAGGGTTTAATTCTACAGTAAGTAAAACAAAGCCAACAAGGAACTGTGGCCTTGTAATATCATAATCTTGAGCAATAAAGCTAATCCTCACAAAACCAAAATACTGGCTCCCAGTATTCCTTGGGAGTTGCTAAAAAGGCTTTCCCCTCTAAAAGAAGTTTGCTAAAATATTTAAACAAACGTATTTAGAAGCACACCATGTCCTTATGGAAATAATTTGACTTTAATCATAGAAGTAAAACCTTTTAAGAAATTAGAAGTAAAATGAAAAATGAAAAGCTTGACAGTTATGCCAAATCCAAATAATACAATACACGTCATTTTGTCCTATCGTCAGAGAAGGGAAGAATGTCTCTCAGCAGCAAATGGAAGAGGGTGAATTACATTCCTTCATCCCATCAGCCCTCCTTAAAACCCTTTAAGGCTTAACTTTTCTTTTTTTTAACATAACATTCAGTTATTGTTAAAAAGTTATTGCCCATTCTTAACATTTGTTGCAAGTCGGACAATACTGTTTTGTCAAGAGAATTTAGTTCATTTTCACGAGAAAAATATTTCTCCTGATTCCACAGGTAATTTCAATAAATCTTATCTTCTTTTATCTGAAGATTAAATCTTGTTTCAATAGGCTAGTTAAGACAGTTGCATATAAGAATATTTGACATTGAAAGGTACTTACACAGACAACAAAACAATAGCAATTAGAGTCCATTCAGGCATTTTGTGAATAATATTTCTGTTCGTCAACCTGAAAAGTAATTAAAAAAAAAATCATTTCAGAGTAAAAGTAAACAGATTTTAACAGCTGAATTTTAAGTCTACCATTAATACACTGAGTTATAATGAAGCAATTACAGCTGTATCTGAGGCAATGCACCAACTTTCAGGCTTCTTTCATCCTGTAATGGAGGAACTGCAAAATTCCCAATGTCTCTTTTTTCTATATGAAAGTGGAATGGGAAAGACTGAAAAGAAGCTAATTCTTTTAATATGCTCACAAATAGTCCTGGCTGCTGTGAGTCCCACTGGGAAATTCTCCACAACTGCACGTGTGTTTCTGAAAAGACAGACCTTCTTACACTTAGTTTTCCTCCTGTTGGCTTCAGATCCAAATTTGCTGTGAGAGCTAATGTGGAAACAGACTGAATTTTATAAGATACCAACACCAATCCTCTGATGATTCTTGTTTTTAAAATGGAAACCCAGAATTCTAACTTATGCAATGGGAGTCGGAGGAAATATAAGAGCCATATAAATATAAATGAGGTGTGAATCAAGAACCTCATGGGTGTGCAACCAAAGTGCTGCTGCACTGAAACCAGCTGACCCCCTTGGCTGAACTGCCTAATAAAACAGATCTGCTCTAAGTTAAGTGCTAACCTGTCCTACAACAATTCACGTGTGAATTGCTATGGCTGAATTTAGGCATGACCCAAGACATGCAATTTCATGAAAAGTCACAGTTAAAAACACAGCAGTGGCTGGGCAGGCACCCAAAAGAGCCAGCAGATTTAATTTTATTCAGACAGATGGCACCATCCAACAGAAATAATGAGGGGCAAGTGCCTCCCAGTGTTTGCTTCCTTTTTGCTCTCAGTTTCCCTTCTGTGAAGCCTTGCACAAACTCAGATCCAGAACGAAGATACCCTGTTATTCATACTCACTCCTACAGGCACTGGTGAAGGTAAGAGCTTGTTTAAAATTAACTGTTTGGCAACAAATACAAATCCAGGGTTTTCTTCCCCAGTAAGACTACTTTTTAAAAAAACGTTTAATTACTTTGGGCAAGTATATAGTTACCAAAAAAAAAAAAAGAAAAAAAATTTACAAATTGAGAAAATAGAAGTATTTGTACTTATAACTGTTGAAATTCAAATTCTGTTAACTAATTCCCTAAAATTATGTTCAAAGTGGTCATTAAAAATGCAGTTATGAATAAGACCTTTTATATTTGCATTTATCTATTTGTAATGATCAAAATTATATTATCCTATTTTTCTCCTCAAATCTCCAAATCTTCAAACCAAACTAAGATTTTGAAGCAATGATTCCTCAAGTAGTGTCTAAACAGCCTGAGTTTTATTTAAATTATGAAAGGCAAACCAATGTTTTGCCCTACATAAGCAGGAATTGTCATATCTAACTAGAACCAACAGTTCTGGCAAATACAGATTATATTTGCTATTAAAAGATTAATGTTTAGCAATTACTATTGGAAATAGCTAATTGATCTGGCAACAAAGCTTGTACCTAGTAAAGTGTTAAGTGTTACATTTTTCTGGCTGTAGAGCAAGGGCCAAAACAAAGGCTGAACATCTTGACTCAACACTCATGACAGTGATAAACAGTACCAAGAAATGTCTGATGGAATCATCTTGACAGGCAATTCATATGTAACATTCCAGTTAATCTGCTATGATGAGACACAATGAAAGAGACAGCTCCAGGCCACTTGGGAAAACTCTGTCAAATAGAGAAAGCAGCTTTATTTCAATGCTCTACAAGGAGTTATTATTGATTAGAGCACAGGAAGGTGTCATTCTTGTCCACAAACTGAGAGATGCAGTTATTTGTGTCAATTAACTCTTATTCAATGTTAGTATTGATTGGCAAGGTCTGAACACTAGTCATTGCCATCAATATACTATTTATGAAGGAGGTAGTCAAAAGACACAGACAACCAGCAGGATACAGCAATATGGATCTGCTGCTGTCCTGCTGTCACCGGACTGGATGAACAGTCAGGCTTCCACAATGAGTAACCTTTCAGTACAACACCTGTCCTAAAACACTTGTGCAGCTGGAAAAAAAAGCCACATTTCAGGCAGATCAGAGTAAAGCTAGCAACCTACAGGTGTGAAGCCTTAAATAACAAGGAGCAGTGGAAGGGCAGTCGCTTTCAAAAACAAGCTGTGTGTCAACACCAAGGCCTCTGAAGAGCAAAGCTTTCAGAAAACAGGGAACTGCAGGGCCTCTGTAAGAATGGTTCATTAAATCTTTGCCTTGCCTCTAGCCAAAACTGTTACTTCAGAACAATCCATGAAAGAGAGGTCTCCAGACTTCTGTCATAAGCATATAATTTGGAAATCTTAAAACTGTACAAAACTTTTTGTATGTGATTTGAGTTTTGCAGTGGAGTATTTTCTGTTAAAGAGTTTGGCTAAATTCTCCCTCGTTTACCTAAAGAAAGAAAACAATACACAACTTTCCAAAATGGAATGTCTCTAATTTCTTGGCCTCTGCAGAGCAGCAGACGTAAGCCAGGAAACTCTGATATCCCAAATAGCTGTGTGGGTCGCTTAGTTGTTAGTTTGTGGGTCTTGTGGTTCACTCCAGCAAGACACACTGCAGCCAGACTTCAGTGCTCCCACCCCCCAGCAGGACCCACGCAGCAGTTTCAATACTCTATGAAGGAGCTCAGACTGAGCAGATGGACCCAAGTAGCAGAAGCTTACAGGATACAGGACTCAAGAGTGAGATGTATAAAAATTCCATCCCAAATGTCCTCCCAATAACTGACTAGCACCCAGCCTGCAAAGGAAGGGGATTTTAATATGGCAGTTGTAGTAATACAGAGGAGTTCAAGGTGAAAGTTACCAGTAAACAAAAACAGTAAACCCAAAAATTACAAAAAAGAGCATATACAGTTGGTTTTACTTCTTTTCTTTTAGTTGTCTTCCCATTTAATTGCCATCAACTGCAAATGATAGCCTGATTTGTAAACAGTGCCTGCTGTGGCAGCAGATTTAAGCACTGCCCAAGTGCCCTGTGCAAGAACTGGGAGAGGGACCACAACAAACTTGAAGTTATAGGAAAGAAACTCAGCAATGCTGGAGCTGACACCTTTTCCTCAGCTGGATTACATTTCCTGGAATTTCAAGGGAACAATTTGACTAAAGGAACACTGTGCAATGGGGATTAGAAGATGGACACCAACATTATTATGCAAAATATTTACTCCCCTAAAACCCATAAAATACAGATGAAAATCTATTTTCAATACGAAATATTATGCCTTAAAAAAACAACCACACATACACAAACATAATCATTTCTCCTCAGTTTAGATATAAGTAGCTAATTTTCTCTTGATCTTTTAACAAAGTGCCCTTACACACTCTGGAGAGTTATTTGACATCTCAGTTTTCGTAACAAAAGCTTACAGGCACTGAGGGACTTTGTTTGGGAAGAGCTCTAACCATTCTAAAATGTCTCTTGAGATCTCTCTAGTGTGTTTCTTAGCAGTGGTGATTGAATAAAATGCTGCCCAAAGGAGGCTGAACTGCAAGTGTTCCTTTAGAAACCAATGGAGCTGAAAATTGTTGTTGCTTAGTTCACCACATGCTCTTTTACCCTTCTTCAGCTCAGCTCTACTACAGCCATGTGTTTTATCTACTACCCTCTTTGGCAAGTTCTTCAGCCTGAAATATTTCCAGTACAAAAATCAGGAAAAGGCACGAGCATTTATCAGTGCTCCTCCGTAGTCACTAAGTATGTGAACAACATTAACAAAGAAATTTCTAAACCCTGTAAATACAAATGCCATTTAAAATTAATCCCAAGTCTCCCTGCCAAAACATTGAATCCAAAGCTTGAGAGAGCACTCATATTACATAAATTTAAACCTACATACAGAACTGGAGATTCAAATCTATGCCTTCATCTTAGCGAACTCTTGTGTATCAACAGACCTTTCCATATCAGTAATGTAAGAAAGAGAAAGGGCCCAAAGGTTTTTATTGCTTCCCTATTTCCTGTTTTTATTATTTCACTATTAGTGACAAAACTCAATTTTTTTGAGATAGATATATATATTATATAACTTGCCTTCAACCACCCCTCACTCCAAATTCTGAAATTCTAAGCAACTGATATGGAATCTTCACAGGAAGAGAGCCCCAAGACCTTGCTTCTATTACCTTCAACTTACTTCCTAACAAAAAAAGATATAAAAATAAACTCACAAAGCATTATCTAAGGGATCAGAAATAGATCAGGGGAGACTTTCAAAATATGATAAATTATTGCTACATGAGCTAAGTATTGGGATCAAAGCCCAAATAAATTAATTTGGTTCCACTCTTTAAATATGTTTCATATATATACATTTTAGAAGTCTATTTTGGCTTCAAGTCTTATTTTTATAAACTACTTCTAAAACTTTATATTCAGGCCACATTGTCTTTGAATAGCAAAAATTATTTAAAATAGAAGTTCTGCTTTTGAGAACCTCCAGGCCTTCTTACATAATCAATCATACAAAAGCAGACTGAAAGAGACCAAACGTAGTTTTTCCAGTTTTATCAATCCATAAGCTAAAGCGACTATTAAGAATTTAAACTGCAGAGCAACAAAACTGTTTTAAGACAGAAGATCTTATTCAAATAACAGATATCTATACAGTATATATATGTTGCTTCAGTATAACCAAAAATATCTTCCCTGGTTTCAGTGTTGCTGTTAAAACAAAAGGTTAATCAGGACTTAAAAGACTGCAATCATAGAATCAAGTTCAAACACTAATAATTCTTTTAAATAAAAGAGATCATCATCAGAGTCATCGGAAGGGAATAGAGAATTTTCCACAGTAAGAAATCCTGCATATAGACATCTGTGTTTTAGTGGCATCCTTCCAGCCCAGATTCCTTGTGGCAAATGCTGCATGAATGAGTTCTGGAAAATTCACATGTAACCTCACGCAGGTTGAGGATGTGAGAATGTTTCAAGAGTGACAGTGTACACACAGTCAGCAATTGCTGTTGTTGTTTTCCTGACAACACCTGAGGATGCAGGATATGATCTAGGTCCAAGTTATGAGAGTTGTGTTCCAAAGGAAACCCAAAAACATTCAGAGAAGTTACCACCATTCTGTTTTCCTCCTTTATCTCACTGTTTCCAAATACTGTCTTTAGCCCTACTGACTGAGGCAGAAGCTTCCTCTGTGATGGTAAAAATGCCCACTAAATCTACTTCCCTTTAAAATTAGGAACAAGACAGGTCAAACTGGACCTTCTTCCTGACTCTAGAAGTTACTGGTAACAATTATTAATCACATTAAAACCATTTAGCCCAGCTGCAGGGAGCCAGAGCAAAAGAAAGCGACAGATCTCAGAAACTCATGCTTAATAGGAGGTGACAAGGTAGCAGAACCTTTAAAAGACTCACCATCATCCTCCAGAGACCATTGGCCTAGTTTTTAAAAATCTACAAATACTCCTGGTGACCTAGTCACTGTCAGGAGCAGGGAAAGGGTTGACTTGTTAGTCCACAGGGAATGGGACATTACCTACATGAACACACAGCTAGAAAAGGGCAAATCTGCAAATCGTTCATCGGCATGTTTAATTAATCAATTAAGAAGAATCTCTAAATAAGGACCAATACTCACTGGAAAGTTTTGACAAGATTTTTCAGCTCTGCGTAAACATCACCTGGAGCGATCTGAAGAGGGCCCAAAACTGCAGGTAATCTAAGAGGCAAAAGACACCAGTCAATATGCATTTTCCTCTCTTTCTTATTTCTTCTCAAGTAGGACTTCTGCCAAAGCTTATCAAAGTTAGTAAAAAGAAAAGGAGTGACTTTTGTGCAGCAGATCAGGCCTGTAGTTTTCATTGTAGCTTCTGAGCGGTGTTTGGGCTGCCACCTTCACTTCACAACAGCTTGTTTTAAAAAATAAACTCTAGTTCAGAGTGAATGTGAAGAAGAAATTAAATACAGTTCTACCTACATTTTCTTATTCATTTCACATTTCAGTTCTGACAAGATATTCTTACAATTATGAGGATTAGAACTACAGGCCTTATAAATTTTTCAAAGGTTTATATTTACTTTGTTCAAAAATAACAATACAGAAGGAAACTACATGTCTGAGGCTCGCACACCTTTCTTAAAGGATTATGAGGTTTGAAAACATTGCTTCCTTCTCTGTAGATTTTTTTTACCAGTAACAGTATGCTTAATGTACAAGACAAATATTTGCACTCCTCCCAACCAACTTCAGGTTTTTCAGTTTAAAATTGAGCAGTTGGTACATGCAGACCATGCAAACTGACATCTGCAACTGTACCACAGGTGACCGTCACAGAAATAAATAAGTGCTTTTGGACAATATTGGGTTTAAGTTATGACTAAGGCCGCCTAGAAAAAGCCAGGCCCATCCTTGGACAGCGTGTTTGTTACTTAAAATGATGATGACATTTAACAAAGTAAAGGATACTTACACTTTTCTCAGTTTTTCAAGGACGATTCGCTTTCTAATCTGCATTTGTGCATTGGAATCAACAAGTGGGAAGGTGAGATCTTCGTGTTGATCATCCTGTGTTAGACAAAACACCTTAGCAGCTATAACCTAGTATTTAATTAAAGTCAATGCATCAAAACAGCCACAGATTATCAATAAATGTTTAAACATAAGATTACTCTTATCTCTGAATAGATAAAAACCCAACCTGTAATTTTTTAATGGACAGAAACTTGTATAATCTGACCCAACATACAGTGTGCAACCAGCATACTTTTCTTCTTCCCTGTGTGTGAGACACCCACTTAGGATGGTAGAAACAAAGTAATAATTCTTCAAAGGCCTATTCAGGCTTTACACAGCCTCCAAACTATTTCACTGGACACTTACTTTGTCTGTGCTTGGATGTTCCTCTTTCTGTGCATGTGTTGCTGCCTCTTCAGCCAAGATGCACCTCCCTTTATAGAACTCTTTCACTCGGAGTTCTAGGAACTCCGTTTCTTCTTTTAACCTTTCGTAACTAGGCACAGGCTTAACTATTCCACCCGGGCCTGTGAAAGGTAAAGAATAATTCAAGCTGTTTTCAGACTCTCTTACAGCAACAGCGTTAAGATCATCGGCTGTATCTAAGTCATCCTCATCAAGTTCTTCAGTCTCCTGGCTGGCAGGTGCTATGCACTCTGATGAGCACAAAGAAGTATAGTTTGGGCCATAGAGAAATTTTAAAGTTTCCTCAGTTCTCCATTCCGTAAGTGTGCGCCTAAGCACTTCCAGTAAACTGCCTTTGGAATTAACTGGATTCCTCAGTTCATGTTTTCTATATTCTGTTGAGTTAGCTAGTGCTCTTCTAAGATGTTCTGCCCCTCTTTTGCTCACACCTAGAAAAACTATTTGTGATCCACAGGTATTTTCACAGATTTGTGAAGCACTCGATTTCCCTAGAGTAGTATTTTTTGAAGGTGGTGCAGTTATGTCATTATGAGCAGAGCAAGCATGCACTTCTTCCTGAGCATCTAATTTACAATGAGAGAGTTGTTCAGTGGCTTCTACCACATCTGAATCTTCAGTTTTAGGGCTGGGATAGACTTTCTGAGCATGCTTTTTTTTGAGGATGCTTTTTCTGGGCAATTGCTGTGTAAAATTGGCTGAACTTGACTGACTTCCTGGTAGGACAGACGAAATAAATTCTTGCTCATTATCACTGCTGCTCTCACTGGCTGTGTCATGAGAACCAGCTTCATGTGGCTCTGAAGGTATCCTAGGATTTTCAATGTCAGATGCTTTAATTACTTCATCACGTAGTTTCACCTCTTCTCCAGACTGTCCACTGTAACAGACAACACAAGCCACCAACAAAATAAGAAATGTTACCTGCAGTAGCTTTTCATTCTCATGTAAGAATGATAAACAAAGCATTTTTCCCCTTAGAGAAGAATTATTTTTGCTTTAAGAATCATAGCTGCTCTTCTAAAAGTCTTCTTGAACTTAGATTTGTACTGTTCTACAATCAAGATGACAAGTACCGAGACTATTTAAAGAAGGGAGTTCTCAGCTGATTATTGTCAGTTAGAAAAGTAAATAAAATACTATTAAGGACAGTAAAATAATATCAGACTTAGCATGATGAATATTGCAATTCTAAAATGAAGACAGGCATGTTAAAATAAATAGGAATATGGTACCCTAAAATCAGAGGGACAGCAGAGCTGTTTGACCATATGCAAGTTTGCCACCTAATGGCCACGGGTTGCAAAAGAAAACAAACAAAAAGTCACAATACACAGGGAGGTACAGAGAGATGACAGAGTGGTGTGATTTCATTTTGGCTGATACAGACATTTTAGATTAGGAAGTACAGAAGCTTTCATCACATGTAATTGGCACAATTTTCTTTATAAAGAATAGATGGCATAAAATATGTAAAATACAAACAGTGTCTTTGTTTCAGATTTCAACGGGCTCAGTTGAGACACACAATCCAAGAGCAGCTGTACACTAAATCATACAGATCAAATATGCTGGGTTAGAATCACAAAGGAAAAAAAACATTGTGTAGGTTCTAATAAGGTCTTTTCTATAATACAGGAAATCAAAGATTCCCGTTTCACCTGATATGATACTAAAATTTCTAAGTATAGGTGCATATAAAAAAAAAAAAAAAATTGATCAGTATACCTCTGTCCCTCCTTCAGCAGCTCTATGTCTGGTGGTCTGCAAAAAGAAGACACAGAATGAAGACTTTCCTGCTAAATCAATTCTCTCGAAATACAAATAAATACAAAAATAGAGCTTGGAAGGGATGTCTCAGGATCCTGTGGCCCAACACCCACTGTTCAAAGCAAGGCTATGAGAGCAGGTTTCTGCACACGTGTTCACAGAGAGGGACTCGTGTGCCTGCAGCACCAGGCTGTTACAGTGAAAAACATTTAGCGCAATCAGCAAGTCACATCAATGTTAGTCAGAAAGGACCTCTGGAAGGCTCTAGTCTGACCTCCTGCTTGTAATGCAACTGTCACCAGCAGCAGGTTTGGTCAGCCACAAATTCATGGAGTTTAAATCTTGAAAACCTCCAATGACGGAGATTTTAAAACACTGCTGAGTATCCTATTTCCTATGACTGTGAAAATGGGCTCACACCTATAAATTCAGCTAGTTCCTTTTGCTGAAAACCAGGAGACTATGAAAAGTAGTGTCTTGGAGAATGAAAGTCTAATGAATTCAGCAGAACATTCTCTATGCAAGTCCTTACTGTTCAACAGTGACACCCATTGGCTCCACTCATTACTGCAAGCCTATGCTTCCTAAGCTAGGAACAGAGTGCATTACACTGTTCCAAAATGGGTATTGCAGGAACAACGTGAAATGGGCAATCTGAAATTTAGATAGGACAAAGAAATTCTTCATGGTGTAGTCTGCTTTCAGATGCAAGCATTCGCAGTCTAAGCTGAAGACCAATGCCAAGTGCTGTGCTAAGGGTGATCAAAACATGGTCATGTCTACTAAGCAGATGTGAGCAGTACTGAGCCGTGTCAATTATTGTAATCCATATGGCAACAACACTTAAAAGGAACACTGTGCTAAGCTTACACCTTAACATCAGTTACCTCTGCTTCAGTCAAATAACATTGATGCACTTCAGCTAATTAATTAGCATTGCAGCTTGCACAGAGAAGTGATATTCTCAAAAAGAGCAAAGAATGTATAAGATTATACTTACTTTTCTTCTTCTCTCATCCACACTGGACTTTTAGAAATTTGAGCTTCAAAATATTTAGATGCTCTATAGCAAAAGTTGCTGCAAAAGCACTGGAAATGAAAGAAAGCAAAAAGATATGACTAAAGCCAACTTCAATACTCATAGAAAGGTACAAAAGTAATTGTTTTTATGCCTGTATTAAGTACCAATTCGTATTTCTTTTCAAGACTATGAGCAGGTTTTTAATTCATCTGAAAACCCAAACATATCAAATAGGTCTATCCCATTCCCCAAAAGCCACTTTTAGCTTCTTTTTTCCCATTTTTCTGCTTTTTGTACTTTTCATTACATACTGAGAAGCAAATCAGTACATAAAAATAATTAAAAAAACCCCAACAAACTGTTCAAAGAACAAGCCATAACCCAAGACGGTCATACAGTTTAAAAGACATGCAATAAAATTCAGGTGTTTAATAAGGAAAATTTTGGTCAGCAACAGAACTTGTTTTTTTGCAATACTTGGAAGAACACCTAAAATTTTGCAGCATCTTTGAAAAATTGACTTGCACACTTGCATCACAAGGGAAGAAGACAAAGCATCCCACTTCTTCTCGGAGTCTTGCCTGGTTGCCTAAAAAAGCAATTCCTAGAATTTCATGTATCTTGGAGTTGTAAACAGAGGAAAGGAATGGATACTAGTGATACTGAAGAAATTTGTTCTGTAACTGGAAACATTTATCTTACAATTTAATGTCCCAGCATCTGTAGGTGACTGCGTATCCTGTGAACTGGCAAAGATGACTTTTATACAACCACGTGTCACAAATGTCTTTCACAGATCAGCTGTACCACATTCAAAGTGCTATCCAGGTAAAATTTTCCATGTTATGTTTAAATATAGAAAGTATGTGGGTTTGTTTTACCAAAGACAGCACCTAGAAACCGAAATGCACAAAAACCTTCTAACTGTTCGTGAAAATTGTTTTTGTAAGAACCAAACACATTGGCTTTAAATCAAAGCCACTATATTAATGCTGTTACAAAATGCATTTCTGACGTTGCAACTACTAAATACATTCTAGAAACAGACTTGTTATCATACCTTTCTTTCAGTGATATCATAAACCCTGTTCGTTTTTGTTGAAATCTTGTACTTCTGCTTTGGCACCTAGAACAGAATGTTTTCACCAGCAACTGTTACTTCCATGGTGACTATACAGAAAGCTTCATTCTTAAGTGCAATATGTTCTAACTGAATTGCATACTACAACCACCCTCTCAATTCTGATGTTGTACCTTCTCACCTGTAAGAATGGTAATTTATCATATAGGTCTCATCATCAGTAGAAGACAACTTCAGATCTACAAGAAAGTCAGTGCTGAACATAAAACAACAGAGCTGCCATGGCAGACACTTTCCTCAGGTGTAAGTGCTGAGCAATGACAGACAGGTCCTTCCTTAATTTGTATCTATTTATACGCACGTGAGACTGTACTGTCAGAGACCCCCACCACTACCCAGACAAACCCAAAGAGGAACTTCTGTAAAATGTAATACAATTTCAAAGTGAACTTCTGTGTGAATGTATGAAGTCCAAAACAGCAAATTTTTTTGTACTCAAGTAGGTTTTTTTTCCAGATAATCACATGTACCGCTGGTATTACATCACAGGTATCTAACTGAACTGAGTTCTGCTAAAAGAAGTCTGACTAAGATTTTTACACAGTTGACATACATTTTTACAGCAGATGTATATGTATTCACATAATAATATCCCTGCATTGTATTATTTTTTCACTTCAATCCTTCTCACAGACACTTGTGGCTATACTGACAAAAGAACAAGATTAGAAAATTTTCTCATGCACAAAGGAAGGCCATGAAGCCATAACTCATTGATCTTTATCACTGTCAAAGCAGATGCTAACTGATTTACCATATAGTAACTGTTGTCTTCTAATCAAATTTTGCCTCTCACTTCAGAAGGATTATACTGAAATGGAGTGATATGATGCCTGGCCCGTTACTTGGTAGTATTTTAATCTTTGTTTAATTGTTTAAAAAGAAAATGCAAGAGAATCAAAATTGTGATAACAGCATTAATGAAAAGCAACTTACATTTTCCAGTTTATTTTGACACAGAGGATAACCACATAGTTTGATGATAGACCGTTCATCAACGATGTCTTTATAGTGAGATGGAGTAATACACTTTCCCTAAAATGACAAGAAAATAGTTCAACAACAGATACTGGAAAATATGTCATTTTTTGTACTCAAAACATCTCATAAGCAAGTAAGTATTTTAAATTTTATAAGTTACCTAGTAAGTTTAATAAACAACATTTAAAACCTACACAGTAAAAATGCTAAAAGGGTAAACAGAAAGAAGACAGACATGGGCACTTTTTACAAATACAAGAGCTTCATAATTTTGCCTCTAGTGTAGCATCCATTTCCATAATTTTCCTCTATTTATATTTACCAGTTTATTTATAACCTTAACAGGAATAATGATCATACTGTTCCAGCAAAACTGTGCTGTCAGATAAACCATGGTGTATTTACAGAAACTTTGCCTAAATTCACAGATGATGTGATGTAGACCTAAATATTTATACTTCACCCACCAGTCCAGAACCACAGAGGTATATAAAAAGGCTGTGATAATAGACTGAGGATTCATAAATGTATACAGTCCTGCAAAACTAGGGCATGTTTTCACTGCAGAACCCTTGAAAACAAGGCAATCATCATCAGAGCTCACGAGAGAGGCAATCAATGGTTTGTCTATTTTAAACTGCAGTAAATTGTTCCAAGAACTTTGGAAAAAAAAGCAGCACACTAAGATACAAAACAGTACAAAAACTTGCAACACCTACAGAATTTAGAAGGAACTCTTCAGTAATGTTCTCCTCCAGGAGCTGTTCAACAATAGACAACGCTTTTTTCTCAAATTCAATCTTCTTTCTCATAGCAGCTTCCAGAGCTGCTTTCCTACAACAGAACAGACACTGCATGACACAGAGGGCAGATTTTCATAAACATATTTCCAGTCATATCTTTATCTTTTTACTGAAATACAGTAGCTTATGCTTTTCTGCATCACACTATGTGGGCCAAACAAAGCAACAAGCAATTTGACTAGTAATTCTGTTATAACCACAAAGGAGTTTCCAACCTTGGTTTGTTTTATTTCCACTCTGGTCAGGACTCTATTTATTGACTCTAATTGCATTGCAATACACCCCTCAAGGTGGCCCAACTCTTCTTGTAAGAGGGAAACCAAGAACTGGCTGGAGAAAGAGCCTAGGACACACAATTTATAGTGTTGTCAAGAGAATAGGAGCCGGATAAGACAAGAAGAGTGGGAAGAAAAAAGGACTGGAACATGATTGCGCATGAGGTTACAAAGTAAAAGAAGGAATAAATCAAACAAATGCTACTACAGTAAATTTCCTGAATGCTTTTTAATGTGAATAAGTATAAATGGCAGGTATGCAAAGAAGTTAAGATGGCAAAAAGCAAGTATTACTAAGGAAATACAATTGTGCAGGTTGGATTCATAGACTTCTAGTATATTACACAATGCACATATGTGCATGCTGTTAGAAGTTACACAGCATCACTCCAAACAAGCCTGCATGATGATGCTGCTGATCTCCTGAAGGTAGTCACGGTACTCTGAGAAAGACAAAAGACATGCAAGGCAGAGAATGCCATTTCAAAGTGAGGTAAAATGACACAAATGTCGCTTTTTGTTAGTCAGAAACTATACCTTTGAGCAGCATCTTCATTCTTTGGAGCAGTTGAATGCTTACTTCCTAGAAATCAAATATAAAAATGCAGAAATATAGAAATTAGTGTACTTTCTTCCTTTAACACTGGAAAATACAGGAACCTGAAAAATATTAAAACCTCTAAACTGTAACCATAATCAAGACAATTGCTTAGAAACTTGCTTTTGATGGCCGTGACTTCAGTAAGCTGGTAAGCATTCAGCAACTAGTTAAACATAAGTGTGAGGAAAGACAGACGCAACTCTTCCCATACTTCCCATTCATTCACCATGTTCTGCATACTCAAAAAGGGGAGAATAATTCTGACAGTTATTTTGTGCAAATCGCACCCCGGCTCTCCGGCCCAGCGTTACCCCTGCACCCCGCTGTCCTCTCGGCTGTCCCACCGCTGGGTTTTGCTCCGAGCCGGGTGCGGCGCCGGCAGCTCAGACAGAGCCGCTACTGCCACCGCCGCCCTCGCTGCCCCCCGGCCTGCCCCTGACGGGGCGGCGACACGGGGGCTTCGGCAGCCGCTCCCCTGAGACAAGGGCAGCAGGGAGGGGAGATACCGGCGTGTTATGCTTCGAACACCAGGACGCAGCGCTCTAACTCGCTGCACCACCGCTGTCGCGGGCCGAGGCGAGCTGTCCCCGCACAGCCCGAGGGGACGGCGGGTCCCAGACTCGCCTCGCCCGTCCTGCCGCCCATCGCGCCACGCACCCGGCCCGGCCCGGCCGAGGCCCGCCGAGCCGTCCCGCCGCTCCCCTCGGCACAGCGAGTTGGGCGAGTCCGCCGCTGTGCCCGCCTGAGGGCACAGGGAGAGCCCAAGGCGCCAGGCGGGGGGGCGGGCGCGCTAAGCCCACCTGCGCGCCGCCGGCGGGGCCGGCCCGTCCCGGCCGCCATCATCGCCATCGCCGCCGCCCCGCCCGCCGACCTCTCACCCGGGGCGGAGTCGGGCTGGGAGAGGCGGCGGCGCGTAGCTCGGGGGTCCGGCCGGTTCGGGCTGAGGTGAGGGCTGCTCCATGGTTTTTAGTTCAGCCGCGTGTTACGAGCTGACGCCGGCAGCCCCTGTGTTGTACTGCCGAGGGAGGCAGTTTGGTGAGTATTAATAGAACGTTTCACATGATCCAGATTCTGCCTACTTGCCGCTGAAACCTCCGAAAAGATTTAGTTAGAAACCGGATTAAGTATTAAGGCCGGAGACCATCTGCGAGCTGGGCCGGTAAATCCCTGCAGCAGCACGGTGGGTGCTCGGAGCACGTCCCAAGGCTGTAAGTACCCTGTGAAGTTACTCAGGGGTGAAAATGCAACAGTATTCGCGTTAGAAAGAACATAAAAATTGTTCTGGAAGGATTAGTACCGTTCTGTGAAATGAAGAGCTCGAACAGTACAGCATGTAGTAGTAAAGTATGTGGTAATGACCAAGTTAAAATGACAGGCTAGATACAATGGATAGGTTTCAACGACATAAAATGTTAAATCAGGCCGTCGAGAATAGAAGGGGAGTTGTTTATTCTTGGGATAATTAAGAAATTATTAAGATAATTAATGCTTTTTGAGCTTTCATGAATTGCCCTCTTTGCGTAATCATCCAGCTACATTTTTATCCAGGTGGTGTCTGATGTAGCTTAGGCCAAACATAAGAGGAAAGGTTGAGGACCTTATGCGGAAATGTCTGTGTTTTGATGAATAGATAGCTAATTAACCAGGTGTAGGGCTAATTGACACTCACAGTCATCATATAACCCAGTTTAGGCCCATGGCATTACTTGAAACTATAAAGATTGTGACTGCTGCTATGATATATCACATGGGATAACCAAGCTTGATTTTATTTGTAATTTGTGGTCCTAGCTATGTAAAACTTTGTATGTACTTAATATTACTCAAATGTTTAACTTAATTGCTTTTAGTTTTGAATTATAGTACCTAGAGGTAAAAGGCCACTGAACTACCCCAACGTAAACACTAGAAAGAAATAAATGATACTGCATTTGTAATTGTGATTGGACTGTTGGTATAAACTGGCACGGTGGTTGCATCCGCTGTGCACATCCCAGACGCCGGGTTAAAGTGTTCCAGTCAGGGCTGAGCAGGAGCTTCTGTGTTCAGAACTTGGTCACAGGAAGTGTAGTGTGTCATGAGCATCCACACTTGGCGTGCAGACTCTCTCTGTATTAGCTGCGGTTTTCAATGTGTGTGCCTAAAGTAGTAGCTAAAGTCTTCAAACTTCTTAAATGACCCAGATAATACTTGAAGAATTACTTCCCTGTACATAGAATGCAGGTTGTTTCCTGACTGTAATACTATCTCCTGCAAATATGGGGAGTAGAATAATATAGCATACACTTCCTAAAAATGCATTTTTCCATGTTTTTTAATTGTGCAGTCTTCTTAATATCTGTCTAGGTTGTTCTTGTTCCTCTCTTGACTTTTTTTTTATAATGTAATTATTTTTCAGCATCTGTTTTAAATTCATGTGATATAACATATCTTTAATTTATAATAGTTTTTGATGCCAGAAGAACACAGTCAAACTATAATGGCAGTTGACGAACTTCAAGCTATAATACAAAGATGTGTAAGTAGTTTTCTTTCCTTAAAAGTAACAAATGTAAGCAGTGTGCATTTCTCTTCATATACTATAAGTAAAACCAAAATGACCTCAAAGCAAAGACAATTGTTAGCAGAGCTACCCTCATTGGGCAGCTAAGTTCAGCCTCCATATTTCATTGACTTCTCTGTGGTGCTTATCCTAAGATGCTTGATAATGTCTGCTTCTTGGAGAAAGAAGTGTTCTTGTACCCAGGAACAAAAGCAGGTTATTGTAGAAAATATATCTTCCAAACAGTATGCTGTAGTCTACACTTAAAAAGTGCTGTTGAAATACTGCTTTGTCTTCTGTAGTAACTCTTGGTAGCTTTTTTAACATGTGAAAAATGTATGTAAGTTACAACATTTAAATTTGAAATGAATGCATGTATTTTCTTATTTGACTTTTATAAGCATGGAGTTAAATGTCAATGTTTTCTTTCTAGCAAATTCTGGAAGAAGCTGATTTCAAAGGAGAAGATTTTAATCTGTTTCTGGTGGCAGGTCAGAAATGTTTAGAAGATGGCTATGCAGCTCAGTTATTAGAAGTAATTCAAAATGAGAAAAATAAGGTGAGTTTAAGCTTACGGTCTATTAGTTGTGCATTAACACAGTTAAATGCATAAAACTGCTTATTAAGAAGGGAAAGCTATTTTCACTGTGAAGCAAGGCTGTACTTACGAATAGCTAATAAGTTGCTCTGTGTTAAATTCTGTAATTTAGGTAGAGAACCCAAATCATGGTAATCTTAACAAAACCATTTTTCAATAAGTGACGCAAAGAGAAAAGGAAGGGCAAAAGCATAAACAGGAGAAGCTGACACTGTCTCTCTTTTGCAGGACAGGGATTTCAGATGGTGAACTGGATCTGGCTGCCATGGAGTTGACTTTCTTCATGGCAGCCTGTATAGGGCTGTATTTTAGATTTGTGACCAAAACAGTGTTGATAACACACCAGTGTTTCAGCTATTGCTGACCAGTGCATGTACAGCATCACGGCCTTCTCTGTTTCTGACTCTGCCCCATCAGTAAACAGGGAAGTTGGGAGGGGACACAGCTGGGACAGCTGACCCAAACTGATGAGATATTTCATACCATATAACATCATGCTCAGCAATAAGATTCTTGCCTCCATCCCACCGAGGGGTGAGAGTGAGCCAGCAGCTGGTGGGTGCTTAGTTGCTCTCTGGGACCAACCCACCACATGGATATAATAATACTGGCCAAAATTGTAAGAGCCAACTAAGCTGATGGTACTTGAAGAGATATTAGTGTCTGTGGGCACTGGGGGAACTGAGACAAAATACCAAACTGTAGAGAGATATGAGGGATGGAATATTGTAGCAGTGTTACAGCAGGTTTGCAGTCTGGTTTTGAATGTTGTGAGTTTGGAGTAACCACTGAATATTTCAATCCCTTCAGGTTAAGCATAATTTGTCCAAGCAGTCTTTCAGAAAAATTCATGTACTCAGTCCTGTTTTAAATGTATTGTGATAGACATTTAGAAGTATATATTGACATGTTAATGTTAATAAATCGAAGAAAACTTATACAAATTATGCAGCTGTATTTATAGGTATGGGGAGAGAATAGAGTGTATTTCAAATACAGAACTTTATGGTAATAGTTGTTAAATTCTCACTGACAGTGACAGCTGTGGTGTTGGTTACAACCAGGAGATTGATCTATTGTCTCTTTTGTTCTTTATATATACAATCTTTATGGGTTTAGAAGACATACAGTTTTGGTTTATTCTCTGAAAATCTGGTCTTTAGGTTATCATCAAGAATATGGGTTGGAATCTCATCTCTCCTCTTGTTAGATGTATTTTCATGTATAAAGAAGAAGATGATAAGCGAGAGCACTGCCTGAGGATACTAGATCAGTTGGCACAGGTATGGTTTTGAAATATAATACAATAATAGTAGGAAAGAGAGAGGTCGTAATTTCCCCCCCAGTTTCCAAAGAAAACAGGGCATGAATATTTCTGGGTTCTTCTTATTTCCCATAACTATTAAACTCATGGACCAGTTTCATCTGAAGCAGACACAGGCTTAGTGTTCTCAGAGATAATTAACATCTTATACATCTGAAATTAGTAACTTGGTAAAACAGTGACAAAGCATTACCCAGAAGAAGGCAGCAGATAGCACTCAAAATTTTTGATAGCCAACTGCTGCAGTCAGAGCAGCCACAGCAAAACTGCCACTTACCTACTACAGATACAGTATTGTTGTCCCTGAAAAGTGAGATATATCACCCAGCCAAAAGACACACAGGGTGGAGGGGTTTGATTTAGTTACAGTTCTGCACAGAAAGAAGGCTGGATCATTAATCCACAAAGCTAGCACACCAAAGGCCAAATATACAAATGTATTTATACAATTCTGTTCAAACAATATTTGCATAATGGATCTACATCAGTACTTGGATAAGCTGCTCTTGGCAGCTTATTCTCTCACCTCGATTTAAAGGTACAGTGTATTCAGAGTTCATGGTGCATGATCAGTGGGTAGGGCTCTCCATTTGGAGGTGGGCAGCCTCAGCTTCGGAGGTGTGGTTCTCATATCACAGTGAGTTAAACTCATCTAAAGGACATAATTTTAGCTGAGTTAGCTAACTTGAGTTCCTCTCTTGCAGCTGTGCAATCCAAAGGAACTGTTTTTGGGTTTACTTGAGCAAATTGAGCAGACCTCTGGAGATCAAGTGTGTCAAACTGTCATGTTATTGCTTCAGCCTTTGCAGACAGGTAAGACTCAGCTTATCATACAATTTCTGAATTAGATTATTTTCTCATTTATTTATTAACTTAGTTTAGCTTTTGCTGGAATGGTTTCAGAATATACCTATGCTGACAAGCTTTACAGTCTTATGTTCTACAAAATAACACAAGGTATAACTTTCATGCTTATATTGGCCTGCTAGAAAAAGATTTTAGATGGTATTAATACCATCAGTTGAAAAAGCAATTCAGCTATTTCTTATCAGTTACAAGAATGTGGTGTAAAGCACTCATACTATTGTTACAGAAATAGAGAATTAAATGGATTTGTGAAATTCTTCATTATTTAACTTTTATACAGTTTCATATTTTTATAATACAAACCTTTCATTTCAGTTGAAGTATGCTGAAATATGTTATTGGTGAGGGGGAAGCATTATTCTGGCTTACATATGAAAATTAAAAAGATTGGGTTTGGACACCCTCTAAGTAGGTAGCAGGTGGTAGTTTCTGGTTCGATATGTGAGATGAAACCAAGTGTTGTGTATAAAGCTGAATTCTGACTGTAGTAATCTCTGACAATTTAACAAGAGGCATACGTGATTTTTTGGATAGCCAGTCTGCAGTTAGCATGCACTGAGTCCATTAAAATGGAGAGCCTCAGGTGCTGCTTCCTCAGTCTGGGAGTGCCTCTGTTGGTTCTGCCATGGGGTGAAGACCAGTTCTAAGCAGAAAAACTGAGCTCTTTGTTTTTCTGTGTCTCTGGTTTTGCCAAGCACAAAAGCAGTCAAGTAATAAACGTGTTTTCCAGGTCAGATAAATGGAGTATTATTTCACTTAGCCCAGTTCTAGAAAGGCAGATTTTTTTCAGTCCTCATCAGGGTGCTATGGAGAAAGGAAGAACATTGAAATGTGTTATTTGTTATTTGCAAATACATGATCATTTTAACTACAGCACATTAAACTTGCTGATGATATTTTGTCTTGCTGGATTTGCTCATGTGAACTTCTTCCTTGAAACTAAGTGCTTTCTTATGTAGTCATGCTGTTTTTCTTCATGTTTTCCTCCACTAAGTAAGTAATAACTTTCTGTCTCAAAATGTTCTTTTTCCCCTTTTTTTTTCCTTTCCCCCAGTGCTTTTGAAACTTCAGAACAAGAAGGCCTACTCAGTGGGTTTGTCGTTGGCCATGATCATGAATCAGCTTACTCCCTTACCTGTACCGTACACAAAACAACAAATACAAGAAGATAAACTTGGTCTTTGTCAATGTTGTAATGCAGTGGTGGACTTTGCTAAACCCTTTGTGAATGAAGTTGTTAAAAATACGGAGAAGTCATCAGAATATGATGACATGGAGCTGAAAGAAGAATTATTAAAATTGTGAGCATTTTATGTCAGTGTGATATATTCCTATTACTTTACAAAATCGTCGGTAGGCATTTATTACATAGGCAGTAAATAAATCACCTTTTATAATGCTGTCAACTTACACTAACATGGTATTTTGAAAAAGAAGCCCTAAATAGGCCTTATATATTTATGAAGTGAGAGAAGAAAGGTAAAAACAATTTTTTTTTAGTACAGGGAAATGGTAAAGAACTATTAGCTGCTGTGCTGTGAAGCTGATTTGGTATTCCTCTGCTTCTCAAATTTTCAGCAGTGAGGATAATCATAGTCTGGAGGTGAAGTCTAAGGAATGCTTCTATAGGAGATGTTGGATTTTTTTAATTCTCCTTGGAATACCAGGAATAGAGCATCTTATGAGTATAGACTTTATTCTTGGTCATTAATGACACTACAATACTCTGTATTTTTGACCATATTGCTGATTTAGTTTCACCCTGTTTTGTTTCAGCTGTATGAAAAGCCTGAAATACCCATTATTGACAGCTCAGCTTGAACAACTTGAAGGCATTGAAGAACATCCTTTTCGGCATTTTGCAACTGAAATTATAGTAAGTGCAGTCAAAATTAATTACAGTGTTTGCAAAACCAGTGGTCTAGTTCAGAATTACCTGTAGTTTGTTCTAGATCTCGTTTTGCTTCCTTTATTGGTTAGTGGGGTGACTTACTGGTCCTTTAAGATAATGCAGGTAGGTAAAGTTCTAGAACTGTTCCAGGTACCATCTGTGGAAATTGCAAATCTTCATATACAGTTTTGCTCCTCGATGAACAAGTTGCACTGCTCTCTGAATCAGCAGCTGCAACCTTGCTCTAACTGCTTCTTTTTCTTGATGATGTATGAATTTATTAGTATATCTAAAGGATCATCTTTGCTGCAGTATTGCAACAAGGTAAAATCTATGTTACCTTTAATCCAAGTGTTGCACAGAGTGAAATCTCTGATGTGCCTGGTGCAGTGCCAGCTGACTATCAAAGAATCTAAATTGATGCTTGACTAGAGCTGGAAATTCAGTGAGCACGTGTCCCTTCCGTGCTATCAATGCAGTTACTCTGGTTTTGAATGTTTTACATAGCAGCTCTATTTTATTAGAGTAAGATTAACGTGGGTAAAGGTAATTTTATTCCAATTTGCAGCAAACCCAAGCCTTATAAGGAGATAGTCAGGTACAGTCCATTCATATGTTGGAACACAGATTATGTGCATGTTTTCAGAAGTAGGACTAGATGTGATTAATAAAGTTACTGCACATAGAGGTGCACTTTGTTCACGTTTTGAATATGGTAAAGAATATTTCCTTTCTTGCACATATCCAAATTAGTGGCTTCACCCCAGCTGGCAGGTAAGCCCCCACCCAGTCACTCACTTATGGCCCCCAGCAGAATGGGGAAGAGAATCTGGAGGGCAAAAGCAAGAAAAACTCATGGGTTGAGAAAAAGACAGCTGAATGAGGCTGGGTCGTGATGTTACTTGGGAAGGGAATGGCACACTAAAGCTTGATGAGCTTCAAAAGGAAGGCCTAGAGCTAGCTGGGATGAGGAAAGCACACATAAATATGTATGCAAATGTGCATGCACACAGAGGAGGTCTGGAAGTTGCCTTGTGATACAACTATGTTTTTTCTCCATTTCGTATTTAAAAATCTAAGCATTTTTTCCACAGAATTCTATATTCAGATGTTAAGATTGTGAAGTGAAGCACACAAAGTAGTTGACAAAACTTTTGGTTGTTTTTCAACAAAAATTGGGTTTTCCCTCATGATCACATCCACTTTTTCCCACAGCATGCCTCAGCATGGGAATGGAAACTGCTGTGTGGATCAGTCAGGTTGTGCAATGAGAGAGAATCTTGTTTCTGAAACCTGTACTTCATTTATTGCAGGACTTTCAGGATGTGCAGGAAGGAGGCAGGGATTACCAGAAGATGATCTCATAGTTAAGACAGTTGAAGGGTGCTCTGAAAAACTGACTTTTTATCCTGCCTTTTCTCTTGGGCACAGTCTGAAACCATGTGTTTAATACTAATTATGAATTAACATTTTCTTTGTTTTCTTAAGAAATTTACGTCTGGTGTTTATGGGATTGGGTAGTGGGATTTGAAACTAAGGTCAGTAAGTCATGCTTTGGCCTCTTGTGTAATCCTAGTTTTCCAAAACGTGAGATCCTGAATCTTCTGTTTCGGCAACCCCGCAATAGTGAGCTGACCTTTATCTTGCTATTTCTTCGTAATACGTACAATAGCACTTTGCTATGTTAGTAACAGTCTTCTAATGGTGGATATTTTTCCTGCAGGGTTCTTTTTGTGTGCATATGTGTATATATCATAAATATCACATTTATTTTAATTTATACTGTACAAGAGAATGTACTGTAAATACAGTTAAAGCTTTGAAACTTACTTGATATGCAGGTATTTTAAAGACAACTGTAGGCAATCTATCATTCTTTTTCAGAACATTTTGTGGAATATAAGAGAATTGATACCATTAGTGTTTTTACATCATAAAGGCAAAAGTCCACGCTGGGAGAATCAGGAGTTTGCAGACATAGAGCGAAAGAATTCTGCCGATTCTTTGGCATGTCTGTCATATCTGATGTTTGTTCAGCATTTTGGTATCGAATGCTTTCCGGTGGTTTTTAGGTAAGAACTATTCTTTCTCATTTATTGTAAGTCTGTACTTTGAAGATTCTTTCTGAGCAGAAGAGAACTTTATTTGTGAATAGTTATGAATGAAAACTGTATTTCACTGGTATTAGTTTTATGTCAACCTTTATTTCTTTATATTTTATGTAGCTTATATTATTTATATAAAGAACATAGTCCTGCAGATTACTCTATTAGAGTTTAATTTTAGATGAGCTGTCCTTTTAAAGAAACTGTCAAAGATTAGTCATGTGGTGAAAATTAATGCATATTAAATGTTCAATTACATAGTTATAGATGGTTTTCATGTAAGAGTTACTACCAGTGATTTGACTTACAATTTTTTGTCTATTTCAAAATTTTAGAAAGATGATTTAATTTTTAAAAAATACTAATCCTGTCAAATGTATTAATTATGTGCAAACATATATGGCTTATGCAGTTTAATGTAACCTAATTTTTCTCTTTTAGCCCATCATACCTTCTGCTATGCAATATGACACATATTGAAGTGCTACTGAAAAGGTAGAGTTTGTGGGATTTGCAGGTCTAGGTAACGGGTGTGATCTTTTATAGTAATTCATGGAATCAAATTTCAAATACACCATGTAAGTTCAGTAGAGGTTTTTAAACCTGAGCATTAAAATGGCAAGTTCCACTACAAGATGGCTTCTTCTACTGAGAAGTAGAAGTTTTCTAAAATATTTACATATTGTTTTTATCATGTATTGTGATAGCATTTTTAGAAACTTTATTTGGAAAATGCAAAATTAAGGTAGTTTAAACACATGCAGAATAATTAGTGTATATTTACTTGCACTTCTGTAACAATTATTGTAATACTAAAGGTGCCTATTGTGATATTATTTATTTGAATGCATTCTGACATGATAGACAATCTGATTAAAGGTCAGGCTTTCTAAAGGAAACTGAACTTTTCTATATATTGTGATTATTTCACCTTCTATAAGCAGCAGGGTTACCAGATAGCTTCTAGCAGTGCTATAGAAAGCAAGTTTCCCCTTATGAATACTTACCATTTCATTTTCTTTGTTAATCAGCATGTCAATACCTGTATTGAGCATTTATAAATATTGAGGGGAAAGGAATCATTTTGACCTGAAGAGCAGAGTCTAATGTTCAACTTTAACATAAGCAAGTTTATTCTAAAAATCTTTGAGAGGAGTAATGAAGATACTATGTTCAGAAAATAGAATAAAAATTGTTGAGAGACAAGTTTTTGTTGACCTCTATTCTAATATTTCTTCTGAAATATCAACAGTGTCTTTTTAATTAAAAACTTAAATTTGACTTTTTTTTTCTAGAACAGAAGAATCTATGTTATCTAAAGGACTTGTAAGTTGTTTTTTTAAATTCAATTTTCAATGTTAGAATGTTTATTTTTTTCAATTTAAGGAATGGTAAAACTCTTTTTTCCCCTTCTAAGGGAGGTACAAATGATAGTTCAGATAACAGTTCCAGAAATATTTTGAGGCTTAATTAGGTATTCTTCAGTGTTAAAAATACTTATATTTTTTGAACTTTACACTCCTGCATAAATGTTTAAATTATCACTACTGTAACTGCAGCTCCTGGAAACTTTCAATATCAGAATGAGTACTTACAGCTGTTTTAGCCATGAAATGTTAAGCATATAGATTAATGTCTTCTATATGTGCATACAATTGCCATATTTTTTTTCCACCTGCAGGATCTGTTTGAGAGCAGTTTATTGAGAATGGAAGATAACAGCCTTCTCCATGACTATTTAGAATTCAGAGATTTTATTAATGTACCTCAGGTAATAAGAAGCAATGTACAGAAGTCCTCAGAATTTGGTTACCAATAATACCTAGCTGTCCTCTTGGTGTTGGAGAGAGCACATGCTACTGAACCTTTGTACACCTGTGTTGTTAAATGGAAACCTTCAGTGTCTTGCTACATAGAATTGATTGTCTTTTCTACCTGCTGCAACATGAAGCTTCAGTGACAATTAAAATATACTTAGTGTATGTTATGTACAGGTCACTGAAGCAGGTGGGCACAGATCTTAGTTGAAAGATGGTACTTGCTCGTTTTTGTCTCTTCCTTGCCCATCTGCTGCTTGACTGTGTTCTGATTTGGACCCAACAGTACAAGGATTGTATTCTTGCATATCAGCCCTGGGGTTTCGACCACTGAATCTCACGTGAATGTCTCTGATGAGAATCTTCCCATAATCAAGTGTGCAGTCGTTTGTGGTTGGTTTTTTGTTTGTTTGTTTTTTGTGTGTGGGGTTTTTTTTGACTTTTTAATGTCTTCAGTAGGTTTTAGTTAGTGTTAATGTAATAATCTGTATATAAGTAGAAATTGTTTTCCTTGTCCCATTGCAGGATTTGGTGAAAATTATGACCCTTTGTCCCATGGAGCATCTGGTATGTAAAGTTACCTACAGAATGGGTTAAGTGCTGAATTTATTTAATGAGAATCCATCTGATAACATCTCTGTTTTCTTTAGAGAAAGAAGAGTTTAAGTATTTTGCAGTTGTTCATAGACAAGTTTGACACTGAGGGAAAATATACATTATTCAGGTATGCATCCAAGTTACTGTAGATTGTGTAATATCAGCCTTAGTGCAGTTTAATTACATAGATACAGTGATTTCTGAGAGTTTCCATCTAGAAGTCATATTAATTTTACTTGTTAATTTTTTGATAAATAATAAATTTCAATTACCTGACATAAAATCACCTGTCTTATGTAAGCCAGTGTTTAAAGGTTACATAGTCATCCAGTTTTTCTGTGGTAAAACTCCCACTTAGTGAATAAGCCCATAATGTCATCTAAGTGTTGAGCTAACTACATAGGAAGCTTTGAAGAGATAATATCTTTGTTTTGTTTGTTTGAAGGTGTTTACTGAAGACAAGCAACCATGCTGGTGTGGAAGGATATATTATTAAAAATATAAAAGATCAGATTCACTTATCGTTAACGGTGAGGCTGTAACCACGAAAAAACAAGTTGTCATCTCAAAATTCTATCAGTGTTATGTTGAGAAAACGTCTACAGCTTTAACTTTGAGTGATGCATTAAAAAAATTCACTCTGAAAAGAAACATAAGATTGGGAAATTATATTAAAAATATCGCCTTGGCTTTTTATATATGTATTTCCATTCTGATTTTATAGTTATATTTTTAATTGCATAATCTTATTTTATTTTTCTAAGAAGTTATTATTACCTTTTCTGTGCCTGAAAGTATGTGTTTCTTTCTTAAAGTGGAACTACTCAGTATTTTGTTTTATCCCCACAGTTCCTAATTTTTTGAATATAGTTGAAGTCCTACAGTCCAGGGAGAATTATTAATTTTTTCTTGGTTTTTCTGATGACAGTCAGCATTTTATTATAAGTGCTTTGCAAGCGATAAACTCATCAGAAGGGGTGGAGCTAGATCAAAGCCTTTTAAATATCTCATTTTATAATCATTTATACTGGGAAGTTGGGAAAATTAATTAAAACTAAGTTATTAACTTTTTTTTTTTTTTTTTTTTTTTACTGCTTAGGGCCTTCTCCAGACTAAATTTGATTCTCTAGTATACTGCCTTTTGTCAAATAGGACAATTTAGTAAATGTATGCATCTTTTATGCTGGCAAAATTATGTCAGATGACAGTGAATTACTATTTATTAGGTGATACTCTGTCCTGTATATTGAATCAGCAGGGGTGAACATGATGAAACCTGTTCCAAAAGGGGCTTGCACTAAAATTGAATATGTAAAAGTGTATTCTGAAATTTCACATTTAAAAAAACGCAGTGACATTGCTGTTATGAAGAAGAGTCTCTGATAAAGATAATTAATTGTCGCATTCCTCAATATAAAAAAAAAGGATGCCTTCTAAAATTTGCTATGTTTATGTAACCAAATGTTAACTGTATTGATGATGGAACACTAAAGTGGTGGAGAATTTTTTCTGAGAAAATAAGAAAGAACAGCTTGGCATGCAGAGACAAATTGGGGAGGATTATGAAAGGCTGCTTTGCGTACTTCAGTCACAAGGTAGTAACTAGAAAATACGGCTTCCAGTGTTCTATTATTCTATTCCTTTTCTTTTTTTTTAGACAAATTATTGTTAAATTATGTAAGATTTAAATTTTGCACTCAGCTGAACTTTTTATATTGTTTTTTTCAGAAGGAGTATGATAACATGTGGTTTACAGGACATCATCTGATCTCCCTTCTAGATTTAGTACTTTCGCTTCCAGAAGGTGCTGAGACAGATCTTCTGCAAAACTCAGACAGGTGAGTTGTAATGACAGTTAGAGGCTTTTCTCCTTTTTTCATCATTGAAAAAGACTTTAAACTGCCCTACTATAATGACATATGCTATCATGTAACTAATGAGGTGACAGCATTAATGTATTTTAAATTTTTAGAACTAGAAACGGAAATGATCATTTATTTCCATGAACTCTGCATAGAAGAATGTCACAATGCTATTACATTGATTTTTAACAATAAAAAAGGATTTCCTCCTCCATTCCTTGAAGGATATAAGACTTCAGATGTGAAATTACACTAATTAGCAAAGCATTATTTCTTGAGCAATATCTGATTTGTCAGCTTTCTGCAGAAGCAGTTAGAGGAATAAAAGCAACGTGGTATGTTGTCTTATACAAGGCAAGAACAATTATCAGATGCAACTTATAGTCTGTTTCACAGATTGCTGCTGGGAATCCAGTATCTCATGAGTAGGAATACAGATCTACCTGAACAGTAAACAACTGGAATTAAGAAATAAAAAAATAACTGAAATATCTCTGAAAATCTCCTGATAGGACAAATCTTATATGATGAGCAGTGGTTGGGCTTGTAAATCAGTAAGGTGATGGAGTCCAGATGGACATGTGCCTAATTAAAAAATGCAGAAGTTATCTGTAATTATCTGTAATTGCCTTTCTGGAAAAGGCAATAAATAATTTCTGCTAAAAAGTATGTAAAAACAAAAGCAAAAAGCATATTTGAGTTAAAATGTACTCAAAGGTAAAAATTCAGTATGGTAGTAAAGAAAACTGTCACACTAGTTTCAAATCAACTTTGGATCACTAGTGATGCATATTACAAATTCTGTGATAAGATTCTGTCTCGTCAGAGGACTCTTTCCCTCACAATCAGCAGCTTTCTCCAATCTGATGACAGTTTTTGCTTGCAAAGTGTGAACTGTTGTATGGACATCACTGCGCATTGGTGCTCTAGACTAAGCTATATTGCTCAACAGACGAGTGTTCTGTACAAAGGGATACTTTTAGGATATCTGGCTAATGAATAATTTAAGTTATTGTCCCTGTAATATAAATCTGTGTCTAGATTATAAATGGTATGTTTTTAATTCACAGGATTATGGCATCGCTAAATCTGCTGAGATACTTAGTCATTAAGGATTGTGAAAGTGATAATCAAGTAAGTACTAAGGGATTTGAAAATGATTGATTAGCTGAGACCTGAGAGCTGAATTCACGTGAACACCGTTATCCTTGATTCAGAAAACATGGTCTTTGCATTTTTCTTTGCAATGGTTAGTTGGCCAGAAGTGATGCTTTTAATTAAAAGAATTAGGAAATATGTGATGTGTTATTTTATTCTGATGAAATTTGTTTGCATTCATATTGTGAGTGTAAACAAACTTAATCCTTTTACTCTGCCTCATAAACTGGTCTGTGTCCATAACATTAGAGTGTGTCACCACAAAATCACATACCCATCAAGCATTCCCATGAGAAAAAATTTGTTACTCTTGCTTATTGCTGGTATCCCTCAAAAGCTCCAAGTGGCTTTCTGAATAATAAAAATAATAGTAATGATGATGATGATAATAATAATAATACAAACCCTGGCAGTTCAAGAGATCCATTTAATTCATTTTAGGAAAAATACTTTTTGTGCAATATGCTGGAAGTTGTTAGGATTTCTGAGAAAATATTAAAAAATCATATTTAACTAGTTTTTAGCTGTGCAAAACAGTATTCTGTATTTACAGCAATTGTGCAGGTGCATGATAGGTACATATTAAAAGTTTCTTGAGGTATTAGCATCAAAAAAGTTCTTGTCTGTAAGATATATCTGCTGAAGTTACAAAAGGAATGGCCAGACCCATCTAATTTTCTGCTACATTGCTTTACTGGAAACAGCCTAGAACATTTTATGCACAAAGGTAACCTGCCAGCCTAAACTGCCCACCACTGCAGTTTACCCATGTTTTTATTATAGCTCTGCCTCTTTACCTTCATTTCCTGTGTGTGAATGTTTGAATGTAGATATTTCAGAAATACTCTGCAATATATTTAAAAAATTGAAACTGTCCTTACGTATTTTACCCATTTAATACTGTGCTACCTCAGTTTAAAGCAGCAGCTTTAGCTGTAATCCCTGCCTCCTTCTCCATTGGGTTGGTGTTTTCTGTCTGAAACAGTTAGGGACATGTGTTGTTACACTTTGCACTTCTCTACCAGTGTTTGTTCCTCAGCTGCTGTGTAGCTGATCAGTGCAGCATTTCAGGATGGATCTGTGGCTTTGTGTACAGTCAGTCCTGTCCACCTGTAGTTGATGCAAATGTGTTCCTGGATGCCTGAGGGAGAACTTGTTGGAATTTCACAAGTGGGTTGATAGCAGGTGGTTCATAAGTGCTCTGATTTTGATTGTGTCACTACAGCACTGAAGAGCTGATGGAATTGTGTTTAGTTTTCTGACTGCCTTCCACTACCAAATATTTACTTATTCAAAGAGGAAATGCAACTTCTGTTGACTCTTTCAAATCATGTTCCAACAATCCTCTGTTGCAATTCAGGAGCTTTTTATCCACTATGTTGTGGAGTGAACAAGTATCACCTATCTCCGTAGTATTAAATGTTTTGATTTTTGCATTAAAATACTTATTTAAATTTAAATTAGTGACAGTTTAAAGAAAAATTGCTTTTCAGTTTTAAAGTGCAATGAAGTCTTTCTTGACTTGAATAGGCAATATCATGGTCATATGAATATTCTAACCAGTAGATAAGTATCCTAAGATGTTTTGTTGCTCTCTCTCCGTTCCTTGATTTTCTTTATGTTTGGACTAATGGATTTCAGCATGTCATGTTCTGTTTTCTAACATACAGAAAAAACTTCTAATCTACTTTTAGACTACTTCTAGATCTGAGTATACAAGTGTTATAAGTGCCTATTAATGTTATTGGTCTAAATTGAGTAATAAAAACGTAACTTGCACTGATTGCCAGAACAGTAACAAAAATGGTGCATTTCCAATTTATTATTTATGTTATTAGTTAATCTTGATAGACTATATCTATTTCTCATATTTAAGGAGTGATTACTATTTAAGTAATTATTATGGTCCACTCAGTTTCATGTAAATACATAGCTTTGTGAGAAAGGTGAGAATTCTTCTTTTATTCTTAATAAAAACTGACAGGCAGTAGCTCTGAACTGCTCTAGCAGTGCTGTCTAGTACCTGGCAAAAAGAATGTCCCTACAGTTTGAGGAGAAAATAGCATCACATCTGAGAGTTTCCTGGCAAGAAGGCCCTGTCAGTTCTTCTTGACTTCCTCCCTGTCTCTCTTTATATAGTGCAAGTGGGGCAGAAAGAAAACGCCTCCTTTCATGTCAGTTCAGATTTTTTTATTGCTGTGTAACAAGTATTTCATTAATCAAGTTAAAAAATTTTTCCGGAAAGCTATTTCCTTTTTTAGCCACGTTCTGGTGGAAGTAATTACTGTTTTTCTTACTTGACCAGTTGACTTTTTGTCATTTAATATTAAAATTTGATGAATTTTCCACTGCCATCAGTGGACTCACTGTGTTTAACACTGAGAATTCTTATTTTTATCGTCCTTACTGTGCCCTTTGTAGATACTGCCTGAAGAAAGGAGTTGTATAAGTGGCTCTATATCTAAGGACACAAAGGCTGCTGTGTGTTTGTTTCCTTCTACAGTAGTTTTGTAACTACAAGCTTGTAAGGTGCCCAGGCAGAGGAGTTTTCCTCTTGTGCTGTGTAACCCTGAACAACCTTGGTTTTGAGCACCTTTTCCTTGTATCTCTTGCTTCATGAAGGCCATTATAGTGAACTGTTCTTTCCACACATGCCAAACCGGGGAGAAGTTCATAGTCACTTTGGCTACTGTGCCTAAGGACGTGGTAGTAGCATATCTAGTAACATTCCTACAAAGCTTTTTAAATGCAATATAGACATTTGGGGAGCATATTCATCAGAATTTAGCATTGCAATACAGTGGAACATTAATTTAAATATTTGTTCCATTTTGCTGCCTCGTTATCTGAGAGGAACCTACAAATGCTGTTTACTTGCTGTAGAGATTCCAGCCTGAGAAAGTGGCTAAGTATCCCCTCCAGCATATCGAGATCCCTTCAGCTTTGCTTACAAAATCAAGCTTTAAATGTGCATTTCCATTGCTGTAGTTATCAGCCTACATACCAAGTTCCCCCTCCCCTCCTTTTCTTTTAACTACTTCATTCTCCAATCAACAAATAACATCACGGAGAGGGAGAGCTTAAATATCCATCACAATGCTATTCATTGTTATAAAGACTAGCTGAAAAACTTGTGCTCAAAAACTTAGTATTGCAATGCTTCATTAAAACTGATTTGTAACCTCCTCTGTTCTGTTTGAATAGACTGGTGTATGGACCACACTCACCAAGATCGAGCAGAATTTTTTAAAACCACTGCGTGTAGGACTCAATATGTCAAAAGCACATTATGAAGCAGAAATAAAAAATAAGAAAGAAAACAGAAAAGGTTAGTTGTTGGGGTTTTTTTCTTAGTTTTGTTTGTATCTAGAGACTTTGATAATCCTTTGGAAACAAAGAATTGGTGAGTGCTGTATAGATCATGTTTTATTTAACTGTTGATGCTATTCCAAACCTCAGATAATAATTCAGGAGTTGCTATATTTGATATTAAAATATTTCATAATTGGTCAGAAAATCTGAACTTGTTTATCTGTCATCACATTTGTAAATCTTATGGAAACCTAACAGAACCATCACATGAAGACCTTCAAAGCTTGTTCTGCATTTATACTTTTGATTTTAATGTTCCACAGGAGCAACTAAGTCTCTCTGAATACATGGCCCTTAGGTTTCATACCAGGTGTGGGGAGGTTAACAAGAGAAGAAATAAGTGACACAATGCTCTCTAAAGCCTGAGGCATTACAATCTGGATTTTTTTTTTTTTTTTTTTTTTTTAAATCTGACACACAGAATCAGGTTCTGCTCTGGGTTAAGCAGACACATTCCATGGGGCACAAGAGCTGAAGCTGCTTTAGGCGATCTCTCTGTATGTCAGATACTCTGTTCCTTGTGGTCTCCAGTATAATTAAGACAGCCTAAGGAATTTGCATCTGCTACTAAAAATGTCAGTACAGCTTTTTGCCCCTAGTCTTACCCTATTCTGTAGTAAACCATACAAGTATGAGGCAAAGAAGGGTTTTTTTTCTGAAGGCAACCTATGTATATCTTTCTAAAGGCAATCCTTCAAAATTAATCAGGAAGTTTTTTCTTTAAGTCCTTCTTACATTTCTCTAGCCTTTAACAAAGTATAAAGAGATTTGAGTTCGGGAGAGGACATCTAACTTGTGACCTTAAATGGTTTACCTTTCTTTCCCGGTGTATAATCTTTGTAGGAATTATGTTTTATTTTAAATATATGGTCTGAATGTAAGAGGTTTTCCCCTTAGTTTTCAGACCTGTCCTTACAGTTTAGCCTGCTGCAAGTAATCTGTCTGAAACAGAGAAGCCTGCAGCCTTTTCTTAATAAAAATAAGTATTTCATGTCTGGATTCATTAAATCAAACTTAAGAACCTCCTACTGCCTCCCTGGATGTGGAAATTTTAAAAATATATCAAAAACTGACCATATAAAATTTATTTTTCCTTTCCAAGAGAATTTGAGCTGTATAAATTGTTTTGAGTTGCAGATCTTGCCTGTTTAGTAATGTAGGTGTTCGTGTTATAGAAAGTGTAGAGAGAGCATCCAGCTCAAACTGCCTTCCTCTGAAGGTTCAGCACCTTCCATTCTGTTTGGTCAATCCCTAGGTTTGCCTTCTTAACAATTACTGTCTCAAAATTCTAATATATTGAATATTCTTTTCATTCTAAGAGTCATGTTGGTTATTTTCTTCTACAGAGGCCCACAGTTCTAACACAGTTTGTTCTGTAACTGTTAGTGGGGAAAAGATGCCTGCCATGACTACTGGAATGCAGCTTCAGGTTAGTCTGCGTTTCCTTCAGAGCTGTTCAGAAGTATTGCCATCTTCTTTTCAATGTGAAGACAAAAGTAGATGTACAGCGAGTTAAAAAAAAAAATCTAATAAAAGTAACACTGATCTTTTTTGTCATTTCAGGTTTTACACTCGGCGCTCTTCACATTTGATTTGATAGAAAGTGTTCTAGCTCGAGTAGAAGAACTCATTGAAGTGAAAATAAAAGCTGTAATGGATGAAAATAGTTAGG
The DNA here is from genome assembly GCF_009829145.1 of Chiroxiphia lanceolata. Taxonomy (NCBI): domain Eukaryota; kingdom Metazoa; phylum Chordata; class Aves; order Passeriformes; family Pipridae; genus Chiroxiphia; species Chiroxiphia lanceolata. Next base: position 16,921,013 of record NC_045645.1, on the reverse strand, counting down.
TCAGCTAAAGTATTTGAATGAACGTACTCCTTACAAGTTCATTTAGACTGGGAGACTTTAGTTGCAAAGGAGGCTACCAGCCTTTAAAGAGGAGCAATTTAGAGTGGCCTCCAGAAGAATTGCAAATGCAGTTCTTCATAAGTCTTGTTGCATGTGATTCACAAATATGGTCTGTTTACTCCTCTTCAGAACTTGATGCTTTCTCTTAAGTTTAGAAACTAAACAAGGTGGGGGTGTGCTCCTCTGTTGTGGTGAGGAGGTATGGTTGGGCATTTATTTTTCTTTAAATTTTCAGAATTTGTTAGCTAGAGTTACTGACTGGTATTGTGAATTACAAACATTTTTATAAAGTGACTGAAGAACCATTAATTAAAAAGCACTGTTAAAGCATAAGGTATTTTTATTAGCATGTTTTTATGTTGACAAACTAACTTCTATATTTGCAAACAGACTGTAAGGTATTGCTAAGTAACAGTATAGAAAATACAGTCTATAGATAGTAAAACACTCTGGCAAAGGAAACCAGGTTTAAAGGAAAACACATCAACTTTGAGCCAAGTAAGATGTTAAAACTTAGTAACATAACAGATAATGCTTGTGTTAAAAAACAGTGTAAGATTTCATACATATACCGTGTATGCTGGGAAAACCTGTATTTTGGAATTGTTCTGATCATACTTATCTTTAATGATAAAGTTTTCCTTAAGACATAGTAAATATTTTGGGAAATTATTTATAAACAGATGAGTCTGTAAGTTCAGAATCAAGTTAAATAAAGATGACTTTTCTATAGTGCATCTAAATCACTTTTCCCCATGCTTGGAATGCACATTTGGTATCAAGTATGCTATTTTTCACTGTATAGTTATTTAATATGAATTTTCATTCCAAATGCATATATTGTATATAGTCTTTTGAAATGTAACTATATTTTTAAGAACATCCTGTATTTTGTTTAAAATGTAGCCACTCTATTTATGAATAAAAACCCCAAACACTAAATTAATTACAGTGCAGTTGGTATTCCTGGAGCATCTTCCAAACTGGACTTTTTTCTATTATTTGGGCTTTTGTCATTTCCAGTTTGTAACGAGTATCATCTGCTTGTGGCTTGGAAGTCATCTTAGGGAAAAGAAAAGTATTATGAGTAGGACACAGTAACTCCTAGGTAATAGAATATTCAACATCTTATATTTCCAACAGTGCAAATGCAAAGTTATTCAGCAGTGAAATTTGAATCATGTTCTGAAGTAGGTATTCAGGAATGATGTACACAGAGGTGACAGTATTTCAACAGGAGGTGGGAATGGCTTGGGATTAGTTGGATGGTATTGCTCCCTTGGCCATATCTGTTAACGTGGGGCAAAAAGAAGTTGATTTTTAGGTCCTGTACCAGTTAGGGATTCTCTGGCAAATTATGAGCTCATTAAACTGGCTTTGCATCAGTAAGAAAGAATGTAATGGCAACCAGCACACTGGTGATAGGTGCTGTCACTGCTTCTTGCAGGGCTCTCCTGTTGAAGTTTGGTGCAAATGTTCCAAACAAGCAGAAAAGCAAATTCAAGTTTATAGGTTCAGCAGTAATCTTAAAAGCTTTTAGGTAAATGCTGTATTAAGAGACTGGGCATCACTACATTCCATAAAAACTACAGTGTTCAACATTGTAGTATGTATTTAACTTTTGCCATACATTAAGTGAGATGAAGCTTACACACTTTTAAAATGATGCATACTCTGAATAGGTTAATGCTTATTATTTTGAGATGCCCATTTCAGGAAAGCATAGAAGGTAAATTAGTTTTTGATTCCTTCCTAACAAGTCATTCAACCTGCTCTTTCTAGTTTTGGTACATGGGATACTGCTAATACTGACACAGTTCATATCTAAAGTTAAGAGTTTTCATGGAAAAATGGTCTTTTAATTAATAATATGTTGCTGATACTGGATATGTTGCAGATCCAGAGATACATGACAGTAAACTGTAGCAGTAATATACTAGTGTGTGCATCACTAAAAATTCACAAGTAACTACTTGTAACTAATTTTTAAGGTAGCATTTTTACTTTAAGTTGAAGTCATTACATATTTAAATCTTATGCTGGTTCTGCACTGGTAAATGAAGACATTCTAACTTAACAGTGGTAAGTAAGAGCCAAATGAGGTCTTAAATATCTAATGTGTCTTTGCAGATGCTATTAAGAGCTTTTAAGTTACCTTTAACAATAGTTTAAAGACTCAGCTAAAACATAAGATCCTAAACATTCAATTCTACCTCAGTGTATTAATGGATTGTGGTCAGTATAACCCAAAGTTCCATTAAGGAAAACCAAATGTTTTATAGTTCTTGGCTTTTCCTGATTAATATACTAATATTTTTAAGTATATGCAATGGGACTTACCTTAGCCATAGTTAGCATTAATTTAACGGTTTCAGCAGGATTATGAACTGGTATTACACGTAAATTACTGCCCAGGAATCTGCACATCAAAATAAATTAAAGTTAAGATTACTTTTAGAATGTGTATTTAATTAGTTATGCTATAAAACTCAAAGTACATTCCCACATGTTGTAAACAACTTTTTACTGTGCAATTTTACACATAGAAACTGTTTTTATTCTTAAAAGCAAGTGGAGAATTCATGCTGTTTGTATAGCCATCTGTCTCATTTCTGTACCACTTATTTAGGTGGGATTTGGAAAGGCTCATTTCTTTATCTAGGACTCTTGGACAATCAGTCAGCACTTTTTAAGCGTGTTTACACTCAGAGAGAACTAAACCCTCTTCTGTGGTATTGCTGAAGACTGTTCTCAGTGGCTGTAAAAAATACGTGGGTTATTTTTATGGCTTTGGAAAAACACAGGAAAGTATCTAAAACACTGTGCTAAAAATAGTTCAGGATTTGAGCTAAATCTTTGTAGTAGTGTACTATAAATAAAACAACCTGTATTCCAGACGTGGTTAAGATAATGGGATAATTTACTTTCATGCAAAGGCTTTTTCACTCAAATACTTTGACCTAAAATTCATTCTCTTTCTATAAATAGTGTTATTCATATGCATTAGTTCTTGAGAATGGAATCTGAAGATTTTAAATAGTAGCATCCGTTGTCATTCAGTGCAGTCATGGAGAGATCAAAGCTTAGGCAAGCACAGAGCCTCTTCTTCAGGCTGGTACCTGCAGTGTATTGTAACAGTGACAAAACATCAGCGTTGCTGCTGTTTTCTGTTGTAGAGCTAAAATGGGAGAGGGACTTAACAACAAAGAATGAGGAATTTTAAATAAGCAAAAATGTAATCCAAATGAAGTGCCCAGCTGCTCAGTTGCATACTCCCCTGTGACCTCCCCTTGTGCCTACCACCTGCTCTTCCCTGCAATCTGTCTGATGACTTGGACTCACTCACGTTAAGACCTCATGCTGGTTAGGTATCTCCTCTGAACTTGTCTGCCCTTCTAATTAGCAAAACTGTTACAGACACTGTCCTTCCCTAAGAGTAGGCACCCAGGTCCCAGTTGAGTTTTGCTAAAGTCTGATGCAGGAACTGAGACTTGATTTACGTTCAGGGATTAGAGAAATAAATTGATGCAATTTTATTAATACTAGAATGGGCTAAACAAAGCATGAATGAACAAAGTGCAACAAAGAAACAGTTACATGTATTTACCTAGATCCATGAAAATCTGTTTTTATAAACAGTTCTGCTCCCAATTACAGCAGGTCTGAATTTAGTTTTATTAATTGATTAAGAGACAGAATACTGGCCATTTGAACACCTCTGGTCTTTCCTCCAAGGTGTTAAAAACCTAACATACACACCTACTGAGGTTATTAGTGGAATGCTCATTTAAGCTACTGCTTTTCTTCCGCTTCCCCCACGCTATACACAACCTTACAGAAGGTGTTTGTGTTGTTGAAGAAGAATCCTATAATTTTCTTGTTAATAATAAAAAACAATCCTTTCCCAGTTGCAGCAAAACCATAGATAAGCAGAAAGAAACAGTAATAGAAGACAACCTGAGTACTAAGGTGTTCTGTTTTCTAACAAATCCAACAGGTGACTTGTAGTTTGAAAGAACGTGGCACAAGTTTCAACCCCACCAATGCAGAAGCTCAGTCAGTGCTTTACATACAACAGAAGAATTCCAAGATACCAGGTAGTAAAAAAGCAAATGCATTTCAAATATAATTGTGCCTTGTCAACATGAATTTGATATTGCTTACAATGATAAAACTATTTTTATTTTAATAAGATTACTGACTTGCCAAATGGAATACAGTTCCAAAACATTGCATTTTAGTGATCAACAGATGCACAAATTCTGTTGTACGTAACCAAAATCTAGATTGAGAAATTAGCCTTGCCATCAGCTGAATAACAGGTTCTTGCTGAATGGTGGCACTTTTAAGACCTCTCATGAAAATTTATGGCATTTTCACAAACAGGTAATAGATTTCTTACATTTCATCCCATACACTCTGCTATTCATCAACATTTGGCAGTATGCCTGGGATTTAATGAAACTGGTGTTCGTTTCAAGGAGGTAAAGATCAAAGACTTCATTACAAAAGTCACTTCTTGAGTGCCAGTCAGCTGCAGTTAGGGCTACTGTACCTACCAGAAAATAGTCCTGACTACAAGCATGGAGCACAGTCTGATCACTGTTGTCAGCAGGTGTGTACAGAAATATGCAAGTTTTCAGGCTTCATTAGAAATCACAGAAGTTTTAAACAAACCAGTTTTAATGTCCAGTTTATACTTTTGGTATAAAATAACACTATTTCAATTGTTCTAGCTCTGTATAATAGACACTGTTCCAAGTAAGCAGATTTTAAAAGCTGGTAAATAATCTGCACTTGCCAATAAAGCCTTTTCTAATTAAGTAAACTTGCCTGTTCTGTTTTGAAAATGACCATGAAAAGATGGTGACAGAGCTAGGAAAATTGTTTCATTTTTCAGTTCAAGGGAAAACTTTTATTATATTACATAGCCCTGAAGTGATTGAAGGGAATATTACTTGTTATGTTTTGAGGTACATCCTCTTTTGTTACCTATAATATGTCAGATTGTCTCACTTTATATTCTCTTTATTAATGCCTCAAATAATTTTCCAGTGTATTAGCAAAATAAAATACGTATTCCTGGAAATAATTCACAGAATAGGTAAGGTTGAAAGAGATCACAATGGTTCATCTGGTCCATCCTTCCTGCTTAAGCAGGGTCGTCGTAGAACACATTGCACAGGATTTTGTCCAGATGGTTCTGGAATATCTCCAGTGAGAGAAACTCCACCACCTCTCTGGGCAATCTGGTCCAGTGCACGGTCACTTGTGCAGTAAAGAATCACAGGATATGCTGACTTGGAAGGGACCCACAGGGACCATTGAGTCCAACTCTTAAACCCTGCACAGGACCATCCCCAAGAGTCACACCATGTGCCTGAGAGCTTCTTGAACTGTCAGGCTTGGTGCCGTGACCACTTCCCTGGGGAGCCTGTTCCAGTGCCCAACCACCCTCTGGGTGAAGAACCTTTTTCTAATTTCCAACCTAAACCTCCCCTTGCACAGCTTCAAGCCATTCCCTTAGGTCCTGTCACTGATCACAACAGAGAAGAGATCAATGCCTGTCCCTCCTCTTCCCCTCACGAGGCAGTTATAGACTGTGATAAGGTCTACCCTCAGTCTCCTCCAGGCCGAACACACCAAGTGCCCTCAGCTGCTCCTCATACAGCTTCCCCTCAAGCCCTTCACCATTTTTGTTGCCCTCCTTTGGATGCTTTCTAATTTTGCCAATTGCCTCTTGTCCTATTAATTCCTAAAATAATATTCCCAAATCTAAGAGTGCTGCTTCATTTCTTCCTAGCAATAAAAAGTTTGGTTTGATGTTGAAATCTTACCTTTTCTGAATCCTGAACATGACACTCCATTCTTCTGGTCCATGAAGAGCAGCTGACAAAACCAGAAAACTGTTCCGATGAATGCCTATGAACTTCTGAATTCTTTCAGAAAACTGTTCTTCCCCTGTCCTAAGCAAATCTTGAGTGTCTGACAGTATAAATGCAACACCTATTGAGGAAAATCATGTAAATGTACCTGTCATGGCAATAATGGGATTAAGTTCTTACCACAAACCAGGAAACAGAATTCTTAATTTAACCATTAGTTTAAAAGGCAATGGAACAAAACACATGAATGAATTTACACATCTTTGACAGTGAAATGCAGTCATGAGATTTGGCCACTGATGACTAGTAATTTTAAGATAAAACTACAAATAACTCAGAGGTTATTTTTCTACCATAACATTTAAAAAACCCCCAATTATTCAATCCACTCAAAGTAGACACATCTGAATGCCTTTGAAAGCACATGCTTCAGGAACAAGCAACTGCTAAAAAGGAATTAATTTAGGGCAAATGCAGAGGCTGACTGAAGAGCTCAGCAAGTCCTGTTTTTAAATTAAAGAAACAGTTTTAAAATCTTAAAAGTTAGCTAAACTGTCTGCCATGAAAAATGAAATTATAGCCCTTTCAACTAAGTTATTCTGAAAGGGAAAGTTAAGAAGACTGAAGTCTAGGAGGCTTAACAACTGAGCATATAAAAGACTAGGCCAATGCATGCTAGTCCTTATAGTTCAGAAAAACTTCAGATAAAGGATCTCGTCTACATATCTAAACCATCTTCTGCTCTAAAAAGGAAAATAGATATTTCATGTTTACATTTGCAGTGATTTCCTAATCAAAGCCACTCAAACAAGCCTTTCCCCACCTCCTCTGCTACCACCAGGTCTGCAAATTCAACTTGGAAGTTGACAGCCAAAAGTCTTGGTTCACTCTTACGTTTATAGCCGTGCATACTCAAGATCTTGATGGCAGCTTACACACATTAGTGGCATTCAGCATGTTTGCTCAGTTATAACAAGAATTTACTGAACAGTTCAGTTCACCAAATCTCATGTAGCTGTTCTACAAGACATCCAAAAAAAGTAAAAAACATGAAAATGTTTTGTTCCCAAAGTTCTCTGTTTCATCTGATTTACATTCAATCATAGCCCAGCTCCTTTCACTACTGCACAACATTCCAAGAAGGCAGATTTTATTCAGTTTAGCACAGCCCACAACAGCGCCTGATCTTGTACCTCATTGGAGTTTATGATTTAAAAGCATAAACTTTAAAGCACTGTACCAGAAAGAGGAAAAATCACAGATCCAGTTTCCACTGCTTCTGAATATCGAACTCGGTGTTGTTGTCTCTGTAGAATTGTAGAAATTTCATGATCCTAAATAAATTTTAAAAGCTTACTTTAAAAATGTTTTCAGCCCACAAGTTAAAAATATCCTTAAAGCATTGTCTGATCCATTATAGATAAACCTTTAGCATTGTTGTTTAAAAATAAATTTTATGGTGAATGGAATAAAAACTAAGTACTAAAATGTTGAACATTTTCAATTAATGAATCTTTGAAATATTTGATTAGAAGTTATGAACACCGAGTGGTACCTCTGTATGTGCACATTGTTTGTCTCAGGAAAACTCCTGCATAATGCATAAAGAAACTCAAACATTTTACAGTCTGTTTTTGTAAGAAATGCTAAAGGAGGATTTGCAGAAATGAGGAACACACAGTAGTGTGTTTCTATGACTCCAGTTAATTAGACTGCATTGTTTTCACAGATGTCACCATCTCAATTGGAAAAAAGTTCAGAAATTCTGTATGGGACGTGATTTTCTTTATAGCTTTTTGACAGAATGCAATCCACTCAGGAAAACTAATAATCATAATCATCTACAGAATGGAAAGGGTTTGGATGTATTTTTCAGCTTGCAAAAAGCATTTCTGCAACATGTTCTACAAAAGCTGCTCAAACACATATTTTAAAGGTTAAATCACTGAATCCTTTTTAGCTAATAACATGTTCTTTAACCTGCCCATTTAAAATATAGCCAACCTGCCTATATAGGAAAGTGTCATGATTTAGTGGAAGAGTACAAAATAAAATCTGTACAGCAAGTGAACCCTGAAGGAGACAGTAACCAGAAATGTCATGCTTTCAACTGGTCTGGAAAGGGAACACTCAGTGGCAACTGCTTATAACCACAATTTTAGAAAAAATGCACAAATGTAAATAACAGCTTTAAGAAAATGATAGCTGTCCCAGAAAAAGAAAAAGCTTATAACCAAAACTGATACAGAAAAGCCATCTTAGATTTGTGTTCAGCTTTGTGTAGGAAAAGCCCTTATTAACAGCAGTAGTTTTGAATAGAGCTGAAGGTCTTATTAATAGCAATGGGTTATGCTGGTATAGCTGATGAAATCACTGCCACCCAGTACCTCTTACCATATTATGGATTAAGTTGCTCTTGAAGCAGTTCCCAAACAGTCACAGTTTACAGGCTCTAAATTCCAAGACACACGGGCAAATAAGAATAGGCTTTAAACTGAGGTGATTCAGGAATTATTTCAACATGGTTCACCCATTTACCCAGCAGAGATGGGGTGATAACCTTGTCAGCCAAGCTAGCATGAGATATTCTTGCCTGTGAATCAAAGCCCTCTTGCCTCTAAATTCTCATCAGCTGGCATGAAATTGGCCTCAGCTGCAGAAACTAATTACCAGCTCATTGACATACCCTTTCACTTGGGAACACAGTCAAGGCTTCTGATGTTAACGGATATAAATATATATCAATATCTGTAGGACTCACTATTTTAAACTGAATTACGCACTTACTGAGCAATTGTCTCCCCAGTGTTGATACTGTGTAGTAGAAAATAAAGTGTTTAGGGAGAAATTCAGAAAATTGAAAACATTTCTGATGAAATTATTTACAGTGCTAACTGAAAGCGGCATCAGAGCAGTGCAAAAATGATGAGCCAGGAGAACAGTCCTAAAGCAGTGTAACTCAGAATAGCAGGTGGCAAGAATACTAAATAGATACGGAAGTAGCTAGGAGAAAATATAGACACACACAAAAAGAACCAGAACTCTATTAGAAGCAGCTTCAGACTAATAATATCCCTGTTTTATCCTAAAAAATCTGTATTCGTTGACATTGAATAAAATATTTCCACGTATAGAATATAGGACATGATTTTTTCATCATTTCGTAGTGAGTCAGACGCTGGTCTTGACAAGTGGTACGGTACCTGCAGAGCTGTGCTCATAATGACTGTTGTTATCCATCGCGTCTGCTCCTGCCCACAACTTTCTGTCATTTTTTTCAATGGTCCACTGGCTCTGCAGTGAGATCCCAGGTGACACCTTCTGAAAAGCTTGGGAAAAGAGAGACGACAACTATTTCCTGCCAATTAACGAGGTGTTTAAAGCACATGTACACATTAAAGAGCTGATTAAAAACCAGGGCACTACTCAATTCCCCAGAACTTAACAGGTGCCTACTGCCAGTGAACTAATTTAAGATGGTAATTAAATACCTAAATGACTTTAAAGAATCTGCATATGAGCAGGCTTCCTCTATAAGGCTGTTCTGAAAATATTCCTGTCTATGCAGCTTGGCAGGAGTTTCTGTCTCCGCAAGGCTCATGTGGAGCAGTCGGGGACGCGGGAGCTCCCGGCAGGAGCGGGAAGCAGCCCGGGCGCTGGGCCTGGCCGGTTCCCGGGGTACCTTTGTGCCAGCTGGTTCCCAATGTAAGCTTCAACCGATCTAAACCCCTGGTTCGGCGCTGAACTGGAGCCGGCGGTGGCGCGGCCGGGAGGGCGGGACAGGGAGAGCCCGGTGGCGGGAATGGGCCGGTGTCCCGCTCTCCCGCCTCAGCCCTCAGGAGGAGCCGCGGCCGCTCCTCGGGGCCCGCGCGGTCCCGGAGCCAGCGCTGCCTCCCGCGCCCGGGATGGCGGGCACGGCTCCGGCCACCGCGGCGGGGAGGGTAAATTACACAGGGGCACGGAACCGTGCCGGGGGTGAGGTGAGGAGACGCCGCAGCTGCCTTTCCTCCGGTGCTGCTCCATGGCGGTGTATCGGGACTGGCTCCTAAGGACCATCCTGGAAGTGCCCCCATAAAGACGTCCAGAAACTTGGTGTTGGCCTGAGCGCCTATCCTGCCGAGGATAGGTTGTGTGACATTTTCAGCACCACTTTCAGTGAAAAAGAAATACCGAGGGTGTTGGAGGTTCTTTTTTCATCATGTGAGAGAGAACAATACTTCACGTAGTAAAGAAGAGCCGGAGTTCAGCCATAAAAAGCACCGAAAAAGCATTGATTTCCAGCTCTGCTCTTCACCCAGGCATGAGTCTAGCTTCAAATACTATACTGAAACTAGCATTTTACTGAAAATCTGACATTTTAGTAAAAGCTTTTCCTTTTAAACCACTTTAGAGTGTTTTAAAATAGAAGTGACCTCATATATTAAAAATTATACATTGAAATAGCAAATTGTCTGCCTTGCATAAAAATAATTAGACATCTTAGTGATTTAAAAATCACTCTTCTCCTTTTTGTTCTAGACAAGAAGTGGATTCACATCTGACTTCCCTCTCCTGTTGGTGCAATGCATCGAAGTTATGGTTACCCTGCTCTGGAAGGGTATGGGAATGTCATGCTACTTTTCCGAGTAAGTCAAATATTTCTAATACTGAATTTTAAAATTTCTGTGGAGCATAAATGTGACAGTCAGCAAATTAAAGGAAAACAACAGATGTATTTGGTATCCCAACTGCTGTGTTCTGGAGAGCTGTGACAGGACCAACCAACTGTGAAACTGTGTCCTGTAACACAGTGGAACCATGTGCTCTGACTGCACCAAAATCAGAGTTAAGAACATCAGGAATTATTTTAAAGTACAATTATAAGGCAGTTTTATGATGAGGGTTGATGATCCTGCTGACATCTGTCAATGTGAATTTTGAATTCATGCATATTATGAATGAACTTGTGTTTCAGTACTAGAAAAATCCCATGGATAAAGAGTAGTAACTTTTGTTGTAGTGGTTATACTTGATTTATGACACTATAGTATATTTGAATTCATGTTTTAGATTATGTCTAATATGTACATGCATTAATTGAATAACAACAATTCAAATGGAGAAAAAAACAGCAGGGAACAGAATGGAATGAAAAATGATTTCCAGTGTAAATATCTTTAACAGGTGAGTAGACTTCTGTTTCCTCAGTGTAATGCTGTTAGAAATGTACAGTACATACAAGGGTACATTATTACATTAAAAAAATTGCAATTATAAAGAAATATAAACACTGGATTTAGGCTCCTGGGATACCTGCAAATGCCTTTTTCCCCTATAGCCACTTATTGTGCATGGAGCTAGATGCCCTCAACCTCAAAATTCCACTTGAGAGGCATCAAAGTACAATGATGGATAAGTGTGGGACAATGAGGAAAACCCCAACCTTAAAACAAAATGCTTCCTGTCAATACTTTGATTCCAGTTGTTACATATCTACTTGTGTAAATTGTGTATCTTAATTACAGTTGGCAAAAATTTATACCAGAAACTTATCTTTCTCCTTGTCACATTTGACAATAGTTCACATTTGAAATAAAAATAAGACTCTGAGACAGAAAATTCTGAGCACAATGAACTCCCATGGTGTCCTGTGTAAGAGCCACCCTGGCCTAAGGCTTGTCTGGTTTAAGTCTTATGCAATGGGGCATGCTGAACCCCTGGACTAGGAACTACTCAAGGGACAATTCTAGTAGAGGTTTGTTCTGCAATACCATTTGAGTCTGAATCTCACTACATGAACTGCCTTTCTCTTTTTTTGAGCCTAATGTCAGAAGGCTAAAAAAAGAGAGCTTGGACTCAAAGAAAATAATTTTTTCTGGATTGTGTATTCTTCAGAGCATTCTCCACAGAAGTTTTCCTTCCCAAAAGTGACTTCTGAGGGATCCTGTGCTATCTGATGAGCTAAATTTATTTTAATACTTATGGTTATCTCTGCTGTGACAGTTTCTGACATTTTGGTACTCTTAGCTTTAAACCTCAGAAGAATTCCTTTCCCACATACCTACATGGTGCATTTCACATACGGGTGATGGTGAAGGAGAGAGAAAGAATAGGGCTGAGTCTGGCAGCACATCAAATAATTCCTGGAAGCAGAGCAGAGAACCCCATTTAGGCAGTAATAGAAAGATCTTGGGATTACAACTCCCCTATGATGAATATAATGGTGTAAGCATTTGGATGAATAACTAATTTATGACAAGATAAAATCTATCATCTAATTAGTGTTTCTCTGCACTGTCCAGAGCCATATCCTGTGTGTTCTACATCAGCACCATTTTTTGATTTTTGTAGGGCAGTTACATAGGTCTCTTCCTCTCTATGCATTTTATATGAGAATTGATTGCTGATCTTCACACACATCACCCATCCTGTTCTCTGATTACACAATTGAAGAAAAATTAATTTTTTTCTTTTTGAGGAGAAAGAGGAAGAGTGAAGGTTCACTAAACACATAGAAAAGTAATGCTTTTTTTTTTTTTTGCAACTGACAGAGCACAAATAAAAATTGATGTCAGCAGTCCACAAGTTGAATGAAGTACAATGACTCAGCATTTAACTTACACATAGGTTTATTATTTTCTGTCATACAGAAATCAACTAAGAACCTTCAGTATGTAGCATGGGGAAGAAAGGTTTTGGGACTATGCAACCGTACAGATATTCTGGAAACAGAAGACCGTGTTGACAAGGAGTCATTTGGAAATACGATTACTTAGGCCCCAGCTAATTATCTAAATCTGAAAAGCAAGCAGTTGGAAAACATGCAAGCATTCAGTTTGAGAGCTTAAAACCCTCCCCCTCCTTCCACAAGACTGAGTGGTCAAAATATTCTTGGACCATAAAGTCATGGACTATAGCTAGTGACTCAAACTTTCCTCCAGATGCATCCCGTTATACATATATTGGATTAATCTTGATTACTAAAACATGATAATCCAGAAAATAGAGATTAAAGTTTTCTTCTTTACAGATACGGGAGGACATTTTGTTACAAGTAGGAAGTTTGATTTAAAGGTGGGTCTCATGTTTGTGGACATTACAATTACCTCAGTCTATGAAGGTCACAAAAAGTTTTTATACTACTTACACTAGATCTGGCATGTACCTATGGTTTGTCCTATTTATACTGATCTTAAGCACACTGATGTAACTCTATTGAGAGGCAGGATGCCATTCCACACTCAAAAGAGTGTTATTTTAAAAAAAAAGTGAAGAACTAAAATCATTTCATTAAAAACAAGTGTAAGAAAGCCACAAAAATTCCTAAATAAGGACTGCATAAATGAGGATGCTGTAGGTTTAAGTTGGTGAGATCAATCTCAAAAGTGGGTTATAGAGCTAAGTTACATGAGCCAAAGTTTTTACTCAGGTAAGCAGTCTTTCTGTTCAGACACATAAATACACTGATTTTTAGAGATGTGGATCTCTCACACTGACTGCAGTGGGAGCTTAGAACAAGTAGCCACTTTCACTGGTGTGCAAAAGTATAAAATCTGATGGACTACCTGGGTCACTGGGCTGAGTCCCAAATTTGTGCATGTGAGCCTCTGTTCAGGTTCACCAGAATATGCACTCTAATGCAGTTAACAGTCATCATCCTATTCTGACCATCAATGTCCTTGTTAAATACATCTATTTATTGAGTTATAGGCAGCCCCTCCAAATACCGAGGTTTGAGTTACTGAAGACATGATCAGTATTCATATTTTAATGTGCAATAGCAAAAGAAATTTTGTTGTATGTAACGTGAAAAGTTATGATTTCTTAGGACTTTGATTTCTCTAATTGAATAGTCTTCTGAACTGGCAACTTCAGCAATAAATCAAGGAGAACAGGGAAGCAACTTAATGGAATTCCGTTATTAATTATTTCATACTTTAACTGCATCCAGATGGCTCATCAGGATTAGAAGCTCATTAAGCTGAGTACTGTATAAAAGCCCAAGCATGCCCGGTGCCTGCCCCCAGTGCCAGCTCCATTACCCTTTCTGAAAAGCCAGTGTTAAATGGAAAGCCAATCTGCAAATGTGCATGTGGATTCGCTCCTGTGTTTGCAGAACTGTGGCCTAATGGACTGTACGGTACAGACCACTAAGTATGAAAGGAAGATCAAATGCAATAAATAAACAGGTGTGCATGCATGCATTGTATAGCTTCTTCAGTTATTATATTAGTCACCAAATGTAAAAAAATCAAAGAAATCAAACTCGGTATTTTTCGCCAGTTGATATCCTGTTACAAGTTTAGTTTCCTTAAACACAGACAGTAGCTGTCAATAGGAAGATGCTTGGTTTTAAATTAGCTAAAGAAGAGATCTGAGCTGTAATTTTTCCAAAATTGAACACATTAAAGCTTGTTTTTCAAAAAATATTACATATAGCTTGTGTTCAAGAGAGAGATATGAAAATCAGTATGGATTTTCTGCAAGAGATGAAAGTTTCTAATTATACTGGATTTCATATCTAAAAGCTCATTTCCAGGGAATCATCTGTTGTAACAAAGCTGCAATAATTCTCATCCTGTCTTTTGTCCTCAGTTCCTGTGTAGTCCTGGCATGAAAGTCATCTATCAATGTACAAATGTTAAATCACTTCAGTCATGAAATATTAACAGAATGCACACAGTTATGACTAATAAATTGAAGTCTTTCTAGCTGTAATTTGTCACACCTACAACTGTACAATGTTATTAGTAGAGTAAAACTAGAAAACTATGAAATAGATATACTGGAAAAATAGCATTTCTAGTACATGCATTAATATAGGCAAGGCTTGAACCTGCTTCAGCTGAGGTCAACAGTCTTTTCTTTGACATTGGTGAAAGGAAAATAATGAATTCTTAAATGTCTTGGTTCTGAGCAACCGATGTACAACATAAGAGCAGTTCTTAATTCCTTCATGCAAAGGTTTAGATTTTCTGGAGCAAACTAGAATGAACATGCTACTAATTATTTTCCAGATGGCAATAATATATACTGAAAGTTTTGAAACAGTCTCCTATAATCTGTACTTAGAACAGCTATGTGGGGTTTTTTGTTTGTTTTTACATATTCCCTGAAAGAAACTGATAAGACAATGCTAGGGAACACATCCTGTGGACAGTTTTTGAGAGAAACGTGCGAAGTTCTCTTGCCCCAATTCTTCCAAAATAATAATAAAATTTGCAAACTCAAAAATTCAGTATAATTTTGAAATAATTTAAAACCTTAAAAAGTGTGAGGTAAGATTATTAAACATGTACAGTTCAGTCATATATCATCCAGAATTTAAGAATATTGCAAGCAAGCCATATTTCTTGTACTTAATTACTAATATTTTTCAACAATAGTTGAAGTAGTTTCAATATTATTGGAATATTTTAATCTCAAATAACTGGTTCACATGAGCATTGTGTTTGTCCCTGCTGACTTTATTATGGTTTTATATGCTATGAACCTTGATGAGGCCATGGCAACCTGATCTAACTTTGAAGCTACCCCTGCTTTTAGCAGCGGGTCAGACTAGAGACCTTTGGAGGTCTGTTCAAGCCTGCATTTTCCCATAGTTCTATACTTTTCTGTAATTCTATGATTCTAGAAGTTTTTCTAAGGGAAAAAATGATGAATATATGGAGTGTCCTTTTCACTGCCCGTACACCACAAAAGCCAGTGTCTGGGTTTTATGCACTGATCTGATCACTTGTAGCAGCCCAGACTGCCTGCTGATCTCATTTCATGCTTACTTATCTCTCCTGATCTTCACTGTATGTCTGTCTCCACATTTCTTTTGCAGCGCTGTATAAACATGGCATAATCTCATGCACTGAAAAAGCAACCTAGAATATATTATTAACTGATCTGCTTTTCTAACTGTTGTCTCTCTCTTAATAGTTAGGCTCAGTTTCCTTCCTGCAATTCTGTCATGCTCTACCAACTGGTATCTGCTTGCCTTTTACTCTGCGAGCCAATATCTCATTTTGACCACAATCCTTAAGAACACTTTCTTAATCGACCTCAAAACTGGTATTTTATACATCTGCCTTGTGGGCTTTGTCCAGTGAAGCCACTGGTGCAGTTTTCCTTAAATCCTGTCATCCTCATTTGACTCCTGTTTTCATCTTTATTTCCTTTGCTTACCTAATGGTTCTTTTTTTTTGAGCAGATTATTTGGAAGAACCGCCACTTTCCTTAGTTTCTTGTAGGTTTCCAACTGTTTGGGCCTCCATTTGCTTCCATTTTCCCTCTGCAATACTTCTTTTGGTGATTTATTCCACAAATACAATTTTAGCTAGTATCTGTATGTAAAAACCCTGCAGAGCTGCTTCCCCAGTCCAGACTAGACTCTAATTTTCCAAGTAAAAAAAAAAGTTATTATGACTACAGGACCACTTTTTGGAGGTATAGTCTTTTTTAAACTTAATACCTTCTTCACATACGTAAAACATCCTTTCTTATTTTTCACTTTCACAACATCATTCAAGATAAGCAAAATCAGGGTCATTATCTTAAACTCTGATTTCTGAGTTCTCTCCTCTAAATTTCACTGAGTTTACTGAATTTGGTGTTACCACCTGCAGGATACAGACACCCTTCCCATTCACATAACAATCTCAGGTAAGCTGTCAGTATCACCTGTTAACTGCAACATTGTCTGCTCAGGCTTTGACAAAGCAATTTTATTGCTCTTATCCAAAATACTACTGCAAAGCTAAATCCTTAAACAATATTTTCACTATGCCATCTCCTTAGTTTCTTCACTGACACCCTTTCACTGTTTCATCAGATGTAACTACCTTGTCTCTACTTTAGAGGTCCTCCAGGACCTCTTAATCACTTCATTTGAAGCCTATGACACTAGCTTTGGTTGTTTCTCTATGAAGTTTTCAAACAAACCTTTATCCATTCTCTGATGCTTTGGAAACGAGGCCAATACAGTCACAAAATCACTGTCAGGAGGCACGAGCAGGACTCTGAAGAACTCAGGTTGATACTATTAAATACAGAGCCACTTCCACCTGGCCTAAAGCTTGACCCTGAATGAGGTCAGGGTCAAGCAGGAAGAGAGTTTAGCTAGCACACAAGGCTGGTCAGGAATATAGGTTCTTCCAGCTCCCTCATTATCCAGCCTCCAAATCTCACCCTCCAACTTCCCCTTCTCATAATGCATACAGGAGAAAAAAATGACTGTTTAAACTGATGATGTGCTGAGACCATTGCTAATCAGCTAGATAAATACTGACACGCTCATTTTACTTTTCCATCCATGTGCATTTTTTTTGGTCTTTTGTCTTAACTTGGATTATAAGCACTCTGTGGGAAGTCTTTGTTTCCGTTCTGGGTTTGTACAATGTCTAGCCAGTGGGACGTTGGTCTGATTAAACTTCACAGGCACTCTGGTAACGCAAATTAAAAACAATACCACTTTCTATTCCTGCTACTTCTACAGACACTCTTTGGCTGTGGGAAGCTGAATTCTACGGCTGCATATGTAACAACTGAACAATACCATATCCTAATCAGCGCTCTGCTGCAAAACTATTAAAGGAATTGCAGCAACATCATTGTGGACTTGAAGACAGAAGCTAATTTCATTTTGATACAATTGGAAAAGTAAATGCAAAGAAAAAATTAAGAAACCTCTGTATGTGTTGTAATTCATAAAACAAACATGAAACTTTGTGTGTCGCTTCAGTGCTGCTCTATCAATTCAGTAAGAGTTAAAAATATGGGCAAAGCAAAAAAATAGACCAAAGGAACCCTTCTTTCACTTTCTGTCACTTCTCCTTTCCATCACTTCATCTTGTTTAACGTGTGAATGCCCACTACCAGAATATCATCAGGATTTGAAAGTTGATCAAGCTTTTTGGTAAACAAGTTTTACTTTAGTGTTTTACAGAGAGATTGCAAACACTATTCTTCAGCCTGCTGTAAGAGCTTCTCTCAAGTTTCATCTTTTACTTTGGCTAATACTACAGTTCTTTCTTTTATTCAAAAGACTATCCCCTACTGATAAACCTTGTAAACTTCGAAGGTGAAAAACAGGTTTTCTTGATGATTTGCACTTCTAAAGGTTCTCCTAAATTCCTCAATATGAAAACTGGGTTAAATACAGTCTACTACATTTATAATATTTTGAATTATAATATTTCAAACTACTGATACTGCTGCTAAAAGAGTTGGTTAGAAAGATTTTTATTATGAGACTGAACATCTTCCTTCCCTGAGTTAGAGTCCTCCACTGACACAGAGAAAGGAAGGCTTTCCTTTTTTTCCCCCTACCTTGACATTAAGGAATGAGATAAAATTCTTCCTCTGTTCTGAGGAGAATAAAACATTACTTTTACTTTTGTACCAGAAGTTCAACAAAGTGGCTTTCTAGATAAACTATTTTGCCCCAAAGCTCTTTATTATGTCAAATCCAAAGGTCAGACAGGTCATAACTTCATTCATACGCCAGGGCAACTTCATATTTCCACAGAACTGAGAGTTTGACTATGAACAAAGTTTGTCAAAAAAATTAAGGTGCACTGTTGGAATTGTGCAAAAGCTTGCAAAACTGACCATGTTACCAGTGGTTACAACCAGCTTAAGTTGTGTACTTATCTTAAATAGTTTCCACAAAAGAAGAATGTTAGTAGCCATTTACTGCCATATGGCACCTATTTCAGAAGGCACTTCTGTTAATGACTGAGAGGAGGTAGAGTATTTCCTGTTTAGACTTCAGGCTGTGTGTAAGACAAGCCCTACTGTTTCCATAATGCAGGTATTTTGGAGAGCCCAGCCTTTGCAGGGAGAAAAACTTGTATGTTTCAGGAGTTCTGAGGTGGTAACAATTACAAAGAGTTTCTCACTCCTTCCTCCTTGTCAAATCACAAAAGATAATAATTAGTCCTATCCACACTCAAATAGCCAAAAGCAGCAGAATGAGCTATGTATCCTATTTCACTCTGAGTCAGAAGAAAGGTTATGTTGACATTTAGTCTCAATACATAAAAGCTACACTAGAGATATTAATGAAGATGCAAGAATCCTATTACAGCTCAAAAAATGTAGCATCTGTAAAAACAAACAAAACCGAATTCCTGAGAATCTTGCTATGCCCTAGCATCAGAAGGGTGCAAGTGTTATGAATTGAAGCCAGAAGGTAATTCTAGTCAGTCAGACTTCTGATGTAACATTGACCACGACTTCAGCATCAGATATATTCGTGGAAACATCAGACATGCTGTTTCTTAGAACAGGAGCAGCATTCTACCAACTCCTTTGAATTCATGCACTATGCCATTTAAAATATTTACTTAAACATGCATTTCCAAGAAAGGAACAGTGCTCTTCCTATAGCACAGACCCTCTGAAGTCTTATATTTAAAGGAAACACAATTTAAAAAATTTATTGCAAACTTCTAAACAAAACAAACCAAAATACAAACATTTAATATGGAAGAAATAGATGAAACAAGCTGCTCATATTAATAAGGCCCAAGGCAGATTCAGATTGAAACATTTTCTTTGAACATAAGACTGTGTTTCCATCATTTAAAGTAGTGTTGGCACACATCACCTTTTGACACAACCATTCTGAATCTTTATTGTTGTAAAATGAAGTGACCATAGAGAGAGGGGGGGAAAAAAGGAGGGGAATAGCTTTACTAATTGTGCATTCATCTTTAAATTTTTGCTGAATGAGAACATTAAATGTCAAATAAGAAGATAAAAGGGAAGGTGGAAACCAAGATTTTTCTTTCCTGTCATCTAATTTTTCTAACAATTCTAGAAAATACATGCTCAAAGTTCATTTTTAGAAAAGACATACATTTAAGTCTTGAAAAATTACCGTACCTGTGATTAAATCTAGATTATAAATTAACGTATTTACCTCATTATATAAGAAAGATTGCCTCAGTATCAAGAATTGCTTGTTCTTGACTGATGCAGAATCATTATTGTATGGAAACAACGCATCAAAAATAGATTTGGGGAATGGGTTGGAGTTCAGTTGCAAACAGTTGGTCACCTTAATGATGGGTTTCCAGTTCAAGAATTGTCCATTCCCCTTGAGGGGATGAACAGTCTTCAGATGAAAAACTTGCCACTGTAATGCTTGCTGAAGAATCGTCCAGTGGAGACATGAGCTCAGTCCACCTACTGAATGTGTCAACTTGTGATGTACCCTGAGGATTTGAACCATCTCGTGCCAGAAACAGTGTCTGATTGATAAGACATTGTGCTAAGTTAAGGTCTTCAGGAACAGAGTTTTTGAAATCTATATTTGAGTCCTGCTCAGATAACAATTGCCTGAGAAGAGTCCAGTCCTGTTCTGCAAACTGCTGATCTTCAAAATCCACATCTAGAACTGCTGTTTCTGAATCCATCCTCTGCTCAATTGCTTCTCCAACATCCATCTCATATATTGGAGAAAGGGTTTTTGGAGGCCGATGTTCATACATGCAGGTTTGTGCCATTGTGTCATAATCATCTATGTCTCCTGAAATAATTCACAATACTGTACAATGTAAAAATTGTAGATGATCCTCCCCTCAGGGCTGTGTAGAGCAAAATTTAATTCATTCAGGAAGGACAATCCAATCAGGTTAAAAAAAGGGGGGATGGAGGGTTATACAAAATTGACAAAATTTGAGGCATTTATTTCCTATATAAAAAACAAAGTATGATTTATAAATTAAGTTAAAGTAGCAATCACCACTGGTAATTAACAATAACCTCCATAATTAAGTTTCTGATACAGAAAATGACAATGTAAATATACACTTAATGCACATGAAATTTCTCATTTACTACATAAATTAAATTTAGACCAGGAGGTGCATAGAGGGAATTAATAGAGAATGATTACTGAATGGTGACTTAAGCTATGTCAGCTTAGGAGAGAATTAAAACCAAAATTGTTTATCCACAGGCTTATTTCTACACTGCACATGCAAGGGCAGCTGCAGGCAAGGGCAAGCAAACTTAAAAAAAAATAGTACAACTTGTAATGTCTTCTTGTTCTGTGGTCTGGCTGAACACAGATCATCATCAGTGTTTCATTGCTCTTGAATATACAATAGCTGTAATCAACACTATTGTATATTTTTGATGGGATAAACAGACTGAATTATTGATATAAAGAAGACAAAACACAAAACTAGACAAGTATTCATCTAGCTACATGAAACAAGTTAGAACTTTTCTGTATATAAGCATCAGTTCTAAGTATAATCTCTCTTTTAGGAAATAAGCTTTTATTGGTAAAATTTAGAATTTTAGACATCTCACAAGCTCTAAAGCAGAGTTCAAACCTGCTCCCACTGGTGTATATGGCAAATATTCAGTTATATTCAGTGGGAGAAGGATCCAAATTGGTATATAATATATAAATAAATAAATTACAACAATAATGCATATAGCTGTTCAGGTAAACAGTTCAGTGCGCTTTAGTTAAGGTTATTACTTTAGTTATTGCACATCCCATTCAGACATACTATATGTTGTCAAGCAGACAAAACAAATACTAAAATTCCATCAAAAGCTGATGCTGTCAATGTTAGATTGGATCAAAAATAACTGAAGTACAGACAACTGCATCCAATCTTTCTTTTAGCATTACATAAAATCTCTTTTCTTGTAGTCAAGTTTCTCATTGAACAGCAGGGTATTGACGGATATTTCAAACAGACAAGCATTCTCTAACCCAAGTGAAATACTTAAAAATGTTTAAATTTAATATAGTTTCAGCCAAAATTACTTCAGTTCAGGATTCAATCCCAGACAAATTGCCAAAGCTTTGCCTATTAATTTGTTTTTGAATGACTGAATGTTTCTATTTCTGTACATTACCTGGAAGTAAATCAGTATTAGCGCATTCAGTAGTTGCTGGTTGACTGTCTCTCACTTGACCTTCCTGAGTCAGTATCTGATTCTTACTGGCTTCTACAGGTTTTGCAGAGCTGTTCTTTTGCGCATCAGAATTAGTTTCTCTCTGCTGAAGATCCAGATGACATGGTCTTTCTTGAGATTTTGCATCATTGTCTAAGTACTTATTGCACTGCTGAAATTCAACAGCAACCTCATTCTTCATATTTACTTCCTGTTTTTCTCCTGGACATGGACTAGCTGCTGAATAGATCTTTTCTGGGCAATTTTGTTCAGTCATTGAAGCACCCTCATCCTCCTTCCCTGGGATTTCAGTACCGTGAAGATGTAAGAGAGAACTTCCACTTTTATCTGACTTATTGTCTCTATCCTTACGCTGTTTGCCATCCAGGAATCCTTCTTCAGTTTCCACTGAGTATCTTGAATAAAAGGTCTTTCCGTGCTGCTCTTGAGAAACACTGTCAAATACTTCTGGAGTAAGAGAATCTATTGAGTGCTGACGTGTAGTATGAGTTTCCACTTTATCATCAGATCCCAATTCTTCACATTCATCTACTGAAAGTAAAACAGATCGTTTGAAATTTTTAGTTTTAGAAAACTCCTGACTTACAGTATCATTTTCTGTTGCATCTTCAAAAGCTAAATTATCAATTCCTTGGAACTGTTGAGTGGGCACATTTGATGGAGGGAAGTTTTGTGCAACATTCTCTGCTTCAGATCTGTCATCTTCTGTTTCATCGGCAGAAGAAGAAACTTGGTCTGCTTCCTGAGTAAACTGTGCATTACCAAAAGTAGAACTTTTGCTTTCTCGAGTATTGGTCCGTGAACTCTCCTGATGGGACCAAATTTCAGGTCTTTTTCTTGGTATTTCATCATCACTTGTTGAATTAACACGGAAGAGATCAGAACCCTCTTTTTTCATTTTCACTTCTATTCTCAGGCTGCTATCATAAATTTTTAATTCCTCAGGTGTACTTGTGTCGCTGCTGCTTCTTCCAAGAAAATCATGACATAACATAGTGCTACATTTAGAAATCCCTCTTTCATTGGATCCCTCATCATCCTGAGAGCCTCCAGCATCATAATCTTCTGATCTTGGTTTTATATCATCAGAGGATGTGGTTGCACTGCCAGTATCTGATTCCGGGCTCTCTTTTGGATCTACAGCACCAGTATTCCAGTGGTCAACAAAGGGAGTTTCTGCATTTTCCTGGTTTTCTGGCATTTCTGTAGGGTCTATAAGCTCTGTGTAACTAGGTGAATATTTTTCTGTTATTTGTTCTGTGGAACATTCTGAAACATCATCTAAATCTGCTGTAACTGATTTATATTCAGTCAAGGCTGATGTATCACACAGTTCATCAGCTGTAAGAAATCCCTCCATCCCTCCATCTCCCATCTGAGGAGATGATGTCTCGTCTTCTTTATTGCTTATTCTGGAAAAGCTTGACAAAGCATTTTCATCATAGTTAAGACCTGTTTCAGAGTTTAATTTATCACTTTGCTCACTACAGACTTTTGTTGTTTTTGAATCTTTCACCAGTTCTCCTGGAACACTAGCCTTTTGATTGGTTTCCTTGGAAAAGTCTGAATATCCATCACTGGCAGATTGTGCATGACAGTGAAATTCAGCTGTATTATCAATTTTTGTATCTTCAGTCTTTTTAATTCCAGACTGATCTTCACAGATTTGTCTTGTTTCCCTGTCATTTTGCACTGAAACATGAAGTTTAGAAATAGTTTCTTCTGTAATCAGAAGAGAAGACTCAGATTGTATTTTGTATTGCACATTTTCAGTAGAATCTGATAATTTTTGTTTATTGGGTTGACAGGACTCCAGCAGTTTATCATCACTGCTGCTTTGCACCATAGGTTTAAAAGATTCATTATTGTCATGAAGCTGACCTGCCACAGCATCAGCTGTGTTTTTCTCAAGTTTCTGTCCTGAATCTCTGTGCTCAGAGATGTGCACATTCTTCTGGACAACAGGAGATTCACTCCTTGAATGTTTTTGGGCAGAGGACTGAGATTTTAATACAGCTGATTTCTGTTTCGAGTCTTTACTATTTGTAATCTCAGCATGTTTTGATGGAGCCAGGGTTTTAGGTGTTATTTTTGCAGTGGCTTTTGTTACAGGTGTTTGTGACTGCTTAACACTCTTCTTCTTGGCTGAAGGATGTTTTTCTGGTAGTGTTGTCTGAACCAGATGTTGTAACACATTTTTTTCTTCATTATGTTTTGGAGACATTCCTGATTTCAGTGAATTTGTTGATTCCCCCTGAGGTCCTAACAAACAGTAAAAAAGACTATAAAGATTGTACATGCCAGTCACAGTATATTGACCAATTTTATGTTAGTGTTTATGTTGAGAAACAAGTTACTCAACTTTTCATGTAACTAAGGGATTTAGGGCTTATTAAAGAATGAAGAATTGAGATCTTAAACAAACAGTAGACAAAAATACCATCTTGCATTTACATGCTGTCTTTAAAGCAATTCATAGAATATACATACAGGAATTACTTCAGCCTGTAACTGAGGTAGTCATCACTGGAGTAGAAAGCAGCTGCTCTCTAATAATGCATAGAAACACTGCACAGCAGTTTAGCACAGGAAGTGATGAGCACTGTATTCAATTTATATTGTAGAGGAAATGAAAGGAGGCAGAAAATAATTACATTAGTCATAATGTGATTAGAATACCAGAATTAATGTCCCTGCTCAGTCAGAAAACACTGAAAGATCTTTAATGACCACAAATTGACAGAACCTGTGTTTTCTGTATCATAATGCATTAAAGATAATATAACTTGAATACTGGAGCTCCATCCTTAACACTTTGTTTCTTTATAAAGCAGTGTTCCCTCTCTATGGTCTATGATGTCATTTCCTACTCTTGCTACCAGGAGCTGTTGACACCGAGCGTTTGTGGGGCAGTGTCAGTAGTGCTACTGCTGTGGGGGAACATCAAAATAGGGAGCCAGAAAAGAGTCTGCAGTGCATATCTCTGATGCTTATTATAAACGCTCAACCTACAGCATTTCTGTTGAACTCAGTCATGGTTCCAAATGCAGAAGTGCAGGGGATCAGCAAACAGAAGACTCTGCAATGCAGATTAAACAAGCAAGAGAAAACACCAATTGGCAGTGAAGACTGTCTTCTAAACATTTTGAAGTTGACACATTAATTTGCATTCTACAGTTTAGGATTGTCACCAAAATTGAAATATGGAAAAATCCCAGAATTCTTCAGAAGATTTTTCCAAATACTTGTGCTAAAAAACAAACAGACAAAACCCAAAGCTTTACATAACAGTGCCAGATCATTTAATTGCTGTATGAAACTTTACCTTGGCTCTTGGGAGAATTGGTAGGTGTGTTTTGAGCCTTTTGTTGTGCTGCAGAACTAGTACTGACATTCCCTTTTTTCTTTAGAACTGTTTGTACATTTTGCTCATTGCATCCTTTTCCTGTTGATTTTTTTGTCAGACTGCAAGGAAATTATTATATCCATTATTTCCAAGCTTAGATCTAGTAATGTTTAATTATATTTAAACAAGCAATATATGGGTTTTAATGTGCACACACATATAAACATCGAAAATGCAACCTAAAAAGTAAACTCTTTGAGAATAAAACTTATTTGTGCATCTATATTTTTAATGTATATACAAACATATATAAAATGACCCATTTCACAATTTCATGGTGTTTCAGCTGTCTCCCTGTCCAGTTTAACCTATTCCAAAAACAATAAGTTTACAACACCTTGTGTAGTCATTCACTGTTGCAGAATTCTGAACGACCTATAACAATTTTAAAATTATTAGCATGAAACAGCCCAACACAAAAGCCAAACCAATTTTATCTTTACAGAATGTTTCCAATAGCTAATTCAAATTGTTTTGCAAATAACATCCTACAGACAACCATTCTCAGATTAAAAAGAACATGTTGATTGATCTAACAGCAAGTTTAATAGTTCATCTGAAACGTTTCTCCCCAAGCTCATACATACATATATAAAGCAGCATATTGATCTGTAACATACCTGCTTGTTGTGACATTAGCCTCAAGCTCAGTCTTTTTTTTTTTGGTGGTGACTCCATTTGATATCTTCACAGATGCCTTTGTTTTCACTATTGTAAAGTAAATTCAAAGTTAATTACAGGGGGAAATGCACTGGATGTAAGTACTGAAAAAATCTAATACATGAAGGTCAGTTATTGAAAATGGCATAGATGCTAAACTTGTAAAATGTTTACCATTTTCTATGGCTATCAATTGACCATAAAGTCAGTTAATATTAATTTACAGCGAAAGAAAGTAACTCCCATCAATCTACAGTAGATTTTCTTAAAGCTTCCCAGACTGGTTTTCAACGTATGACCAGCCTGAGGCAAATTAGAACAAGACTTTGAAAAAAAAACATAAAAAATTACCAGTCTGTTTTTTCCCTTCCTCTACCAATTTATCCTCTTTGGGTTCCTCTGTCTGTTCATTGACAGTCTTGCTATCCGCATTTGAGTTTGCTGACTTGCTGGAAGTTGCTGCTACAGTCACTAAGGAGGGAGATTCCTTCCCTGGGGTTTTTTTCAATGGTTTTGTTTTGATCTGCACACTTGAGGTTACTGTCAGCACTTTAGGTCTGGCACCTGCAATTTTTCCTTCATGATTCTTTAGTCCTTTGCCACTTCCAGAATTTTTTTGTCCAGTTGCAGGTGATGTCTTCTCTCCATCTTGCTTGCTAAGCATGCTTTCAGCCTTCACATTTCCATTGTTTTCTGTTTTTGTCTTTATAACAGCTCTAGCCTTTGGCGAGGCAGCTTTTTCCCCAGGTTTTGAATCCTTAGTAATCTTGGAAACTAATTTTTTGCCATCTTTTCCCTTTACATCCTCATGCTTTGAAGCCTTATTAACAGTGTTTCTATTGGTGCTGGATGTATGTCCAGATGCTCCTAATCCATCAGATTTCATTTTATCCTGATTGGTGGAAGAATCTCCCCAGCAATCTTTCTTGTCGTATTCTGTCCAGGAACTATTCCTTATACCAACAGATTGAGTAGTAGTTTTATTTAGCTAGGATTAAAAAAAAAAAGCATCAGAAAAAAACCCCAACCAAAACAGAAGACGTGTAAAACCAAACTGTCCATACTCTTACACTTCTGAAACACATCTACTTTTAAATTAGTACATAAATCTAAAGCAACAACATTCAACATAGAAATAAATTAAAAAATATATATATTTTAGCTTAGTTTGCTGGCTTTCAAGAATATAAAAGTAGCACAAATCACTCATGTGAAGTACTGCTCTATATAAAGAGGAGAAAAAGATCTAAGTAGAGTTTTACTTTTACTTTGGACAAATTATTCTGTAATGGATATATTATTAGAGGCTGCTGAAGTAAGAAAATTTTTTTAAGTTATATGTGCATACTTTCCAAAGAGGAACAAAGCTATGCATTACTACAAACATAAACCCAAAAATTATTGTATAACACAAGTGATGTTTTTAAGCATTACCCAGAGTGTATCCACAGAGAAGGGACAATGTTTATTCTCTCAGGTAAAGAGATGCACTGAAATATGGAGAATTAAGTGTAGGAAATGAATCTTTGTAATACCAGTGCCATTGCAATGTATCCAAGACTGCCAAATCCTGTGAAACCCATACTGTTTTTCTACCAAATGATAATGTAGTTTTGACTGTGAGTGTCAACAGAAGAGTTGTTAAGGGCACTAAAAAATATTTTTCCGGGCAGGGAGTGTAAGAGACTTGGTGCTGTGGTGGTTTCTAGTAAAAATAGCAGAGATTCATTAGCTCAGTAGCAAACCATTTGCTCTGGGAAACAGATGAGTTTCATTATGTAGCAAGAGAGGAATATGAGATTCTGAACACAAATTCCTCTCTTTTATTTGAGCTTATCTGTTTGAAAATGTAGCAGAGCACAGTCTGAATCCTAAGATGTTTGCAGTAATGAACATTACTGATTCTGCAGAAACAACAGTTCACAAGAAAATATAGATTTTTCAAAAACAAGTTCCATTAAGCAATATGGAAAATTAGTATTCATTTAGAACAAATAATGAAAATAGTTTTGTTTGCAATTATCCAAGTGTTTTTAATGTTTGGATATAAATGTTTACCTGAGAACTAGTGAATACAGGTTTTTTGGCAAGTCTTCGGTCATCACCCTTGTCAAATGCAGCTGTAAAAGGAAGAAGCATTTTCTTTACTATTTAGCAGGAAAGAAGGCAGACAGAAAACAATCCAGCCTACTTAGTCAACTCCATCTGAAATGAGTTCTTTGGGTCCTGTAACTATTCTAGGAAGGCTAATTTTGGTGACATGGCAAATGTTAAGTGGAAATACATGGTTTTATGTTAGGAACAAAAATTGTGGGATCTATAATGAGGTCACATGGCCATAAGCAAGTTGTTTAACTCTTCTGTTTCCCCATGTCCATAGTAGGACTTTTGTTTATCCAAGCTTAATTCATTTAAAGCTGGCAGTGCACTGAGACCTTTGAAAGTGTACAGAATTTACAAAAAAGATGCTTCAAATTTAGAGTATCAATGACTTTTCAGTGATGTATTGTTATTTATAGAATATTTATTTATACTATGTTAAGAAGAGATTAATTACATTAAAGTAAATTATATTAGTTTTGAAAAGTGGTAAAGCCAAAATACCTAAATGTACCCAGTAAGATCATAGTGCCTCTTTAGACAGCATGCAGCGTAATGGCATGAGAGTTATCCCTGTGATTGTCATGTGGAATTTTCAGGCAGCAAATGCTTTTTTTTTATCTGATGTACTCTGGGAGGAAAGCAGTTTTCAATAAAGCCTTTGAATCAATTGCACTTGTAGAATACAAAAAGGATATTTATAGACACTGTACAGAGCCAGAATCGATAGGTTTCATTTATGCTTGTATTCATATTTCAGCTGAAAAAAAGGTTTTGCAAAAAATGGATGTAAAAATTTAAGCATTCATTATGTTCTGACATCCTACATGGATACATTTTTGTATGTATAACACAAGTAAAAATTCCACTGAATTCTTACTGAAGATACTAAAAATAATTTTTATATAGGTCTGTAAAAAACACACAAAAGGTATGCTGAAAATGGCACCCCAGGGATCTAATCCTTTTCCTAGCAATGACTCTGCACATTAATACATATCAATATATTAAGACAAAATCCATATAAACTTGTGCCTAAGAAAACACAAGACATATTGTAAATAAAAAACCCCACATTATCATCTGCCTTCTTTTGGCATTTTTACTCCTCTGTTATAGCTTTCTAATTCTATATAGGCTAAATTTCTAGAAGATAAACCACCACCAGAAATCTTTAAAATGAAAGTTGATTTACGTTATCCTAGACATATTTGACCTAAAGATTAGTATTTCTCTACCAGTATTGTGTGATCATTTTGTCTGTAATTAAAACCAGATAATTTATGCAAACATTTCAGCCTGTTCACATATAAAATGTATGCTACCTCTGAGTTATAATTTAATCTAAAAGAAAACAAACAATTTCTGGCAAGATGGAGTTTGAACAACTAAGACACACCTTGATTTTCAACATTTTATTGTATTGAAAATACTAGTGCAAAGTAGCCTAAACATTATTCACAACAGGGACATGATCATCTTAAAAGTAAAACATTCCAAATCATAAACAACCCACCCGTGTTTCTAAAGCCAGCTCCTCAGCTTCTGAAGGATTTCATAATCCAGAAAGAAATCATAAACCTGTTTTACACAGTAGCAGTGAGATATTATTTGACTACATCCCTAAATCATGCTTAGAAAGACTGTTACTGCATCTTTCTCTCAGCATGTAACTGTACAATAAAATTTTCATCTACTTTTCGGCATAAACAATTTTATAACTATCATATCCTAGCTACTGTCTTTAACAAAAAGGACATCAAAATGTTTATTTCACCTTTGAATCAAAAGTGATTTGATTTCAGAGAAGTATTCAACACATTTCTTTTCTTTTATAACATTGTACTATCAAAGCTAATATTCAACCATAACCTGAACTCCATCATCAGTTCTGCACCCTCAGAAATACCCGTGTACTTCAAAACAAAGAACAAAAACTCCTTTTTGTTGGAAGTGCTGTCTGTTAAAATGTTGAGAGCACACCATGCAGCTCCTTAGGGGCTCTCTGCAGCAGCACACACAGGATCACAATGCCAACCAACCGAGAAGTCCAGCTATCTGCATTTGCTCAGAGCACGAGATAAGCATTATGCAAGAGACAAGCAATATTTATACATCATGGGGAAAACGTAAAGGACACAAACTAAATTCACAGAACACATAATCTGCTTTGTGCAAATTTAATTCATCCACAGAGCTTATCTCCTTAAAAATGAGGCAGATAAGGTTTTTAATCCTACTGCAGTGTTTTCAGTAATTCAGAGTAGCTGTAAATAAGAATAGAATCCATCTACATGGGTTTGGTTTCTATCATATATCCTCCTAAAATGAAAAGGAGGGAAGACTTTTCACAGAAAATGACTGATTCCCATATTTGAAACTACCTAAGCATGCCATCATGCTTCTATTCTAAAACACCACTTCAAAACACAGAGCAGCACAGATTTTGCTTTAGTTTGTATCGGGCTCCACAATTCCATCTGCATTTTATCTACTAAACAGATTGCTAAAAAATTCTAATGCCGTTTGATGCCAAACATACCTGCTTGTATTTTCTGTTGATGGTCTGGCCTCATCAGCTTCCAGCCTTCTGTGTGACGAACAGCATAAAAAGACTGAACCAGGAAGACCCAGAGCTTATCACGCAGCGCCTGGATCTTGCACGTAAAACCCTGTGTTCAAGTAACAAATCAGCAGCTGGCGAGGGGCATATTGTCATAGCAACCAGTCATTATTCCTTTCAGAATCTACTTACTCTCTAAGCTAGATCAATGATGTCATCACATATATTTTATAATGGTCTGGTAGATGGAGATGCTGTTTTTGAAGGATTATTGCCCACCACAGTTATTTTTTCAGTACTTTAAAACCTACAAACTACAGCACTAGTAAACACTACATTGCTCTTTTTTTCTTTTTTTTCCTTCTTTTTTTTTTTTTAAATGAACACCATAATAGCTCTTCACTGTCAGTTGTGTCACAACAAGGTCAAATACTCTAGGGAAAAAGAATGTATTTGATTAAATTTTCATTGCTTTGACCAAGGAGATCTACAATAGCACCAGATTGCATTAATTAATTTTTCATTTATTTTTCGTTCTTTGTCATACTATTTATGAATTATTCCCAGAATTAGTTATCCACAGCTTACATATCATTATTTAGATTGTGTGGATATACATGGTATGTTACACACATGGAGACTGACATCACCCAATCCAAAAAGCACACACTGGATTAAGAGGCAGTCCTTGCTTTAGAGGACAGTCTTGAACAAAAGCAAATGTAGCTGTGACTTTCACAAAAAGGAGGAGAAATACATAGGGAAAAAGAGAATAAGCTCTCTCCCCTCGTAAGTTTTAGATAATGCAACATTTTGATCGGCTTTTTCTCATCACAAATTTAAAGTGATAGTAAAGATCAATAGGGCAGTGTTGCCCTATTGACTTATATTTTCAGTAATACACAGGAACTTTTTTATTGCCATGGATGGGGTTTCTTTTGAAAGTAAAAATATGACAACATTTTCTGTACTTCCAACAGGACCTTGGATTTATGCAGATGCTTTTCTGGGTGACCCCAGTTGCAGGACTGAGCCACCTGAGCTCACACCACATCATCTGATTTGAACCACTATATGAAAAAATATCAGAACAGTTTTTCTACAAACTGCACATTGAAAAACCTACCATCTCCTTCACATTTGCAGAGTCCAACAATGTATCCACAGCTACAAGGAGAAAGCAGCTATTTTCATTATTAATGCTTTTTTCAATTGCATTAAAAATTAGTTCTAGAAGGTCAGGTTTGCTGCTCATTGCCTGTGCCTGAGGAGACAACAAAAGGCAGCCGTTTAAAACAAAAGAGTGTACTTTGTATGCAAAAGCATTACTGAGCAGAGAAGATCTGCTCTCAAGCTGTGCAGGAGGTATTCCAAAGCTGAGCATCTTCCTTTGTATCTATTCCATAACCCACCTCCTCTCCAGGCCTCTACAAATCATCCTGAGGCCTATTGCTAACAGAAATTTTAGGAACAAGCACACGGTGATGAATTTACAGCCCCGTGCAACTCTGGATTCAAAGACAAAATGTTTTAACATTTCCCTATTTATTTTTTTATTCCTCTATACACATTAAAAACATCTTTCACAGGAGAAATGAACTGGCTGGATGACTAGCTATGCTCTCACCAGAACCTGCAGTATTGCCACATTCCTGCAACTCACAACACAAATCAGTCGAAGTTTGAATATACTGGTCAAGCTCATACTCTCTCTTGTAAGCACATGCTGTTTTTCTAGGGGCCTGAAAGCTTTTTCAAAGCTGGTATCTATACTTACTTCTTTCCAACACAGAAACCATCCCACTAAATCAACTGGAACATTTGCTTAACTGAGGTGCATAACCTGAACGCAGTGTCAGTCCTGCATATCAAAATATTTATGTGTTTTAAAACAACACTGAAAAAACCTACCTCCTGCCCCCCAAAACTTAGCACTGCCTAAGGTTTTTTTTTAAATTTTCCATAGAATTATACTGCGAAGTAAAAGTTGAGGCTATTTTGATAATTAGCAGTCTGAACTTCCCAAAATGTAATACAATTCAATTTATTTGGAAGCATACAATAACTTGAGGGCACTTTTACCTGCAACAAAACAGAGAAGCCTTCACTTTGTACTACGTGTAGGAAGTTTGTGACAATAAATGTCACGCATTCTTCACGCAGCCTGGATGCCAAGGCCACAGCTGCCTCTGTCCACTTCACCTGAGGGAGGCTGTTGATCAGCCGGTCACTCTCCATCAAAAGGAAAGCAGCATTCTTGTGGTTCTTCAAATAAAAACAGAAATTAACCTGTTGATTGCTGATCGTAAAACAGCTTCTGTTCAGTCACTGAACTTTTACACAAGGATCCAATCATGCAGTAATTTCTCTTCTTTAAATAAATTTTATTGTATATATTTTTATTATACATTCCTTTGAAACTAAAGCAGAAAAAGAAAAATCCACTGATTCTGTTTTGCCTGAAGTTAGGTAGTAAAGTTTTCAGTAGGCTTTATTGTATTTTTTCAACTGTATCATTACATACTGCAGTCCTGAAGAAAATAAGGCAAAGATTAAGTGGAGAAACTATTCTGAA
The DNA here is from genome assembly GCF_009829145.1 of Chiroxiphia lanceolata. Lineage (NCBI taxonomy): Eukaryota > Metazoa > Chordata > Aves > Passeriformes > Pipridae > Chiroxiphia > Chiroxiphia lanceolata. The sequence goes on along the minus strand of NC_045645.1, from coordinate 16,887,852 downwards.
CAGAGAAAAACATTTTAGGTCGCTGAGAGATGTAATACATTTCGAAATAAAATAGCTAAGTCAGTGTTTTAGGTAAGCGTGGATCGTCCAGCTTTCAGGATACACCAAAAACATTTTCACAGTTATAAATCCTTTTGATTTCCAGATGGAGTTTTAACTGAACTTACCCTCTTTGTTGTCTATAGTTTCTCTAAGAAAAGTAAATGTTATGTTTCTAAGTACATTTAAAACAAGTAAAGAGTTTTGCTAATATTTATTACCCTGGTCTATGCTTTTGGTTCTTTCATGCATTGCATCAGCACGGTACCTGAGGGCAACTTCTACTGCCTAACACATCACTTGAAAAGAACTTGCAATTTATGGTTATCCACATTAGAATGGACTGAAAGCTCTATTCAACATGACCTAGCAGGACATTGATAAATTATGCAGTAAGATCAGTAACACTAGAAAAAACAGCAATTCAGATAAATATTTGACACAAAATCCCCTACTGTAAATTCGGATCACAATCATGTTTGTCCCATGCAACTTTGAAAGCAGGGAGGATCTTCTGTGCAGATTATAGTTAAAATAAAAAATCTGACCATCCATTGTTCAATTAATAATTTTTGTTTTACTCATCTCTGGGCAAAACCAGGTTGCTTCTATGCATCTCACGTAAATTAAGGATTATATACATGCTTATGGTTTGATTTTGCTCCCACTGGACTCAATTACAAGCTTTTTGAATTGTCTAGAATTCAACCCCTGCTCACAAGGCAATAAGCATTTGCGCCCATTAGACACTTCCAGTGAAATATAAAATGCCTTTATTGACTTCTAATTAAATCAGTACTTTGTAGGAGTGGCTCTAACTGAATTTTACTTCTCTTGTTATATTTTTTCCCTAACCATTCTAAAGTGGAGTCCACTTTACTTATCTAAAAGACCAGTAATTTTCTTGCATGGAGTTGAGAAATCAGGGTTAGGCACCTGAAGAGTGCTTTAAACTGTACCCCCATTTTAATGTTTCTCTGCTCATCCATTGTGGCTTCCCAGGGATTTTCTGATCAGCAATCTCCTTTTCTTTGTACCTTTTCTTCTCTAAAGGGCTGCCCCTCATTAACTAGGCTTTACAGTTCCAATATTGGTAAATGGAAGGATCAGCAGAGTTACACTCATTAACTGGGTGTAACTGTTAAAAAGTTTTACAGCAGAGAACTCCAGCAGCAGAGAAAAAGAGGACTGTAACAGTAGCCCCTGCAAAATTAATGTCAGACCTTTTCTTCTTCCTCCCTCAAGCAGCCTTAAGCATTTTTGCAGATTGTAAAAAACTCCCCTGGGAATTCCACAGGTTTTTGGAATGTGTGTCTTAAGCTCCCGGAGTTGAATGAACACTCAGCAGAACTGGTCTCTGGGCAGAAGAAGCTTATGCTTTATTGTATAATTTTGCAATTTTAAAAGCTTTCAAAACCTCAGTCCATAAAACACCAGTGAATCTTGCAACACAAATTTTAAACCAATCATATGGGATCCAAATCACACTAGTCCAGACTGGAAAAACCTTCCAGAGAAGCTGGGCGTACACCTGGAGCACTACCAAGTACCAAAGTGCTATAAATGCTCTGCAAGTGCTGGCAGCTTAAAGGTAGCACATGTATTTCAACCCAAATTGTAACCACTGCATCTTTACATACTGGAATAGGCACAGAGGGGAAGGAAGGCCCCAAGGTTTATCTTTAAACTGTTGCGATAATGTTGCACAAGGGCCCAGTGAAGAGCCTGGAGCTGTCTACCTTCACTCTTGGCTACAGGATACACCTGAGGTAGTATGGAGATGGGCAGTGGTGTAACTATGAACACCTGTAGATCTATACCTGAAAACATTAGTTAAAACTTCTCAAATATTTATGCAACATATGACACACAAAGCTATGTGTATATTCTATGAACAAATCAGTATACTGATCTGATATAATGGCAGAACACCTAGTGTCTTAAGAGATACTAGGTGTACTACTGGGATAGTATAGCTACTATCTTTATTGTCAGAACTATGCATTCTGGCAGAAGGACTGTTCAGGCTTTATAGCTGTGGATACTCAAGCTTCTCTTGGTACAGCCACATAGCTCTGAAGTCTCTTCGGTTTTCAGGCTTTCACCTGAATATGCAGTAGCAGCCACTAGGGACCTTAAAGATCATCTAGTCCCAGTCACCCTGCCAAGGGCAGTGACCAAGTTTCTCAGAGTCCCACCCAGCCTGGCCTTGAACACTTCCACAATGTTGTGTTAGGATGTCACAGCTGTGGTTCAAAAACTTCTTTTCTGTTATTACGCTGGACGTGGATATGACGATCACTGGGCTGTGTGCCATGAAGCGTAACAAGGACGTTTCACATCAAAATCGGGTTTCAAACTGTTATTTTAATGGAAACTTTTACATAGTATAAATGTACTACAGATTTAAAATACTACATTTGTTATCTCTTAAATTACATTGTACAGCTAAATAAGGAAAAAATTTACATAGTTCTATTTTTATACAAAGCACACTACTTACCAAAGAGTTAATCAACATAACAAGACAGTTGTTCTGAAGTTCAGTAGGTAAATTGGCAAAGCTTCTCTCTGACAAACATTTTGCAAAATGTTTTCCTACCCATCTGTTGAAAAGAGAGCCACTCTTAGGTAAGGAAGATGAAAAATGTTTTATCTTCACTTGTTAGCATAAGTGATACCTCTTAAGTATTATGAAGAAAAAAAATATTTCAAATGTGAACATCTTATATGCCAAAACAAGTCCTACCTTGCAAAATAAGATAATTTAAACAGAAAGCAGAGAATCAAAAACAAACAATATTTTATTTTATTTTATTTTACTTACTTCATGCAAGCAGCATACAGGTTTTCCACTCCCAATGAATGAGCAATAGCCATGCATTCTAGTACAGGTTGCTGTTTTCCAGGAACAGGCTAGAATTGTTAGAAAATTACCACAATTATTGTACATTCTGATTTACAGAAGCCATACAGAAGTACAAAATCTTCAGTTCAAACAAAAGTACTGTTAGCTACCATGGTATTTAGGTTTGTTTGCCTTATGCAGAATATGGAAGTCATCTGCTTCCACGTGTCAGTAAAGCTGGATTCAGCCGCATGAGCCTAATGCATGAAAACGCTCAACTCTAAGGAGGTATTTGTTTTTAAACTAATTTTAATTGAACAGAAATATTTTCTAAATATATGCCCATGAAATATGATATGCAGACATACAGCATTTCCTTATCTCCACCGAGAACAACTACATTTACAATGGGACATGTTAAATTATACTCAGTGTAATTTAATATATTGAATTAATCGTGTAGAATACTGCTTTTCATCAACTGGGGTTTACAAGTTTCTGTAAACAGGTAGATGATACCACAGGCCTTACTCCCATCATCAATCCCAGTGAAATTAGCAGACTCACACATAAGAACAGGGTCTGTTGACTCAAGCTAACACCTTGACCACACAGTTATTAAATATATTTTCAATAGTATGTATTAAGTAATAGAATCAAAATTCTTGGGCTTTATAGCTGACAAAGTAGCATGAGAACTGACGTACCTTTTGGAAAAAATTGCAGTAATCTCTTTTCAAAATGTAGATAGCTACTTCTTTCAGCCCATCCAGCCCATACATATCTGCAATGCCCAACATGCGACTGAAGAGAAAGCAACAGAAATCAACAAGTCATTTTGATAAATGCATTTTGCTTACAAGGCAATTGACATGCTAATTTCTCACCTCTTCGTTCAGTCAGAACTTACTGCAGAAATATTGATAACCAAGTGTGCCACTTGCCAAAGAATAGTCTTCAAACAGAAACATATATTCACCTAATAATAAACTGCCAGCCACTGAGTTCAGTCTGTATAACAGTAAGCCTCAACTACTAGCTGAGAAACTGTTTAGAAGCCTCTCAGTTTCTCTATTTTAAGGATAGCAAGTGAAAAAGATATTTGTGCCAGTAGAGTTTTGGCACTTTGTAGGGTTTTTTGCAAGGATTACATAAAATGTTATGACATCGTTATGTCCCTTTCAAATAGTAAAAAGCACAGTAAGCAAATTATTAATTATTTTATATAATAATCAATACAATAATTTTATTTTCTATATCAATTCATTACCTAAACATTAACAGTGGGGCACATTAAGGACAATTCCATGTTTTTAAGAAATTGTACCTCTTTACTGTTTAGTGGCAGAGTTCAACATCTCATATATAAATGGTTTCAGGGAATAATTCACAGATTTCAGAATTTACTTCACTAATCCAGGATTATGTATAAAAAAGTGATTAAGAACTATCCCAGAAGAAAATGCCAACATCTACATTGGTTCCTATATATCACCTTTTATGGATCTAAGACTCACTACTGAGCCTTCTCATCACTTGAATAATTATTTTAAAATAAATTAAAAATATTAACTGTTATATGCTATCACACATTGTATATATTATTCTGAAAACTAAAAGGAAGGCACAGGCAAATTAGGAATCTCTTTGGTATAAAACATCCTCCTGTTTTTCACACTCCTCACACAGTATCCCAAAAACGGCTGGCACACCTTTTACAGTAGCTGTCAAATAAACAAGATTCCTTCAACAGCTTTATTTTTGGAATTTTCCTTCTGACTTTTAACTGAGAAAATACAGAATAATCAAATGAACAAAACTACAACTAAAAAATAATAAAAGTTGACATATACCCAACATCAACTTTGTCTGGGAAGTCCAGAATAGCTCCATATATAAAATGCAAGATGACACTCATTTCTGTATGGCTTATGCTGCAAAAAAAGAAAGAAAAATGCAAATAAAGACATGTCCTGAATAAAATGCACTACACTTCTTAGCCAAAGGAAGTTGGTCAAAAAGCTGATACATCATCCAGCTGTTCTGTGAATGGAAGGTAAATGATCTCATAAAATTAAAGCTATTTTCAAGATTACTGCAATGCAAAAGTATCTAAATGGACTACTTTTGGGTGAATTTAGCTACTGAATAGTCTTGCTAAAACTTTCTAATACTTTAAATTTTTGAAAATAAGTCATAAGTAGACTAATACTAATAACTATATTATTTACACTGATAATATTCAGAAAGGATTTTTTTCATCAGAGCCAAGCACTTTACTAGTAATAAATCAATTATTAATTAACTACATATTTTAAAATTGTTTTATAATAATTATTTTTAATTATTTATTTTATGATATATTTCTCTTTTCCGACAATAAAAACACATTTTGTAGTTTTATTAGAATGCTAAGTAGGAATGTTACATCTCAAAATTGAGAAAGTCTTTACTCAGATTAAGGAAACTGGAATTCCTACACGGTAGCATTTGCATCCTTTTATAGTCCCAGCACCACAATGCAGAAAGGCACAGAATGCCTATTTTAAATGATGGACACGATCTCCTGAACAACACCTCATTGTGCTTGTGTACATACGGTTTTGTGAGCAATCTTCAGAGCCCACAAGTGCTTTGTACATTAGTGTAAATGGAATATAGTCATGCAGATGCAGCTAAGACCCTTTAAAACATTAGACATGTTTAAGCAACTGACATTGATGACTAAAAACAGAAGGAAAAAAGCCCAAGGTTGCAACATGCAAAGAAGCAAAATCAGCACAGTTGTCTGTGTATCAGTACACACGATAGCCATGAAGTCACCAAGGAGTTTCCCCAGTCTTGGCAGTTGTTACCTTATGCAGAGTTTTCATTATTTCAGATTAAGCCATACGTACTTTATAAAGTGCTACAAAAGAGAGCACAGAACTCAGCACTAAGCAGAAAAGTGAACTAGAAAAGGTAAAATTATGGACATGATTCATTATAACAGAAGTTATGAGACACTGGCATGGGAATATGCTCATATAAAGATTAAGGAGAAAACCTCTACTGAAAAATTAGGATGAAATTTTCTTAACCACATAGAAATCAATTACAGAGAGAGAAGTGTAAATACCAGAGTAATTGGTGACTATCAGCCTCTAAAACATACCATAAAAGCTAAGGAATCAATTAAATTACAAGTATAATGTTTTATAAGGATTAGGAATTTATAACCAAATCAACAGACAACCTTCCTGATTTTGCAGCAGTATTATTACACTGACAGCAAGTTAAAATTATGATCATTTGAGAAGGTATCGCTTGGCCAAGCAATTTTCTATTAACACAAAGCAGTTACATTTTGCAGCACTGTAAGGTACACAGTTCTTCCTGAAGAAAACTGAGTCAGCCTACATCATGCCTGAACAAAAAAGCTAACATGAACACAGATCAGTATTCCTTTGCTCTTAAAGGAAACCTAATGTATTTCAATTGATTTTTCTGATACTGAAAAGAACTAACCTGGCAGTCCCCAGCTTATATATGAGTCTTAAGTATTCATCTTACAGTGACAGCTCCATTGTTTTCAGCTCTCACACTGAAAGCCATTGTGAACAAGCACACTTGATAAAATTGCTTTAGTAAATGCTGCTGGAATATCATAATTAAACACTATTTAGGAGATGTAATTGTTATTTGTCTCTACATTGTAAATATACATTTATTGTACAAATAAGTATGAAAATTATGTTGTAGAGACACTCATAATACTTTTCACAACATGTACAACATGAAGTGAAAGAAAAGAATTCTCAAATACACTGTGAATACTAAAACATACTCTACAAAAAAGGATTAGTGCCCTTCTGCTGATGAAAAATACTTCTCTGAATCACCTGACAATATTAACAAATACACTACACACACAGTCATCCTGAAGTCAAAACAGTACTCGGTAAACTCATCGGGCTGGAGAAAAGTGTCAAGGCAGATTAATCTTCAGTGCTCTGTACACAGCACAGTTGTTACATATTTGCAGTGATTGGAAATTGCCTACCTTTGCTCCCACACGACTTGCAGAGACAACACTTACCCTTGAAGAGTAATGTGCTCTTGGGAGCTCTCAGCCCAACTTCCACTCAGCATAGCAGCAAAGTAACTAGATCTGGCACATAAAATGGCCCTGAGAGACAAAAAGTAAACATTATTCCACTAGATACAAATATTTATTATGAGACTCTTTGATAACATTGACTTAAATCTTTGCCCTTTATGCATTAAGGTGTCAGCTGTATACTGCATACCTTTTCTTCCAGTGTGTTTGGAATTTCAAAATATGCTAGAAACAAACCCAAACAGTACTCTATAAATTCTTCAGTTAAAGCTTGTTTTTAGTATGACTTTGAGATTCGCACAGAGGAAATCTATTCTCACAAGCATTTTCCTTTCATATAAAATTTCACATTTATTTATTCTGTTTTATTTAACAAATAACAGTAAATAACCTTGTGTCTTAAAATTTTTTTTATACTACAAAATGTGTATTTATCAAAATGAAAAGAGAAGTATGTAACTTCTTTTATTCAAAACTGGCTGGCCACCGACCAGCACATCCTAAAAGTCAAACACAACTTGATACAAACATATGCTAGAACAATATGATATGTGTTTACAACGCTGTTTAAGAAGAGTTATCAGTTACTTGTATTTACACTTACTACCCTTGTATATTTAAAAGGCATAACTGGCCATAATGGGGCTGATTCAGTTTACTATTTCCATCAAATAGAAAAAAGAAAACCCAGAGCAGTAGCCCGTGTAGCTCAGTATCTCTGCCACCATCAGAGTCTTCAAAATACCATGTAAGAACACCTTTGCAACAGGAGCCTCTTAAGGTGGAAATGCAAGAGCAGAAAGGAAGAGAAGGTAGTGGATGAAAACTGCTTTATGATTTCAGTCTTCCAGATCCACACCAGTTATAGTGTTAGCCTTCATATATCTTATCTGGGCTATTGCAGCTACAGATAGCATTGTCATATATACTTTTTTTTCCTGATGCTTACTAAGCTTCCTATTATTTATAAAATTATTTTATGTCACGTATTTCCTGTGGCAGAAAAAGCAAAGTGTTATATTAGGCATGAGAATCCTTTCTGTTACATGTATTTGCTGTCTCTTAAAATGTTTCAGAGCACTCTCATTTTGTGTAGGAAGAAGCATGAAGAATGCTATTTATGGTCTCTTTTTTAGTCGTTATATATTCTGTAATCTCTCATCTCTCTTCCCTCCTCCTGCTTCAGAAGTCTCAATACTTTAAATTAGAAACTTCTCGCACATTCCTCCTGTGATTCATCCAGCAACTATAACAAAGCTTTTACAGAATGTTTCATATCTTAGTGAAATATGTCCACATGTAAATGGGTACTACATCATCAGTTTGAATATGTGAAATTCTGGATACACACGCAATCTTGTTTTTGTAAGATACAATAACAGTATCACGGAGATATGGAATACACTTATCTCCAATTTTTCATCTCCTTCCAAATAAATTTTAGTAATGAGCAATGATCAATCAACTTCAAGGGCATAGTTGGAAGTTGTTATTTTAAATAAGACAGGCACTCGGTAGAATACAGACAAGTATGTATTACCTGAATTTTATCAGTGCATAGTTACAAAACACATGGAGATACCAAATTAATTTGAAGTAAATTTATCTGTGCTTTCATACCATGATGGTTTGTGCCAATTTTATCACTGAACAAATTTGACTCGCTCCATGCAGAGCTCTGTAAGAACACGACACAACACTAGGAAAACATAACTTGGCAACTCTCTCAGAGCACTGCTACTCACACTGGAAAGTCTGTTGGAAGTTCATAGGACTTCATGAGAAAGTAAGGAATACTGAGACAAGTGGGTGGGAGAGTGTGGGGGCTTAAACTGTTTCCCGTTTGAAAACTTCAAAGAAAGCCCTTAAAGTAAGTAAATAACTCTGGTGCTTTCACCACAACGATACCCAAAGTTAGATTTCCCTTATTAGCTCCTACTGTTCACATGACGCAGCACTAAAACAAACAAGTCTTGTGTCTGTTTCAGAACATCCTTGTTTTTTCTATGATTTACTGCCATATTTTTTGATGCTAGTTAAACTAGATACATTGCTCCAGGTAGGAAGTGGCCTAAATCAAAGAAGCTCTTTAGAGCTGATAGAATCTCTCTGTTCATTTTTTTTCCTCATTAAGTATTTTTTTCTCAAAGTTATGGATCTGAGAACATGTCTTCCTATAGTGTAGAACAGAAGAAACAAACATGCTTAACTATACTACATTCTGGAAATTTAGTATAGATCCTGGCTCTATTATTTAAGAAACTAAAATACCCCCTACACACTATTATGACGTGTCTTTTGTAATACTTGTAATGTCAGTAATAACCCCCCCAGCTTTGTGTTGAGAAAATACTATAAACAGTGGAGGGTTTTTCTAGTCTCTCTCAGTGATTCTTATACTCAAAGGGAACAAAATACAGGCTGTCTAGTTTGCTATCTCAAATGCAGAGTTATATCAAAGGTACAAGGAATGGTACTGACACTTGAATTTGCTTTCCCAAGCTACAGGAGTACAATAAGCCAAAGTCCTGAAACGGCCGTGGACTTTAGATCTAATAAAGGTCTGCTGACAATCTTTACACCTATATCACTGAAGCAATTAAAGTAAAATCAGATTCTGTATGCACAGATTCTGAAAAGCAGGAAAAAAAATTACTATTCCAGAATTTTTCTACCTATATGGAAATTTTATTCAGCACTAATAGCGGAATAGTTTATGAATAGATTTTTCATTTTCCTTACAGACCATAGATTATCTTTTATTATTTTATATTTATTTATATATATAAAAAGTTAGCAAAATGAACTACACAGTATTGATACATGAGTATGTACTCATCATATGAGTTTACAGTGGCAATCTCAGAAGTGCTAGAAGTGCAGTTGTTTTCACAACAGTTACTGTTGGTGAGATAAATAATACTGATTAGTATCAAAGTATGGCCACTTCAGACATAAGACCTAAAAACTATAACAGTTCACAGCTAGGGAACAGCACCGGCAGTAACTTCCAACAGATATACAGTAACAACAGTGTTAGAAGGCTTTTGGTTGAAAAATTTTTTACTGTAAATACTTATGTACCTGTGAGCTTGAAAATCTTTGCCTTCTATGCAAATATTAATATCTGGACAACAGCACTTCTTGTAGAGCATCATTAAGTCTTCTCCTAACACAGATGCAGTTTCTAGTCTGGAATTACCTGCAGATGGAGAGAAATAGCTATTTTCACTCTGTCTAGTGTAGGGCAGACTATTGACAGTACACAGAAAACTTAAAATTTTGAAAAGAAGAATCTGACATGAAAGCTAGGATTTTCCTTGAAGGGTTTTCCAGACCTTGCATTTTACTTCTTGTTTTGACTTGAGATATCAGAAATTTGACCAATGCTCCATATTTGGTACTACAGAAGAAGTGCTACAGTTACTCTTTCATAAGAACTCATTATGCAGCCAGATCATTTTTTTCAGCAGAGATCTCAAACCTCTGCATTAAAGTAGAAGGGTCATGCAGTGCTACACATTTGCTGCATGCTACACAGCTGTAGCAGCCAACACCTCTGGTGAAGATGCATTTCCTCATATTGTTTCATTCACAACTGTAGTATGGAAGACTCTTAAAGGTTCCAAAACCCTCCTAAAACAACACTGGAACTAGTGCAATTTGCGAGAAAAGGAAAGGGATGGAAATACTCTGCTGTGGGGAAGGCACATGGTGAGGGCTCGAGTTTCCTGATGCCTAACAAGTCCTGTCAGATTTATTATGCTGCACATTGGCTGGGAACAGTTCCTGCCAAACTTCTGCAGCAATTCATTTTTTTAAAGTGTGAGGGAATGAGGTATACCATAGGAAAGAATATCCATGTAAACCATGCTATAAAACTAATTTTAATTTTTGCCTGCATTTTTACAACTCAATAATTATTTAAAAGACAAAAAGAAAAAAAAAGTATAATTCCAAACCTACCTGCAGTGTCTTTGTTGCTTTCTGCATCAATGACTGCTTCTGGAATTTCCTCAACACAAGACGAAGAAGCAACTTCTTTCTGCACGGGCACAGCTCCACTTGGAGTATTCTGTTCAACGGGTAGTTTTTTGCTTTCTCTGAGACAATTTACATTTGTTTGAGTGTTCTGAAGAGTATCAATGTTGTTTTCATGTATTAATTTGGGTTCCAATACTTTTTTCATCATAGCCAGCTCCTCAGCTTCTTTAAGATTTTTATCAGATGAATATGCAAGCCTAGAAGATGACACTAACTTTTACTCCTGTAATTTCTTAATTGATCAAACCAAACAAATAAATAATGACATTTTTTTATGTAAAAAAGTACATGACCAGAAAACAAAAGCTGGACTCTACAGTGCTTAGAAAAACCCCACCTTTTAAAAACTGTATCTCTGGAAAACTTATTTCTGCAATGCTTGAAAAGCATAAACAAGCACTACAAGTAAAATGTAATATCAGGCTAAAAGGAACTGATGTATAAATCTTAGTATGAGCAAAAGAAGACATTTGATTGTCCTTTAATATAATCAATTTTACATACCCAAAAATATGAAAACCTTCTAACATCAAGGTTACAAGTACAAAATCATAATAATTGTATAGAGATATAAATGAACTGGGGAAATAAATTTTTATTTCAAAGGAAGTACTTGAAAGCACAAAAATCTGCAGTTAAGATCACCCAAGAACTTTCATTTTGCCCATATAGTAATTCCAGCTTCCCACTTTCCCATCTGTTTCACCAGCTTATTTTTGGCTCAAGATCTGGAAGGCTAACAAAGCCTGCAGTCTGTGACTGCAAAGATTTTGTATTTATAGAAAGATACCGCACTCCAGCAACTTAATGGAGCCTTAGAAAGCCAATGTGAACAGATAACATGCTTCATCCGTGGTTTCATACCATAGGGATGAAGTTAACAAAGTTAACAGAAGAGCTACAGTTACTTTGGATGTAGCAGACGTGCTTAGAGATCTGCATCGAGTCACTCATTCCATGGCAAAGAGGCTTTTTTTGTTAATACTGGGAACACAGTAATTTGAGTATGCCATTTGGACACTGTCTTCTAAAGGGGCTGAGAAAACATACAAAGAAATCATCTTCCTTCTTAAGTATTTGAAGGATTGAGATAGGTAGAATTTTTTTTGTGTATGTGATACAGGTCCTCACCAAGTGAAAATGAGGAGAAACGAGAATGCAGGGAATAAGAATTTTAATATTTTATTAGATTTTGAAAGCAAGGGCCAGGAAAAGGTGTGACAGGATTTCACACTGAAAGATTGGTGGATCCTTTTTACACGGGATTTTAAGGTTGTTGTATCTGTATGTGTATTCATAGAAATTCAGCAGGTTATCTTCATATTAGAGTCCTGCTTAATACAGACTGTAAATTTACTATTTTGAAAGACTCATGGAGGCATCCATTATTTTACTTCACAGACAGCAATAATGATTTTGGCACATCTTTTAGAAATTTCCTTTTATCTTAGTTAAAATCCCATCAGATATTTCCAGATTGCAATATTCAGCAGTTTTCTAAAACCTGTTACAGAAAACTTTCCTTGGCAGTACCCTCTATTTTATAGACTCATTTCTAAAGCAGAGTGAAGCTTTCTAGACTGTCTTCTAGAGAGTATCAAATGGTGCATTTCTGCATAAATAAAAGCTAGGGAAATCTGTCATCCACAGCAAAATGCATAGCTTGGACCTTGGAGCTCAGATAGTTTAGTGATAATGTAAAACCATCTCTTTAAAACACAGTTGCTGCAAGAAACCAGAACCCTTACTGCAGAATTATGATAGGAATAGTTTTTAAAAACTGTTCCAAACCTCATGAGTAAGCTTCATTCAATGTGACATCCTGGCTTCATAAGCTAAAGTGCAGAAGATAGTTCTATAAAGTTATGAATCTCTTCTTTAAATCAGATAGAGGTGTCATCAGAAGGTCTTATATCTTGGTCAGTTTTGAACTGAGTAGTTACAAGTCAGCAGTTTTCATAGTCTTCTGAACAATCTAAGAAGGCCTTACCACCCTCACAATAAAGAATTTCTTCCTAATATCCAATCTAAACCTACTCTCAGTTTAAAGCCATTCCCTCTTGTCCTTTCACCACATGCCCTTGTCAAAAGTTCCTCTCCAGCTCTCTTGTATAAGCACCCTTTAGGTACTGGAAGGTGCTCTAAGGTCTCCTCAGAGCCTTCTCTTCTCCAGGCTAAACAACCCCAACTCTCTCAGCCTGTCTGCATAGATGCCCCAGCCCTCTCATCAGCTTTGCTGCCCTCCTTTGGACTCATTCCAACAGGTCCATGTCTTTCTTATGTTAGGGACCCCAGTCTTGGACACAGTACTCCATGTGGAGTCTCGAGAGAGCAGAGTAGAGGAGGAGAGTCACCTCCCTTGACCCGTGGGTCACATCACTTTTGATGCAGCCCAGGATTGGCTTTCTGGGCTGTGAGCGCACACTGCCCACTCACACTGAGCTTTTCATCAAGCAACTACAACTCTTTGATGTGCTCATCCAGCCAATTCCTTATCCACTGAATGGTCCATCCCTCAAACTCATTCCTCTCCAGTTTAGAGAGAAGAATGTCACAGTAACTAGACTAGCACCGAAATATCTTCCTTACATGTGTAAAATATCATATTATACAGTTTTACTTTAACAAAGCTATCAGTTACTACAACTAAGTGCCAAAATGAACCCAAAGTATGTTTACTTTTGTTAATAAAAATAACACTGAGAATGTAAGAAATCTCCCTGCCCAGTTTTAATGCATTAATGTCTAGCAAACCCAACTGCACCAAATACTCTCATGTACTGCATTTAATCTTGCAAAAATATTTCAACAATACACCTATAGCAGTGAATCTACGTTAGTGCAAGTCAGGCCTGTCATACGCACAACTTCAACATACCGTAATCAGTTAAGATTCTTCCATTTACCTTTAGATTTGCTAAAAGAACCATCTGCTTGATTTTTTCAGCCAAGACGGTTGTTTTAACTTAGCTGATTTCCTGATAGAAGTATTTCAGTAAACTTCTCATGAGATGCAATGTCAACTGCTTTGCTGCCTCACACAGGTGCTGATTAAATTTTCTAATTTTTGTGAAAGCTCACTCAGCATCTCAGAAGAACCTGATCCTTAAGCAGTCGCGGTCCCAGTGAAAGCTTTCTACCCATTTCTCATAGATTGATTTTTTTCCCCTTGGGGCATAAATCCATTGCATTAAGATTCTATGCTTTCCAAAGCAAGATCTTAATATCACACACATTCCAAATATACTGTGACTTGACAGTTTAGCTTCTCAACTGCCTCCGAAAGATTGAGATTAGATATAAACATGGATCAAAAAAAAATCCAGTAAGAAAAAAGACAAACTCATTGTTTCTATGTATGTGGAAAGGAGATAAGGTTGCCATTGTTTGTCGTGTGTTTAAAGCTCATTTTCATCAAAGTAAACAAGTCATCTTAGTGAACGCTTTCTTCCCCCAACAGGTTATGTCATAAAATCTGAGCTACCAACTTCATGTTGTACATTACTTATTTCCCTCCTTCCCTCCCTCAGCAAAGTCTTATTCTTCTCAGTGACTAACTTAGCTCATATTTATAACCACAAAACTAACCTGGTGCTGTAGTGACAAACTGAGAACAGACAATGTGGTTATACGAAGAAAAGTCATTAAGTTAGAACCCAAGATTCTCTTGGGTGTTCAAGAGAAGCAGATTCCTTAATCCCTTAACTTGGAAAATAAAGACTTTGATTCACAATAATTTGTTCTCAACTTTCTCAGTTTTCACTGTTTTTTGGAGATAAGTCTTAACAGAGCATTTTAATTTCCACAATTCGGGACTCATTGTTTCACAAAGTTTAAGACAGTTCCCATGTTGCCACATGAGTAGGGCAAGGTTTGTTAACTCTATTTGTTTTAGGAGGGATGATTTTTTTTCAGCTGTATCACTGATTACTTTATGAAAGAATATGAAAAGAATAGTTGTTGGGCCAAAAAATGCACCTGTAAGTGCCACAGAAAGCCCTATGCAGTTAGCTCATTTTCAAGTTCCACGAATCAGTCGCTCAGAGAAGATACTCCTTGCACGGTATGCTGCACCACATCGATAGGCACAACTGGTAACAGGATAAAAGGGAAGGACCATATCAGAATAGTTTGTATAAAACATAAAATTTCAAGAACATGGGAGGCATGCCATTCTTCTGAAAGAGTACTCTGCAATCACAACCCACTAGAGGGGAATGCATAAGCCTAGATATTAAGGGTAAGATTGCTGAGGCATAAACATAAAGGAATCCAGTGTACATGTGCATAAGTCAGGTTTGTTTCCTCCAAAGCAGCCATTATCCAATGCGGACTATGACAATCTAGGAATCAGTAAGAATAAATTAATGCACAAGTTATTTAAAGAAATATTTCCCTTTTTCACTGGTGCACTGTTTTGTGAAAACCTCACGTGCAAGATAACGTCAAGCTGAAAACAGAGCTAAGCCATCACCTTCTGTAACGTCAGTATGATGTTGTGTAATTTTAACAGATACCTCACCTTATGGCTTGGGGATTTTTTCCCCCCTGCACACAGAAAAGATTCTGACAGACATGGGCAACGAGATTGCAAGAGGTGTGGCCAGGTGACAGATGAAACAGGAACATGCTATCGGGTATCCGTTGTATTCATAGCAGTTACTACAGCCTAAGATTTTTTTATACAAAGGAAAGGTTTGCAGAGACTCTACAGAAAGAAGTTACTGCCACCATGCTGTCTAGGAGTTTACCTTCCAGAATGTTTCTGCCTGCCTTAAGAGAGATGCGGCATCCTTGTACTGCCTGATACAGAACTCTACCAGCATAACACGGTCGAAGCCTTGGCTGGTCTACATTGAATCAACTGCTGGTATAGCAAATTAACCCCTGTGGCAGTAAATGTCACAATGACAATTGTATTTCTTTGTATTTGATCGTATTTATTGCTTTTTAACTGGATCTGTCATTAGGCCCCTCTCTGTCCTTCCCTGACTCAGCTGCCTTCAATACAAATATCAAGAGACAATAATAACTAGATTTTTTATTGCTAAAGCTGTATTTTTTCCAACTGCAAGGGAAAATAAAAAGCGGTTTGCCTCCCAGCTCACAAGATAGTAATGATCTAATGATCTGTGACTGACTGTTGTCCTTCAGGGATGCTAAGTTTTTCTTCCTGAGGCACACTGCAGAACCCCACTTAGGCAGTCACCTCCTGCCATCCATGTACTTGGAATTGATGACACTTTTCTAGTGGCATCCTGAAGAGTGACAGGAGGCTATTGGAGGGCACAGTCAATATTACATTAATCAGGCAAAAACACAGGGTGCACAGTGTCTACAATATGGATGCTGCACTTCCTGGTGTCCTCAGATATTCAAGTGTATGGGGGGAAACAAAACACTGCTTAGTTGCTCTCCTATTTCATGCTGGTGCTATGCAGAAAGATCTGCATGAAGCTCACCATGTCCTCCCTCCTGCTCAAAAACCCTCAGAAGTTTGGCAAGAGGAGCTGCACAGCCTTCAGCGCACAAGTGACACGCAGCCCACATCTCTCCTGATGAAGAGAGACAGAGGCCCAAAGGAAGTGTGCCTCACTGAGATGCAGGCCGGATATAGCCCGTGAGAAAAGAAAATCCCCAAATCCCCAAGGAAAGATAATTTTTACTTGGGAAGATAAAAGAAAAGCTGAATATAAACAGGAAAAGAAATGAGACTTTTTTTATATCTTCGATGAACTCTTCAATACTATATTAGTATTCCACTTCTCCATACAAAACCAGAACTTTTGTAGAACACAACATCTTTCTCTCAAGAGCTCAGCTGCAGCTACAGGTCTTTGTTACAACTCATCATGGTGGTTCACGTGCTCCAAGAACTAGGCAGGCTTCTGGTAAACCTGAAGCTGTAATTTAAAGGCACCGTTTTGCATTTGTGAAGATTAATTAATTAGCATCCAAACAAGAAGCCACTGAGATTCGATAGCCACTGATACTAGCAGAAGTCATTTCAACAATGAATTAGGCTCTTTTCAACTAAGGCTGCTTCCTTTCTTTGGTCCAAAGGAGTTCACTGTTGTCAAACTTCAGTGCACTCTGTGGCACAAATTTTCACAGTATGTGCTAGGTTAGAGGACTCAAAAGGTGAAGTATCAAATAGCACTGAAGATTAAGTTAAGAAAAAGCAATCATCTTGCAAAACACATTTCATACATATCTTGGAACATACAGGGAGGTTCATTTGAAGAATCTAAACTCACTGTGAAAAGATAAAAGGTTTATAATGAGATGAGATGAGTTTTATAATGAGATGAGATGAATTTAAAGGTACTTTTCAATACCATCCTTTTTGGACAATGTGCAGGACTCCAGACATCATTACTTGCCTTCCAGCAAACACAGACAAAATTTAAAGCAAGTATCAGTGGACTGTAGGCATATTAAGTGCTTACCATTAGGAAAACAAAAAAAATGCTATAACAGTATATAGATAATTAAAATAATTATTTCAAATCATTATGTCCAAATGAATTTGATTTTTTAAAATTTGCAATATCATACTTGTCCATGAAATTCTTATATGAAGTGAAAGAAATTAGTTATAGCAAAGTAATAACGGAGTCAGGAAAAATACGAGACAAACCCCATGCTGTTTTGTTTCTTACCACTTGTTTTGCTAATGCTCCTGCCAGGCTGTGACAGTAATGTAACAAATGCCTGTTCATCGACCTGTTCCACTACAATGATTCTGTGTTTCAGATATTACTCTGAGTCAAAAAAGTTTTCTTTCATAATTATCATAACTTTAGTACTCCGAATACATATTTTTAGCTATCTGCTGCCTTTTTTACAAATTTAAGGAGAGAATGAACAAAACCAATAGAGAGAGATCAGACTATTTCAGGCACTAAACTTTAAAACTGCAACACCCTCCCCCCCCTTCCTCTTGCCAACAATCTCAAGAGCCTGCAGGTACCTACATTTTCTAGGCACATCCTGAATTCATGTGAAATCCCAGAGTGCCTACCACTTCACACCACCGCTGTTTTAGGGAAAGTAGTTGGCACTGCTGCAGCTTTGTTAGAGAAAAGCAGGTCTTTGAAAGAAGGTGAGAGGCATTTATAGCAAGGAGGATTGCAAGGTCTGGTGGCAACATTCCTCACGTAACTCACCTAAGGTTTGGAGCAAGACAAGAGAGATGTTGCATGTGTGGCAATGGGAAAACAGCTGGCAGTGCAAAAACGCGCTGGCCCTTGCACCAGTCCCTGGGGAGCAGCCAGCCCACACGCCTCCCTCTGGGATCCCAACTCGGATCAAAGCTGTGCCGTCTCTGGCCTAGCCCATGGCTCATCAGGACTTGAGTGATGAGTTTCTAGCTTTGATGCATTTTCATCCAACTTGATGAAGCTCTCCTAGGTTTCTGTATCCATAACTTTTTTATTTTATGCGTGACCTGACAGCGGTTTTTCTTTTCTGTTTCCATTAGGGAATCTTGCTAAGAAGAGTGTTAGTAGGCACAGATAATCTTAGAGGGTATATTCAGGATTTTGGCTGCTTTTTCTCTTTATCTACTAAAAAGCCTTTACGTACCATAAAAAGCATGCTGTGGTGGAGAGCACAGCCATGCGCTGTCACCAGAGGGACAAAGGCAGAGGAAAATAAGGAAGTTACAGAAAAGTCCTCCGCCAATGCTGTAGGAAAGCTGTGACTGCCTTGAATAGGAAAAGCTTTACAACAGGTGCTAGTGCTGGGAAGTAAGACGACAGGACACAAGAGAAGCGGCGCCAAGGCCAGCTCATCAGTCCCGCCGCGGCCGCGCACTCACCGCAGGAAGTGCCGGATCTCCGCGGTCCCCACGCCGTCCAGTCGCAGCACCTCGGGGGGCGGCCGCCCCCCTCCCAGCGCGGTGAAGAGCCGTGGTGCCCGCGCCAGCAGCACCGCCCGGTGCGCCCGGAGCGCCGCGTCGCCCACCCGGATGGTCACGTCGGAGCGGGTCCCCTCCGCCAGCAGCCTGCGGGACGGCACCGTTACCGCGTGTCCCCGCCCCGCACGGGGCCGCCCCCGCCTCGGCCACCGCCCCGCGCCCACCTGCCGAGGTCCTGCCGGAGCTGCTCGGCCAGCGCCTCCTTCAGCCGCTGCCGCTCCGTAGCCGCCGGGCTGGGGCCCTTCGGCGCTGCGCCGCCGCCGCACCGCGCCATGTGCCGGCCGCCGCTCCGCTCCGCGCCCCGCGCGGCGGCAGAGGCGCGGGGCGGGGACCAGCCGGTCCCTTGGCGGCGGCCCGCCGTACTCACGGAAACAGCCGGGACAGCGCTCGCGGCCGCGGGCCGTGCCCGCCTTCCCGCCAGGGCAGCGGGAGCAGCGCCGGGAGCCGCGGGAGCCGCGCGGGGCGGGACGCGGCGCCTTCCCCGCTCCGCGCGCGGGGCGTGGCCAGCGCTGCCCTCCGCCAATCAGAGCCGGCGGCGCTGCGCCCGGCCCCGCCCCCTCCGGGGGGTCCGTACCGGGGGGCGGGACCTCCATCCCGGGGGCGGGGCCTTTCGGCCCGGCCGAGCGCGGCTGCCGCCGGGAGAGCGCCCCCTGGCGGCCGCTGCCCCGCCCCGCGGGCCCGGCCCCGGCGCGCCCCTCCCGCGCGCGGAGCGGCCCTGACGGGTCTGGCGTTCGAGCGCCGCCCGCGCCCCGTCCCCTGCTGCAGCTCCCGCAGGGAAGGGGCAGCAGCCTGCGGACCGCAGCCCTCAGCCAGCTGGTGCTCTGCAGGAAAATTCATACTCCCCATCAGCGGCTGCCTTGCCAAAGAAATAAACTGCTGCTCAGGCGGTAGAAGTCTCTCTATGCCGCCCTCCTGAGGCAAGGGAGAACCTTTCCAACCTCAGAGTGTAAGTGGAAGAAGCACGAAATCATCTTAAGTTGATAAGTACTGAAAATACTCAGGGAAAAAGGCTTGAAGGCAAGTACCAACCGAGGATGGAAGAGGCAAGATGGATACCATTGTCGTGATCCTGAGGAGGCTCCTCTGGGGTTTGGTGAAGTGGCCGAGAGGGAGCGGGTTGCCAGCCACGAGCTGACACTGGGCAGACAGCACAGCTTGGTCCTTCCTGGCAGGGTCACATCGAGCAGGGAAGAGGCTTTGGAAACCCAACAGGCAGGTGACTCACCGATTCTGTGGTCTCATATTTTGTGCTTCTTTTTCCTTTGTAGTTAGCATCCAGTTTTCTTCCCTCCTGCCATCCCACGCAAGTTAATTCTACCCTCTGTTTCCGTAATGACTGTGTCTCTTCGTCCCTATAAACACAGGGGCTGGGCAGCAGTTCTTGGAGACAAGAACAGTAGTTGCTGACACAGGAAGGATAATGCCAACAATGAGGCATTATTTTCAAGAAACTACAGCAATCGTAGCATGGGTGTCCAGGCTGCACACTGGACAGACACTTCAGCTGTTCAAACCCAGTTCTAAGCTTCAGCAAGAAATCTCTCCACAGGAAGTCAGATAAAGAGAGTTGTGTAAGTTGCATTTTATTAGACAGAGGTGGATTTGATACATGTTATATCTTAATTTTCCATTTTTCTTGTTCAGACATGTTGAGTGTATGGATTTCCCATTTTTTAGTCAAGAAAGAAAAACACATTGCACAAAGCAGCTGCATTCAACAATACAACAAGATACGTATCATTATTCACTTAAAGACTAGAAACGAACCCCAGAAAATTTTCAATCGTTCAGTATGCTAAAATATAGATAAAAAGAGTTAGTTACTGTTTAATGGTAAAATACATTAAAAAAATTCAGGCAAATCTAGAATGAAAACTCGTGACTTTCTTCAGTATGGCACCACTCCATTGTTTCATTATAAATTTGTAAAAGGCACCACACATTAAAACCGTAAAGCAAGAGAGAAAACAAAACCAAGCAACTTTCCATGATTTTCTTTCTGTACAAATACATATGTATCTTAAGGCAGGTGTTTTTATGTGCAAAATACAAGTATACAGGTAAAACCAATGTTGGTATCATATATTCTCAAATTCACTTCTTTTAGCTGTAACATTAGTGTCCAAATATACAGTACAATGAAAACACTTTTCTCTAACAGAGCTCAAAATAGAAGGCAGGCTGGAAATATGGCCCTGATAACAATTAGGTTTTAAATCTGAAGAGCTTTTACGTAGACCTCTTAAAACATGTACAGTCATTCTCTTTTTCTTTTTGTCTCTTCCTTAAGAAAGGTCCATATCAACTTGTTCACTATGTCAGGTTGATCCTGCTGGAGCCAATGACTGGCTTCAGACAAAATAGTTAATCTGAAATGATTTTTAACATAAATCCTTGTAATTTCTGCCATCTCAACTTCCATAAACGCATCTCTTTCTCCCCATAACAGCAGGGTTGGCATGATGACTTCATGGTGCTGCAGAGGTAGGCAGCTTTAAAAATAAAACACACCTAGTTAGGTCTTATTTTAACAAAAAATCATTATGACATGTTTTAGTCAACATAGCTTTTGAAATCAATGCAGTGAATCTCATTGCAGACTTTCTAAGTTTCAAGATATCTCCTACAATACCAAGAAAACATTGTGACTTAAAATTATTTAGTTGTTTTAAGGATGGTGAAATTGTTAGAAGGTGCTTTTACTGTAACGGCAGTTACAGTACTTTTACTCTAATCAGCATTTGATTGCAACAGAGGTCTCATTTTTGGAACATGAAAGATGCTTCAGCACAGCTCAGGAGCCCCATGACCTCTGTAAAAGGGAATGTGGAACAACATGGCCAGAATTCTGTAGGTCACTTGCTTTCCCTTGGTTGATGAATGGCAAGTTTCTGAACCTGCATTATTTACTGCACAACAGCCAAACCAGTAATGTATAAAAAAGATTTTCTGAACAAACTTTTATGACATACTTAAGTACTAGTTTTAACCTTAGTAGTTAGTTAAGAGATTCTGCTCTGTAAAGAGGAACAGACAAAGAAGATGACATGCATTAGTTTAAAATAAGACAAAGAAATGGAGGCTTTGAAGACATTCTTCCTCTACTTACACATTATGTCAACAAATGTTAATAAAAGATCACTTTCAGTGATAATTTAATTTCATTTTGATCGGTGAATTAGGAAAACTCTTAAAATACCTTTTTTACCAGTAAATTTAAATCTCATTTTGCAAACAGCCTGACCTCAGCCACTGAACCATAGCTTATTCATAGTATCAGTTTTAAAAACTGATAATCTGATAATCTCATTCGATGCATTTTTTACCTTTAAAATCCAGTATCCTGGATCTCTTCACTATTTACGTGTGGTGTTTTCACTACTGTAGGGTTTCCTATTTTGTGCCTTGTAAGACTTGTAGCCTGACTTACTTAGATAAAAAATCTACCAGGCTTTTTACACATGCTGCATACATAAACAACCTGTCATTTTTCACTGCCTATGAGCTACACTGTATGTACTTTTAGTCTGGAATATGGGAAATTGTATTATGCCTGAAATTTCTAGAAATTGCCTTTAATAACAATTAACACGCGGATATCACATTTAGGAAGAAGTTCCACTCCTTAAGTGTTAAAGTCTTTGAAAAACAGACTCAGACCTTCATACAGCATTGTTATACAGCTTTTCTGTAAACAAATAGTGAAGTACTTCTTAACTGCTATAAGAGAACTAATGCCATGTTCTAAAAATGTAATATATCAGAAGAAATTCAAGCTCCAGCCCTGTACCTATCTCTCTTAACCAAGCATGACAGAAAAAGCTTTATGATTTTTATTCTCAAAGTGTTTGAATCCAAAGTATAGTGAAGGGAATGGCTGCTGTGCTATTTATAAAAGGATGTGTTGGTGAAGGATGGAAGTAGGTTATTTCAATCATCTATTTGGAAATAGTTTTCCAGAAAAATCAAGCTCTGAAGAATGAAACTCTAAGTGGATAGTAATGAGTTGGTAACCTTTAACATGTAGGTCACCAGTACCAGCCCACTGGGAGTTGTAGTGAATACAAGTCATTAGCATCCAAGTGCTGCTTAACAACTCATATGAGAGAAAGGGAAAATTTCAATCCAGTTTTAGTATTTAAGAATTCACATCCTGTAAGGTCTGACCATCAGAATTGGTGGCAAGAACTGAATGAGCTGAAGATTAATCTTTTCTTTCCAGTCCCAAGCCTTCTGCATCGTGGCTGACAGCAGCTAAAATAAAATTCTCTGAATTCCTTACAGGTATACTTTCATTAGAAAAATAAAGCGAACACTGCACAAACATACACACAAAACACACAGAGGAATTAACAGCTCTGAAGATACTTTCTGATTAATAACTGATACTAGACTTTTTTTGAGCCTGAAAAGGCCTGAAATAGTTTAAACATATAGAAGATTTGTTTCATCTGAGTCCCACAGCCATTCAGCTATCACAGGCACGTCACTGTTGCTGTCAGAGGAGCATCTGGTTAATGTGCACGCTCAGTGATGCGAGGTGCTGTGCCCAACTAACGAACAGGGCTCCGGGCACTCGCGCCTCTCCAGCTCCTCATTAGCCCTTCCCCGGGGCTCCTGCAGAGCAGCTGCCGGGCCGGGAGCGGCTGTGCAGCCACACAGCTCCAGCGCCCTTGGACAGCCCAGCTGATGTCATCGGCTGCTCTCTGCGTAGCTTTAACTAAGTGTGCTGTTTCCAGCGGGGCCATCTCATTTATTGCCCACTGTCATCCGTGTTTGGTGTTGTCTTTCCACTTTCTCTTTCCAGTTTTGTCTCTTAGCCTGTACACGACAGCAACTAGCTCGGATCCTTGTTTTCCTCGCAGTATTTCCCTGCTGATTGCTCTCCTGACAGTGGCAGCATGGATGGCACAGAAAGCAATAAAGGTGGTACTAAATTTGGATCAGGGGAAATGAAAAGTTAATCCACCTCAAACATCTACTGCCTGAGTTTAGGGAAAGAAGGAAATGGTCATTTTAAAGAATATTGGGAAGTTGGTCTTGTGTTAGAGAAGCATGCAGGACGTTTAGCACTGCTGAAGACTGGACAGTAAAGGAAAAACAAGTTCAACGCCACTCTTCTTGATACAGTCCTTCGAGTTAGCTCTATAACTAGAGTATACAGAGTTAAAGCCCTTCTGGCCATGGTTTTGGTAGGTAAAAAGGGGGTGTCAGACATAGTTTTGTAAAGTTACGAGTGAGGGTCACGTACTTGGATGCCGTATTATCTAGTAGTATTGTCTAATAGTAAGCTCTTGATAGATATTATAATTACTTAATATGAATTGTAATGCAAACAATTAATTGATGTTAATTTTTAAGTGTTATTTAGAGGTAGATTTATGGAATTGCCGTGGGTGCTGTGTATGAGGGAGGGCCTTCACTTTATCAGATTTTGAAACAAAAATTTTCCTTATCTGCACTCTGGTTGTTTTGCTGTTTTGTATGGACACCACACAGAACACACGAGGCCTCACCTGCCTTACCCTACCTGCACCCGGTGCCTGGGGAGGCTTCGGAAACAGAGCTGCCGTTCTCCCCCTCTGCCTCACAGTAACATTTTTGAGCTCCAGGGGACTCTGAAATATTTTCCTCTGTTTGAGAACGTTATACTGACCTGAAAATAGTCCTGTAATGGTTAATGGGTCCTGTTAGTGCTCCAGGTTGTGAAAAGACATACAGATAAGCTTCGATATCTTCTGCTGTTAATCTGCAGCCTTTCCTTCCAATTCCAGTGGCCTGGCTGGTAAATAAACTTTTCAGAACCTACAAAAGGAAGAATAAAAAGCTATTACCTAAGATAGCTAGAAAATGTGTTTTCTCTCCTTCAACAGGACATATATTTCTAAAATCTACTTATACATATTTATGAATCTGTTTATGTTCAGAGTTGTAGTGGGTTGACCCTGTCTGGATGCCAGGTACCCACCAAAGCCACTCTATCACTCCCTTCTGTGACTGGACAGGAGGACAGAACATACAACGAAGGGTTCAAATGTTTTTTTTAGAGAGCTATATGTAAAGCACATGGTTAACTTATTTCTAGTGTAACTTACTTCAGAATAATCAAGTACAGACAAATGCCAATATTACCCAGTTACTGAGTTCTGCATCCTGACCGGCCACGTATGAAAGGCAAAGGCAAGTGCAGGCACATACTTTTTTTTTTGGGATGGACCCCAGTAGGTGACAGGGCTGGAGGGAGGATGATTCATGACCTCCCCAGCTGGCTGTGCCCTGTGTGCCTGCAGCACTGGGAGCTCTGCGCTGGGTTGTTTGCATGTAGGAGGGCGTAGGCCTGCAGCTGCTTTGTCCCTTTCTATGTGCTTGCACTTGGCTTTTAAGGTTACACAAAGTGCTGGCCTTGGTTCCTCAGGCAGAATTAATCACCTGGCTGAATGTGATGGCCAGACTCCCAGTCTACCTGCCCTGCAGCAGGCTCTGAGAGGTAAGAGAATGTCCCACTGCCCATGAGAGCTTCAGATAAGTCAGCAGGAGTTCCACAGGCACCAACTATGTCCCAGTGTTATGGGCACAAGTAAAACCAGCTGACTCTCTAGGTGGAGTAATGCACTGCAGTGCTGGAGATTAAAACTGTGTGCCTGAACACCTCCCAGAAGTGCAAGAGTTAATCTCAGTAACTCAATGTACTTATATCCTCCTTTATATAAAGCTTAAGAAGAAAAATCAGAAAGCTCCATATTTTTTCCAGTAATTAGAACTACATCAGAAGGGATCAATGTAGGTGGCAATTCTATTACTCACTGTTAAATATATAAACAAGAGCATTCATTTTGCTCACCTTGAAATCATTTAGTGTAAACATGAATTCAGGAAACCATGGCATTTGGAAAAAGAAGTAGTAACCAGATTTAATCAATTGTGATGGATGTCGTAGAATGTATTCTGAAACAAAAATGCCCATGAATTAAAAATGAAAACTGATGACTCAAACAAAATTACTGTTAATATTACTATTTTTTAAACTTAAAGGAATGTTTTAAAAATATTACATTAAAGCATGCTATGTGACAAAAGATGATTATTGTTTCAGGAGTAAATATATGGTGTGGCCATTATAACATAGTTCTTTTATAAATGTTAATATAAACAGCCAGCAAAACAAAAGTTTGCCAAAGATTAAGTGAGGACAGTGACACTGGGGAGTTTAATCGAATTATAGGTTTTCACTTAGAGATCTATGTGTGTAGCTAGTCCAAAGCATTTTTTTCACAGATGTGGAATAAAGGGCATAAATAAAAATATTTAGGTATTTCTCTCATCAATGATGTGATGCACAGAAATCTATAGATGATGATCCACTGACATTCTAAAGACTGCATCACTCTTGTTCACAGAAGTACAGATTTTTTCTGACAGTTGTCTACTTGGCAATTTCAAGAACCGTAATCAAGGTTATATAGAGTAACTTTTTAAAGATTTTTAAAAGTAATTTTAAAAGACACTGGAGCATATATAACAAAAGAAAATGATACAGACATGCATTAACTCTTTTAAAAATTGTAAATTTGTATCTTCAGTGAGTTACAAGAGCCAACACTGACATTCAAATATCTAACTTCCTCAAAGCAAGCACACAATGTGTACGGGTACTAGGAATTCTAGAACTTATCCTTTACAGGTCCAAATTCAGAAAGGTAAAACTACATTCCCAACATAGGAGGTATCTCTGAAATATTAATTCTGACAATGAATAAAAATGGGGTTTAAACCAATGTAAACTGAAGTGTCAGCTATCTTCTAAACGTTCATATCTTACACATTCTTAAATTGCATTACCCATTATATTTTTCCTTGCTAGACCATCACTGCTAACTTTACTTTTCTCCACTATTTATAAACTGTGTATTTTCATTTAACCCACAATAGAACAAATTTGATCTAGGGAGAATTTATCAAGCTACAGAGCAGATTTTGTACTTCAACAAATATGCAAACAAATACTGTAATAAAATGTAATTGTCTCCACAGCCTGGCTCCTGCTGTCAGTGAAAATACTGCAAAAAGCTCCTACTTCCTCATGTGATGAACAGACCTCTCTTGGGGTAAGTGTGGCTTTACTACCTGACAAAATGTTCTTTAGTATCTTAGAAAGGTGCCCAAAACCACTGTGAGAACAACATATGTGGATGGTTCTGATTCTACAGTGGTGTAAGATCTGATTTATATTCAACTGAAATGAAAATTAAAGCTGCGCTGAATATTCTTAGCTAATTCTAGGGAAATTAGGTGATTTGTTAAATGGAAATGGGTAAGGCCAGCAATTGAAAAAATTGAAATTAGGGAGATACTACTTTCATTTTCATTATGGAATGTTGATTAATCCCTATGAAATGTTTTGTAATTCTGGGTAGTAGACAAAGTCTATCACACAACAAATTCTGCTAGTGCACCTCAGTCCTTTTTTCAGCTCAGTACTAGTACATCTAGTAAGGGTACTAGTACTGGTATAGTAGCATCTAGTAAGTAGCCTGGAAGGCTGTTGTCTTCTGATGAATATTGTACCAGATCATAAATTATTGCTTGTCACCTAAATTGGGATTTAATTCTAATGTCTGAGTCACATTTATACAAAGGCTGGTTTATGCAGATTTAATAATGCAGTGAGGCCTTAACCAAAGTATAACACAATACACACCCCTCTTCAGAGAATTTTAT
This sequence comes from Chiroxiphia lanceolata, assembly GCF_009829145.1. NCBI lineage: Eukaryota > Metazoa > Chordata > Aves > Passeriformes > Pipridae > Chiroxiphia > Chiroxiphia lanceolata. The sequence continues at coordinate 16,860,183 of NC_045645.1, read as the reverse complement.
CCTGCCAAAGTGGAACAAAACAGATTCATGTCTATGAAAATTATGTTTGTGGACCTTCAAGGTTTACTAAAAAAATCAGTAAATTTTGTTGCAAGCACTCCCAACTTCCTACAATAAATTTATTTCCAAAAGTCAGATACTTGATAAAATACATTATAAAATGATACTTCATAAAATACAGCCCAGATTGTGAGAAGCATGGAGTACTGGCAGCTTATCTACTGAACATCTAACGGGGCAGGTAGTTGGTTCTCAAAGCAAACATAATCATAATGGAAGTGCAGATACTTTGCAAAGACTACTGTAAAACTCACCTGTAAATACAGAAGGATGAGGGAAATTAACCACAATGAGCTTAGTCACCATTTCAGGATAACAAATAGCCACTAACCAAGCGATCATTCCTCCCCAGTCATGGCCAATCAACACACACTTGTTGTATCCTACCACATAAACACAGATACATGCTTTTATTTCAATGGTATTAGTATCTGTAGAAATTATCACATACAATAATGATTTCATAATTGCACAAAATAGGTGGTTCAGCACATTTATTAATGTAACTTCAGTACTGCCCTGCTTCCATTACTAATGGTCAGAAAAAATAGTCCACTGGTATACTTTAAAAATGTAAGAATATTTAAAATTGTTTAATTGAACTTCATTAAACTTTAACTGTACTACCTCCATGTCAACCTAAAGTCACTCAGTATCCAGACTGCCACCCCGTTTACATCTTGGCCAGTACAGGGTCAGACAGACAGTTCAACTTGCAGTCATTGTAATGCATGTACATTTGTCATGTTTAGAGAGTTTGGAGTTTGAAACTGCAGACAAAAAGATGGAGCAATCTGCTAAGCCCCTCCTGAACAAAACTAATCCTCATGAATTTCTCTGAATATGGGAGGTTATCTAAGCACTCAACACCACCATTATGCAAAAAGTGGGCATTATACTTCATAGCCATATACACAGCATATATATGCACACCTATATATATACTGACTAGGCCCACAGCTTTTCTCCGTAAGCTGTTGTGTTGGCAATTTTTAAAGTTGTTGACATTCACATACTTATTCTTCCATCAACAAAAATGCTATTTAACAGCAATAAAAGAATCATGTGGGATAACGACTGAGGTTTTGAAAGTCTAACTATTCCTTCTTTAAGCACTGCTGGAACACACACTGTACTGTCAGATACCACCACCCTCCTCACTGAGGACTGGAACACTGAGCACATACACTGCAAATGAAACATATAAAAGCCAAGATTTCTAGAATTCTGACATAAATTTGGACAGAGTTGTCAAAGCACCTTATAAACCTTCTTGAATATAAATCTTTTGGAGCACTTTTGATATAATCAGGTTCTCCAAAAGAATTTAACTTAGGGTTAGAACAAAGATAACAAGCCTCTGAAATACTTTATCCAAAAAATTTTAAATCCCTATGAAATTGAATTATGCTGAGAGCACTTCTCAAGCATGACCACGGCATTACCGTGGAGATTAACAAAACCAGCAAAGGCTGGAAAATGTAAACACAGTGTGGGGACTGCCCGCCCAATCTTTTGACAATGCTCAAACATCACAAGCAAAGCAAATTCTAAATTCAAACCTCAGAACTGGAATCACTGCTTTACTGTTTCTTCATATGAGATGAAATAAGTGATTTCACCATCACTGGAGTATCCAGGGAATTTAAATGACTCAGAGAATGACAATCTAATCTCCCGTGTTGCTATTGGTAGGAAATACCCTTCACCAGGTGTTACAATTTATCTCCCAAACAGCGACGCTTCAAACTGAACTGGAGGGGCAAATTTTGCAGGCTCACTTCGGCTCTAGAGCATTACACTAGGTATTTGTGTGTCCCTTGTTCTCCCTTCTGTTCTTCTCTTCTCTCTGTTGTATAAGACAGAGTGATTCAGCTCTGGAGAACTGACTACTGTGCAGGAGTAGTATTTTGGGAGAGTTTTTTGGGTTTCTTTTAATACAGCAGATGTACTCTCATCATTTCTATAAAGCCCACAATATTTACTCTGTCTTGTTTGTGCAAGAAAAATGTCACCTGATTTAAATTCTTTGTTCTGGAAGTGCTAATTCAAAACATTATCCTCTAAGTGCAAGGAGCAAAGACTGTCTTAGGGATAAAGACCAGAGGTTTGTACTGCTGAATTTCATAGCACATAGGAAAGATTTTTTTTTTAAACTCATGATGGAAAAATCATCTTTACCTGTTGTTTATACTGACATACACATCATAATTAGAAAACAACCCTTTTTCATTTATAATAATCCATAAAATACAAGTATCCTTAGATTTATACCTATATGTATCTTTGATGTGTATATATTAAAAAGACTGGAGTTTAAGAAAAAACAGTTCTAGATCTTTATGGGTTTTTCTTGCTAGAAAATCAAGTAATCTACAAGTCAAGTAGGTTGTCTTCTACTAACGCACCTAGAGATTCCAAAATGTCCTTTATGTCTGCTATCAGGCAATCTAACTTGTAACTTTCTTTGTGAGAAGGAGCATCTGTTTCTCCATAGCCTCTCAAATCCAGGGCCACCACTCGATATTCACTTTTAAATTCCCGCAATTGATGGCGCCAAGAATACCTAACAAAGAGGAAAAAAAGTTGGAGTTATAAGGTCAAGCAGTATGATATCAAAATGCACTCAATGCTTTTGCACCCAAATAACTGAGGGTAAATTAGCATGGCTTTCTTTGCAATGAGATTCCTTTTCCTTTCTGTGCTACGCCGATGGTCCTTTGTGGCTACAGTAGTTTTCTGTTCCCTTCTTGAATTTGCCAGTAAGGAAGTGCAGCTGCCAGAAAGGGGGCATGGCCAGAGCTGGGGTGTTTCAACAATTCCTGGAGTCTGGTACAGTCCCTTTGCAGCAAAGGAAGGAGGCATAAACCAGAGCATAGAGAGGACTATTCTGTGTTATCCTTGGAGCCACAGTATTAACAAAATATAAGGTCTGAAAAGCTGTCTCTTCTCCCTGACTTACTGACACACACATTTTGATGGAGCAGGGAAACATGCCTCAAGGCATGGTTGATTTTTTTTTTTATTCAGAAAAACAATGTTAGATAATTCATACACTAAATAACCCGAAGAAAGAAATTAAATTAATAACAAATGAATTTGGTAAAGTTTGTGGGATTTATATTTCATCTGTGTCTCTTTAATACCAGAACTGTTCCAGAACAAGCTGTCTCAATGTGTTGGTGCTATACAGAATATTTCATTCCTTGTGTTTCTATGGAAAAGAGTGATAACATTACACACATCAAAAGACATACAAAAATAAGAACTTGGGCAAAGGCCTGGGCTATTCCTCATTCTGTAACAGTATGTAGTGATTAGATGTGTGTTATGAAGCAAAAATAACAAGAAAATGGTGGGTCTCATCCTGCACAGAGTATTTGCCCTTCAGCTGTTACTGAAACCAGATAAATTTCAGAATAGCTAGTACCAAGACACACATGGCCTTTTATTACACTGTAATAGAGAGATACATGAATCCTTCTCAGAATATTTAATAGTGGCTGTATCCCACTGTGGTAGCTTTTATTTCTGCTTGTTTCAACAGTCTCAGATAAAGGATATAGAACATTTGGATCATCAGTGGTCGTAGCAGTGATGCACAGAATTCTACCTTAATCCAAATAGTGTTTATATCAGACCATTGGCTCTTCTACTTGATCTTTGCCTTCAGCCTATTAGTAATATTCAATAATATTACAGGTACACTCAATGATATGAATCTGTATTCATATAATCAAAACAGTCAAACATTTTCATTTCAGTGCCATATAATGCAAAGATAAGGTTTAGCTGAGATCTCCAGGAATGAATCTTTTAAAGGCATTATATAACGACCTGGAAGCTGAATTTGCCATGGTAACTGTTGCAGCTTTTCTATGTACTTCAGTTAGAAGAAAGAACCAGTCCCATAAATAAATAAATTAACTATTTTTGTTTTCAGAAGATGTCTATGAGCTGTCCTCATCTTCTGTTTTCACGACAGTCCATCAATCACCAAATGTCTGACCTACCAAATGGGTAGGTTTCATATTTGAAGAAATCCTTTTACCACATATGATATGTAACTGTTGGACAACTGCTTTGCAAACAGAATTTGGAAATGTTGTGAATGCTTCTACGTTCATAAGGTTCAGTCATAGAAACTATTTTGAGACTTTTTGATCCCTTTCTCTCTAAAAGGCGAGTTGTACAAAATTTAGCAGCTCACACACAAATCTTATAGGTAGCCAGCTGTCTCAACACATTACGCCCAATTTAAAATATTTTATTATTGTCTTTCCACAACATTGGTATTGATTTTCAAGTTCTTATGCACCTAATGCACTTAGTGGCTCTGGTGCATTATATTCTTAAGTGATCTTTCATGTTCAGACATTCTCTATCACTCACTATGGTCAGTATTGTTTGGTTATATTTGTCCTATTTATAACCTTGAGACATTTGAAGGCAGAGGATTTGTTACAATTAAGAACTCTGACTGTGGATCATATCCTTTTTATTTTCCTAGACAAACAGTACAAATTTGATGCTGCTTTAAATCTCTCTTAAATTGTGGTTATTTTATCTTGTGCTCTCAGAACAATCGCTATTCCTGCATAAAAAAATCTTTGCTGATTGAATGAACAACCCAACCTGAGTATTGGTAGCATAACTGTTTTACAGACTATTTGCATAGCATGTAGTCTTCTTTTTAAAAACAGTGATATGAGCTATGCTACTGGTGGTCCCAGTGACCTGTATAACAGGTTTTTTATTCATCATTTTTGAATGGTCAGATAATACAATATATTAGCCATCACTTATAGCATGACTCACCATTCTAAACTGTAAGAACGGCTATCTGCTTTTTAAAAGTAATATACTTGATCTCAGTAGAATATGTATGTAAACTGCTAATTTTTCCATTCCCCCTGTAGGGGAAATCAGCTGCACTCTCATTGCCTGTGTTAGAATATGCTTTATGCAAGGTATGCATAATGTTTGCATAGAATATGCACTGCTCCATCTAACAGTCTTTTCAATCAAAGTTTGCAGTTTTAATAATTTTAGATAGCAATTTACTATTAGAACAATCTACTTCTTTGAAAATTTACCTTAAACATGACTCTCTACCATCATCCTCAAGGCCATTAGTATCTATGGGAAATTGCTGCTGAGGGAAGAGAGCTGACCTTTGTTTTACCTGGGTCAGTTTGTCATGGTATGACCTTAGTCCAAATTGAAAGATGACAGTTGCAACGGTGGACCCTAGCTCCATACCTGAGTTTAGGAAGGAAAAAGGATCGTTTAACTTGCTGAACTACTGGCATTAGCACTTCCTTTATTCCCTTATTGGTTTTTTGGTAGCAAGGTCTGTAAGCCATGCTTCACTAGTTAAACCTGACAATGACAGCCTTTGGTTAAATCATTAGACACATGACTGCTTTTCACTGTTATAAACAAACATTTAGGATTGTGTTTGATTCATCATTCGTCTTGTGATGAACTAATAATAGAATCTTTTTCCCTGAGTAGCATTCTGAAATTAGGCTGCACAATAGCCTATAGAACTCATAGTTCTTCACCTTCCTCAGTTAAAAATTAAGGTATAGTATTTTTAATAAACAGAGCAATCCATATTGCTTATCCTTATTTTAATACCCTCTGCAATAATTCATGAGTTTATCCATATAGTACAAGTGCTATCCAAAGAGGAAATTTGTTAAAAATGAGCAGTTCCTCCCCAAAGTTTGAAGAAAAGGGTACATACCTGGCGAAAAGTGAATTGAAAATGCAAAAAAGATGGTTGGTTTGTGTTAGTCTGCAGGAATTTTTTGTGGATGCTGTAGTTAAAAAAATGTTTCCATGGTTTGTTGCCTACTAAAACTTCATGCCATTAGTACTCATAAACATATATAATGGATCACACTGGGGATATTTAGGTTGAGATGTTCGCTCTTGGGTATCTTATGCAGCCTCTTTTATATAAGAAAAGCATGTAGGGAGTTTTACCAGAATTCTGGAAAGCCATGAAGTAGCAGCATCAGTGGTTTACCCCTTTCTCCAGCAGCCACATAGTGGAATCGTAACCCTGAATCCTAAAATGAGAGAAAAAGAAGTGTGCTTTTATTGCTGCATAAAACTGCTATTCTGGGATTTGAGAATGATGATTGTTTCAGACAATATTCTAAGAAACAATATATTGCAGCTGAAAAAAATTCAAATTATTAGTTTTGAAGCTGAAGCCTTCTGTGCTTCTGAGAGCCAGCACGTGCTACACGCTGGCAATGCTGAGTATCCCACACCCAGGCAATGCTGAGTATCCCACACCCTCGCCACCACAGCTTTCCCCAGGGAGGACTATCTCTGGTACCTGCCAGGCTGTGTGAGTGTGTGCTGGTCCAGCAATGAGCACAACAATGCTCCTGACACAGCCCTGGCTCTGTGACTGGGAAATGCAGGTTACTGTCGAAGCAAACTCCTTACTTTCACATGGACGCCAGTCATGTGCTTTACAGAAAGACTTTGAGACACAGTATACTTTAAATGCACTTTCAATCTTTCAGTTAGCTTGTAAGGTTATGCAGCTATTTAAAACCATCACATTGCATTCTGGCATGATAAAGGACCGCATGGATTCTTCAGAACAAAAAGCAATCAAAATTAAGTAACTAGAAAGCAAGTAGTTTTTGCTAGTTTTTACTATTCAAGGTTTCAGACTCACTCCAGAAAATTAAGCCTTAATGTTATAATGTTCTTTCTGCACTGTCTGTAGTCACTGGTTTTGATGCATTTTTTAAGAAAATGGGTCTTATGGGAATTACAAGCAGACAAGTTACTTATTGCAGAGGCTGAACACTGAAATGCTACTGAAGTGAATGGATGTACACAAGCTTACACTGACTCAAGGTCAAATCCAGTAGAATTTAAACTAACTGAGATTATGACCCAGAGGTTTTTACTGAATTCTGACACAGTAGATGCAGAAGTTGGGAGTTAGCTCACAAAATACTGTTTAGAAGTCACATGAAGGAAATGGCAGGAAGAAAGGTTGTACAGCTCCTGAATTAATGTCAGAGCCTCCATTGTTTCTGCTATTTCAAAAAGGAAGGAAAAATCCCATGCCTTTTGCTGTACATCAAGAGCTAATATCAGGGCAAGGATCACAAATGCATACAAAAAGGTTTTATTGCCAAAGATGCTTCAAATGTTCTGAGATATCTTAGCACTGATAAGTTACTAAACAGCTACAAAACAATTAGCTTACATCCTGATTCTCAAAAGGGCTCCACAGAGAGAACTATTTGGATTTTTTATACTTGCTATGGATATAACAGGGACTTTTGCTCAGTTTTGCCCCAAATGACGCTGATATTTCACCTCTGGGATGCCAATGAACTTGAAGTCCTTAAAGGTAAAATAAATTCCTAGTAAATTTTAGGACCATTACATCATCTGTACAGTTCTCCAGATCACTCTGCCTTTGATCCTTTTATATTTAAAAAAGTAGAAGTTTCTCAATTTCCTTCCACAGTTTCTCTTCTCAGTTTAATGAGTAGTGGGCAATTGCTCCTCCATGCTGTTTCTTTCAGTTAGTGTCCTCTAGGGATTTACCCTCAATGCTGTTATTTTAATCTATTTGTTGCTTTTAAGGACATCCCTTTTACTCATACAAATTCAATCACCACTCGAACAGCAGCAGTTTAAATGTTACGTACCCCGAACTCTAACCATCTAACCTTTTCAGTTGCTGCTTTCTGTCCCCTTTTTTCCACCCCCAAAACAGACATAGGATGTTGCCATCTTTTCTGAAATGGACTGTTTTCTTTGTTTTGTTGAAATCTGCACAGATCTGTAGGATATGTGTGTTTGGAAAAAAAAACCATTAGCCTGCTGTTATCCAAGAGCAAGAGTTTCTTATTTCCTGAAATGAGTGATCGACTGTCATATTGACAGCAATTTGATTTGCCCCCAAATGCTCTTCTACTACTGTCACACCCCTCTCACTTCCCCAGCAGCCCATTAATTTACTGCTTTGTGCTACAAGAAAAAAAGGATGTCATACAAGTAAAAAAGTCCACACCGCTAGCAAAAGAAGACAAGCAAATCATAAGAAAATGAGGGTCAATAATTTATATTAGTACTGCCTGGCATGAAACCATCTGCACAGAACCCTGAGAACAGAGTATTAAAAATAGCACTCGACAAAATTTGCTGTGCATTCTTTGCTCACCCATAGCTGCAAAAGAAATCTAGAAAATACAACTTCATTTAGAGCATTTCGTAAAGGAGCAAATCGCAGGTAGAGACCTGAGACAAGCACCCAAATTGACTGTGGTGGCTTTAACTGTACAACCTGAGGGACAGCGCTTAGTTTCTTACTCTATGTTTTTCCCTGCGACTCTGATGCGCGGCTGGCCAAACAGAAAATCCCAGCGAACGCAGAGGCGGCGCGGGGAGCGGCGGGGTGCGGGAGACCCAGGGCGGGCGAGCCCCTCACCCGCCCACCCAGGGGGCTCCGCACCCCGGAGGGGCACCGCTTCCCCCCGGGGCGGACAGGCCGGGCCCGGCCTAAAGCCCCTCAGCGAGCGCGGCCGGCACGGCACCGCTCCGGGGGCAGCGCGGAAAGGCGCGGTGTGAGCGCAGGTGGGCGAGCAGGCACGGCAAGGCGGGCAGGGGTGCCACGCACAAGGGGTACCATGCATAGGGGCTGCCATGCACAGAGCACCCCGCGAACAGCAGGGCAGGCAGAGGTACCATGCACAGGGGCTGCCATGCAGAGAGCACCCCGCGAACAGCAGGGCAGGCGGGGGTGCCATGCACAGCACACCCACGCACAGCAGGGCGGGCAGGGGTACCATGCACAGGGGGTGCCACGCACAACGCGGGGGTGCAGCGCGCACAGCGGGGCCCGCGCCCCGCGCCCCCGCCCGCGCCCTCACCTTGATGCGGACGTAGCAGTGGGTGCCCAGGGAGGGGTCGTTGAGGCAGGCAGGGGGGTTCTCCCGCACCACCCAGCGGAAGGTCTCACCCGGCCGCCGGCCGATGCTCCAGAGCAGCCGCAGCCCGGCGATGCAGACGCACACCCCGCAGTAGCTGTACACCAGCGCCCAGAAGAGCAGCGCCCGGGCGGCCACCATCACCCGGCGGGCGGGCGGCGGGCACGCAGCGCCGGGTCTCGCCATCGGGCCCCGCCGCCGCCGAACCCGCCGGCCGGGAGGGGCTCGAGCGCCGCCGCCGCCAGGAGCCGCCCGAGCGGAGGCACCGGGAGCGGCGGCGGAGGCGCGCCCGCCCCGCGGCCCTCGCCCCGCGCCGCCGGCGGGCACGGCACGGACACGGCACGGACACAGCGCCGGCCGCCCGCCCCGCCCGGCTGCACGGCCTGGGCTCGCCGGACCCCGGGCGGCGTCTCGGGAGATGCCGAGGGCGCGCCCAACTGCGGAGGGCTCGGCCACGGGGGGCTCTGCTCCCCAAGTATTTCTCGGTGAAACGGAGAGAAGCCGCCTCTGGGGCGGTGGGGCGCGGCTGTGTCACCTGCGCGCTCCGCCAGAGCCGCCAGACACCGGGACGCGCTCGGAATGTCATTGGGAGCAGCGCGGCCGGGGCCGGCGGGCCAGCCCCGCCACCCGGCCTGCCCCGGGCCCGGCGGCGATCACGCTCCGAACACGTCCTTGACTGCTCGTACCTTATTTACGTGCCAGAGGTGGACAGGTGTAAGTGTGGGGCTGTGCCCTTCCACTGTAGTGTGTTTCAAGACTACATTCTTTCACTTCTGCCTCACTACTATACCCATTTAAAGGTGATTTTGTAAATGTATTACAATTTTAGTCATTGTATGCTATTACTAATGAGTATTTCTTAAAAAGATATGAATTTTGAGCTCCAGCACCAAAATTTATATATTTTTTTAAATGTGACTTGTTCTGTACTGAGATCTCAACCCCTCAAGGCTGATTTTAGAAGCTGAACAATCATCTATGCCTGTCCATTAGTTGTAAATCACTGCAAGCACAAGCAAAGGAGTCACAGTCACATACGAGGCCACAGATGCCAGGGTAAGAAGAAAGGCTCCAGTCTATCTGGTATTAACCTACTGATATGCAGGGTAAAGGGTAATTTAGAACCAGAATAGTTCATGTAATCCAAAATTGTAAGAAGAAGTATAACTATGCTGAACAATTGATTTGGCAGGTCATAAGAGTTCAGGTTATGAAAAATTTCAGTTTACTAGTTCTGGGAAATAACAAAATGTGGACAAGGTATTTGCTAACTACAAGAAAATTGTAGTCAAGAATTGAGCTTGCATGTCAAATCCTGTCAAGTCCTGATCCAACTCACTGCACAGCCTGCTCATCTTTACTGCTGGATCTCAACCCCTTGCTTCTAGAGGATACGGGCAAGGCTTGGGGAGGCCACATGAAGGTCACAGCTAATATGTAGGCTTATGTACAGCTGCTTCCCTTTTGAGGGGTGGGGTCGCTAAATGTTACTTGAGTTTGATGAAAACCAAAATTTGTTCTTGATCCAGGTGAATCTGTAGGATTAGAATCTAACTTCCAAGAAATGTTTTTGCTTTGTCCAGCAGTGCAAGTAGAAGCTGGTACAAAGGCATCATCCATCTGTTAACTCTAAGATATGTAATTCAGTGGGCTATTTTTTAAAAAATTAGATAAGCGTGTATGCAGGCAGAATATATAAAATTTTTCACTATGCACGGAACACAGCTTGTAGACGACTTTTGTCTGTAACATACCAAATGCTTTCTCCTACTCGTTCTAAATTCAGACTTACAAATATAGGCACTGATGTTGAATCCTAGTCCCGCTGAAGGCAGCGACAGAATTCTGCTTTCAACAAGATTTTTCTTTTTTTAAAAAAAATAAAATAAAGCAGCAGAAGAGAATGTTATAAAGAATGGCCCATTACTGCATTTTCATGCATTTAAAAGTTTAAGTGAGATACAAAATAATTATCTATTTTCTGCTACTAAATGTAACATTTTCAAGTAAGTGTAAAAATCTGCCAAACTTTATCTTATCAATAACACAGATTAAATACCAGCAACTCACATCAGCTGCCAATGTTGAATAGCACTGTTCACGATCCCTACTCATTGTCTAAATGCAAGCCCTTACAAACTTAAGGGCAGGAGCTTTATCAGGCTAATAGGGAAAGAGGTGCAGGGCTGTTTAAGGCTCCTTCATTCTCTTGAGCAAGAGGAGAAGGAACATCAGAAGCAGATGATTCAGTTAAGACACTGAGCTCTGCAGACTGCAGTAGGATTACATGAATCATACCTACAGAGCCTGAGCTTTCCGTTCAAGCTCGGATTACTCACACCGCCAACCCCAGGATTAGCATAGGGCTAATTCTTCCTGCAGCAGACTTTGTGCTAATGACCTTTCTTGTAGGGAAGAAGCCTTCGCAACTTCTCAATATCAGACTAAGCTGCAGCAGAATTTCCCTGAAGTGCACCTCAGTAAACCAGTGACCCAGTTAGATAAATTAGGAAGTTTGGCAGGAGCAAAACAGCCAATGTTGTTTATATCACAGTAGCCATCTCATTTCTTAATAAACCAGTAATCAGAACGAATTACTAGAAAACATCTCTTAAGAAAAATTGGAAAACTGAGATTGGAAATCCTGGAGTTGACCACAATGTTCCACTTGCCTCTAAAGAAAGGTTGATGAAAGTCCAGTGACGAGTTGGGCACAGCAATCACAAAATGATAGTAGTCATCTACAATACGAGAAGGGTGAAACCTTGGAACCATGATGTGCCTTATTGTATGCAGGTATTTGGCCAAGCTATGCAGTATTCCTTGTACAAAGAAAGAAGCAGAGCCAGTTTTTTCACAGGACTAGAACTAAGTCTGTTTTTATTTTATACATCACTAACTACTAGGTAGTTTCATGTCAAACTTCTAAATTACACAAACCTTTTTCCCATGGAGTTTTGCTATGTCATCTTCAGGTATTGGATACGGATCCACTATCAGGGCTGGGAAGAAGGTAGTGCTGGGGACCTAGCAGTTCTGAGCGGTCTTTGCACAATGAAATATCTGCACATCCTAGCTCAGCACTTCTGGGCACCTCCACCTGTGCTTCCTTAGCTGTCCTGTTTTCTAAGGAAGCCCTAGAATTCCTCTTTTATTGAGGAACACTTCCTTTGTACTCTAGGACCATACTGTCTACATACGTGTGGCAAACCTGTTTGTACAAGGCAAATACCTTCCACACATTTTCCAGCATTTTGCAGAAGAAAGCCTGGAATCTTCTATATATCTCATATGAATAAGAAAAATTAAGAACCCAAACAATTATTTTTCTGTCTTCTTTATATTTTGATTTTCTCATCTTCTGCCCTAAATTATTGTTCTAATGGGTGCCAAGCCAAATCAACCCCAAGGCAGATGGTCTTACGTGCTTTGACAGTGTGCTTTGCCCTCCATAAAGTGCCATCTGCCTGCTTATCTTTTGTCAGCTCAACTAATCCCGTTTCTCTGAGAGACAAAAGAGGACAACTTTGCACATCACTGATTCTGCCTCTGCCTCCAGCCTGACCAACTCATAGTTGATACTAAGAAATTTAACATATTCCATTTGTTAGTGACAGAGGAACTTCTTAAAGCTAATGACTATCTTCCCTTTCATTTACATGTAGATACAATCTACTAGCATAGACACAAGTATACAAGTAACACATTAATGGAGCTGTTTTTTACAAATGGTCAAGGTAAATGAACAGTGTAACAGAACTTAATACACATTTTAACTGTTAGGTAACTACCAGTTCATTTAAGCAGCCTGTTTGCAAGAGGGTATCTACAGAAGTGGTAGTCCTGCTTCTCGAGTGTGGTCATGACTTTGGGCAAACAATCATTATTACAGGCTTGGTACTCACATTTGGAGGCCATCTCCCTTTCCTCTAACGTCAGCTTTCTGTCTGAAGATAGGAACTGATTATCGTCTCTGGGTAACTTGTAGGTTGCAAATAAAGGGTTTATCAGATTAGCATTAGCAGCACTGACATTGTGACTTCAAGCCATCACAACAATATAGAGTCACGGAAGCTGGAATTAGTTTTCGAAGGGGAAAAAGTACCAGCTCAATACTGTTAGCAATGCCCATATAATTATATAGAATGGATGAAATGCAGAGAAGGAGTTCTTGCCCTTGCCTCTGTCACCTCCTATTTTGAAAGCAAGAGGTCTTGAGCTTGCATTAACCCAGTCAGAAAGTATATCCCGGTGACAGCAAGGTAGAGTGTCCTGAATGTGAACTGCAGTATTTTATTGCAGGACAAATAGCTATTAATAACATATAAAATACAAATGAAGGCAGATCTTTTGACAGGCAGGTCACTTTTGATGTAGACATGAAACAAGACATCCTAACAGCACCAGTTTACATTACAAGACATCTTCCATCACAAATCCTTGTCCTAGCCAAGTCCTCAAATCTCTCAAACAGCATATATTTGAGCGTGCCTCCAGGTCAGGCTCATGTGAGAGGACATCCCTAGACATTTCAGGGGGTGATGCCCCAATACACATATATATAGTCATATACACTCTTTGTGCTGTTGAGTGAAATAATACCATTCCAGCTGTGGCAGAAGTTGAAGATCCAGAACAATAGTTATTGTAGGATAGATATATTGGAGCCAGCACTATCTCATCAGCCTGCTACCTGAAAGACCAGGCTGCTGTTTTTAGGCATGCTTTAGCTGGCATCTATGAATTTAGAAGCAACTTACTGTCTTTCTCTGAAAATTCCGTTATTTGTAGAAAGTTTTTTTCCACTTACTTTACTGAGTTGGGTTGTCTGTGGCAGAACCCCATGACAACTGGTATTGTTACCTTCACTTTCAACTTTCATCCAGGAACTTGACAGATCAGAGTTCTCTGTAGTGATAGAGAGTTTGGAGTGGGAGGTTCATTGAGATCAGTAGCCTCCAAAATGGAGTGTAGGAAGAAAATATGTAATACAATTTTTTAAAATAATAAAATAAAATGAAAACTTAACAGAAGTAAATAAACAGTATCACAAATAAAAAGATAAATTAAAAAAATTATAATGCAAAAATATACTAATGCAGTAGAACAAGTATATAATTTATAAATTAATAAATTGGGGTCCATGCTTAAAATTTTTAAATGATGGGGTATGTGATGAAAAAGGTTTGGAGTTCGCTGAACCAGATTATCTCAAGGGGGCCCCTTCCACCCAACATTTCTGTATTACGCACTGTGTTTTGGTATTAAGTCTATAAAACAATGTTTTATTACTCCCATCCTTAATTTGACACAGCTATATATAATCAACAAGAACGTAGAGTTTTTACATTCTGGTTTCTGCTTCAGACAAGTAGTCCAACATTAATAAAATCTTGCATTAATCAGAAAATCTTTCAAAACTGGAGCCAGTTGTTTTAGATAACTTCTTCCTGTGAAGAACCAGAACTATGTGGTAGACGTGTTTGCACCCTTAGCCGAATGTTATGTTAAGATAAAATACATTAAACACATCTGGGCCTTAAAAGAAATGCAATTACACAGGATTTACTGCTCAAATTACAGCATTCATGGAAACTTTATTTATGATTACAAATACTGTTATGCACCCTTTAGAGAGTATCACTATTATAGAGGTCTTTTTATCACAGCCCAGATTCTGTGCAAGTGTGTCAAAGTAAAGTGATTGTTTTAATAGCATACATACACAACATACAAAACTGTAAACAAAAGAACAGCTGCATTCCAGTGTGTATCAGACTGCATTCCATGGTATAAACGAGCCGTGGGAAAAAAAAGTCTTTTGGCACTTCAGGTGTTAATGAACAAGCTTTTAATACAAAGTATTTTAGAGAAGCTTACATACTCTTTAAAGTGGTCTTATAAGATCCTAACTAGTACAAAACTATGCTGCTTGCAGCAGTTTTGAAGTTAAGTTCTATATTAACTACAGCTTTCACTGAAGATATTCTTCGAAAGATGCCATAATATCTCTCTGCAGATTCACATCAATTAGCCAAGCCATCTGCAAGAAAGCAAGTTAGTGTCTTTTCATAGCAATCAGACATTTATGAATACTATGGAGGTCATATATTTAATAAGGATTTAAGAAAAAACTATAAGGCATCTTCTAAAAAAATGTATGCCTTCTCTGTTATTACAAGTTTGAGTGTGCCTGCTGTTAAAGTCCTCTCATGAATTAAGAAGTGTTTATTCTAAAAAAGGTAGCAATTAAAAAGCAGTCATTACCTACACCAATAAATAGAGTTAGTTTTAAAAAGGTTCAGGTTTGATATTTCAGATCAGAACAGTATGACTAGCACTTTTCTTGACATGGAACATGTTAAAGAGGATAGACAGCTTGCAAGACTCAAGGTTTGAAACTATTTAGAAGGTATATATAATATTTTATATATATATAATATAAATATATAAATAGTATAAATATATATTTTAATATAAAATATATCTATCTAGAAGGCATAAATAACATTTTATTATTTACAATTTTAGTTTACCACACAATTTTTCTAAGCTTATAGGAGTAATAGGACCAAGCAGATAGTTTTTTCATAGTACATCACTTGAAAACATACTTTGAGTTTCCTATTTCATTTTCTGGACTAATTCTTCAGGTAGTGTAGTTCTGTTGTTTTCAATTATTCAGATCCTTTGAAGTTAGGACCTGGCTTAATATTTGTTTATTCTCTACTTGAGTTGAAAAAAAATCAGGTAGCAAGAGTCAGCAACTTACTGCTTCTTTCCTCCTGCGTTCTTGTTCCATTTTTCTAGCCAAGTTACGGTCTTGATCAAGAATATGTTGCTGAGCTTCGGGCAGTTGTTTGTTCTCGTGCATTTCTTTTTCAAGCTCACAGTCTGTCGCAGCCATGGCATCCAATCCTGTGCTTTCATGGCCTCTAAAGACATGAAAAGAAATCAGTGGAGGATAAAAATTGTCCTTTTTCTTCATAAGAACATTTTGCACCTGATAGAATTCTGCAAACAATTTAAATCAGTGCACAGCACTCAAGCCATGATTCTGTTCCACATGTTGTTCCATGGTAATTTCCCTTCATAAGATGTATGTGCCTGTAGTTGTTGGGCTATAGTAGGTTCAGGTTTCCTGTGTCCCATTTCCAATCTCTATGCATGTGGGATTTATAGACACGCTACACAAAACTTACATACACTGTCTTTGAAATTCTTAGTTTTCTGTTACTTTCTTGGCCCATAATATTTTTCTTCTACCTTCTTCCTCCTCAAGTAGGTATTTGAGGTATATTTCACTAACTTCAGGCAAACACCTGTAACGTCTTATTCCATAGAGCTACATGCCCGGTTTTCTCTTCAGAGACACCAGCTGAAGGTGCCTGGACTGCACTATATGTTGTAAACCAGGAGCGTACTCTTAAGTCTCTCAAATGCTCTGACTTGAGATAATAAGATATTAAATATTAAAATAATACACTCCAAAAAATTAACCTATTCTAATAGCAATGGGCAGGAGCAGGAGAATTTAGGAACCAGTTCAGACTTATCTTTCACAGGGTCAAATAGACAAGAAAAAAAATCAATACTACTGAAGAGGGAACTATTACAGAGCTTCCAAAAGGTGGCAAACAAAATTCAGGATATTATTGCAAAGCAGTAATTAGTAGGCTGTCACTCATCCCACTCAGCATAACCATATACCTCAGACTGGGATACACAAATGGGCACTCCCTAAAAGAGGGACTGCAAACAGGTAGGGAAGAATACTACAGCAGGGGCTTATGTAATATGCTTCTCTACAGCAATGCAAAGAACTCTGCTGCCAAAAGTGGTGTGCACTGGAACCCCTTTAGCCATGTTAACACCATGTTCTTGAAGACTAGAATATCCTATATCCCAGTAGGATAGCAGTAAGATGAGGATATTCCTGGCTACAGGTATAGGAGAAATAATATATTGAGGACAAATACGAATTCTAGTCATGACCAGAAGAATTGAGTGTTCTAGGGGACAAAAAAACTCCCATCCTAACACCCAAACAAAAATCAAACAATTTCCCCCCTCCCAGAAATCCAAAACCAAAACAGAAATCAAACTAACAACAACAATGAAAAAAGAAATTCCCAGGAAGTTTATTTGACTGCTGAAATAATACTGATTTGATGGGAAAAAGCTGCTTTTTACATTTTGGATGTACTGTTGTGCTTGGAGTGGTACAGCTCCATGACTTTGTCTGATATGTGGCCATTACCTAACCCAGAACACTTGTTCCTTAATAACTAACCCACCCAGTACCATACAAGCACAAAACAGAGTAATATTTAAACGTGTTACAAACCTTTTTTTTCCCTGTGGAATGTTTTGCAATTCCATCTCAGATTGCACCAGAGGCCTTTTTACCTCTGGCACTTGCCCACTCTTCTTTAACACTGCTTCTCTGAACTGTTTGAAGCTCTCAGCAGATGCTTTTATTGGAGCTGGAAGCTTCATTGTTTTACACAGGCTTATCCAGGAATCTATATTCTTAAATCCTGTATCCTGAAGGTGTTAGAAAAAGGAAAACACAGCAGAAGCAAAAATATGGTAAAACTACTAACATCCATTACCTGCTCAGTTCTTACATTAGCAAAAAATTTTTTGACTAGCTCTATTTGGAAATATCTACAACAAAATAGCCTTCCTTTTGCAGGACATTAGTGCAAATATAAAAGTCTGAACAGGCTTAGATATATTTTCTCATCCACTCTGAGATTCTTTAGCAATATGCTAAAAATTGTTAGTATTTATATCTATTCTTACACTTCAAGTCTGCCTCTCTTTTTTCATTTCAGAAAACAGGAATTCACAAGGCTGAGTTTACACAAGGTCCATTGACAATGTTTTAATACAGAAAACATCCACCTACTCTCTATATGTAATCCTTACATAGCAATAGTTTCGCATTAGGCTTGTGGGTTTTGTTTGTTTTAAATACCCATGTTACCCCATTTCCCCTGTGGCATTTTCTTCACAGCAGAAAACAGCATAAAAGCAGTATTATTAAGAAATCCTGCTTCTAGCAGAAGGTCATGTGTTTATGAAGGAAATACATATTTTTGGAATTGAATTCAATATGTTAGTTAATAGCTCTCTGAAAGCTAAGTGCCTAAAGAAAAATTCTAGAAATATTTTAGCTCAATAGATTATAGAGAAAATAGATTATAGTCCATTAGCTAAAATGATCTATTATTAGTAATTTTGATTTAATGTTTTCAAATAGCTAACTACCAGAGAAGAATTTAACAGATAAGAAAATTTCTCAGTTCTTCCACTTAACATAAACAAATATTTCTTAGCATACAGTTTAAGTTAACTTTTATAAATACATTTAGTCATTAAAAATACTTTGTCTTATTTCAGAACAGGTTTTTCAATAGTACCCAAGACTATATTCCACACTACTCTTATTTTTGTTACCAGATCAGCAAGGGAAAGCACACTAATAACTTGGATATAAGAACTAGATAATATTAAAACTAAATGCAACAAACCATATTTTTATATGACAACATGGATATGTTATTTTATATATGTCTCATGTACCTTCTGAAATGCCCAGAGTCTATACATTTGTTTGGTTTTAGCACTAAAAATCAGACAAATCTGTACAGATTATAACGGTGCCTGAGACCTATCATACACTAAATATTCTAATTGTAAAAGAACTGATTTTTAGAGAAGATCCTAAGTCAGGAAGTTACTCAGCCTAGTAAGTAAACTCGCCCTCCTCTCAAATAGAACTTGATCAACACTTACCTTTTTTGGAAGAAGTTCAGATTTTGGCTCTAGTATGTTTTTATCATTAGGTTTATTGTCAGGTGTATAATGACCTGATGGAAGAATAAAATAAGGCTTTTCACTCATGTTGATTTTATGGATATATTTCCCTCAAACTTAAATGATAAAACTTCAGTCATTCCAGGAATGACTTATAAACTTACACTGCAGTTTACTATTATTTGGTTCAGAATGACAGAAATTCTCCCAAACATTTCCTAAGATTATGTTGAACTTCTCTCCACTTTTGGGCAGGGAAAGGGATAGTTAGCTCAGCTATAGATGAGAAATTAACTCTTTGGTTGATTCTAGGAAAGGTCCCAGTGGAACGCCCAATAAGTTTGGTCAGAAAGTCTCAATGCAGCACTTTGCCACTTACCTCCTCCCCTTTTCCCCCCAACCCTCTTTCCCTTTGATTCCAGCATTATTTAAGGGTACCTCATTCATTATGTAAACTCATTTTGCCTAAAGCTCTCAACCCTATTTACTTTTTTGGTTTTTTTAAACAAAGCAAATAGGTCAGCCAGCAAAGGCTAGTCATCACATTTCCAGTAGCCTAGAGGATGCACAAAGGCTCCATGCTGTTACCTCTTTATTATTTGAGGGGAAAAAAAGCCTAAACACTTTTTCAAACTAGATATAAACATCACAGATATTTTATGTCATTCAGCAATGATCCTCTACTGCAGTTTGAGATGTTTCAGTAATTAAGTAAATGCTTAATAAGAAACTTAAGGTAACATGTTGGCATATTTTTATTATGCAAAGGAGAAGTCTCTGGATGCTTGGATCCAGAATTCTAAAGGCAAAGTATCAAACCCTCACTCAGTTTGTCATAAATGGTGTTTTCAGAAAGACCTCACAGCCTCAAAACTTTTTAATTGAAAACGATTAACTAAAGCCACAGATCAAGTGGAGCTGCTGCAAGTTCAAATAAAGGGAGGGGCAGTACATGCATGCATTGCTGTGTTAAGACCGTGAAAATGCTGAAGAGAACACCATGGAAAATTAAATCTCCAGTTTTAGAACTGCTTTAATACAATTCAAATAACTAGCATTATTCTTTGGTAAAAATTAAAGAGTTATTTAGTGAGCAGACTGTGCCTTTTAATTCATCTTTTTCAGAAGCTTGTTCTGTCCCCTGTCTAAACCTGTAGAAGTAGGCTACAGGGACAAGGGGTAAAGGAGAAACAAAACAATCATGTCTGGTAACACTGGACTTGCAGCAGGGATATTCAGTTCAATTCTTTAGTTTGAAAGATGTATGAAGTATAGAATGCAGCTTTCAGAGGGCCTATGTTCTTGTAATAATTGCAAGTTTGTTTCATGGTGGAAGCCTGTTTGACATTAATTTACTGTCAGACCCTTGTCACCAAAAGCCAGAGATAATAACTCAAAATACTCCATGAAGCTCCAGCAGAAGATATTTTAAAGTCCAGTGAAGTTCAACAAATTGAAGCATCAGTTTTCAGACTTCCTTCCTTTAGTACTATCCGTACTACTAAATTCCTACATCAAAAAGTAATTTGCTTTATACATTTTAACAGAGAACAAGAACCAAACATCCATTTAACTTTTTTTTTTTTAAAGCAGCAAATCAAAAAGAAAGAGCAAGGGAAAACATCACTCCCTCCATTATTCTGGATAATTACAGGTTGTAATTTGTTTGTACAGATTGTACAAACTGATTAATATACAAGTTCTCAGCATTTTATTTCTTTAAACTAGGTTCATATACATTTGTAACTTTGCGCTCCTGATATCAATTACAATTTTTATTATGACACTACATACTTTGTTTTTGACTTAAGGATATTGAATCAGCAGTTCTCACACTGGCCTTGTTTTGAAGTTTATTTGATCTGTCTAGATGTCTTGTTTGCTCAGCTTGTTTACTCCAGTCAGCGCTGTCAACCTGGGAGATTGTGTTGGATACCTAGAAGAGAAGCTAGACTTCAAAATATGTTCTTCAAAACGTGTCTTTAGCATATGTGGATTCTTATTATACAGCATCAGGATTAAAGGTTTAGAAGTTTAGAGCAGTAAGTTGGTACAGCACCAGCTCCTGTAAACAGCAGGGAAGAATTAGATTTCATTCATATTATGGTAACTGAAAGTAAGTTCATACATCAAGACTTTGGATTTCGAATCTGTTCTACTCAGCCATCCTGAGTGATGGAGTGGGCAGAGCATGAGAAACTGATACAAGGTCTTTAACCCTTAACACTGCACAATAGAACAAAGTTGTCATAAAGCCAGTTGCTACACTCTGGCTTGTGGATCAGTCAACTGTGATCTTCAGTTCAGTTGTATTTTTTCCTCTGTGCAGTAATCCCTTGAACTGAGGAAGGTGTTGCAGAAACCTGAGTCATAATATACACTCCTTGCTATGTTGGACAGTGGACGCCAATGGGAAAGGGTGAGCTGCTTTTCTTCCTTACTTACAGGATACATTCTTGTGTTCCTAAATTCAAGAGGTGGTTTATATTAATTTCTGAAAACAAAGGCTAGTACAGCCTTGCTAAAGCAGGTAAATTTTCAACCATGTTGAGAAAGACCATTAAACACCTTAAGATAGAAGAGATCATGCTGCAGTAACATCGATAACTCCCTTTGTTACACAGAGGTCCTTCTAACCAGGATAGTCTCCAAGAACATAGTGAGATAGAAATTAACAGTGACTAAATATTTCACAACCTCATCTAGACCCTGAAAGCCCCAGTTTCCATAGCTTTAGGAAAAGGAATAAAAAGCAACACACTTTTCCAGTATAGCCTCTAGAGCCTTCATAGTATTACTGAGTTTGTGAAATTGATATTTCTAGAAAAACATCTGTTACAAGCTGCCTGTCTGTTTTGTGAAGCTGTAGGTTTACAGGGTGGACTTTTAACCTGTAAGCATGCAAGGATTACTTAAGTCCAAGCTATAGCCCTAAAAAGAAATAAAATAAGCTTTATAGTACACCATAAACTTGATTGGCCAAACTTTCCTTTTGTGTTGCAGCCAACAGACAATGAAGTAACGCCCTGTTAAAGGATAAGAATCACTTTGTTAGTAGAGTTTTAGAAAACTTTTGTTCTAAACCTGAAATGGTCTTTGTCACATCACATTCAAGCCTGAAGTACTATATTATATCTTATTTAAAGGAGTAAGAACATGCTTTAAAGACATTATTTGAAATGAATTCATTGGAGAGAAGCACATATTCACCTCTGGAAGAGCATGTCTGCACTGAGTGACAAAAGACTGATTTGTCTTTGGAGTACTCTGAGGAGTTTGCCGGTCTGGGGCATCATACGGAACACAAACAGCTGAGATTACACCTGAGAAAGAAGTAGAGTATGATTTTCCCCTATCATACAAAGTGCAGTCCTACATCTCAAAATTAGGTCACTGTTTAGATCTGTGGATTAACTTAGTATGAAGATATGTATGCTAGCTGCACAATTTAAGAGTTATTTTTAATCAGATTTTAATTGATTTCTCAGTTAATCAGCTACAAGCTCAAGCTGTCTTTTACCAAAACCTCAGAAGTGTCTGATGTTATTAAACCTTTTGAAATGAGGGAGGGAAAAGAAAAGCTCCTTGGATCAAGTTCCTAAGCAACTTCATGTATTTGATACGTTTAGACAACAGCAATCAATTTAGAGGACCTACAGCACCAAGTCTTAAATTCAGCTAATAGGCATTTCAGACCTGACCTTGAGTAGTGGTGATGGGTTTAAGCATCTAATTCCTGCCTTAAGGTGTTCAGCACTTCCTGTAACTCTAGGTTCATTAAAGTGTCCTTTTCCATCTGAACACCTCCTCCTGTTTGAATACTACTCTGTCCCACCACAATCTGAAACTCTAGCCAATCCTCAGTGCTGCCATGCTTTAATTTACATCATGCTCTTTGCAATCCGTACCCTGCAAGAATTTTTTCTCATGTCCACTTGATAGCCTCCAAAATTCCAAGAATAAACTTCTTGGGCATTGCAAGCATCCTGGCACCCATTCTTCCCTCGGCAGTCAAATATAACCATAAAGGTGTTACCTGAAGGAGAGAAGGCATTTTGTTCTGGTGGCTTAAGTGATCTGTTCTGTAAAGGCTGGAGCCTCTGCTGTACATTGGGAGGTGGCTGCTGCAGCTCAGATGATCCATGATTTTGCAAGCTACTAGTAACAGATGAGTGCTGTGCTTGCAGAACAGCATTGCAGGATGTCCTCTGTAAACAAAGTGGTATTCTCTATAAAGAGGTTATGGTAGTTAATACAGCCAAATCTTCAAATCTTTTTAATAGTGTTTTGATCCCCTTTCCCCACCACTGCTCCCATTTCCACTGTTTATCAGACTCAGTAGTCCTTGTATTGTGATACTTATCCAGCATTTTTTTAAGAGTTTAGACGACAAAGAGACGTGAGGTAAAATGCACTTACTATCTTGGTTGACAGATACAGAAAACCCCTAAGAACAAAATGTAATGTGAGGATTTGAAGTGTGATGTTTGTTGTTACTCAGAAAGTCAGTTAGGGGCTGTTACAACTGACCAAGCTGAAGCTTATTTCTCAGATCCTGTTTTTTCAAGTTTATTGCTGTCATTCTGTCACTGCAGAGGCTGCTCTTCTTAAGCAAAAAAAGTGTGTTGCATAACTCCTCTTCTCAGTCTTTGCTTATGAAGATGTAGAAGGAGCAGCTGAATAATAACTTTGCAGCCTACTTTCCTGTACTTTAAGGGAAAGCAAACCTATTGCAAAAAGAATGAAGGCTTTGCCGTGATCTTGCTTTGAAATTCAAGGTCTGTCTTTGGCAGCTTGAAGGCAAATTGTAAAAGGCAGTTAACCCTGACAAGAGCAGATCAACGTAAGAGGCATTAAAAATTATTTCTGGATAAAACTGCTGATGGCTATAATACCATAATAATAAGCAATATTAAAGTATCCTGAAAATAAGTGATATATTGTACAATTTATTTATTTTCAGATGTAGAAGTGAGGTTGTTCATAGATAAAGAAAAAACATTTAAGTGAGGCTTGCATTGTTTATTGGCTCATGTATACTCAAAGATCAATTTGGAGAGGATTTGACTTTTTTAGGGGTGTGTGGGCAGCATTCTCCCCCTCTCTTTCACCCTATACATAATGACCACAAGGATTATAAAAGGTAAAAGCCTCAGGAGTTCTCCCATGACATCAGTTTACATACAGATGCATAAACTATTTTAAAAAAACCAGCAGATTTGACATCTTCATATAACTCAGTCCTACAGAACAAATAACATTCAAGCCATATTCATTATTTCCTGATAAAGTTGTGTAATTTCCAATACTATTGTATGTTAAATTTGTTTAGGGCAAAAATGTTACATCCATTCCAGTCAGTTTACCTTAGACTTTTCCATAGAAGCTGGACAGTTCTGCCTGGCTCCGGTTTGTTTTGAACAGGTTTCTGTAGCTGTAAATACAGTGAGGTGGGCAGAAAGAGGAGGATGGAAAAAGCCAAATCAGTCATTCACATATGTTACATTATTCACATATACAAGCTGTGAGTTGCAGTTGTACCCAGAGAGCCAAACCTCACAGTGAAAGGAACATTCTTATCTTGAATACTTAGCTTGATGCATTTAGAGAACTTCTCCCAGATATAAAAACACCACAAAGATTCCTGTGGGATCAAGGTCTTTGCTGCCATTGACTTCACTGTATTTGCTTCCCCACACTACAGAGGGTTGAGCATTCATCTCACCTTATACCTCGCACAGATATCTACATTGTAGACCTCCAGTTTGGCAGATCTATTCTGCCCTAGAAAACTAAAGAGAGTTTTGTATACAAACTTGAGACAGCTTAAGCACCAGGGTGGACTTTGGCTCTATAGTCAGTGCTGTAGGCATTTGTGTTTCTCAGCTTAGGGACTAAGTCTTACCCTAGGGTAAGGCATCTTTTATACTGCAGACCAGAAGATGAAAGTAAAGTGAATCACACTTTCAAAACCAAATCAAAACTACAAGAGTAAGCTATAGCTCAATGGTCAAGTGTCCAGGCTGGATACCCAGACCTTTTGCTAGCTTATTTTGGTCTCTGAAGATTTTCACTGGTAAGTTGAATGGATGTTGTAGTGGGGTTCGTTTGTTTTGTCCTTGGTTTTTGTTTTGTTTTTATCTAGAAACTCAGTATTAAGACATTGATTTAGCAGCACTGCAATTGAGCCTTCAAAACAGAGCAAACCTACAAGGATAACTAAAATCCTTGGTAAGCATGTGGAACAGTAAATGCTAAACAAGAGGGCAGATGTTTTGCCTACAGACACAAAAGTAAGCTTTCTAACCTGATTCAGAGTCACTGCTATCTGAGGAGCTAGAACCACTGCTAGTGCTGCTGCCAGAATCTGAGGAGCTGCTGCTGTCACTCAGTCTGCTTGGTCCAGTACTGGACTCAGTGTTGTTTTCAACTGCAGGAGAAAAAGAAAGAATTCAGAACCACTGGCAGTGGAGCATTCTTCATAGGCAAGACTGGGATCAACCTTGTTAGGCCTGTTCTCCCGTGTAACAGTTCATCTTATTCCACTTCCTTGTACACTGTCCATTTAGCAGTAGACTTGAGAAAAAAAGGCCTCCCTCTACAGAGGAGAGAAGGGGGATTTCCCAGCAGCATTCCCAGTTGAATGACTGAAATATCCTCAAGTAAATTAAAACTATGCTGTTTTATGACACAATTCAAGCAATTTTCCCCCATAAGATTTCCTGCTGTTAAGTGACTGTTTATGTACTTGTTGCTGTTGCTAGACTTGCATGCTGAGGTCTTTATCTACAGCCAACTCTTCTTTCCCAAGCCATGTGTACTCCAGAATTGCCATCTTTTGCCACCTCCCCACCATCTACTTAGTATCTGCAGGGTTGATTTAACTCAGCTTATAGGGATTTTGCAGTCAAAGCTTTTTCCAAGTTGTTGCTCTGATGGAAGCTTTGCAAATGAGAAGTTACATGGATGCCTGTTTCCCTGGACACGAGTCTTTGTTAAATGCCAGATTAAGCTCTCGTAAACAAGCTAGATGCCAGTTGTGAAGATTCCCTAGCCTGCCTCTTCCCTCTCCACACTACATATAGTTCCCAATTGGTTTCAGCTGCTTCTTCAGGCTTTTCTTTTTAAAGTGTTTTCAATCCATTATGTATACCAGACAGGAAGACCTGACTGAGCTAATGCTAATGCTGGATGCAAGCCTGTATCTTACAAGGATGCTTCCATCATTTTGGCTAACTGGTTTTACACAGGAGCTAAATAGATATCCAATGGAGGGCAATAATAGCACTCAGTGGTTTAATGAGGAACAGCTTGACCTATAATAGTAGCATCAGCTGCATTGATCCATTCTCAGCCCCTGATGAGAACCACTAGTACAGTTCAAGTATGTACTAAATTTCTGGCTTTGATCTCAAAACTCATTGCCTGAAAAACTGAATTGATTCTCCTAGGATACTTCCTTAAGTCTAAGGTAACACAGACACCTGTCACTGACACAGAAATTTTGCTAGTGTGACAGCTAGTGAGACTGCCACCTAACAAGCATGACTAGAGTTGGTTATTCTTGAGTCCCTAAACTATAGAAAGTGAATTATGAACAAAGAGACTGTGACACTCCCCACCATGTTTTCATATGTCAGCATAAAGGAGTTGTTCAGTGTTGCTTAAGTTCTGAAGCCATTCCCACCTTTACCTGTAATGAAGTATTAGGTGCAATAATAAGGAAGATGCTTTAGACAGGACAAGTAACTGGCCAAATTTGCTGCTGTGACTCCAGCTCACTCAACGTAGGAAGAATCCTAAGACTAGCAATGGGAAGTTTAAGACCCCAGCTATTCTGAGGAGAAAGTCCTCAGCTGCATAACAGCACTTAAGCCCAAGGGAAGAATTCCATTTTAAGCTATTTCCATTCCAAATGAGTAAAAGAGCCACATTACACTTGATGTTCTTCTTTGGGTTTAGTTGACCATTGACATCCAGTAGTCTCTTCTCTAACTCTTGTTTCCTCTCAGAATTAAGTTGCTCTTTTGACTTCGTTGGTTTTTTAGCTGCATGTGAAACAGAAGTTAACATGGAAGCAAACAAGAAAACAAATCTAGTGGGGTTTTTTTTAAGTATAATTTCTACTACATACCCTGCTGCTTTCTTTGTCTCTTCCTCAAGCAGGTTGCCACGTATTTCTCTAGTTCTCTGAGTGTTGAGGCATTTAAAGTTTCAAAGTCTATTTCTATCTCATCAGGGTTGGAGTTCCTCAGTGCAGGTTCTCTTGACTGTATTATATGGACTACTTTCCCAAGCTTATCTCCAGGGAGTTTATTTATGTCCAAACTCAACTGTCGTTTTTCATCATAATTCATAGGCTTGGCAGCATCTTCATCTTCTGATTTATGTGCCAACAAGACCTGCTGCATGGTTTTCTTTGATAGACTGCAGGAAAAAAAATATACTGCAGTAACAACAGTTTGAAATAATTAGACACCCACACAAATCCCTCACACTTACATGTTTAAAGAGAGTTTTTTCTTAGATTTCTTCTTGTGTTGCAGATTTTTCTTCTTTTGAATCAAGCTTTTTATTTTAGCTTTTTCCTTGTTCTTTCTTTTCTCACTTTTAGCCTTCCCTTTTTTCTTTTCTGGTCTAGATAAACATGCTTTGGTCAAAACCCACAACTGCTGGTGAAGAGCTTTAAGCTATCAAAAGAAAGAAAAAAAAAAGCTGATAATCTTGGGCAACATAGAAGGAACAATAAACTGGTCGTAAATATCACAGGATATTTGTGGCAGCTGAGTGATATTAATAGAATGTCTGCTTTCCAAATGAGATTTATTTTCCAAACATCTTACTATATTGTAGCTTAGTCACAGACTATCCACCTAGAAGATATAGGGCTACTTATTTTATGCAGACATTTCTAGCAGTATGTGTTTTCTAGCATTCTGTCAAGAGTGAAAAAAGAAAAAAAGGGAAAAAGAAAAAAACCCAAAAAAATCACTCTAGGAGCTTCCAGCATCGTCTCTTTAATTTCAAGCACTTGGGATGCACATAAGTGCCTTATTAGGTTCTATTTCTTACAGCACTGACAAATTAGGCTAGTGGGACTGGGCTCATGCATCTTAGTTTGCAATATAAGATGGCTAGTTAGGACATACTAGGAATTTCAGAGAAAAACTTAACACAGCTTTGTTTAAGTCTCAGGAATTAGAATTCAGACATACCAAACTACTGTAGCAGAGGCTGGCTTGTACACTTGCTTATCCTCCTGCCTACACTCCTAAATTGATGATTTATCTGCTCATTTGACAAGTACTGAAAACTGTCCCTTATTTGACAAGCAGAACAAATGCTAATTTTCCCAGAGTTTTCAGATACAAAAGCAACAGGTGAAAAGATTATGTTCAAGCAGAAACAAGACCCATCCCACTCTTTATGAAGCATGGCTTTGCTTCACTGGTTAGCATGAAATTCCTTCTGTTCCCTCATACTGAGCTTTCTGAAGTAGAAAAAAATGGCTTGCTTTTGTGTGGCTCAAGAGAGACAGAGGGTAAGAACAGAGCTCTTCAGCCATATGAAAGAAATGCCCCTGTTGGAAGAATATGCCACTAAGCTACGTGTGGAGTGTCTGCAGGCTCCCATCATACCACAGGAACAGTTTCATTTTTTAAAAAGTTTGAGAGTCATCTGAAGAAGTGGTAGGCAAGAGTAGTAGAACAATTATTCACTAAACCCACTTTGCATTTACTGAGGCACTATTCTTAACTTTTGATGGTGCTTCCAAAGAGGAAATAAATTACTAGAATCTCTTAAAACTGATTTTTGGTGCTAAGCCTTAGAATGGACAAATCAAAGTGGTAGTGTCAGAGAGATCTTAAGTCATGCACATGAAGTACTAATGCTCACTTGCTCCTGAAGCTTTGCAAGGTGCACTCTTTTTTCCTCTTCAGAGTCTTCAGATGATTTTTCTTCTGAAGAGTCATCATTACTACTTTCACTGGAATAAGCTTCTTTCATTTCTCTCACAGGCTGTGGCAGATGAGCACTTGCAACAGGTTCATCAGGAATTTTGGCGAAGTGCATTTCAAAAACATCCTGAAGAGTTAGGTTTGGGAACAGCATACTTTTCAGATTTCTAAAAGCCTTATGAAGTTACTACTTGTACATAGCAACATACATACTACTTGTACATAGCAACACAGTCGTTCAATAACATTTGTAGATTCTACATCAGGGCATGAAATGACCTACTCTTTTTTCAAGTCTGACTTAAGAGAGAACTCACCTGAAGTTTTCTTGCCATGGCAACTATTTCATGATCTGGAGAATTATGTTTGTAGCAGCTCATGAACATTAATCTAACATCTGTAGCAAATTCTTGTATATCACTATATTCAAAGTTATCCATTTTCTTCTAGAGAAAAAGAAAAATAATGCATGTTTAGTAGAGAGCATTACCATGAACTGGCACGAAAAGAGAAGGTTACAAGAATTCTGACACACAGATTCAGGTTCAACTTGTATCAAGACAGTAAATATTGTAAAAATAATTATGGGAAGACCTGCTTCTCACTTTAACATTGTCCCTTTAACAAAGATTTTTTTTCTCTTTTAAACAGATTTAATAATTGTAGTTGCTGGAAGGACTTTGTAGTACTGGTTTCAGCACCAGGTTAAGACAACAATATTTGAGTGACTTTATTTGGTTATGTCCTCAGCACCTGTTTTTCATTCTAAGTATGGTATTTACACAAAGCTTCTTCCATAATAGCAGAGTTCTAAGGGGCTAGAAATTGGGAAATAACCTTTATATTGTGCAAGCCAGTTTTCAAGGTAATTCAGCAAACTACTTAAATTCAACCCCCTCTCCCTCCCCCCCCCAAAAAAAAAAAGAGAGAAAGTGGAGCTTAACTGGGCTATCCTTTAACCCCATAGATATATGCCCAGTGTTCACAGAACACTGTCCACATATCTCCATCTAGAAGGGTCGCTTCTCACAAAAAAGGTGAAAAGTGACACATAAATATCCAGTGTTGAGGTTTCATGGCACTTCACCAAGGATACTGAGATTCAGAGAGAAGCAGAAGTTGACATAATAGAATTGCATTTTGTTTTACAGGGCATTAACAACAGCACTGTATGTACAAACAGAGGTGTTTAACATACAGCCTGCTTGGAAGGGTTTCATAATTCCCTCACTCCTTATATTAACTTGTTCACTGGGTAAGTAAATTAGCCACTATGTGCAGAGTCACAACGAGACTTAAACTTTCTTCAGTGACCTGTGGCTAAGTTGGAGACACGTAAGTATCTGGATTCTGTGCCCATTTTTTCTTTCAAAGGAGAAGCAGCTTTCATGACACCTTTTCAGCTAACACATCTAAAATCTTGTAATTGCACAAGTTATTCAAGCAAGCACACAAACAGTCTAATTGCCCCAGAAACACACTTACTTTAATGGTTCTTAGGTCTGTAGGACATTTGGCAATGCCTTGGTTCTCACCAGTGGAGAAAGATGCCCCATCTACAGGTTTTAAGAAAGGCCACGCGTATGCTGCATGTTTCTTTGAAAACATTTCTTTAAGTATTGCATTACAGTGTTTTAATTTTTCTGACAACTGAATCTTTTTAATAATTCCAGGTGACTGTTGAGAATGTGGCAAGGATCTCTTCAGAAGCTTATTTGTTACCATATGTTCATTTTCACCTCTGCATGCTTTAACAGCTTTTCTTTCATTAAACATAGCAGAAAATTCACCACTTGCTGTGACTATTGAAGTAGTAGGAGTTGTAGTGTCAGCCTTCCTTTTCACACCTTTTTTTGCCTAGGAAAAGAAAAAATATACAGTTGTCCACAGCAGTGAGAGAATGGTCAGTTTTCAGACTATACACACACACAAAAAGAATAATCTAAAAAATGTCAGAGCTTTGACAGCTATTGAAGTCAGAGCAGGATGTGGCACTTCTACAAGTTTAGACTGAAAACCTACAAGTTATTACAAGATCAGCACACCAAGCTCAACCTTAGATTTAAAGGAAAGAATGGGATGTACTGCAGGTCAGGTTGTGGTCAGTTTTTAGCCATTCAAGAGGATTCCAGGAAGCTGGTAGGTTATGAAGTTACCCACAAGCTGACTGCAACACAAAGGGGAAAACTACTGCTATTTATTTTAGGCCCGGTTGCGGGCTTTGTGTACAAGGTTTATTTTTCTTTAACCTGGGTAGTATTTGGTTTGGAAGCAATACAATATGTGCTTTGTCATTGGTGTTCAGACTCTTCTTGAGTGAAGCGTATACACTGTAGGAGCGGCTGCCACAGGTGCCTATTCCTCTTTGGGACAGCAAAACAAAAACAAGTCAATACAAGAGAGTTTTTCTGATGGAAGTGTCCGATGTTCCCATTAAGATTGCAGTTAACAAGAATTTGCTTTTGTGAGCTACAGACATCTTCCAGACTAATTACCCAATGTTCAAGCAAACATGCTGTTTTTGGAGAATCAAGCATTTGATTTACATTGAAAACATGAGAATTATTAAATAGAGCTTTATTTTAGTACTCAAACCATTATCCTCAAAGTAGCCTCATTATTTCTTCAAGGAAAGAACAGTTTCCTGCATCAAGATAAAGCCTGCAGAAGTATAGTAATACTCTTCAAAAATGACCATTTTAAAGTTCATTTTGTTTCTTTGAGAACAACATTTTAAAACCACATTTATAAGAAAAGATGTACCAAGCAGTCATCCCAATTTCCGCTTAGTTTCTAGAATTAGTACTGGCCCAGTTATTTAGCAGAGACCTAGAAGACTTAATAGAGATTTCTTACTGTCTTCTATCACAATAGAAGTTTTGAAAAGATATCGCTCCTTAGGTTTTGCTGTTAATGCCTGAAGGAGCAATTTCAATATCTTTCTTTCTGAAGGTTATTTGAGGAAACTTACTTTTATTATAGGGACTGCAGCTGGCATTAAAGCAGTTGGCTGGGCTGCAGACAAAGGAGCCGGTGGAATCTGCTGTCGCTCTTGAGTCATCACTGGAGGCCGCTCACAACTTTCAGCTTGTGTCTGATTTGTGCTTTGTTCATTTGAAGTCCCAGGGATGGGCTGCTGTGTTTCTGGTTATTTTAATACAGGAAATTTTAAAAGTTAGGTCTTAAATGTTGCAGTTAATTTCTTTCATGGTCAAATTGAACAGTTGTCAGCAAAACCACTCTTCCACACACAAGTGGTACAAATAAATACAAACAAGAGCAGTTGTTATTTATAGCAACATTGATATCCTCCTCAGCACCATTAGGGCCTCAGCTAGAATATTGTACCAAGATCCACATTATTTGGCTTCAAGAAAGCTGTGGATTAACCTCAGACAAGAGATTAAAAAGGCATCACACTATATGCTGTACGTTGTAAAAATATTCTTGCCAAGAAGAGAATTAAGTTCTTTTCTACAAACTCGTTAAAGACTGGGCAGCAAAGGGTGCAAGCTGCATCACAAAGGTTCGAGTTTCCTAAGCACAGCTAATACCTGCATATATGGCTAAGCAGTATTACAGCCCTCCACCACTGATCTGAGAACAGTTTAGACCAATGTTTTCCTGTATTTGCTTTGGCTGGTTAGATTACTAATGTGTTTTCCAGCTGTTATTCTGTTTAGTTCCCATAGATGTTCACACCTATTAGTTTATATAACACAACACTGAGCAGCCCTATGACATTTTCTGAAATGGAAGTCGGTTGCCTTTTTTAAAAAATGTAAGTCTTCTAAAGCCTTATAGCAGTATTCTTGCTTGTCTGATTGTTCTTGAAAGAATAGAAAATACCCCAGCTGGTCAAGAGTTGAGTTGTGACGAAGAGGATTCCCTGTTTCCAGCTTTTGCTTGTTTGGTATGTTAACAATTCAGCATAAAACACAGGCCTTACCTTCTGGCTTCTTTCCTTTTTTTTTTCCTTTATTGAGACTCACTAGTGTTTCTTCTGGTGGCATTTGGGCTATTTTCTGCATAAAGACTTTTTCTAGTTCTTCAGCCATAAATACAATGTCATCACCTGGCTGCAAAATACGGTCAGTAACACTCAGTAAAGGAAAGACTGCAGTAGTGAGGGCTACCTCATAAAATAACCAGACTACAGAATCCTGCTCCAACAGATTGAAGAAAGCCACCAGTACCAGAGAGTTCTAGAAGCTCTTGCCATCCCTGCCCCCACATTTCACTTTAAAACAAATTGCTTCACTATTGAAATACTTTTTCTCCCACTATCGCATTGCACAGTCCTTTTTTCC
The DNA here is from genome assembly GCF_009829145.1 of Chiroxiphia lanceolata. Taxonomy (NCBI): domain Eukaryota; kingdom Metazoa; phylum Chordata; class Aves; order Passeriformes; family Pipridae; genus Chiroxiphia; species Chiroxiphia lanceolata. The sequence goes on along the minus strand of NC_045645.1, from coordinate 16,827,048 downwards.
ATCCCCATACATCTACAGCAAAGGGAAAAGGGGGCAGATCTTCAACTCCCTTATTTACTACTATGTCCTGAAGAAAGTTGTTGAAGCTCAAAGATACTGAGACACAGCCAACAAACATCCAAGCACAGGGAGATGCTCACACTTCATTGGGTTAAACTTATGGGAGGAACAGAGCATGGTTGCTAGTGTTCAACTTGAACAGGAGTTACACAGCACTTGCAGATTGAGCTGCACAGCTATAACCCAGAGATTGTGGAGGTGTAATCCTTGTTCAACATTCAGTTGTTGCAACAGCAAGGGAGACTTTACTTACATGCCTTCAGTCGATCCTAGCAAAAAAGCCTCCTCTCCTTTCAGAGAAAATAGTTTAAAAAAAAAAAATCATGAAGACATTGACTTAGTGCAAGTTCTAATAACCATTTGCTTGGTTTAGACTTGTTTGGATTGTTCAATAGAATCAGTTACTGGTGAGAGGCTGTGTTTCACATACCTTGTTATACATGTAGCAATTCAAGAACATAGTTTTAAAGTCTTCGATGCATTCTGCAGCTTTTGTATAGTAATTGTGTTCCAGACGCTTTTTTATGGTGCCTAAGTCCATAGGCTTTTTTATAATACTGTAATAATCCTGTGGTATTGAAAGAATAAGTCACCAAACAGGTACCTTAATATTAGGACATGAAGATTTTTACACATTTATCTATGAAAGTTGAATTGCGAGAGAGGAGAATTGCATTATGTTAGAAGCAATATTTTATGTAAAAGAAACTTTCCCCAGTAGCCATAGGTACCAAAAAAGTGGTCAGGAACTCTTCACCTTATATTTCCTCCTTGTTCTTCCATATAACATACACTATTGAAAGCCCCAAAGAATATTTATTTCAATAGAATCCAGAGCTCTCCTGGTAGTAATACTTATGAAAAGTATACACACTTCTCATTTGTTATCTCAAAGCCATTTGCCTGAAGTAGCACTCTAGTTTACAGAACAGTGGAAAAAGAAGCCAAAGACAAACTTGGACAGAGACAAAGTCTCAGTCACTAACAGAAAAGCTGCCAAGTTTTCACAATTGCTGTCCAAATAATTTATTGCCTGGGTTATACTAGCTCTCCTCTCAGGGTTAGTCTAGTGAACATGTGGCAATGACTGAAAGGCAGCTGGAATGTGAACTATTGTGATTATTTTAGTAGCATGGCTAAAAGCTTGTGGGTAAGAACATGAGGCTAATTCCCTTATGGTGCATTTAAGAAACTGAAACAGAAATATCCCCACTAAGTTCACATACACTTTGTAATTGTGTGAAGTTACTACTACTCCAAGAGTGTTCTAAAGCTGTCCTACAATCTGTGTTAGTAAAATAAAAAAGCTAAATACATTATAGTGTAGACTATTGAATTTACCAAAACAACACTAAGAAAGTTTTTAAATAATGCAGCTAATAATTATTGTCCATTCTGCCATTAGATGATTCTAGTATCTGGGGGAGAGAGGCAAATGGGGCAAATACTTTATTGTCCTTGCCATGGAGCCAGACATTTGCTTGTTCTTGTGCAATGGTTGAACTAACACATACTCCTAGAAGTCAAGAGGCTGCCTTAGAAATCCAGAGAGGCAGAACTGGCCTGAAGCCAGCTGCAAATGTTGCTACAGCTCTGATGGAATGACCCTTAATATTAACCTTAACTGACAGCTCCTTCCAAGAAGGAAAAAGGGTAAGAAAAGACACAGGAAGATAGTCACTTTGTGCTTTTGTACAAAGTGACCAAATGAGTTTGTCACAAGAAAACAGCCATAGATAAAGGCTTTTGTCTGCTCTGAACAGAACAAATGATTTTGTACAATTAGTCTTGGAAATATAAGAGAACTAAATATGAATGCTTAAGCTGGTGGAGAGGAAAAAAGAAAACAATAAAAGGAAACATGTCATGGTTTTATTTAACACCTTTCTACTTATCTACCAAGAGTGGTATCTTCCAGGTCATTGAAATACCATTGTGTCAATAACCTATGTTTTCATTTGACTGAAAAACATCCAAAACTGGAGTCTAAAGATACCTGAATTAAAACAATTTATCACAAGACATTATACACATGCACTTTATTACAATTAAGTTTTAACAAAAATAAAACCTACGCGGCAACACAAAACAAGAATTTACTATCATATCTATTTCCTAGAAGGATGGTCTACTACTGTGGTATTATAACAATCATCTCTCTTCTTTTTTCCCCTATTTTTACAGGGACATTTAATTCCTCTGGAAACTTCAGAGCAAAAGGATTTGAAATTAACAAATACTGCAAGTGTAATGACTTCTATGCATCAAAATGGATCCAGACTTGCCTATTACTTCAGGGTCAGTCAGGTCTGTTTTCCCATCATAAAGTATTTGACATTGAGGCTGCCTCATATTAAAAATAAAAACCTCAAAGGCAAAAGAAAATACTCACCATATTCAGTGTTAATAAATGTCTAAACCAGAAGACAAGACAGATAACACCAATATCCAGAAACTCAGAGGCTTATCTAAGCATTATTATTATCATCCCTTCAAAATACAGATTTTCTAGCCTCAGTACAGAACACAAATTAGAAAAAATGCAACATTTCTCTAGAAAGAAAACAATTTTCTAGACAGCAGTTCAAATGCAAAAGTAGTCTTCCATAACCTGTTGCATCAGAAAAAAAGCTGTTTTCAACTAACATTAATTCAAAACTCCTCTAAATATTTTACTTATTAATACTCTTATTCCAAAATGGTTCTTACAGGAAGATTCAGTGCTGCTGCATCCACAGGCTGGTGAAATGGCCAGGAATAGTTGTGTCTCCACACAGCTTTCATGACCACCCTCCGTAAGTACTGGAGCTGGTTTGTCTGACAACCACTACTTTTGTTATTTAGGTATTCTGGTGGAGGAGGGTTAATTATAATGGAATGGTGCTGACTTGGAACAGACATCTTTAGTGAGTTCATATATCCACTTGTTCAAAGATCATTATGCATCACACCTGAGGGGAAAAAAAAGACAGAAGTATTCCGTGAAGAACATCTGGATTTAATGGCGCTTACATGTTCCCTTCTGTTTGTAGAATGTCAGTACTGTAGCTACAGGCATACCTTCATGTTCTAAGCAAGGCATGTGTTTTACAAAAGTACATATTTGGATATACTGCACCCCTAGAATCTAGAAATACATCCTAGCTTTCTGCTAAGAAAAACTGATAGCCTGCTTTTCATCATGCTAATGAAGTATGTAACGAGTTTCAGAAAAGGTCATTATAAAGTAGAAAGCTACTGTTATCAACACACTGCTAGAATAGTATCTATGGCCCAATCTTACACAAACTGTAACATCTCATCAGATATTGCATATCACACATCTTATGTTTTCATTTGTTCTTTATTTCAGCATTCAAAAGCATACTTTAAACAGCTCCTGAAGCTAAAGAGACATTCCAATTTCTCCCCATGTGTGTGGGCAACAGTTTGGGTTGGAAGGGACCTTTTAAATATCTAGTCCAACCCTTCTACCATGGGCAGGGACCCATTCCAATAGACCAGGTTGGTCAAAGCCCCATCCAGCCTATCCTTGAATACCTTGAGGAATGGGACATCCACAGCTTCTCTGAGCAACCTGTTCCAGTGCCTCATCACCCTCACAGTGAAGCATTTCCTTGTCATATCCAATGTAAACCTACTGCCTTTCAGTTTAAAGTCATCCCCCCTGTTCTATCACTACATGCCCTTGTAAAAAGTCCCTCTCAGTTCTCTTGTAGCCCCTTTAGGTACTGGAAGGGGCTCTAAAGTCCCCCCAGAGCCTTCTCTTCTCCAGGCTGAACAATACGAATTTTATCAGCCTTTCTTCATAGGAGAGGCCTTTCTTCTCTCGAATTATCTCATGACTCTTCTCTGAACTTGCTCCAACAGGTTTATGTCATTCCTGCACTGAGGACCCTAGAGATGGAAGCAGTACTCTAGGTGGAACAGAGGGGCAGAATCACTTCCCCTGACCTACTGGCTACACTTCTTAGTTCACTGTAGTCATTTACAGAATGCAGATGTCTTTCCTTGAACAGTACTGCCAACAAGGTAAAAGCTCTCTTTTCTTCTTAAATAAGGAAAATGTATCAAACCTGAGTCTTTAATATCAGGAACAGTTCTGGACTACCAGCCAGCATACCTACATAGGACACTACATCAATAATAAATGCAGTACAAGATCAGATTGTTTTGAGGTCCACAATAAATCAGGTATCAAAACTATTGCTATTTTTCCTAGTACTGCTTTTGCAAAGGTAGTTGATACTTTGACCACTCATTTGTACTTTCCACTGGAGATGTCCACAAGAGGGAACCCAGCCAAGCTGGGGTACTGAGAACAGCCTGATTGGCCTTGTCCTTCCAGTCAGTGCAGAGCCCTGCTTGCCCCCTGGCACAAGCCAGTGACAAAGTCACCAGGCACCTTCTGTTGATGCAGTACCACAGTTAAGTATTCATATTGCTCTCCCTCTGTGCAAGCAACATCTTTCTGTTTACATTTAGAGTTCACATACCTTGGAAAATAGCAACACCTGCCTGACACGAAGAATGAGTGCAAATGTAATTTCTATTACTAAGTACACCACCTCAGGCTCTGCGTGTCTTTTATTCAGATGGAGACACACACATCTAATTTCTTGAAAAGTTTGTAAATTCGTACATTAGAGTCTAGAAAAAAAAGCACAAAGAGTGCCCAAGGAAACCAGGAGACTAAAGTTTTGTACATAACACAGTCTTACACCTAGATGCTTAGCTTTTATAACCTTAACTTATGTCGTGGAAATCAACTTCCATGCCAATAAGAGAGCTAAGACTGTATCTTCTGAAGGACAGACAAAAGTTTGTGTTTTGGTCAATCCCTCCGTCTCCCCTTCTCCCTAATCACATAACACTCCTTCCTATCTTAAAATAAAACCTGTGTTTGCACGCTAAAGCAAAAGTGTGATCAGATTCCAGCTACCTAAGTTGTTTGATGTTTTTTCAAACCATCCTTTCCTAGCTCTGTGTGTCCTTGAGCTGCTGAAGCAGATCCCAAAGGTCAAGTAGTCTTAAAAGAGAAGTCTTGAGTGTTTCCTTAAGGCCTAGTTTGAAGTTTTTAGCTAACCTAATAAAGGTGTCCTTTTAGTTTAAGAATAAAAGGCAAATAGCTTACATGAATTATGTTTCTAGAGAGGTCAAGGCTTTTAGCAAGATATCATACCTTGTGAGAATCACACTTCTTTCCATTTCTTTTTTTTTTTTTTTGAGAAAAGGTTATTTGCTCTCACTGATAGCTCTCCAAAAGCATGCATTAGCAAGCCTCCTGAAAAGGCAGCTATTTCCTTTTGTTTTAACTAAGCATTATAGCTACCAGCATAGAACCTGTATATATCATATACTGGTCAAGAACAGCAGCTCAGAAAAATATTAGCATACCACATACAGAACAAAGGCAGACAGTCTACAAAACTCTACACCCAAAGAACATTTGATTCTTCAAGGCCTTTTTAACATGGTTTTTTTTAGGTAATAATCACACTGAAGTTCATAAATAGTCTTGGAACCTCCCATATGCTGATATATTAGAACTACCCAGGACAGAGTACAGCCTTCTTACTGCAAGTAGCACAATCTCTTCTCTCAGAAGGACAGCTATCCCCTTAAAGACATCCATAAAACAGCATTTCCTTATTTTTATGGCCTCTCCTGGGGTACATCAAATAAACCTTATATTTAAAGACAATCCATATAAATATTAGGTGCTAAGAAATCACTGACTTAGAGCTACTACCATAACCAGCCACCCTTGAGCAATTCAAAACTAAACTTCCACCCTCAAAGCAGACCAGTCATCTTTTTTACCTTAGTTTTAGGGAAAGCCACAACTCACTTCCTCCCCACCTGAAAGATGAAGGAAGAATGGAGCTTTAGGAGATAGACACAGAAGTCTTTATAACCTAATCACACCTTCATTTTATTCTCTAGCAATAATAGCCACACACCTGCAACCCTGACTAAAACCTGCCCTATCAATGGTCCTCATTGAGAAGTTATCAACATAAAAAAGGAACAGCTGTTAAGGGCTAAAACACACCAGATGGTTATTTTGCCAGACCTCCGCACTCATTAGTTAATAACACGAGGTGGAGGGATTAAAAAAGAGGAATTGGTATACTTAGATCAAATTTGGTTTGATTTTTCTATCTTAACTTTAAAGTCTTAAATTTAACATAATGGAATGCTTATGTTTTATTGATTATGCAGGGTTATACTGTGCTATGTTGTAAGAGGAGTACATAAATAGTATGTCTGGTTAAGAGCTGGCTAGCATTCATACCTTCCTTTTCATACAGATTCATTACTTAAATTAAACCCAAATATATTTAGCAAATGCATAGTAGTGTAAAAATGAGGGCCAGGTTGTTTCCTAATAAATTTCATTTGTTTTCAGTAAAACTACAAAGGAATTTACCAAGCTTATTTTGAATTTTAGCTATTGACTAAGCTTTTGTTTATCTCAGTATGCCTTAAAAGCTTCATCCCCAGCATGCTTTAGAATAAGGTAGCTCTGCAAAACGAGATTTGTATTTAATTCAGGTGCATGTCCCACTTTAGGATCAGAACCTGCTTGGATTCTTATCATGAAAGTAATTTCTCTTTTTTTTTTTTTTAGCGAGGTGTCTGAGTGAATGGACCAACTGTACTTGGATGACTTTGTTTTTCTGGCAAAAGTATGAAGTACCTGTATAGGATCTAAAATATCTAGGTAGATCCGGCGTGTATTATTACTTAAGCAGCCCAATCTGTTAGGATATGGATGAAGTTGTTGGGGGAAGCATTTGTTTGCTGCTTCCTCTGGCACCTCTACTGAGCTGTGAGTAGGTAACACAAAGTTTATTCTTTATAGGTGATAGGAAGAGGATGTTTTTACTGGGATGGAAGGAATTTCTATATTTGAAGCAGAACAAGTACTAGAAACCTCATTCAATAAAGCAAAGCAAGGAAGGGGAGTGGAATTCTCTGTGGGTAAGTCTCAGGGCTTGCTGAACAGAGTGATCTCCTCACTAGAAGATCGTTACTGAGGAGCATGAAGTTGTGTTACTATTGATGGGATTGGACAGTGAGATGGGAAGGACACTAGCAAAAATCCCAATACTGGCAAAAGAAAACAGAAGCTGTTGTCTATTGAGCAGACTTGTTTGCTCTCTTATTTTGCTTTCTGCTCTTAGCTTCCAGACTGTAACTGCTTAATCCTCCTCTGAATCTGCTCATGTCTTGTAAAAATTTAAGTCAGTTGGATCTGGTGGGCTGTGCTGTGAATGGGGAAACACTGTGTTTGAAAACTATACTGGTTTGGTTTGTAAATACTTAGAAAACCAAGTTTTAATGAAATCACTACCTTTGTGTAACTGATATTAAAATAAGCTGAAAAAGAATGTACTACGGTAATTTTTGATTCATTTAAATACTACGTGGGAAAAGACAACTTTGAAAAATATTGCAGTGTTCATTGCTGGCTCCCCAGTCACAGCACTTGCTACATGGTCTGAGTCTGGCTGGCTGTGACCTGTAGGCAGGTAGCTGCCAAAAATACTTTTGGCAATTCTCCCAAAGGTGACGATTGGGTAGAGAGGAGAAGAAAACAATAAAATAGTGGAAAGAGGTGGTCACCTTTATGATTTTGTCCTCATCCAGTGTCTGCTATTTCCAAGACAGTCCTAGTGCCATCCACTTACATGACAGATTAGAATGACATTCCTGACATGCTTCAGAAAATGAATTTTTACAAGTCTGATAGGATGGCTGAGATGGAGTGGTATTTCAGTGCAGACTCATTGACAGTTCTGTCTTCCTGCAGTGGGTTAGACTGCATCCTTCTGAAGACACCTCATTCTGTAAAGAGTTTTAATCACTTCTCTCTGGGAGACTGTAAGACAATGTCCAAGGTAGTAGCCTGAGACTTCATTAATATGGTGAATATCATGGAAATAGATTATATTATTATATTTGAAATGATTCATCTGTTTGGAATGTGAAAGCAAGTATCACTGATCATTCTTAATTGTCTGCTAAGGCAGAAAATCTGAGTGGGATTTGATCTACTGAACAAAGGCATTTGAAGGTCCCGTGGGTAGAAGGTAAATTTTTAAATGCTTGCTCAGAAGATGTGAAATAATGAAGTATCTATTTCTTTTCATCTTTAAATTTATATCTTCCTACAGGGCATGTTTATCCCTTGCCATGGATCTTGTTAGCTGAGGTTTGCAAGTTTTATACTTTCTGGTGGAAATTTCACTTACAGATAGTCATTTATCCCTGAATCATGACGAACTCTTCCTGATTATAAACATCTGTATAAAAATCGGCTAGCGCTGATAAACACTGCCAATTACAGACTGGGTCAGTGTTGACAGCTGAGGTTCAGCAATTAAAAACTAGTATTCTAAAAAAGCACCTAATTTGAGCTGACAAGGAGGGATTTGTTGGTTTTTTAAAAACTGACTGGAAGAACCTCACTGACTTTAATCTCCTATGTCCTACATCGCTTATAAAATGTTTAAGCTATGTTGTAAGGATAGCTGGGTTTTCATACCTGTTGTACTTTTTCAAAAATGTTTGGATAATTCCCTGGAGACAATGAACTGGTGAGAGTGCTGTAGCAGTCATTCCCACAGCAGTTCTCTGCACTGTGTCACCTGCATCTGTTCTGAATAGGATTTCATGACATGGTACCTGAACTAACCAGTGTTTACTTTCTCTTATTAGTTTAAAAACAACTCTCAAGGTGCTGCTGCATGTAGTGCTGCATTTCAGCAATATTGTCTTCTCTGTGTTTGGAACAGAACACTGAACAAAGGCAAATGCTTTGCAGAATTGTATGGACTGTATTCTGCAAATCAGATCTTAGGGAGAAATGGGGATAAGTGAAGCAAGATCATCAAATTCCTGACACTTTTTGTCTTCTCCCTTGCTCTACATTTGCCTTTTAGCACTTTGTAGGTTTAATCATGTATGGAGTGTACTATCCTAGATAGTAGTGCAATTTGATGTGATATGTTAATAATTCACATTGATATATGCTTACTTTGTGGGTTTGGCTGTTGCTTTGACACCGCTGCATCAGCCTCACAACACATGAAACACAAACGATTTATTTTAATTTATAGAAGTTGAATGATATTTCCCAAAAGTATTCCCAGCATGTTAATTTTCTTCTCCCTGGGAGCATTTAAAGCACTGCTTTGCCCAATGAATGCTGTGTGACAAGACCCTTAACTATGCAGGTAACAAATACTTCAAAAAAACCTGGAAACAAAGTAACAGGAACTGCAGCTCAAAACGTGATTACAGGAGTCGGCTTTGTATCACAGTAAGACGCAGAAAGTGAAGTTGATGACTACTGCTTTAATAGGCCAGATTTGGCTCTCAGATAGCACTGTAAATTTGGAATAATCCTACGAACTTCAACAGATTTGCTTTAGGTTTTCATCCAGGTAAATGACCTCAAAGTGTCATTTCCCTATGCTCTTTGTTTAATCCATTGTATCATTTTCCCAGATATTTATAACTTTGTTCATCTGAGACTCTATGGCAGAGTACCCATAAAAGTTGTAAAGGCTGGTCTTTGGTACATACAGGAAATGACTGTGAAAAAATTCATGCATCCCAGAAAGCTGCACCATTCCAGCTTGCTTTCTCACCCATTAGATTGGTTTCACTTGCTAGAGAAATCTCACACCTCATTAACTCAGCCTTCAGCTAGTGTCCAACTGAGGGACTATTGCAGAATGATCCCTGACTGGGAACATACTACATCATCAGCTGATGGAGCTGGCAACTACCTATTTCTCTCCCTGAAAATTAATTTCTAAATTCTTTCATTACATTTGAGTCAATTATTTCTGACATTCAGCCAGTGCAATGCTCCCTCTACCCCTGCTGTGGCTCTCCTGGCCTCTGCCAGCCAGTGGATAAGCAGCTTCCTCTGCCTTGCTCTCCCTTTTGGCAAGTCAGCTTCTCACCTGAAGCAAACACGTCCCTCTAGCTGCTTTGCTCCTGCCTGGCCTTACTGTTCATTGGATCGCTCAGGGACATCTGCTTTCTCCTCGGATCTTTTAAGTTTTTTCTTTACCCATATTCCCTTATTAAATAGCTCCTCAAAATAATTTCTGTCTGGTCAGGCCTTAATTTTTGATGGCCAGCTTGCTGCTATGCTTTCAGAGATCACATCTGGATTTGGATGTGGGGGGCTGCTCTGCTGAAGGGGAGGTGTCCTGTGAAGCACTCATTCTGAGCAGGAAAAGAAGGCCTCGGTCACAAGGCTTCTCTACATAGAACTTTAATGCATTATTCTGAAGGGTTCAAGTGTACATCGGTTCTTTGTCTCATCCCGCGACCTTTGGCCATATAGAGAGAATAGCAAAAAAATTATGGACCCCTCTGATGTGGAAAAGGAGTCTCTTTTCATCATGTGTAAAATTAGCAGAAGGAAATGCTCAGTGTGCTTTTCACAACCAAAGATTTAAATAGATTGCCAAGGGAAAATGACTGGCTTGTTCAGTATATTTTTGTAGTCCCCAGGATGTTGATATTCAGTATCAGCACTAAATTTGTGGTTATTAGAACCAACTAGGATGAAAAGAATAGAAACAAAACAGTGTATTAAGTCTGAATTTCACCTTTTTATTTTCCTTCATGAGATGCCCTCTTTGCATATGCCAGGAAATTACCTGTTCTCCTCTAGGAGGTCCTCTAATGTTTGCCTAAAGCAATAGTACATAATAAAATGCTACGTATATTTAGCCATAAATTAGGGATCTAATTTCTGTTATATAAAATATGTTAAATCACATGATTTATAGTAGTTTGAACAGAATCTATGGCAGTAATTTTCAACTGCAGTTATGGTGTGGCTGTGCTGCCATCATATGATTGAATCCATAGAATCTGAGTGGCACTTGGATGTGTATTGAAAGGTTTGGATGCTCCCCACACTGTCAATCCCTTCCTTGAGCTGTGGAAGAAACTGAAGGTGGAAAAGATGCATCCACAGCCTTATCTGCTTACTGAATTGATTTTGTTGAAGTAAGGTTCTAACAGTTGTTTGAGTCCCTGAGAAAATAATGTATTTCTGATTTAGTAGTGGTTTATTTCAGCATAATTTGAATTTTTAAACCATCTTCAGTGGTGGCTTTGTGCAAACTGAGTTGGCTCTACATTACAGCTGGCTAGGAGTATGTACATGTTATTAATTACTGTGCCTCAGCTGAAACCTAAGAACTTCTTGAACTGCTCTAACACAGTTGCAAGCTGTTATGTATTCATACCCTTCATGATTTAAGCTAATCCAAAGCAGATCTGACTAAAATGAATTTCAGCACAATTGCTTGCATGAATAAAATTGGCTCAAAGTTATGCTTGAAATGCAAAACCTGAGGTGATGACTGAGGAGTTAGATCCCCTAGCTATGTGCCTGATCTCTCTGTGAGAGATTATACCCTCACAGCAGAATTGCATAAATTTGTACTTTTATGAGCTTTCCAGTCTCAGATCATTCACCAGGTACCAGTTGGAGATCCTTAACAAAATACCTTCCTATGTATTTCCTGATTGTGTCCGGTGTCCTACTCTATTGCAACCTTCTGCCAGTAGATGTCAGCTCAGAACTAGTGAAAGTTTATTCTGCTTATTTTGGTAATAAGAATTAGTGGTTCTGTGACTTTGGCCTTGACTTTTAATATCAGATTTCTTGCTGAGAACATCAGAAAGCGTGATGTCAGTATTCACACATTCAGTGTGACCAGTGTGACATTTGCACACTTGGTGACATTTGTAAAGAGAGAATTCTGCTTAAATACAGTGTGATTGAAAAAGGAAAGACGGTCTGTTAGTTATTAACCTTTAAGGAAAGATTTTTCACGATCAGATTCTGATTCAAAGTTGCCATACTGAGAAGCCAGGGCAAAGGAACCACTGTGTTGCAGAGGGTGGTAGTAATTTGCAGCAACCTCTACGCTGCCAGAAACAGAACTACCAGGGCATTCAGAGGAGTCTCTGCCCCAGTGAACTGGTTATCCCTGTGAGACAATGTGAGGGAGGGATATGCTTGCTGTTGGGATTTTTTTTACTTTTTCTTTTTTTTTTTCTTAGAGTTATAGGACTATTTTTAGTTTGTATATGTTGGTGGAACAGCATCTTCAGGGGCAAAACTTTGACCATTGGTCTTTATGGTAACATGGCAGTGTTCCTACACACTGGAACTATCACATTTGGGATGGGCTGAAACCATGTTGTTGTACACATCTAGGACAACCAACAGTGGGGAATCCAGGGAATACACCATGGGGCTGAATAAGAAGCTTCCCCAGCTGTCAGGACCCTGAGTGCACCAGCAGGCTGGGCAGTTCTTTCTCCTCTCCTGGGAGTGATTTGGGTCCTGCCCTGACACAGGGCAGATGTGTAGCCTTGGATGAGACTGCTGGGGAAAGAGCAGTGTGAAACGGGGCTGTGAGGACCATCCTTAGGATCCCCCTCTTTTGTCTCAGGTCCATGCCCTTCCCTGAGCTATGTAGTACTTATGCCCTTGCCTGACCATACCCCTGCTAGCTGGCTTCCTGGCTTGACCCAGGACCTGCTTGATCACCGCAAACTTGTCTGACAATCACTGGACTATCAGCTGACCCTGGCTGCTGCTGTCAGACCTGCTCTGCTCTCCTTGCCTGGGGGCTTTGGGGTGGGGACTGTGTGGGTGAGGCTACGTTGGCTCCGTGCTTACCCTGCCTGGTGGAGCAGCCAGCTCCTGCTCCCTGACACTAACCTGCTGGTGGGTGGCTATCACAGGCTGATTTATCTTCTGTAGATTACAAATATAAGTTTAAAAATACAAGTATAAATTACAATTAAACTTATCTTGGCAGTTCAGTTCTTTGTACTAGGACCATGGAGTCTGTTAAGTGATTAAAGATGTGTGTCCTCAAAATTCATGAAGGTAAAAGTTTCTAAATTATTTTCAGAAATTACGCTTTTTGAACTGATACATACTGTGTAGATGGCATACCTGCTCCCACTTGGTATCTAAAAATAAAAAATGGAGACATCAATTCCAAGAAAATGTTATTCCTTATTTTTGCAGTCTGCGGCCTAGCTCAATGAACAGTTGTGGATGCCAATACAATAAATTCAGAAAAGTCAAGTTGCACACTTCCAGAGTCTTTAGGAGATTAACTGCCTGTTGGTTTAAAAACCTTGCTGCTTACATGTCATTACTTTTTTTGGGAGGGAGATTCCTCACTCTTGCCATTTTTCAACAAATGGAACTACTTTAACATCAAAGGGCCAGGCACAGTGGAACTGGCTGTAAATGTTTGACAATGGCAAGAGGGTGATTTTGTTGAACTGAGTGAAGGTTGATACTGGTGACAAAAATCCAGGGCCCCCAATTAGATTGACCTAACCAATTCTGCACTGTCAACCCAGAGATATTTGCATACGGGGTGTTTTCAGGAGCCTGCTTGTTTAGGGAGCTGATATGGGCAACCAGAAAATCCCGTTGTTCCTGGGGCTGGCTCTAGAAAGGTGGGAATTAAGATATACCCTGCATACCTACATTGAAGTGACATAGGAAGAGAGTTTTTCAGTGGAGCTATAATGGTTTGAACAATTTTAATAAATTTGAAATTAGATTTTACCATACAACCATCAGTTAATTTGTCACAGGCTTTATGGGTTTATAGGTTTAGTGAGATTTTTTTTAGTGAGATTTTTAAGTGTTAAGTGACCATATGTTTTACAGGCTTAATATGGCTTTAGCTTTTAGGTGATTGTGACATTTTGCAAGTTTTTTAAAGATTAGTAATCTGTTCCTTGGCTCTTCTGCATGTGCAGAACCCATACAGCAATGTATTTTAAATACAAACCAAGTCATAAACTATTCAGTTAAAGCCAAACCATTTTAACCCTAACTGCTTGTTCATATACAGAGAAAATAATTCACATGCAATGTCAGTTAAAAAGATCTGTACGTATATGTGCTCAAAACATCTAAAATAGCTATAGTGAAATTATGTGAGCCACTAATAATTGGATTAATGAAGGTCAGTCCCATTGATAGTGGCTCTCTGAAGAACTCTTCCACTTCTTTGCCATTCCCAGACATAAGCAGTTCCTGTAACTGCTTGTGTGAGGTGGCTTGAAGCTGAGAGTGTGGATGCTGGTGCTTGAGAGCAGTGCCACTGATATTGAAGCGAGTAAAGAAGTTGCTATGAAACTATGTACACAAGCTCTTGGCCCAAGACTGGTGACTGACTCCTCTCCTAAGCCTCTATCCTTCTGCAAGAAACTTGCCCTGCTGTTTCTACATATGCATTCTGCATCCACTTTTGTGGAAAACTCATCTAAGACCTGCTTGACTTTCCTCCATTGCTAAACACTCCTCCCTCTGTGCATGTCAGCAGCAGCTTTTGCTATTAGTGTCTATGAGCACATCATGTTAAGGACAGTTTAATAATATTAGACCTTGGCCAGGGAGATCCTCTATTACCAGTGCTGATTCTAACTTTGTTTCAGGCCAGAGAAGTCCTGGAGAGTACAACAGTTGCTAAAATACCATAATGGAAAAAAGAACTAATATTTGAGGCCAGTGGGAATATTCCACCTCTCTATGCCAAGGAGCCTGTGAAGGGAGCAGTGTATCAGCAAATGGAGAGGCTTAGTAAGTGACCAGCCCAGTCCTCGGGAGTTTGCCCAGTCCAGAAATCCCACAGACTTGCTCTAATAGGTAATGCTGGCCACCATTATTTACTAGGGAGGAGGAAGGATAATGCAATGCTGCACTGGGATGCAGATGCTTGCTGTCAGAAGAATGACTTTTCCTCCTTCATCCTCTTATCTCAGCTATGTTTTGCAAATAACAGAGGAAGGATAAGCAGTGGACGTGCAGCTCTGTTCTTGCAGTAGGAACAGTCCTTTGCTTGTGGGAAATGTTTATCACTATATCAGTGTGGCAATATGTGACTTTTGCAGGAGTTGAGGTTTTGTGATAACTGTAGCAAAGGGAATGGGGAACCTCACACTGGAGGAGGTGAGAAGTCCTTGCTGCATCCCACTCTTGCAGTGAGGACTGTCAGACTTCCTGCATGTCCCTGGCCACTGCCTGAAGCTGAGCAATTCCTACTCCCCTAAAGGGAAGCTTTGAAGGTGGCAAAGGAGAACAGACTGCTTGGCTTGAGACTTCAGCCTGAGTGCTGATACTTCTGACCCATCTCCAAGAGCTGAAATGCCTTTAGCTGGAATGGGCAGGGGAGGGTATGGAGAGGCAGGTTTCCGGGAGCGAGAGAAGGAGTGGCTACATTCAGGACTCTGGTACTCATGGAGAACAAATAATGATGAAAGAGAAGAAAAGAGGATTTTGGCACAACCTTTTTTTTAACAAATGTAAAACTGAAGAATTTTCCAGTGATATATTAATACTTAAATAAATGTGGAGGACTAATCCCTCTAGCATGGAATTGCACTGTGCATATCTGGTTTTCTTCATGGGAGGGTCAAAATATGTTAAAATAATCTTTAAAAAAATAAAATATTGAGGCTTTGTGGGGGAGAAAAAAGCTGAAGGCAAGTTGTAGATGGGAAAACTGTTTTTTTGAGATAGATGGCTGGCTGGAGTCTGTTTTAGCTTAAACAAGGGTAATACAACTTGTGCAAGACTGACAGCAGAGCCTGTTTATCTAACTTTTGTTTATTATTATCTAGTTTCTGAATTTCTAAACCTCTGTTTCAACATATTTAGAATTCCCATTTCATTTTCACAAGACACTATGTTTTGCATTATGCATTTGGCTGTATTGCATGTGCAAGGGTTACAAAAAAAGCATGTGTGCATTAGTGCTGTACCTTTATATTTATCTACATGCCAAGATTAATCCAAGATGCGGTAATGTTTTGCCTTAGAGCAATTGTACCAATGAACCTTAACTCTGATCTTAAGAGACTTACTCTCTGTTCCTGTGACAGTTTGTTTATTCTTCACTTCAGGGCCTCTTTTGAGCTAAAACAGCCATTAAGAACAAATTGTTCTGGACAGCTTTTCTGCCTTTGAGTAACAAAAACTGTGCAACTTATTTTCATTTCTTCCTATACCTTTTCCAGGTGATTGCTACAAACATAAATCCACTGTGGTATCCATCCAGCACTGGAATGTTCTAAATGCAGAGAAATTACTTGACTCATTAACAGTGTGATCTTCTAGCATTCTCTACTTGTAAGAATTGCTGCATGCAGGGGAGAAATCCCACTGTACTTTGTGTACATAATATTATGAATACAACGTGTATGATGTCTATATTGGAGGAAAAATACATCCAAGTACTTTGTGTATTTTCAGTTATTTCTATAGGTTCTTGTGCTGCAGATAAAATTACAGCCGTATTGTAAAATAATGTTGTATTGAGGGTTTAGTCCTAAAATAGATCTAAGCCCCTGTAATTCAGTGGAAGGTATGAGTGCTCTGTATTTATTCAAATACTTAATTTATCCAATTAATCAACTTAATAATTAAAATCAATATTCTCAAAAAATGACTGAGAATATATTCCTATATTAAGCAGAAAACTTTTTTTTATTTCATTACAAAAAATATATTATCTGTGAAAAGGTAGAAGAAAAGAAATGAAAAGCACTGTTTTCCTGTAGAACAGTGGAGATATCAAGGGAAAACTGGAGCTTTTGTTAAAGTTAATAAGAGCTGGATCAAACCTAGGATTTCTTACAGCTCTCATGAGGCACTACAGCTCTTGACTTCACTAATCAAAAATTAAAAATGAATAATTATGAACTATATCTTTCTCTTCACTAAAGAAGAAATAACCTCCAAGTAGATTTAATGTAGTAAAACTTGCTTTATGAAACCTTTTTTAATTAACCAAATACCTTACACTATTTCAGGTCCTGCTGTTCTGTTTCTTCTTATAGGAGGACTACTGAAATGGAAACAAAGGTCAGTTTAGTCATATAAAACTGTTTATTTTAGAATTACATGTTAAAAGAAAAGAAGTTAATCAGAAATGAAAGTATCAGTCTCTATCAAGCTAAAATGTCAGGCTGACAATGCAGATAGGTTTATAGTAGAATGATAAATTAATTACTGGTCTTTTAAAACATATTTTTTTTGCAACATAATTTACAAATTGTTGGAAAGGAGATATCATTTCTTTGTTTGTTTGCATTTTCACAGAGATTTTTCTGTGGCTGCCACAGAACAGAGACAGCAGTTACTTCAGTAGAATGGCAAGTACTCTTCCTTTCTATTTGCATAATCCTAACATAACTGCAATATTGCACTGCTTAGAATGAAGAAAAATAAATACACATGTACAGATCCATATGTATAATGTTTATGTGATTACTGATATTTTTAATGGAAGTATTTGTATTGCTAACTGTAATTGAGGATTCTATCTTGTTCCCTCTTTCTCTCTATTAAAGTTATGATCTAGTAAAATATGAACAAGTGAAAAATCTGATTTACTGTTTCATATTGCATCTCATTAATTTTAAAGCTGCATAATTGTAAACTACAATAATAATTCTGAACAAATATATTTATAGGCAGTTGAATAGATAGATTGAGGAGCTGAAGTGGAATCTTACAGGATACTTAAGATATTCTATGAACACTTTGTAGTACATGCATTAATGGTAAATTTTGAGAAGTGTGAAGTGTTGATAGATGGGATGAACAGAGCTGGGAATGAGCTTCATTACAGCTGCAGCAGTTTGTAAATATAAGGATTATGACAGCTTGTTCTCGCAGAATAAGCACCTGCTCATCGGCCATGCTACCAATAAAAATGAAACACTGAGAGGAATTTCAGACTGGTTTTTCTGTGCAAAATCTGCTTCTGTTCAGGTATTATTGTCCTGTAGTGAGGATCTAAGGACCAAAGCATGTTTTACAACCTGAATCAATCTTGTCTTGTCTGTATGACTTTGCCCAGAACATGTAAATTTCTCAGGTGGTGCTCAGTTAGCTGGAGCTTTCTGCAGAATTACATAGGAACATAAATAATTCCGATAGTTCATGAAATATGAATAAAGGCCTATTCAATACTTTCTTTTTTTTGAGGCTCTTGGGAAACCTAAATTGAATTGTGTTGCTGAAGTTCTTTTAAAGACATATTCCGTAAAACTTTTAACGTGCCATATACTTTTCCATTAATTTGAAATAGTTTTCAATTCTTTCAGTGTTCCCTCATGATGAAAAATTTTGGCAAATTCCAGTTCACATTTGTGCAAGGTTTCCAACAAGGACTATTGGACATGTCCTAAAATGATTAACCTCAATGCTAGAAACATTTCACTTTTCTGCATTGCTACTTCTTGTTAATACAGAGAGAAACTGTCTTCTGTTATTGTTGGGCAGAATGTTTTGCCTCTAAGTAAAATTATAGATATATTGTTATTTGTCTATTTGACATCTATGAGTACAGAAAGCCCAGTGCTGCTGCTTGCAAGGCATCCTCAGTTCCGTGTCCACTCATGCAAGGGGCTTCCCCTGCATCTCATCATTGTGTGCTGGGAATGTAACAGGAGCATAAAAGACAAGAGTATCTGTCACAGATGTTGATAAGACTCCTGCTGCTGAAATGTTTTTCTCTCCCCAAATTACATCAGGCTAAGATTAGTGTGGTCAAAAGAAGTGATAAAAACACACAAAAGCTTTCGAATTGACAGAGGCAAAAAACTCCAATTAAGATAATTATATAACTTAGATAAATAAGCTGTGCCATGACACATCTAATGTTTTAAACAGTAATAGCAAATGTTGATAAGTTAAAGCAGGAATGGCTATTCACCTTATTTTATGAACCACAGTGAGTAAGTTAGTCATGAAACCGAAATGTTTTGCCTGCAAAATTGAAAGGAAGTTTTTTCATGCAATGCATATTCTCCTCGGGGAAATCATTATTTGAGAATACTGTTTGGTATCTAGAGTTTACTGGGATCTAGAAAAAGAACAGACAATGGAAAAAAAATCCAACAAAACAAAGCTAAAACCAAGGCTTACTCAGATTTGATATACTGTTAAGTAAATAATTAAGTATATTACAGAAGAGAGAAATACTACTGACTCACAGGGGCCAGAATTATCTCTACCTGAACCAGGTGTGACCAAACTACCTCTTGCAAAACACCTTGAAGTTTTATGAAGCAGCTGTGGTCAAGGACAAAGCTCTGCCCCAGCTGATCCAGTACAGCAATGGTATGCCTGCACTCCGATGGCAGTAATTCCCCCGTGATGTAGAATGAGGTCCTCGTGGTGCCCTGACACCTACCAATTTTAGGGGGAATCTGCGTGTGTTTCCTAGGCTGTAAGATGTAAGAAAAGTCCAGATCAACCTCCTACATTGCACTAGCTTTTAGAAGCACTAAGGGTTAAAAACTGCTACTTCAATGTTAGGGACATCCATGTAGCTCGTACATCAGGTGCACTGGCTCTGCTGGCTCCCACATAGCCGGTAAGGAGCTGGAGCTCCCTCTCCTCCTGCCAGGAAGCCTGTGTCCCTCCACAGAGGCAGAGCACTGCCAGGTATGCCTCTGACTGCTTAGGACAGGGGAAAGGGAGTGAGTAATAGGCACCTTCTGCTAACCTCCACCATAGGGTCTGTAAGACTCCACGTGTGCTCTTCTTTCCTGATTTGCTCCCCTTCCAGCAAACCTTGGTGCCAGACACAGTTGATGCTTCCATGCACACTCTAGTGTCTTTGCTGGTAAAAAATGCTGATTGGCATTCTAATGAAAATCTAACTGATGCAATCAAATTGTCTCTGATCCTGAAGTACATATGGTGACAGACACTGTAAACAATTTCTTTTCGTCTATAAAGGAAACACATCACCTCCAGTGTGCCCCTACTTTACATCAGACACACCGTTAAGAGTTTTATCTGATAATTAAGAACCAGCATGAAGATCAAATGTTGATTTTAATTTATACAAATAATTTTTACTAAACAGCTGCTTTGAATGAGACTATCTGAAATTGAAACCTCGGAAGTGCTTTGGACTAAATGAGGTATTCAGCATTTGATCTTAATATTTACTGCTGGAATATGATTGATTATATGCTTTGCTATTTACTGTGAAAGCTGGATACACTTAAACATAAATTCTCCTCAGTATATATGAGATGCCCAACTTGGATGCTTTTTCTTTCTCTTTTTGGCAGCGAATTTCATATATTCTAAGTGAAAACTCTCATCTTTTCTCATTACTCTTGCATGTCTGATTTCAAATCTCTCTCCTATAATGCTGGGTGTGGTTTTACTTGCTTTATCACAGGCATTTCCGATAGCTTTGTGTGGTGATTTGGAACCTATACAGGAAAAATGTCCCATCTCTAAAGTAATGGCAAAATTGTAAGAAAACTTGAGCGTGACAGCACAAAATGAGGCCTCTTTTACCCCCTTTGCACCTCCCTGCCCCCAGGGCTGAAGTTGGCTGAGCCACAACTAGTTCAGTCAAGAAGTTTCTTTACAGCCTTATGCAAGGGGCTTTCATTCTGCATATGTTATAAATAATAGCTTTGGACTAATAAGAAGATCTTAGAACATTACTCGGACATCTGTAAGTCATTATTGGAAGTTACATTCCTGTTTGAAGGATCTCTCCAACTCTTCCCTCCTCCCCTTCTCCCAGATCTCTGCTGGAAAAAATGTCATTCCCTGTATGTTTGAAGAAACTGGTTCTGGTATCTCTGACAGTAGCTACGTTGATAATCCTTATGGTAGAAGTCTGATCTTTCTCCTATGTATCAGCAATGGCTTAACTACATGACAATTACTGTGATAACAGAAAAAAAAATTAAATTTTGGTAGAACAAATTGTCTGGTGAACATATGTCTGCCTGCTAAAGTTCACAGGCTCTTTAATCTGAAGTGAATTTCCCAATAAGCAGAGCTATCAGGACCGAGGCCTTGGCTGGGTAAGGCAGTATCCCACAAGGAAGAAAAGGCAGCATCCTACAATATAGTATGCATTTTTGCTTTGCTTATTCTGGCTTGAGTCTTATCTTTGTTTGAGTCTTGGCCTTTGGCTAGTATTTGTTTGCTAGTACCACTAGGAGATCTGAACTCGTGCAAACAGAAACAGTGAGGGGTTCCATTTCTCCAGGCAAATGGCCTCATTACAGCTTTAGGCAACACAACTTAGACACTCAAGCAATTTCATTTATTCTGAGGAGAAAAACTTATTAATTGATTGGCATCAGGTTGAACTGGGGCTTGATGAATATATGCACTATGGATAAAGTTCCCTAAAAATTTCACTGGCACAGGTAGGTAAGATGATACCCTAAATCAGAGCACCACAGTAATCCACTGTCATGCAGAACAAACATAAGTTACTACTAGAGGTAGCAAAGTAAAACCACTTTGTAAAAGTTGAGTTTGTTTGGTTTTGGTTTTGTTTTTGGTTTTTTTTGACAAGTAAAAGAGAGAGAGTGTGCACTGTTATTAGATATTATAATTAAAAATGTTTGTAAAATTTCTCAAATTAGCTGTAAAGTTTTGTGAGTTCTTTTGTCAGATCCATAAATCAGATTCAAGCAATTTTTGGCTATTTTTTTAAATAAATTGGCAAGAAAAATGTTTAATCTGACCAGTTTTAGTGTATGCAGAAGACGTGTAGTAGATAAGCGTGAAAGACTTGCAGACAGTTTGTATGGCCAATTGCTTCTCTTTTCATACATGCTAACTTTAACATTGGTGAGAGCATGTTTCTACAGTGTATAGTTGATCAAAATATAATAAAAAATTATAAATAGTTTTGAAAGTTTTCAAAATAATCCTTATTCTTTTGAACATGTTACAAAGACTAAGAAAACAGATAAAGGAGCAAATTTAAAAAAAGATTGCTCTTATTTACATAGCTAAATTAACAGTGGGCTTGTATAATGCTTTCCTTTCTATTATGTGATAAACCTCATGTGCAATATCTGTATTTGTTGGCAGATGGAAGATGGGAGCAGAGGGAGGTGTTCCTCATTTAAACAGATCTGTTTTCTTTTTTTTAATAATAAGCAAGACATAAGCAATCCTTTTAGTGTGCTTGGCTATATGTATTTTGCTGCTTAAAATTGCCCTGAGCATATTAATAGTATAGCACAGCATTCAGATAATATCATGTGGTGGGTGTGGGAGTGAAGGCCTCGTAGTTGGGTTTGGGAATATATACCATGGGAAATCTCTTATGAAATAACTGTTACTTCACACGGTGTGGTCCATTCCAAATGCTAACCATTTACTTGTCAGATATTTTTCATGAGCCTTGCAGATAAGATATCTCTGTGGGGATTGATTTAGCTATGTTCAGAAAACTAAGCTCTCACCAGAGATGGGGAAACCACTCCACCTTTCTTTCAATTTGGTGGTAGAATATTAACGAGGGGAGTGTTAGTCTCTGGAGCTTCCTCCCACCCTTCAACACATCAGATTCATATTAGCAATATTTATTATCTAGAAGGGTGACTCAGTGTCAGCTGTTTTCATTTTTGCTTATAGCACCCTGGAGCAAAATGTATATATAAGTAACAATTTACATTTTCATTTCTGTATTTTATTGCAGTGGAGCTGGTCACAATACCATAGTAACAGTTGCTTTGCAGATTCACTTTTGACAGCATTTGATTCTTTGCCATAACGGATGTGGTTAAAAGGCTTGCTTGTGGTAAGAACTGGTAAACCTGCAATTCTGAATAATTAAGTGCTATTATTTTATTGAAAGAATCTAAGAAGGAAACATTTGTCTTTATTTAAATAAAGCCAAATATTTACAAAAATGAGTAAAAAGAAATATTCAGTACATTATTTTGCTGTAGGACTTGCTTCATACATAATGTGTATGCATATTAAATTCAACAGCATGTGCAATGTGTAAAGACAATTTTACAACTTCTACAGCTGTTCACCACATGTGTGGCTGCATGGGGAAAACAAGTATGAGCTAAGAGTGGTCCCCAGCTTATGCCCCTCTGAGAGATGTATATGGTTACAGTAAAAAATGTACATATAGGCGTTGTAATAAAATGTTAATGGTTACCAAGGTCTAAGTTTTGAGTAGTACAACAAGCCTGCATTTCAAAAATTACAAGCAGAACAAGAAAATTCAACTTATGCTGCTTAATATGTTAGTTTGGACTCTTTTTTACATACAGAAATTCAACAAATACAAAAAATCAATATGGGCCTTAGTTTTACTGTTTAGGTTAGGAATTACTCTCAAACACTAACTGCATGTCTTGGAATTAGAAAAAACAGCAGCACAGTCATATGCTTTATCTGTCTTTTGCTAACTTTGCCTAACAGGTGTGCAAAGGCTAACTGTGCCTTTCTGTTGAATGGATGGTTTAATTTGTTGCCATCACACTTTTTAGATAAAAGGTAAAAGAAAGTACCTTGCATCTGAGAAATCACTCCAGATTTTGGTTTAAAAAAAAAGTGTTCTCAACCCGTGCTAAATATGTCTGTTTTATCAGGAATGTATGTGGGATATATTATGCAGCTATTAAGAAATTACATTCTTAATCCCTTCTGCTCTAAAGAGAATTTGTTACCGTTTGTATTTCTAACATTGAAACTTGGGACCCAAGGAATTCAGCTGTTTTCTCTTCAGGGATCTGAACTCCATCCCATACAATGAAATAGAACTGTGGTTGAATGTTTTTACCTTGAAGAAGTAAAAACATTTAAGAAATAAAGGACAACACAAGACTATCTCCTCTGGTATATCAGCCTCACACATACATGTATGGCTAGACAAGGTTCCAAGTGTAATGGAAGAGGGATTTGTGTTTAGTTTGAGAGGAGAAAGAGGGCTGGGGAGAAGGATTCTACAGTCCCTTCATGGACAGTCAGTGAAGTTCTCCCTAGCAGAGGGCCAGTGCAAATCCTGGACACAACATGGAGTCAAAATAGGAATGAAGAAGGCCACAGCAGTACATGAAAGTTGTTTCTCTGCATTGGCATGGATTTCAACGCTCAGAAGCAGAGACCTAAAAATGTTTTGTGAACTTGCATTCCCTTTGAGTGTGAACATCCTTAGTATGGTATCAGATGCATCTATTGACAGGCAGCAAATGTCAGTGTTGCCAGTGCCCTGTAGCATTTGCTCTGTAAGTTTCTCTTGCCCATGTGTGTCCCTGAAGAGCAGTGAGAGCAAAATGGTATCGTGGGAGGTATTTGGGATATGCCTATGTCAACTGGATCAGGAGCAGGCTTTGGAAATGAACCTTCTGGTCATTCCCACATTTTTTGGTTCTCAAGTTTGCAGTGTCAGAGTACACAAATGGGATTCCTCCTGAGTGAAGTTAAATTGTGATGCAGGACCTAACATGCTCCAAAAACTAATGGATGTGCAGTCCCCACAGGAACTGGCTGGAAATAACTCCCCATAAAGTCTGTCTAGTGTAGACATCAGACCCTCAACAAATACAGTTTTGTTCTGTATACCTCTTCCTATTGTACCTGGGTAGTTGTTAATAGAGAGATACTATAATTAATATGTCTTGTTTTTTAAAAAACATGATTATGGGAATCTGTTCTTGTATCCCCTATTCCTTCTGGAATTAATTACTGTTCATTAACAAAGTGGTTGGTCTATTTCATGGGAGAAACAGTATGAGACAGATGGAGGCCAGCCAATGTTCTTTAGCACGAGGCCTTTCTCACCCTCATAGTGATAGTTTTGTGGCTCACACATTAGGAGCAGTTTTCAATGTAGTTAACTATTCTGCTTCCGTTGCCTCTTGATATCAAAATATCTTGACATCTAAATATATAGTGATCCAGGCAATATGTGTTTTCTTTATTTGGGAGGTAACAAAGAGCTCTCTGGTTTATAGATTTTCCTATTTCTCTGGTGTACTGGTATGCATCAGTATATTTTCTAGGGCAGGCAAATATTTTCCTTCCATGTTTTAAAAAGAGTATGTCATATAGAAATGATTTGTGGTTTCTTTATTTTCTTTTTTTTTTCCCCCCAAGAGCAATTGAATGAAACAGATGAAGTATCAAAAAGATGATTTAAGTATATAATGTTACTTTCTTTGTACTTTTGGTCTCTTACAACCTGTAGAAGTTGAAATTTTTTAGGTACATTTTGGCTAGTTCAGAAAAGTATGAATTCTTCAACTTTGAGACCTTCTGCAGATCTATACTGCTGTTGGTGGGCACGTACCATGCTAGCATGTAAATACCTCCAAAAAAAAAAAAAAAAGATTTTGGGGCAAATGAAACTTCCAGTCCTTGAGATAAAATTAAACCTTCAGGTAGCAGCAAAATTTGAAAGACCTGAATAGCAAATTTACTGGATATGTATATTTATGATATCTGCTAGCGGCATAACTTGCCTTTGATTGTTTCTTTTTGTCTGTGGTTTTCAACAGTGTGTAATTCTGTTGCCTGTCTGCTAAAATACAGATGGTTCAACAGATGCACAGGTCACATGTGGCAAATGTAAGCAACCTGTTTTGTACAGAAAGTTCTCAGCCCTGTGATACAGTGGGGCTTGGACTGGCCCTGCTTTAAAACAATTTCCACGTGATAACACTGGGGGCACTGGCTCTGACGTACTTAGTTTGCTGATGTCCTTCAGCTCATTATCGCCTTCATATTTGACATTGCCAGTTCTGTGGAACAAATAATTCAGAAATACATAAAATTCTTGTTAAATTGTGCAAGGCAGGGAATGCTGGTGGGTTACAAGAAGCAGCTGTGTTTGGGCCTGTAGTGAGAAATATTAATGAAACTACAGCTAGCTGGATATTCTCTGGACTGCTTGGGAACTGGTATTTCACATTTTTTGTCTTCAGATATGTGCTATGATTGGTGGTGTTGATTAGCTGCTTTCTACTTATCTGTGTGGATTTCTCTGTTGAAAGACTGCCTTTCTCCACAAGTCCTATGCTCACTAGTTCAGTCAAGAGACCCAAGAAGTGGAAAGACTTTTCTCTCAAGGTTTTGTTAAGGAGCAGATGGGAGGTTGGGTTGGTTTTCCTCCTCTCTTTCGTTACTTGAGACCTCTCTTATCTTTTGTGTATATTTGAAGGAAAAAGAAACTTGCATTTGGCTTTTTTAATGTGTAAATGGCAACAAAGACTGAATTTTGATAGCAATTCACACACAGCTACACTAAATAATTGATACTTTATGAATCATGATATGATTTATGATATGAAAGCCTTCCAGGAGCAAATTATGTGTCAAATTTGAGTGTAAATCCTTCATATACGTATGCACTTGCCTTACATCCCCACTCAGTCTCAATGAAGGACAGTTAAGGCTTGTAGGTCACATTCCCTGGCACGTGTTATTGTAATTTCAGGGATGATGAACTAACACGTGGGAAAAACAAACAAATATCCAACATAAGGCACTAATCAGTAGCAGTCTAAAGCAAAATAAGGAATGTAATGTATTAGAGATCACTTGGAGGGATGAAATTGAGATCTCTAGCACTTGCAAAAAGATTCTAATTCCTATATACACAAAGGCAAAATAATATATTCTCTGAAATAGTTAATGCTGCACTGTATACATGAAGGAAAAACTTTTACATTAATTCATAATTCCAGCTAGATCTAAACTGTAAATCACATAGAAAAGTATAAAATTAAGCACTTTTACAGATTTGTTTTGCAGTAGTATTGGTAATTTCTCTTGCAAAAGAAAAATAATGGTGTGTTCTCCTGCTGTGTTCACCAGGATCGGTGCTAAACCTGAGCACAAAGCAGCAGTGCAGAATTCCTTCCTTGAACTTTTGGAGTTCAAACAAGAAATAAATTGGACCCTGGGCAATACATTACTTGGTAATTCCCAAATCCAAAAATTTTGCCACAGATTGGTATTTAAATTCATATAACTAGTAGGTTTAAATTGGTGATTTTTCTTGTGGGGAGGAAATTTGGAAACACTGCATACTGAAGAGAGACTCATTTTATGGCTCTGCTTTAAAATGTGGTTACTTAAATTGGGCTATAAAAATATCATACTGTATCACCTTGTGAACATCTCATAACCTCCTCATCCTCAAACCTCTTTGCAAACAGACTGATAACAAAACAGTAGCTCTATTTAATAAAATAAGATCTTGCAACTTCTGTTTTTTTGGTTGGTTAGTTTTTCTGAGTTTTTTTAGGTTTGATTTTTTTTGTTTACTTGACATGAAATTTTGCTGGGATGTATAGCTAGATTCTGAACATCTAGCTAACCTATTTATCTTGGGACAGAAATGTAGCTTAAGCAGTCATATTTCAGGCATTTTTACTGCGCTGGATGAAATTTACTTTATGAAAGGTAGTGACTATGTATCTAGCTGTTTGATTTTTGGCTCTGCCTAATCTGTGAGGCAGGCTGTACTTCAATCTCCTTCTATTTCTTTATCATGACCCAGTGGATCATGTCCTTGCAATCAAATCAGATTGGGAAGGGAAGAAAAAGAGAAAAACAAATCCACTAAAGATTAAAAGGGCTGAAAGAAAATGTCCAAGACACATAATTTAAACAGTGTGTCAGGCTTCAATGCCCAATTACTTTGTCTTGCCTCCCTTTGTGTTGCATCCCTTTCTTTCACTTACCTTTGCTAATTGAAGTTGTTAGCTCTCTGTGCAGCAGCTTTATCTTGATGATTTTCAGTAAAACTTTTGGCACCCTATGGAAATTATAGAAATAAAAAATAATAAAGTAATTAGGACATTGTAGACATGAGAAGATTTCAGCCTGTGATATTTACATCTTGGCTACAAAGATTTCACCCCTAATACGGTCTTGAAACCACAAGCATGCAGTATAAAGTTCAGAACAGAATACAGCAGTTTGGGACTCAATCCTGCAAACAACATATGCAATTTTAGTCATATATATAGTTCCATATTTTAAGTATTACAGGGTGAATATGAATTATTTAATATGTGAACTTGAATCTGAAAGTACATGTGTATGTTATTAAATAATTTTTATGTGACAAGGTTCTAGGTATGTTATGATCAAACATAAAGAGAATTGTCTGGAACTGAAGAGTTTAAAGTAATCTATTGACTTCTGGCTATTGGGCTTTAAACAGACAACATGCAATATGAGGAATGGGATCCAGCCAGAAAGAAGTGATTGAGCAGTAAAGGTATGCTAGTTTCACATTTTTCTTGTTTGATCTTTTGTTGATTTTTCCCTTCTCTCATATAATCTCTCTTTCTTTCCTCCCTCTTCTAGTCTGTTGTGTTTGCATTTGGTAGGTTGAGGGCCTATAAACATCTTATCAGAAAAATGTTGGAAGGAGGGTAAGGGGCATATCAGTGTCAATAGGAGAGGAGTGCTGGGTATAGAAGAGCCTAAACAAGGCAAGCAGGGGTGAATGGGAGGCACAAATTAGTCATGCTGGAGGATTTTGTCTTTTTTCTTCCTTTTTTTAAATCTGAAAGGTTTAAGAATGTGTTATTTGAATTGGATATGTAGCATCAGGTTTGAGTTTAAACCCCATGGTATCTTCCACGATTGCACTATACATGACTTGTCTGTGTTTGGAATTACTCAGATTTGCTGGTGCACTTGAAATTCACTCCTTGCCTTAATCCAAGGTAACATTCAAGTGTAGACAAGCCTAACAGTTCAACACTAACATTTACTTACCTTTGGCAAAAGTTTTAGGTGTTCAAGGAATGCAGGATCATGCAGTAAGGAATGTAGAATTTTACCTCATTAGTTTGTATTAATGAGTTATTTCCTAAGAAGATTTTAATGGCTTAATTTTATTAAGTGAACCTTTATATTAAAGGTTGTGTGGGTAGAATCATATGAGTATAACAACAGAGTTACTGCATCATAACAACCTATATATAGCAACCTATGGTGAAGGCTTTTAGACCTTTCTATTCCCTGCTTTCAGCTGCACAATAAATCACAAATAAATCAGCTTAAAACAGAAAGCTAATTTTACATAATAGCATTTTACCTCAGAGAGGGACACAGTGGATGTCCTGGGCAATGACTGCACTCATCTGAACATACTCCTTGTGCTTGATCCCAATTCCAAACCAGTCTTATGTACAAAATATCCTTTTTGGAATTAGTGAATTAGGATATCTACTCTTTTCTAGACTTTCAAAACTATCAATGGTTCTTTTGCATTTCAAGAACACAGTTGCTGGCCTGTTATCTGGATCCAGCATTACAGAACTTGTATTGCCTTAATGTAGAACATGATCTATAAATTTAAAAGCAAACAGGAACAGTTCTTAGGACAGTATGGTCCTTCCTATCTTTGATTATTATTTTGTTTTTTTAGTTCTTTATTGGTTGGGACTATCTTTTAGCCTTGAAAAGATTCTAGACACTGAAGCCAGACAGAGTTTTGTGAGAATTAGTCCTTACTAATGTCTGAAAATCATTTCTGTGATCTTGAAATACTTTGTGACAAGAAAACATTTTCGTACAAAGTCGCTCTTTTATAGAAGTCTGTGCTTTTGATTAGAATCTCCAAGTCAATTTGGGAATAAACTTTTAGTAGAGCTGTTGTACCCTTCATTTCTTTTAGTGGGTAAAATACTTCTAAATAGTTCTATAAGTAGGTAAGTGATCATCAGATGCCTACCTCCTGCAGCAACTCTTTAAAGCATGCTTATACTCGTGGCAGTGGGTTCATCAGAAGAATATGTTAATTAGCAGGAAGTGTATTCAGTGCTGTCCCAAGGACAGCACACAGGACCCAGCTCCATGGTTATCCCAAGGCCCTGGTCCTGCATCATTACAGAGGCAGAGAGGGTTCTGTGTTCTTAAAACTGTGGAAATTACCCAGGCAATGATGGTTTTAGCATGCTAAGGTTTTGAGTACAAGTGATCTCTAATTCTCCTTTTCAACCCCAGATATTCTGTGATTCTGTGAATATAGAATGGTAACCAAATCAATAACCCCTGTCCCTGGGAAGGATTAGTTAGTTCAGATTGGATGCCATTTTAATGGATTGATACTGCTTTTGGCTTGGGTGACCTGAATTCAGCAGACTCTTCGATGCAGGTTAGAGCTCTATGATCATAATGTGAAGTTAGTAATTGAAGCTGGTCTATAATTTTGTGAGAATAGTAAATGGGTAGTTGTTATCCACAGAAGTATCCCTACTGAATTTTGTGGGAAAGAAAGAAAAAAAAAAAGAAATTAAAACTGCCAAGTGATGGGTAATAGTTTTTACTTGGTGCCTATTTTTTGAGTTTTTACATTTGCTTAGGCTTAATTAGGTAGCACCATGAAAACATTTAAACCTCCTGCAAAAGTGAACTGTCACAGCTTTCATACATCTTAGTGGGGACAATACATTGCTGGATTGGGCCAATGCCTGCTAAGTAAAATAACCCTGCCCTGGACTGAAGTTAATCACTAGATCAGGAAATACTTAAAAAGTAAGTAAAAATACAAATTATATATAAAACTGTGTTCCTCAGCTGCAAAGATGAACCCTATAGCTAAGATTACAAGAATTTTCCATGGTTTTAATAGAAATTGGGTGTTTTCTGTTTATTCTTCCATGAAATGTAAAAACAAAGAAAAACTGCCAAAGCCAACTGTCTATCATTATGTTCCTGGGGGAGCCAACCCATGTTCCTAATTGTACTTTAATGTGGCAATTTGTCATATACAAATATATATCTTTATGTACATCAACTGAGTTACATATTAGTTTATAACTAAAAATCATTGTTGAGTGTGTCTTAGAAAGTCTTGAACTTTTTCAGACACCAGGAGAAGTGGTGTAAAGCCTGAACTATGGTCAATACCTAATAGAATTGGCTCTTGGACAAGAATCAGTTCTTATCAACATCAGTGAAAATGGTGAAAATAATTTGGCTGGAGTCAGAACTGTGTACAAAGAATTTGATTTTGCCAGGACTTGTGTGCACACATTTGACTTCACACACTTGAACAGCTCTCATGGCTGCTTATTTGAGTGAACCTAATCTGTTTGATTTAATCTTTGCAGGACTGGGACCCAAATGAGTAATTAAAATAAAAATAATTGGTTTGCTTAAATTTCAATCCCATTTTTAATCAGTGGTTGGAATTTCAGCTAGTGGAAATATCATAGCCACAAAATATGCCTTGAAATGCATATGTTGCTAAAGAATATTAATTTTCTTCATTCTTGAAGGGACTTCTCCCACCTCCACGCCTCTCTTGCAAAGATTTTGCATCCTACATATGAGAGTGATAAGAGAGGAGATATGTCATGTTCCAACACGCACAACTTTTCAAACACTAAAAATAAATTAAAAATTCTGTAAGCTGGCTTACGCTGCCAACAAGCAGTCCAAATTTGTATTTTACATGTTTCTGCGGATTTTATAAGCCTATTTGCTGAAATATTTAATGTAGACTAAATGCTTGTTATTTACTTGCTAGTGGTCTCATATACAGATAACGTAGAAGTTTTGAGACCTAGTCTTTGGGGGATCCAGCCATTGCCTGATGTGTGGTATGTGCAGTGGAACTTTATGAGTAAGGTTCATCCAAACAGTACAGATCAAAGTTAAGTAGCAGGGCATTAATCTAGGTTGCAAATTGGCATTTCGAGTGGCTAAATTGTGTCTGAACACTCATGACACACCTCTTTGGTAGATGTAAGAATTCAGCACTCATGATCTGGGGACAAAGGGGCTGAAGTCAAACAGCACTATGAAAAAAATCAACTCCCCTCCTAGCAAGAAAGCCAATTAAACTAGTGAAATTTTGTTGAAACATTCTGAAACTCCTCTGTACCGCTCTTTATCTCCACATGATCTCCATACTTATACAAGAATAATTGCTTATTCGGATAATAATAGGACTAGGGCTCAATTTTGTGATAGGAGTTTTGCCGTATTAATGTTTGCCAAGTGTTAGTATTGCTCTTGTTACCATGACCTTTAAAGGATACGTAGGTACCAAGAGCACACCGGTCTTGCAGGACTGTGTCATAAAGTAACTCTCTGTCCATCCTTGCTGTAAGAGAAAATTAGAACGGAGCTACAGGTGGAAAGGCCTCACCCATGGTGTAGCTCCCTTAATGACATATGGCTCCCCAACTCAGTAGTCTTGACAGTTGGGTGTTTTGACCAACTTAAAAGTTCATTCTGCACTGAACAGCGCTTTGTTATTTTCTACCATAAAGTAATAACTCTCGAGTGATCTGGACTGATTTGCTTAGCTGTATACGATGTCAGCTGTGTGGTGTCAGCCAAGACCCCTTCTGATGCGTGTTTTTGGCTGCCCTTGGTCGGGGCGGCCGCGCTGATGGGACAGCGGGGCCCCGCTCGGTCCCTGCGCCCCCCGCCGCCGGTGGGAGCTGGGCCCGCCGGGGGCTGCGGGGACGTACCTCGGAGCACAGGGCAGGGCACCGCCACACCGCCGGTCACGCCGGGGCCGAGTGCAGCCCAGGCTCCGTTACGGAAGCGGTGCCCGGCGGCCTCACGCGCCTTCCAGGCCGGTAACTTAAAGCCGTTGCCGGCGGGGGCCGGGGGTGCGCTGCCGCCGCCCGGGGCGGCGTGAGTGAGGTCTATCGCCGCTGTGCTCCGGCTGCTCGAGGCGCCGGCTGTCGGCACGGCCGGGCCGTGCGTGGGACACCGGGACCTTCCTCACGGCCCCAGAGACGGACGGTGCGGGACGGGCCGCGCGGGGACCCAGGCGCGCGCCCGCTGCGCGAGGGCGGAGGAGGCGGGCGCGGCCGTCACGGCGCCGGCCCCGCCCCGCGCCCAATGGCGGCCCCGCCCGCCCCGCCGGGGTTACTGCCGGGCTGGGGGCCGGGCCGGGGGCCGTCCGGGCGGGCACGCGCCTCCCCCGCACCCGCCTCCTCGCGCCCCCTCCGCGCACCGCGGGCCGGGCAGCAGTGGCCGGCGCTGGGCAGCCTCGAGAGGGCTGCGTTCCCGTCCGCTCCCATCCCGTCCGGCGCTGCCCATGGCGTAGCCGCGCTGCTGCGCGCCTGCCCCGCGGGACGCGGCGTGGACGGACCTGCCGCCAGGTGGGTGCGGCGGCTCGGGCCGGGCGCCCCGCGGGGGTGCCCCGTCCGCTGGGGCGGGCGCCTCCCGGGGTGTCACCCTGGCGGGCTGAGCGGGACGGTCCCGGGGGCCCCCGCGGAGCTGCCGGGCGCGGGCTGCGGGAGCTGCCCGGGCCGGTCGGAGCCCGCGCGGGTGCGGGGAGCGGCGCTGGGAGCGGCGCTCCCGGCCGGACCGTGCGAACCGCGGGCTCCGGGTGGGAACTGAGGAGAGAGCCGGGAGGTGAGCGGCTGGTGGGGGAAAGCTACAGGTGTCCCGGCGACAGTCACCGTGCCTGGCTGGCTGGAACGTGCTGGGCGAGTTGCGGGCACCGAGCGAAGCCCTGTGCGGATGCTCGCCCCGCTGTGTGTGCGGGGTCCTCATGTCATTCAGGAGGCCAGGTGGGAACTCCGCAGTGTACGAGCAGAGTGAGAGTTTTGTGTGAGGATAATACATGTCCCGTCATTACCATTTCACTGAGGAGTTGTTGACCTATGGGATTTACTGTTGCATGTTTTGCAGGGAGTGTACTGGAGTCAATTCACTGCAGCCTTCTCAGTTCATCTCTCCTAGTAATAATAAGAATGTGCCAATAAAATTATATGTAAATTAAGTGAGTTTTAAAATATGAACTTTACTCAGATTCAGGTGCACTTATAATTCTGAAATCACTGTTATTGGCATCAAACAGCACAGAAGGTGATACTTCTTCTTTTCTAAAGAAAGGACTTTAGGTGTAGCTGCATGTGTAGTTACACCTTTTCCACTTGCTGTGGGTGTAACCAGGTATAAATCTACTAATCTCATTTTTGTTAAGCTGTAGCTGTTAAAATTTACTTGCTATCGTTTATTATTTTCTTCTCAAATGTAGTATTATCAGGACAGTTAAGTTTTTACAGAGACCTCTTGATAGGATTTGTAACCTGTTAGACACTTGGATGAACAAGTGCCATATTTTGTTCTAAGAAAAAGTTTTTCTGGTTGGATCTGTATTTATACCAAACTAAGTTTTTATTTACTTTTTTTTTCTTTTTGATGAGATTGAACAGGCTGGTATTAGACCCCTACTGGGGAGAAAACCCAGAGTGACAGAGCTGCCTGCTCATTAATTGTAGGACCAATTAGGTTTGTCTTACAGTGACCTGGAGGACTCATACTATTGTAGTCTCATATGTGGAAGACTTTAAAACTATACACATGTAAATGAAACATCTTCCTAAGACAAAATCTATTTATTTATCACTTCTTTCTGAGATTACTTTATTTCTCTTACAGTCCATGTTTTTCTCCCTGAATGCCAGGCACAACATGAATTGGTAGCTGGGTTTTAATTAGCACTGCACTGGTGTCCTGTTAAAGTGTTCCCAGCAAGAGTGTTAGTAAAATGTTAATTGGAAGATGATTATTCGTTTGAAGAGCTCCAGTTTAACCCATGAAAGCTTACAGGGCTTGAGTTCCAGCTGAGGAGGAGCTGCTCCTGGACTCAGACCTGGGCCGACACCAACTGCTGCAGCTGGTGCTCAGCTGGGGGAGGAAGGGAGGGACGAGTGTTGAAGGGGGGCAGGTCGTTGGCTTCCTTCAGTGAAGAGTCCTTTGCTCTGAAACTTGCTTCCCCCAATTGTTTGCTGCAGTCCAACCTTGTTAACTTTAAAGTGACACTTCAAATTTTTCTCTCCTGCCATGCTTTCTGTCTCTGGGGAGATCTCATTTGGTTGTTGATGCTGATGCACATTTTGTGTGTCCAGAGCCTCACCTGGTCAGTGTATAAATGATATCCACCATGGATCTGAATTCTTTTAAGAAGTAAGCTTCAGGGTTTTTTTCCTGGCCTGCAAAACATCTTTTCATATTCCTGCATCTTGATGCCTACCTCAGGAACCATGTTTGAAGTCAATTGCTAAACCAGCAGGGGGAACACAAAACTTTCTGTCTGTAAAGTCTCTCTTCCTACCACAGTTGCAATTTGTTAAAACTTTGGGCCTCTACTTGTGATAGTATTTCTTTAGAAAATGAATGTCAACTTACTTAGACTCCCCTCATGCATTGGAATAAACACATAATTTATGAAATCTTGTTTATTAATTTCCTCTAGCAGGCCTGTCTCCCACTCTTCTGAATGGATTTTTTTTGTCATATTAGCCATAACTGGACTTGCAAAAACATTAGAGGTTTACTTGAAAGAAATTTCTCTTTGAAGATGTTTGAAGTGAAGTCATTAAACCTAAGGAATGATATTTTGAGTAATCCTGTAAGTTTTAGATAATGAACTAGACAAAATATTTTCACAGTGAAACTATTACAATGTCACATTTATGATTGTATGTAGACATCTTGAGAGTTAAAGTTGAGTCGCAAAGAAGTTGTATTCTCACAAGAAACTATTTCTAGTATTTAGGGTTTCCATAAGAGAAAATATTTTTAGATACTCTCTTACATTTTAAGAAGTCATTAATGGCTTATTTTTGTAAAGGTCAACTGATGTTCTCAGCACAGATCAATAATGATTTTCCTTTTGGATTTGTGTTGGTGTAATGATTGGTTAAGTATTTTGTACCAGGAATACTGAATGTAAAGGCTGTTGCCAGAGAAGGTTATGTGGATGACTTGCATCAAGCCATATTGCTTTCTGGTCTGTGAAGCTGGATGCAGCCCAATGGCAAACGTAAGGTATGGATATGCATGCAGATGGCTGAATGCTAAGTGAAGTATAGGAATTTGCATCATGTCAGCTATTCCCCAGTAAAAGCTGGGGAATGAACTCTTCCCCTGCTGTAAATGTGAGATATCTTGCTGCTAATACTTGGTGTTAAGCCATCTTTTATTGATGGTGGGATAAAAACATGCCAGGGAGCATTTGCCGCAGAGTAGCCAATTTGCTGCTTGTGAGTGAAAGCAGTTGTATATTCTCCCAGCATTAGGTGTTAGAGCAAGTGGAGGCAAAATGTAGTTCAACTGAACTGACAGTCCCTGGTCAGGTTTAAAGGAAGAGATGTAAGCTCCTCTGGTTCTGGAATGGCACTGACTGCATACTGAAGTATGAAATGAATATGAGTTTTCTTCCCATTGTTTCAGTGGCCAGGTATATGTGTATTCCAGTGGCCATGCATTCTTCTCTAAGAGCATTATGGATTGTTGCCAGCTGCTGAAGGTACAAAAAAAGTGTATGTTAAATTCCATTGATAATCTCCCTCCTCTATTGTTTTCATGGAGTAAAAAAACTTTCCCCCAGATGGTTCTCTGACTTTACAAATTACACACTTCAGCATCTCAAAGTGAGATTTCTGTTTTCATGTTATTTGAAAATAGCAGTAAAGCTTTGCCTGATATGTCTTACAATTCTTTTGTTTGATACCTCCAATAATATTCTGTTAACATTTAAGACATGGGTTACCAGTTGGGCAATTTACGTGAATCTCAGAAAATACTCTGTGGGATACAGATTGCAAATATCTTTGCAGTCGCATTACTTTTGATCTAGATCCACAAAATATTTGTGCATTATAAATAGGCATTACTTCTATAGCAGTAATATTTGTGGTGATTAACAGCAGTATGCTAGTTTCTAGGCACTTCATGAATAGAAGCATGTTTTGCCATAAAAATGTACTAGCAAAGAAGTAGTGCAATTGGAATTGCTTTATCCATAACTGTGGATTCACATTTTTATGTGCTGGCAGTCATCCAACAGAGCAGCATTTCTTGTGCTATTACAGCAACAATTAACCCTGTGGTAACCAAAATGAAACAGATTTACATATCTCTGAAAATCAGTGAAGGAGGGACTTTAAAGCTGCCACTTCAGTTTATATTCCATATTTTTTTATTTCCAGTATCACAAATTTTTTTTTTTTCAAAAGAACTTACTTTGTGACCTTGATTAGTCAGATTTGTCCAGTTCAGCAGAGAACATTTTATATATTGCATTTTAAGTGTAGTATTGTTGACTTGTACTGCTTAAAAATGATTATGTCTGGGAAAATATACTAGTTTCTGACGTATCTATAATGAAATAAATGGGTTTTTTTGAGGAAAATATGAAAATAATTATTCCATCTTCATTCTGTGAGTAGTACTCTAAAATGGGCTATACCTCTTTATAATTAACAAATTTAATTCCATTATGTTTATCACTTCTCTTTAATAGTCTATCAAATTTCAGTACACTGGTTGGCCAAGTTCAGATTTTTTTCTTTTTCCTTTCCTGTTGCAACACATTGTAATATTTTGGGAGTCAGCTGGAAAGGATCCCTCTTTTAAATAATTTCAGTTGTGACCTTGCAAGAGACCTGTTTAGGTTGCAGGAGAATAGCTTATCTAGAGGTCACGAGTCTGAAACAGGTTAATTATAGAGCTACTGTGTGTAGGTTGTTTTTCTGCACAGAAGGCAGTAGGGGCTGTGATACATAAGGTGTTGTTAATGAGTCTGAAGAATAATGGCAATTCTCTTATTTTCTGATTTCCTTTGTAAGCATAGTAATTTTCTGTTGGAAATCAGTGAGGTTTATTGTGTGTGTGAGGAACAATAAAAAAAATCCCAAAGTATCCCATGAGCTTATTGTATAGTATAAATCTGCTGAATTCATGTATATTTCTTTACCAGGAAGCTGGAGCTGAATTGAAGACCAATATGTCCTCTTTTGTCTTAGATTTATACAAGTAATTTGTTAGACTGTAGCTGCATTTGACCAGAGCATGACTAAGAACTATAGTAGTATGTTATCACCAATGCAATACATTATTTTGACAGTGATTTGAATTACAAAACAGCTGTTGTGGAATTTGAAAAGATGGACCTTTTCTTCTTTTGAGGCTGTTGCATTAATGGACCCAGTCACTCCTCCAGTATGTACAGCTCGTGTTCTGTGATGGATTAGTTCCTCCCTCCAGCAAGGGATTCCTCCTTTCAAGTGGTCAGTGTTTCTGAATACCTGTGGATCTGGTGGTTTGGTTCACTCCAGTTCACTCGTATGTAGTGGCATACGAGATGCACAAATTATGTTTCTGAATATAGGAATTTATTCCGGCTTTCCCTCTCCCTATACTTGTGCTCAAAGATTTTTGCAGTCTTTGATTGTACATTTAATGTAAAATGATTAAAGGAAATTCTGAATGGTAAAAATTTTGTGGGAGTGTATCTCCATTTTGAGTGGAATGCGATAGTGATGCATATCTTGACTGAAACAAATACTCATTGAAGAGCTTGTAAATAATAATTTTTATGAAAAAAGGTTTTGCCCCAACCTGAACATGTTTTTCTGCCCAACAAATTGAATTATACTAGTGATATAACAGACAGTTAGGGAGAGGGTAGATTACCCCTACACAAAGGGAAACTCCTTTTGACTCATTCTTTTAACTGTGTGGCATTTTAAGGTCTTCCCTATTTGTG
Organism: Chiroxiphia lanceolata; assembly: GCF_009829145.1. Lineage (NCBI taxonomy): Eukaryota > Metazoa > Chordata > Aves > Passeriformes > Pipridae > Chiroxiphia > Chiroxiphia lanceolata. The sequence goes on along the minus strand of NC_045645.1, from coordinate 16,788,595 downwards.
TGGGAGAAGTTTCCTATCTGTAAGATGAGCATCTGAAAGTTTAGTGGCTAACAGTGAACTTTTGACAAATGTGTTTATCTTGCATTCTTGTTGAACAACCTTAAGAAATAATCTATTGATCTAACTGCCTACTAGGGTATGCCTTAGAGACCAAAATTCTTCTTTTGTTGTTCTGTTTTGTTCATTTGGCTTTTTTTCCAAAATGTGGTTTTGATAATGCATGCAATTAACTTTAAAATACCTAGTAGTTAATATTCTAACTTGTTAATTTACATCCTGTAGTATCTTATGGCCCATGGCAGTGGGGAGGGCTGGCTTGTATCACCTCATCCAATTCCTGTATAGTGGGAAGCACTGATTTTCAATCCTGTTCACTTATTTGCTAACCACTTATTTTTTGTTTGTTTTTTCCTTCCCAAAGAGGGTTGCATCCTTATATAGCAAATTTATGGTTAATGCTGTAGTCTTGCTTTTCATCATTACTCTCTGTGGGTTTCTCACAATTAATCTAGACAATTTTTGGTATTTATTAGGTCATGGTTTCAAAACTACTCTTCTAAATGTGTAGATATAATTTCAAGATTTTAAAACCACTAGTAATTGATTTAGGGGTTTTTTCCTGGTAGGAAGGTCCCAAGTAGAATATTTCTAGATGCAGTTCTAAGGTTTTGGAGTTCAGTCTTGAAAAAAATAAGTGTCAAGCATTCATTGACAGAGCAATATGCTGAAACCTTTTACCTGGAGTGGAAGAAGCCTTGCTGAGTTGTTGGTAACTTTACATACTGCTGTGGCTTCAGTTCTACAGAGGTACCTTCCCTAGGGTTATATCTGTCTTGATAGGTACATTAGAGCTGTTATCTGTTTAGTTTAGGTGTGCAATTAGAAACTGAGCCAAGTAAAACTTAAGATAAATGAAATTTCTGTGAGGTTGTTGGCTGCTACTGTGTTTGTGAAGAGTAAGATAGCCCAGTGCCAGGAAACCTATTCTGTTTCCAATTAGAAACCATAGAAAAGTAAGTAATTAGTCCAGAGAAATTTAACTGTGAGAAGGAAAGGTTGTAGAGATTTTTTTTGTCATGTAATTTATGATGATCTTGCTAAGCCTGAAGATTCCTATTTCTAGTGCACGTTTTTGTTTTGGGGTAAACTTTTTAGAATCAGCAAGTCCCGTTTAAAAAATGTGAGCCTGGTTTCTCTGTTAATTGTGGTGAGATAGTACTGGTTAATTGGGTTTGGTGGGAACTTGAGTTTTATTTAAATGTACATTTGACATTTCTTGGGTTGCCATGTGTTTATGTATGTATGTTTCTAGGCATCTCTGCTTTTTTCTTCTTCTGCTATCTGAACGTATATCAGGAGGATGGCATATAATTGTGCTGCTGGTATTCCCTGTAGGAGCAGTGAGATTTTTCATCCATCTTTTAACTAGAAGATGGAAGCAGAATGCTTAAAGTAGTTGTCTTTCTAGGTGGGTGTTACAGGGTCACTGCTGTGACCATACTGGGGTCCTGTTATGACTTTTTTGCTTGTGAAAGAATAGACTACTTGTGAGTTGCACAGAAAGTAACATGGCAGAAGCTGGCAGTAGATGGCAGATTGCTTGAGCCATTATAGTACAAGAATTGTACAGCATCCAGCATCTTGTTTTCTCCACTCCTGTTAGTGATGTTCTATGTAGGATGTGCCCGAGGGCTCTACGTTAAGGTAGAAAAGTTCTGATTTGGTACTGAATTTGTATGTAGGGTGTTGGTCTTGATAAACTCTGTCTGAACTGCTGTCTGTGCTCCCTTCTGTAGAGGTTCAGTAACCTCTAGGAATTTCTGCTGTTGTCAAAAAGCAATCTGTTCCAGTCTACTCCTTGTGGAAGAGTCTTGGGTACTCCTTCCACTAAAAGACTCCCGAAGGCACTTCCTTCCTTCCACCTATTGAACCCTCCTATATCCTGATCCTGTAAGAGACTATTCTCTTGTTTACACTTGGTAAGCAGAACCTTACCCCTCAGCCTAGGAAGATTCAGTTGCATACCTCCCTGTGTTGGGGGGAAGGGAAGTCCTGAGAACACATAACAGACTAATTTTTGTCCTGTTTCTGCAAACTGTCTCTTACTTTTGTGCTATGTTGTGCAATTGTTATTCAGCTGAAACTTCCAGTGTCTGGTGTCATCTAAACTCACAGTAATAAAGTCAGGTGATCAAAAAAAAAATGAAAATATTGTGAAGCTGAAGGGAAAGTTGGTTGTGAAATGATACTGAGAATAGACACCCTCTTCCAAACTGGATCTTCTTGCCAGCTGTGGGCAAAATATGTACCGGGTAGCAAAACCAACCTCAGCAAACCATCACTAAAAAGGTAGAATGGTTTTACATCTTTTATGGACTCATTTGTGCATATTTTGGGGCTTCCTGTAATTTGACAGGCTACATTGTAATACATTAATAAAAAGATAAATAAACAAAATGGTAAAACAAAAGTCACATGGAGTAGAGGGGCACAATTGCTAAATGGCATAAAGCATCTTCCCTTGGCATTTATCCAGTTCCCATAGCCTTTAACAGTGACTTGTTGAAATGTCCCATTACAAGCACAGCAGCATGTGAACTGCAGGACATTAGAGTTACTTTTTCCCTGGGCTTTTGATATGTCAGGATTTTTAGTTTTATTACTATTCATATATTCCCTGAAAATTAAACCACTTTGTTGTTTCTAAACCAGAATCTGTCCCCTTAATAGTTTATGAATAAGTTACTGTTTTGAGTTCTGAATGTGGAACTTCATGTATATGCCTTGAACATAGGCATTAAAAAAGTACATATTTTCAATTCCACATGAGTATTTGCTAATCCTGTTAGTCATCTTTCTGACCTGTATGTGTGCAAATCACAGAGAATTGACAGAGGATAAATGTCATCTAATAAAAAAGAAATCTGTGAAAATGCGTATTTAATAGGAATAGGGTTATTAAATAAACTCTTTCAAGAACTGTTCTATTCGTAAGTTTATAGAACTGCTTGTATAGTTAACCATTTGTGTTGTTTTTTTTCTTGAGCTTGACTGTACTTGATTACAAATGATTGGCTTTTTTGCTTACACGTGGAGTGCATGTATTCGTTGCATTCACATAGGGAACCAACTTGGACAAATGGGGAAAAAAAACTGGTTAAAGAAGTTAAATGGTTGCCATGCATAAAACAAGCAAACAGAAAGTGAAAAAGCTTTGGCTGTGAAGGCGGCCTTGGATGGCCTAGAATCTTGGGTTCATGTTGCTATGGCAAAACAACACAAAGGGACAGATCCTGCTGGCTTCAATCAAGTATCCCCATTCACTTTGTTGGGACTTGTGATGTGACTTAGAGGAGGATTTTTGGCTGGCTTTGGTAGAGAAGTGTTTGTTAGCAGTGTTGTAGAGAGCTGTGCTGCCTCTGGCATCATGCATGGAAAGAGGAGGGAGCTACCAGAGTCCAGGTAGATAAGGAGGAGAGGAAGTTGTTCTTCAGGCAGTAAAGGAAAAGGTTAGACAACGAGGAGGATAGAGTTAAGGCAAGGGAAGAATTTGTATGGGAAAGGTAGGTGCTGATTAATGAAACAGATGGTGACTATTGGGGAAGAGGCTTAAAGGAACAGAAATAAAAGGGGAAAAGAAAAGATTCTAATTCAGCAATAAATGTGGCAAATTCCTATGCTGTAGAAGCCTTTAATAGGAAAGAGAAACACCCCGAAATCTGTGGCTTTGCCCACCTGCAGGCATATATATTGCTATGTTGGACTGTGCAGAGAAGTTTTGAAAAGGTAAGAAAAGTTAAATTTACCAAGAGAAGAAAAGTGGGTAAAATTTGAAATTAAGGAGACCACTGATTTCAAGAAGAATAATGTGTAATAGGTACTTGTCCAGAAATACAGAAATAGGCTGAGTAGGAAAGTGCTCAAATGTCCTGAAGACAGAGCTTAATCCTAGGGTGTACAGTGGGTCATTTTCATTTGTAGTTCTTCAAGCACTTTAGAGCAGAGTCCCATCCCCTCTTTGGAGAGCAGTAGGCAGATGTGGGGGTGGATACATTTCTACTGATGTCAGAGCAGTGCAGAATGTGATTTCTTAGTAACAAGCCATCCGTAGACCACAGAGCCTTATGGCCTGAGAGTGTGTGTCAGTGAGGGCTGGGATGTCCCTAGGGAAAGCTGCTTTTTTAAGAGTAAGCAGCATGCTTCTCACCTGTGAATTCTTTGGTCATGTTGTAGTATTGAAGGTGACTTTTTAGTTCAAAGAATAGCTTTAAAAAATCCACAGAAGGCTGGGATTCTGAGGATGATGAGTAGCAGATTTTTACAAAAAAAAATTTGATTAGTGAAGGGCAGAGAGATACAGTAGTGTACTCAAGTGATCTGTGTTTTGTGCTTACTGCTGCTGGCTGTAACAAATGCAGATTCCTATAAATACCACTGAGTTAAGGAGCATCTTTTGTCCTCTAGCTTAGCATAACAATGTTATCTGTTCTTCTATTCAGCGCGTTTTGGTGTCCTCCAAAAGCATCATACTTTTCACTGTTTTCTAGCTAGGCTTTATGCATCAAAATTCTCATGGACATCAGAGGCTCCTCATTTAAACCAAATTAAAACCTAATGCTGTCTTCTCTACTTGTCCTCATGTACTTCATAATGTGTTTTGCCCTCTTCCATTCCCCCAGTCTTCCTTTTAACCTAATAAAGTCTAGTGGTAGTAAGATTCTTCCTATGTCCCCAGCAGTGCTCCTTCCCCATTACATCTGCAAACTGATATTTCTCAACGAAACAGGCTCTTTGTGCTTTTTGGACCATTGCTTTTACCAGGACTAGTGGCCTTTACAACAGCAAACTTCAGTGAAAATGACCCCAGCAAACAGTGCCTCTTAGTCTTCTATGGCTCTGGCTGCAGATGTCTCCTTTTACCAGCCTTCCTAGTAGCTGGTAGTATAAAGCATGAAAACATCGTTTAGTAAACCCAAAGCTCTGATGTCGTCTTCTCTTCCTCTTCCTCATTGGGATTTTTTGGTTATACTTTTAATATGCCCTTTTGTGATCTCAGTTACAAAAATAGCCATGCAGATATACCCCAAAGGAAAAGACGATTCTCTCAGAAATTTCTTTTTAATCTCAAGTTGACTAGCAGTTGTGTTTACTTCTTGGATAAATAGTTTAGGTTCCTTATCCCTTTGCACAGCTTTCTTCTCTTATTTCAAAGGAAATGTTTCCCTATTTTGTGGACTGCCTCAGCTTTTCCTATTTTGCAGGTTTCACGTATTCTTTTAGTGACAGCAGGTTTCATATTGAAGCAAAATCCAGGAGATTTTGCACCACAACTGAGTTTTTCACACCTTTTTTTTTTAAATTTGTTTCTCTTTGGTGTAGTCAGATGGTCAGTTAGTAGTAGATTTGTAGCTGACTCCTGTCACAGGTGAGGATGATCAGATTTTGCAAAATACTGACAAATTGCCTCCTTAATAGGTTTATTCTTAAGTGAGTTATTGGTAGCAATTTCATCTATCTTTTGACTTGCAGCTGTGTAGCTGACTGCTTGGATATAAGTCATCCTAAAGTCATGAGACTCACTGTCAGTTTGTCACCTTTTCATATGGCTTGATCTCTGCCCTCTGCACATCTTCAAGCAAGTGAGCTCAGTCTTCAGAAAGTTCTTCTGAATTTTCATACGCTGCCTGCTCTGAATTATACCTTGTAAATGTTACTGGTCAGTGGATTCAGTAGGAATCAAATCACTCATACCGATGGAAATGTGTAGGTATTCTCTTTCCCTTTTAAATTATCATTCCCAAATCAAAGTTGAATTGAAACTTGACATTTTAACACATTTAGGTGGTCGGGCCAGAATGGGATTCTGAGCAGCATTGCTTTCTCTTCCATTCTTTCCCTGTGCTCCCTATTTCTGCACAACTCTGTGCCTTAAAATGTTGCTGAAGAATGAGAGATTTCTGCTGATGGGAGCATGATCTAAGTAATGTCCCTGCTGAATAACCCGTGGAGAAATGCTGCAGAGGAGTTCCTGGTGTTTTCCTCGTAGCCGTGGCAGTGCAGGTCTAGGTGCAGGTTTTTGTTGTGCAGACTTCTGATGATGTGCGACATGGCACGCGCTGTATAATGGAGCCCAGCCTTTTGTCTTTGTACTTCATTCCATTTTAATGTCAGCAAGAATCTTTTATATGCTATTCATGTTGCCACAGTTTAGATGTTTTTAGTCCTGACTCAGCATTTTCCTATCACCTAGAGCTGTGATGGTGGTTTGTAGTTGCTTGTGTTGCTTTATGGTGAGTGTTAGTGGTTGCCAAGGCACCATCTGTCATCTTCTGCTCCAGAAGGCTGGTAGTGAAATAAAGTAGATAAGATTTTTTTTATTTGACTGAACACAATACCAACATTCTGGTGCCTTACCTTCTTGATATGTAGTCTTATTCTAGATATTTAGATGATTGAGAATATGTTAAAAAAAAAAAAGTGGAAGAAGATACTGTGGATCTCGTGTTTTCTCTCAAAAATCTACAGTGTGAAATTCTAGGTCCAGAATTTCCAGTGTTTTTAAGCCTTGCAGGCATCAGCTGTATTGTCATTTTTTTGTATAGCACAATAAAGTTGCTTAACTGACCTGGTATATCATGTCCTGGAATCTCTTAAAATAAAGATTCTGAACAGCTTTGTATTTATATTTAGTGTCAAGTGGCATTGAAGAGTTTTCAGAATTTGTCATACTGAGAAATGATGAGTTAAATTTATTGAGTTACCCACAAATCAGCTAGAGCATATGTGAAACATTTCTCCATGCTATAATAAAGGTAGCAGCAGATAAGTAACCAAACAAATGTTTATACGTCCCAGAGAAAGTCTGATTACTTAAAATAAACATGTCTGAGGGTGTGAGTACCATTGGCAGGCTTCAACAGGACTTCGGTATTAGTTGACAGAAGGGACTCTGGGGTTTCTCTTCCAATTAGATCATAACTTGCACAGTGTATAAAATGAGAGAGCAACAGCTGCAAAGAAGTGCTGAAATACAGGAGGAAGAGTACTAGGCTATTGGCACCTGGGTATCTGGCAATATAAAATGCAATCCCCTTTGAGAAAGAATTCTGTTTCCTTCTTACAAGAGAGACAATTTTAAATGTCTAGTAACATTTCTGTAAGTTGTATTTATATTAATATGTATTTTTACTTCTTTCTGTAGGCAGTCAAAAGTCCGGAGGATTTGATTTCAAAGCACACTACAAATTTCAAAGAAAGCAAATCTACATGAAGAGCTACAAAGGGAATTGATTTGAGAAGATACAGCATTTGCAAAAATGTCTTCAAGTTCTGTGACTTCAGTGTTTGCTTTGATGGTTTTGTGCTTTGCAGCTGCAGGTAGGTGGTATTATGTAAATTGCACATTCAGTGTAACCTATTGTACAGATTCAGAATTGTTTATCAAAAATACTTTTTCATGCTGGAAAAATGTAGGTCAGCTAAAGTTTATGTTTATATCTAGGTTTTACATAAAATTATTGTGATTATAACTGCATCATATATGATGTGAGAAACAATGCTGTTCCTGTAAGAATGTTTTTTTGCACCTGTGTTCACCCTTAAAATAATTTAAGAACTGCAGTAGTAATGTAAGTCATTTAGGTTATTTACCTATTTATTTAAAGAAAGAGAACTGCATGGTGCATGGATGTAGGGTAGGGTTGCTATGGAAGCCTTTGGGAGTGGAAGCAGGGTTGCTCTGCCAGCATGATGAACTATTTGCTCTGTCAAGAGGCTGGATTTTATTACCCCAGGTGCAGGGTTGTGCTAGTGAAGTTGAGCTAGAGTCTCTCTACAGAGCTGAGCTGAAAGAGTTTACCAGCTCCATTGCAGCTTCAAGACCTATAATCTGGAATTAAGTCGCAGTTATTTGACTTCATAAATAGAAATGTCTGACAAAATCCCGGAAAAGTTCATAATAGGTCGCTCAGTCCATCCATCCTTCCTGCATTGTTGGGATAAACCTCACCTTGGTCATTCCTGAGAGTTGTCTAATCTGTTTTATGATGAACTATCATTGGTGATGGCAAAAACCTTTTAATAACAGTTATCAGTGTTGCTGGAGGTCTTGTAGTTAGGAATATGCATTGTTGTTTGTGGGGATTTCTCCTGTCCCACTTTTTGGCCTATGGATTTTTTAAAACAGTATGTTGCAATAACTTGTGACAGAGAAAGGAAAGATCTGTGGAGTTCAAGTACCTAGTTTATACTGTAGTTTCTTCAAGTGCTGAAGTGATTCTTCTCAGTATGTTTGTTTGTCGGAGTTCTTTCTGTGGTTGCAAGGGGAAGCCTCTTATGTTTCCAGCTTGCATACAGTTTGGGTCATTGGAGAAGATGCCAAGTGGATACACAGTCAGTCAAAATGAGATAGTGGGAAAAGTGGACAGATGGCTTGCTTAAATCTGAGATGTCCTCACTGTGGAAAAGATGACCAGCCTTGGAAGAGACAGGGCTGAGCAATTAAATGTGTTACAATTTGGCTTCCTTTCATCATCAGCGTGGAAAACTGTTGTTTCAAGCCCTCAAGCCTTGTGGGACTTTCTCTGGGTTTGACCTCCTAAGGGCATCCATCCAACATTAGTAACTTCGATTGTTTAATAGTACGTGATGATAACGTTTTGCAATAGCCTCATTATAGATGAACTCTCAGGGCGTGTCTGAGTGTGTCTGTGGCTGGAGCCAAGGACTTGAATGCTGGTCTTGGCTGAGAAGAGCCATTACTTGGAGCAAATCTGAATCATTATAGATGTATAAAAATCTCCTTTAAAAGTAAGTGCCGGTGTAGAAAAATAAAAGCTTTTTTAATTTATTACAACCACAATTCTGTTTTGCTGCTGAGGAAATTGCTTGCCTAACAAGTCAGCTTACCTCTTTATGCTTTAATTAAAACACATTAATTTAAGTGTTATCAAACACAGTATTACTATGAGAAAGTTTTTCAGTGTTCAGAAACCTTAACGTGTCTGTCTTGAAATTTATTGTGGTTTTTTTTTGTTTTACTCCCCAATTCTGTGTTTTCCTCTGGCAACTATTCTTGAAACAAACTCTTATAAAGCCTTGGATTTGATCAAATGCTTATTCATAAGTAGAGTTACAGAATTATTTTGGCTGAAAGGGACCTCTGGAAGTCTAGTCCAGCACCCTGTGTGGAGCAGAGCTAGTTTCAAATTATTTTTTTCTTGGAGACTGATTCTTCCTGCTGTCTGCATGGGAAGAACATAGGTGAAGGGAGTAGAAAGGGTCGCAGTTGGTTAGGGGAAGGTGGGAAAGCTCTGTCATTGGGAGTTTTGGCTGTGCCTGTCCTGTGGGTTTTGGTTTTCCTCCATGCTTTTTATATTTTCAATAACTTCTTAACGAGAACAACTAGTGAGTGTCCTTTACAGTGTATCAAGAGTGCAGTAAGATAAGAGCAGTAAAGAACTGAGGAACTTCGATGAAGAGGAGAGAGAGAGAGAGAGAGATGTCAGGCAGATGTAATTAAAACTGAGGAAGGACAGCTGAAGGTTATTTAGGTAGAGCTTTTGGAACTTTCTTGAGTCCTATTCACACAAACAGTTATACTTTAAATGCAGGAAGTTTGTGGCTATAGGTGAAACATGGGTGGGAGCAAGCAATGTGTTGTGTGGAAAAAGCTGTGGCAGAGGCCCATGAGCAGTGGTCAGAGTGACGATCAGGCTTGGCTCTTAATTACCAGTGTACAGAACCCGTGCTCTTTCAGTCTTGAACCATTAATGTACTAGTATAAATAAAACTAGAAGTCTAAATAAAGCTAGGAAGTATAAATAAAATCCCTGCGTGCTTGTGGTGAAGCCTGGGGGAGGCAGGGGGCAGCATGCCACCTCCCTAGGGTATTGATTTTTGTATATTAAGCCTTTTTCCAGCTTACTCTTTGTTTCTGAAGAAGTGAGGCTGCTGCAGAAAAGCACACCTTTCTTTTGTTTGCCAGTCCTACACTGGCTCTGCTGCAATTGTCTTGGGGTTTTTTGCTGACTTTACAATATCTTCAGCATTATCTTTTCAGGTATAGGTGAACTTCTAGACAGAATCTGTATTTAGTTTATTTCTTTCTATCCTTGCTTTTTAAGGTACTATTCTATTAAATATATATATAAAAAAACCCCAAAACCCTGGAGTTTTAAGACATGACACACAGACATGGATATTCAAAGCTGAGACACAGATCTGCATGTTTTTCGTGCTAATACTTGAAAAGTATACCTCACTAACTGCATTGAAAGTGGTCTGTATAAATATTCAAATAATATTTGTTTTTCTACCTCCTCATACTGCCTGGATTTATGTAGCTAAATGCTAATCTGAATCTGATTAGCTTTTATCTTATATACAGATTTCTTGTAAGCTTGTATTTATACAGCTTCAATATAACAGAAAAAGATTACAAAGAAAACCTTGATTACTGTGAGATTTTTCTTCATGAATAGTCCAAGGCAGGATGGAGAGAAGAACTGCTGGCAAACTATCTGCCTGAGTGAAGGAATTATGTTTTTGAAGTGGGCTTAAATTAAGGTCTGGCAACCTACAGTAGGAACTCCACACAAAAACACTCAGAACTGTACACACTACAGCCTTGGATAACCTCATAAGCAAGTCTGGCTTTTTAATCTTGGAGCAAAAATATGCTGTCCTAATGTAGCTTAAATCAAAGGCTGAAAGATATTTATTTTACTTGCTGGCAAATTTGTGCAGTTGGGTGCACCATGCATCTCTTGATGTCTTAGAGGACAGCTGAAACACGTATCTACCCTAGGCCCTGAGGGCCAAACCTTCAACAGGACAGGTTCTTCCATGAAGGAATGGAAACAGTTTTTAACTTGAACTTCTGTTTTTCCTTTTGCCTTCCTGCATTACTATTCATCTGGAAAGAGGGCAGAAGGGTGATATAGCCTGTGGATCTACACTGGCCAAAGGTCTCATTCCAGCCTTCTGGGCTAGATCCTCTAGTGGTGCAACTCATTCCTGCTGCTGACAAAGCAGCGCAGCGATGGCATCTGAAACCAGCCAGAATTTGCCCATGTAGTTATGTTCACTTTTCTTCAACCCCCCTGACATTGGGTATTGCCAGTGCTTGCCTTGTAGACACCTCTCTCCAGAGTTTCATGGTTGTGATCAGGCTGATATCTTAAGAGCCTGTAAGAATTGGATATATTGAATAATTTACCCATTTTCTGTAATAGTGAGCTTACTGACTGGTTTATCTGCTTGTGTTAGGTCTGTCTCTATGGTTTTCTTTCAACAGCTCTTTAGTTCCCTGGTTCTCTACTGTATTGTTATCCTAGCTTTTTTTTCCTTTCTTTTTACGTACTTGTTCTTATAAGTAATCTCACATTGGTCAGAGCATGTGTGCTTCATTTTCAATAAGACTGTTCACTTGTAAGATGTATCTTTTGGATCTGTGCCCCCCAGATATGGTTGTGATGGGTGCCATGTTAATAAGTGTAACAGCAGGAAGAAACAGACCTTGTCATGACATCGTTTTTTTTTAAGACGAACTTCCCCTGACCTTGAACACTGTTTTTCAAAAAGCAATATAGAATCATTCAAAGCATAACAGAAAAACCTTCCACTGGAAGTTGAAATTTTAAAAATTTCAAATTAAAAAAATGAAATTAATACCAAGTAAGTCACTCACACAGATTTCCTTCTACTTTAAACAGTGTTTGCTGGGTATTTCCCAGATGTAATTAAATTGTAATTTTTTTTTTCTCCAAAGTATTTGTTGCCAGATGTGTGGAGTTTTTTTGTTTAAATTTTGTTTAGAGGATGAGAACCAAGGGACAGAGGTTGGCTCTTGAATTCTTAGGACTGAAGTAAAGCACAGACTGGTTGCAGCTTCTGCATGGATAGAGATTTGACTCCGTGCCTCCCTTTCCTTTTACCTCTTTCTCATAATCAGCTGGTTTTTGCCTCCCTTGTAAAACCACCCACTGGTATCCCTTTATGGTCTGCATAGACAGACTTTTGAGGATGAGATTAACCAGGATTTGGAACATTTGAAGACTTGCAATCTCAGAGGAGAATTAGAGGAGCAGAGGGCTGGTTCGTGCTGTGCCATCTGCCACTGCCATGCTCCATGTCGGAAAGGCTGGGAGCCCCCCTGCAGGGGCTGCAAGGGAATGGTTATGCTCTTTTCAGGAGAGGCTAACGTGCTCCCAGTTCTGAGAAGTACTGTTTAGGAACCCCTGACTAGCTTTTAAGGTGGAAATTGTTCTATTTTTTAAATATTCTTTCAGCACCCTGATGGTGATTTGATGCATCTTAATATCAGATTGTTCATCTGATAGGGAACCAAATGATGAATTCCTAATTTCATATCAGTGAGTTTGCTGAGATAACTTTGAGATGTCAAAATATACATTAAAAAAAGATAGTTAATCTTCATTTCACACAGAAAGAAGTAATAAGTTTTGAAGAGCAAATAATGTTTTTAATTGAGCAATTTAAATACAAAGATTGATCAAAACTGGAGAGCTAGACAAAATCTGTGGGTCCCTTGACTTAGTGTTTCTTCAACACTGCTGTTTGGTGATCTGTTCCTCTGTAAATTATGGTTTTAATCTGACCTTCTGTCTGTCTTCCAGCCAACTCAGTTGAATCAAATCCTGTACCATTTCTGTGTGGTTTATGCGTAAATAGTATTTTTTTTTCTTCCAAACCCACACAAAAATTCTGAAGAATTTAAAGAGTCAGGCTAGAGAGAAAGGTTATGTATTTTCAAAGAGGTAATTGTGTCACAGACTTGGAATGGCTTGAACTGAGCAGACTATGTTTTTCCTGTATCAGCAAGGCTCTCAAGCTAAAAACAGTTGAATTTCAGCAGAATTCTGCACAATTCTGTACCCACGTGGAACCGTAGGATGTGGGGTTGTGGGTCCTGATTTAGTAAAACAACTGAATGTATGTTGAAGTGTTTGCTGAACCAGAGCATTTATCACTAAACATGAATGTCTGGTTCTTTGATTAAAACTGACTCTGGGTGATGCCAAAGGAATCCTAAGAATATGAGGCCCACAATGCAGTACTGGAATTGCGTAGATGCAGGCAAATGGCAGCATTGCTGAGAGTCTCTGGGGGGAAGTACTCAACTGATGAAAAGTAATTTTGCGGAAAATTTTATGGCACAGACTGGGGAATGGCATTAATCCTTGTCTTTCTAAGGAAATTTATTGAAGTTTTTTTAAAAGAGAAACTTGTCTTTAACAAATTCTGAGCATCACATAATTATTTTATAAATACTTTGCTAAAAATAATTCTTTTGTTTTCTGAAGGGAATTGGGAATTGGGATTTTGCTTGTAGATCTTTTAATATCCTTTCTGTATTGCAGGCCCTTAGTAACTCTTTCTTAGGTTCTCCATCTGTAACCTATCTTAAAAATAATATGAACGTTTGATCCCTTTAATTAATAAGAAAGTGAAAAGGGCATATTTAGTTAACTAAAGATTGGACTTTAAGGGCTGTAGCACCCCAAACACAGCATTCCCAAATGTGATTCTGGGGTGTCTCAAGAAAAAACAGAATATCTGCTATTAGAAAAACAGTTGCTGTTTTCACATGAAAATCGTATTGAGTTTCTGCAAGTGTTTTTCTTTTATAAGCTTCTTCCACTGAAATATATTTGCATGAATCAATGCTGTTATTTTACTACTGGTTATGTTATAGTATAGAGAGAATATAGGGGTCAGATGTATTCCTTTTCAAAGAAGAGAAATAATTTCATCCTCTGTAGCTAATGACAAAAAGAGCTGAAGTCCCTTAGGCTGTAAGTCATAGGAGAGATGAATTTGGAGTGAAAAAAGAATATATTTAGCACAAAGACTCTGTGCCATGTTTCATTACCTGAAGGCACTGAGTTGGATTCCTCTTTGGTGTAAACTTGTTTTAAGTCAATGGAATTTTGCCAAGGATAAATTTTGACCCCAGGTGACAAAAGCAAAGGTTTTTAGTAATGCCATAAAGTACAGCTGCTTCAAGCACAGTGTACTTTTCTTCATAAGTGTACTTTATAAAAGATGGAGCTATTGTTTCCTTTTTTTGGCAGCTTCTACATTGTGAAACTTCCTAATAGGCATTTAATAAAAAAGGGATTTTACCTGTCAGGAGTGGAAATAACTAAACTGAAAATGTCATTACTCTCATTATTGGAAGGTAGCGCATAGAAGAAGTACCAAATAAAGGAATTCAGGGTTAGGCAATGGAAATGTTGCTGTTTTTTCTCTTCAGCAAAAAGTTTACTTTCATCTGGAGCAGGTTTGGTGTTTTGGTGATGTTTTTTTGTTTTCTTTTAAAATTTTAAATTAATGTACTTTACTTAAAACTTGGAGCCAAGAATTTATATTTATGGTTATTTTCACTTCTTTTCCTCTTTTCTTTTTCCTCACTTCCCAGATCACCAAATTTGCCTTGTATGTGGAAGGGATGGTTGATGCAATCTATTTTGGAATAAATAAAACTTTCCTTTGTATTATTACTTTCCATTTAAATGGAACACTAACACATATGTCCTACTAGAGATGCTCAAGTTATTTTGATTCAAGCTACTACGTCAAGATGACTTTCTTCCTTCACAAGATTGTGTGCTTTCCCTTTATGTGTAAAAATCAGTGGGGGGTAACTGGCCACTTTGTGTCACAATGCCTTGGCAGTTCTTTAGGCTGCACATATGGTATGAAAGTGAGTAAAGGTGAAAACATTATTTGAAAATGTAACTGTGGCTGAAGTAGCTTAGCATTGTTCAGTTTGCACATTTGGGGTTGCTTGGAGGAAATCTGTAGAAGAAGAACTTTAACAGCCATGGCCACACATTGTATGTATTTGTGTGTGTGTTTAGTCCAAATGGGTGATTCCTGGTTACTCTTGGGAAACATCTGCTCTGAAGGATAAAAGCTGCCTGTGGCTCGTGGTCCTGCTGGACAGGTGTGCTGCCTGCTCTGCTGGGTCTGGGAACCACGATGGAGTCTTCTGCCCATGGAGTGATGTGCACTTTTCATTAACAGCCCTGACGTGCGTGTGGTCATCCTCTGCAGTGACTCAATGTAAATGCCTGGGCCTGAAGGGCCTTTGTGAGAGGGTGGGCTGAGTTATGGGCTGTCAGATCAATTCTTTCCAGCTGTGGCTCAGCCCTGAACTGGACTCCTGGAGAAGAGCACGGTGATGCTGGGCCACCACCTGGATCTGTTCTTCTCTTGGAGTCCCCCTCCCTGATGGCTGTAGGTGTAACCTGTGAGCCTCTGCTTTTGACTGAAAGATGAAAGGCTTGTATCTGGATTTGTGACTTTCTCTGTGATCTCCCCATGAGTCATTTCATCTCTCAGTCTTGCTCTCTTGATATGTAAAACAGATGTTCTACTGTGACATCTTCCATGCAGGACTGTTTGAAGAGCTAATGTAATTGCTTTAAAGTTCTTGGATCACATTGGGATAACTGCTATTATCTTGTTAATTCTTCAAAACCTCCCCCTGCTGTTTTTTGGAGGTATGAAAATGGCAAAAGTTTTATTTCAGGGACTGTCAGACTTTTTGCCTGTTTTGCTTGTGTTTAGCCTCATGGATGCTGAACTGCAGAAGTTTGTTGTGATCTCTGATAAGGAACAAGGTGGTTGAAGTTTTGGCAAGTCATATATTAGTTATGATGTCCTGAGGAGTGTCTTAACTCATTGCTTCTCTTTTCTCTTCCTGCTATGCCAACCTTATTTCTTAAAAAAATAAAGTCACTATTTTTAAAAGAAGTAGGATCCATCATACTCAATGCAAGGGGGTGAGAAATCTGAGACTGTACGCAAAAGGATTTTCAGGTGAAATGTGATTCTTTTCTGGCATCATTAGAAGAAAACTTACTCGCAGGCAGGACGATATTACATCCCATGCATAGCTTGAGCAACGTGGTAGAAGTTAACATGTGGGTTCAGTTTCTGGCATTAGGGCAGACCTTGTCTTTGGAGAGGGTTTGTTAAACTATGTAATTTGTAAAAGTTGCCAGTTTTCTGCGTTTTCTGCTTTGAAATCTTAGATCAGTCTGGCAAAATTTCTTTTTATAGCACTAATGAGTTCAAAGCAGTAATTAATTGTTCTGTGGGATATTTTCACCTTCAAGCTGAAAAAGTAATGGGTATTTGCATAAATTGGCAAGAAAACTGTTCAGAGATTTCCTTGGATATTACTTGTCTCAGTTGCTCTTTGGAACTAGGCCAGTAGTAGTTGTTTTTCTTGCTGAAATAGTGCTCGTGGCCATATTGTTCACTGCATTCATTTTCATTCTCCCAGTGTTAATGTTTGATTTCTGTGATCACATGTATCATCACAGATGGAAGCAAGAGAGCTAAAGTAGGCATCATAGGAAGGACTCTGGTTTTTCAGAAGATTAAAATTCTCTTAACTGTAACACTTGACAAATGCTTCACTAGTGTCTGCTGTTAAAAGGCCTGTTACCTGACTTCAATGATAGTAAAAAAGGAGAACACCCCCCCCCCCGAAATGTGAGAATAAGGAATGCTTCATGCCAGTAGCAGAAAAATAAAAGCAATCCTGAAAAAGACCTGGTTCTTACTTGTGTTCTCTTGAAATCTCTTTTCTCTGTTATTTTTTGAGATTTGCAAAACTAGGGGTTTTTCGAGCAATTTCATGCCCAAGATAATATCTAAGACCACGTGATGGTTCATTTTCTATAAAATAATAAAGAAAATTAAAGTTACTTAATTCTGGGTCTCTGTTATGTATACTGGATCTCAAAAGTACATTTGCAGCAGGAAGCCTGTAAGTCATCTCTTATGAATGCTAGATTGAACTTCAGCTTTATTGATATGATTCAGGAGAAAAGAATTCTAATGACAGTTCTGAGTATTGAGTGCTTAGTGGTGTTGTTAAAATCTTCTTGTATGTGGAGAAAACCAAACCAGCTCATTCTTCTGTTTGTTTCAACATCACACAAGCAGTACGCAAAGGATTAACCAAGAAACTGTCTAAAACATTTCAAGTAAAAGTTGCTAACAAAGAAGTCCTTTATTTTGTTCTGCCATGAGGAGTCCTAGAATGTATCTTCCTCTTTCTCTGAAGAAATAATAATGCACTCGAGATGGTTTTATAGGTCAAGTGTTCATGTATCAATCAAGTATCTATGATTTGACAAGATTGCTCAAAGAAAAAGTAGAGTGAAATCAGGATTTATTAGGGAGGATTTCTGAGCAATGAATCAGTCTTTTTTGGCCTAATGGACTGAAGTAATTTAATTGGAGCAATCAACATTTTTTCCTACTAGTTGACTGAACTAATTAAATTGATTCAGTTCTGATACCTGTGTTGTCTTCTTGTTCCAGTTGCTTTCCTTACATTTTTGGAGTCAACCAGCCTGTATGCTTGTGTCCCAGTGCTCCCTGGTGGGATCTCTTGCTGTAATGCTCACTTGGGGATTCAGTTTGCTGTTTGGTGGGCTACAAGCCCTGCAGCCAGAAAGGGTTCGTGTTCATACCTTTCTGCAGAGTTCCAACACCTTCTGCTCTTTTAATCCCATCCTGAACCAGTCAGTAGGTGTCTGATGCTGGCACAGCTGTATAGCATTATGTCTCTAGGACAGTTTAATGGCAGAGATTTGAAGGTGGTGTAGCACAGTTCCTTTTTCCTCAATGGAATTAATCCTAGGGTTCACATCCTGAAATGAAGTTTGAAGTATTTTGGCACTCCTCCTCCATTTGTGACACAAGAGTTTCTTTGCTTTTTCTTCCTAGCAGCTTCTTGTTAGGTCCTCGATGCTATTTTGTTAAATAGGCCATGGTTGGTATGGTTGGAGAGACATTTACTGTGAACCTGATGTGCAAGGGTTGTTGTGCCGATGAAGGGAAGTAATCCTATTCCTCACTCTTCAGTGGGACAGTGCAATGCATATAATGCTCTCTGCTCCCCTTTTTCTTTGGGTGTATGTTCTTCCTCCTGTCTCCAATACCTCACTCTGATTGTCTGTATCCAAGATGTGTATTAGTGTGTTTTTTTAGTTGGGATGATCTCATCACTAATGAGTATTTGATGCCTTTGTAATGCTCCTAATATACACATAGAACAGCTGGCACAGACTTTTTAAACAACCATTTTTGTAGTCTCCTGGATGATCTCAAAGAACATTTAAATATAACAGTGCAGTTACATTGGAAGCTTTAAAGATAAACATTTTTTTCATAAAATGGCTGAGCAGTGCATAGTGGGTGATACATGGGTCTTTCTTTGCATTTATGGTGAACAAAAACTGCAGTTAATGGTCCAAGGGAATTTACTAAACTATTAATAGTAAGCAATAGTAAACTATTGATAGTAAGCACAATAAAGAATTGGTAAATGAGAGTATACTCCTGTCCTTTATTTATGAATGTATTTTATTATTTTACTGTAGCCTTGTTGTCCAAAGAAAAGGGTGTTTGTGCTCAACAAGAACTCAGTCCTTTTCCAGCCAAGCTTGTGGCTCTGGTGGTAGGGCTGAGAGTAATGGGGCTGTTGAACTGCTCTGCCTGGATTCTCTCAGATTATGAGTCAGGTCTGTATTGACTTCTGGGGGCAGGGGATGGGGGTGTTTATTATTCAGTTGTTTGTATCCAATAGAAAATGTTCATACCATGCTTCAGTCGATCAGTTGGGGGTGGTGGCTTTTCTAAAGCAGGACACAGTGAGGCTTACGCTTAACCAAGTGACTTCACTTGCAGTGTTGTGTTGAGGCTGCTTCTGCATTGTACGGCCTGTCACAGATCTCATGAGATATTAGTGAAATAGTGGGTGTTAACTTCCATTCCCTTCCATGAAGTTAAACCACTGATAGGAAGAACAAGTTTCAGCCTGGTTCCTGTGTGCTTATGTGACAACTTTTGAAGTCCTAGAAGGGTCTAGTTTTCCCTGAATCATCATGATTGCTAGAGCAAACGCAGGGACCTGTGAAAGCGGGTGACAGGGGTAGTGGAACCTCCCTTTTTTGCAGTGGCTCAGGTTTGTACTAGGTCAAAAATGAATTTCCTCTTGCAGAAGTAGAGTATTGAAGTATTGTTCAGGTATTTTGAGTAACTTGATCTGTGGTTCACCTGGTGGCACAGTTAGACATAACCACAAAGTAAAACATAGCCTGTCAGAACTGGAACATGTGGCAACAAAACAATTTGATTTACTGGCACAGCTATACATCCTTACTCAAAAGTACATGAAAAGCTGACAGAAGCACTTCTTTTGTTCATGTGACTTATGTAGACTGTATCCGTAAGAAGAGTTTGCCAGCTTAGAAGAGTTTCCTACAGTGATATACAATACATTATGAAAAGGAAATGCACCACTGTACAATGCAATGTTGAAACTTTCATGCTTTTCCTATAAAAACTGTTGAATAAATGAGAGTCAGCAGTCCTTGTCTGGGCTCTAAGCTGGAACCTTTCACACTCGGTGCTACACCTTGCATGCCATGGTGTAAGCAAGTGAAAGTTTGAAATGTGAGCTTGTCTAAACCCCACCAAACCATATGATTTAATTGGGCCCTGCATTAGGCTCTTTATCTGCTTGTTTTTTGTTTGTATTAAGATGCTATTTATTAAATATCTAAGTTTTGTCAGTCCCTAGCTCTTGTTCTTTCCCTCAAATCATAACCTGATATCACCTCTTAATTATGAATATCTTGAAATGCATCATTTGAATATTATTTTCTTCTACAAAAATGATAGTAATAATTAAAATATATATGTATGGGTATATGAGACACATAGCAGTGGTCACCTTCAGGCTGTTGTAAATTCCAGCAAACCAGATTTTACTGTCTGAACTGCCACCCCCAAGTGCTGACTCAATGATAGGTTTTACGTGTACCTTGAATGTTTAGCAGGAAGAGGTATTACTCATTACCCTCCCCGCTTCTTCTCCACCACCACCACCCCCCCCCAGCCTTTCTGGAGGACTGTTTGAAAGCTTGCAGAGCATGTGTGAGGCTCCTCAGACTGCTGACTCCACTGCAAAGTTACTTTGCATCTGTTAAGTTCCAGGATATTGTGACTGTTTTCTGAATAACGCTATCCTTTACTGATTGTACTTGAAAAGAAATTGTGCTGTTCTAAGTGTTGCCAAGTCACTTTGAAAGTCTCACTGTAAGATTTCTCACTGCTCACCCTGTATACAGGGCTGGGTTCATCTTTTTTGTTGAAAGGGAAAAAGCCATCCTGCTCACTGAGCTATCTGCTTCCAGTTAAGTCGTGGGACAAAAAGCCTTCTTTGGTTGGCATTTTGTGAGTAGTTTTTACAGAATTTACCTGCCTTTTTTTTTTCCTAAAGTCTTATTTGTTTGATTGTTCAAGGAGGAGCAACTGGACTTTTTGTGTACTGGAAAAGACAACAAATTGTACTCCATCACCAGCAGTCAGGTCTCCCATGTGTTCCCTGCCATCTGTAGTGTCAAAGGGGCTCTTGCCTTCTTCATGCAAGCCCTTAAATGGGAGTTGAACCCTTGCCATACAGGGAGGTGGATTTCAACACCTGTGGGGTCTCTGAAAGGGAAGTACTTCAGATGTGTGTTTGAACATTTTATATTTTTGTGAAACCTGAGTCAGCTTTGAGGTTCCCTGAGACTTTTTTTCCGTGCAGTGATGATACCAAGATACATGCCTTATACATGCTATGTTAGCATTGGGCACAAATGACTTATTTCCTGAGTTAAAACTCCTTTCCCCAACTTCCCGTAAAAAAAAAAAAGCAAAAGTTAATAAAAGATTATTTGAGGAGAAGAGCCATTGTGATTTCATATGGAGGCCATCTGAGTTCTCCTTTTATATCTGATGCTCACCTGGGAGTGTACACTGTACTTATGTCCAGAGCTCAAATTGTTTTCAACTTACCATTAGTTTTGAAAATGCATTTAACAGTTAACTGCCAATGTGCATACTCCTTCTGGTTACAGCTAGCAAGCAGCTGGTCAGTACATTAAGAAAGTTTGGACTCAGTTAACTCTTGTAGAACCACAGCTCTGCATTTTTTCAAATGCCCTTATAGAATTATATGGGGAGAAATCAAGTAGGATAACACAAGGGCCACATACTTAATAAGCATGTACTCAATGAGCAGAAAGAAAACAAGGAGGAGAAAATTCTTTAGTATTTTGGAAGGGAAGAAGGGCAGTAATGAGCAGGGGGTAAGTTGTTGCCTAGATAAAAAAAAAGTGAGTGGTAGCACTTTAGTAAAAAACTCTTGAAACAAAACTTTACCTCAAGGTGAGTGGAAAGAGATACATTAGTGAGTGATTAATTTCAGAGCTCTGGCTGATATTGCAGATGGCCTTTTGAGAGACATTTCCTAAGTGAGGAATTTTACTTGTTTGTTGAGAATGATTTTTGTTTCCTTGTGGGGTTTGTTTACTTTCTAGTGGGGTTCTGAAGAGCAGAAAAGAACCTCAAGGGTACATTAGTTAGTAAGTATTTTATTTTATAATTCAATATATATTCCTTTATGTTAACTTTAACAGTTTTGAAAATCTCATTAGTGGACTTATTCTGTCAAAATTTACATTTTTGGTAATTGAAATCATGTTTATCCACTGATGCCTTTCTCTTTTCAATGAAGACAAGGCGCAAGTATAGGATATATACGGCCAGATCTTCTTACATGTGGCTGCCATCTGCGTGAGCTAAATTACTCCCTATGAATCAGGCGTACAATATGCAAGCTCTCTCTGTTCTCTATAAAGTTCTGCTCCCAAGTTGTTTAGAGTCATCCTTTCTCGCTCTCCAGTTAGTTCTTTCGCTGGCAAATCTCCCATGGACCTCATCTGGATTCTTGCCTGATTAAGGACTAAGAGCTTGACCTTGTGAGATAATAAAACCCCAACATCCCCACAAGAATCTACACATTTCAATGGGAGTTGAAGGCAGTGTGTGCTGCTAAAGTGTTCAGCGTGTATGCTGGGTATAAGGTAATGATTTCAGGACTTGGCTGTGTTACAGTACACATACTTGCTGGCCCTAACTTGATTAAAGTAAGTTATTACCATTATTTGAATCCTCTGTGGAAAGGAAAACACATAGTCTCTCTGTGGATTTTGTGGCTTATTTAGAATGAATTTTCATTTTCTGAATGCGTATATAGAGATGTTCCTCACCAGAAAGTTTCAGTTTATTGGTACTCATTTTTTAGGAACTGTTTTCCTAAAAGCAGGGATCCAAGAGTAGATTGCTTTGGGAAGAGGCAGCCATGAAATTGTAAGATCTAGGAAGGGTCGTAACTTTGACTCTTACTGCACATAGCCTTCCAAAATGATTCACTGTTTCCTTAAAAGATTTCAGTATCTCCAAGGTTTTGTTAGAAACAAAGAAACACAACACTAATTATCACATCCCGGAAGAAAACACATTACCGAATTAGACCATATAATGAGATAATGAGCACAGTTGGGTAATGACCTTCAGCTCTTTGTGTGGATAATGCCCTTTAGACGTTTTTTATTTTAACAGAGCAGACTACCTAAAACCAAGGCATCTGGTTTAAAAAGAAAAACAGAATTCCCACAGAACCTCACAGTTTCGAAGGGGAAAGAAATATGGAAATTCTCATGCAAACCCCAAATTAGCTTTTAATTTAAAACCAGGTAAGTGTATAATGCACTTGCAAATTTCTGACATAAGAAAAAACTGTTCTTTAGTGTTGTATTACTGCTTATAGGCTCCTCTCTGAATGCTATTGCACCTAGGCACAAAAGGGCCCTGAAACTCAATTTTAGGTTGAAGACATAACCTTTGAAAGACAAAAGTTTCATGAGTTGAAGGCTACAGCATAGCTACAGGATGCCTACCAAGAAAATAAATTTCTATTTAAAAGCACACGACAAACATAGGTAGTATTTCATTAAAGCAAGATTTGTTGAAAACAAATATATTTGTCACCTAAAAAAACTAGGTAGATTTTTGTGGTAAAGCTCTTTCAGTCTTTCGAGACTGGCACTTCTGTGTTTATAAACATTTTTTGGTGCATGTAGTTTTTCTCCTCACCTATATTTGGCTTCACACAAGGTTCACAGGGCTGGGTGTCACTGTGATTGCACACTTGGTAGTATCTGGTCGAACAAGATAACACTTGTGTGTTAACAAGCATGACGTGTTTTATCTTCTGGCAACATGGACTTCTGTTGTGATGACCTAGTGACACACAGTGTTTGTACAGATAGGAATAGCTGAGCTTGGGCACTTGGATTTCTATGGCTCAAATGATGCAGCCCAAAGATGTTATAATGAAAAAGAGGTATGAAACAAAGACTGGCAAAGGTGTTCTTGAACATGCCACCGGAGGGACACTGACAGCCTTTGGAGGTGGGCCCATGAAAACCTCACGAAGTTCAACAAGGCCAAGTGCAAGGTCCTACACCTGGATCGGGGCAATCCCAGGCACACCTGCAGAATTGGTGGAGAAGTGATTGAGAGCAGCCCTGTGGAGAGGGACTTGGGGGTGATAGCTGATGAAAAACTCAATATGAGCTGGCAGTATGCACTTGCAACCAGAAAGCCAACCCTATCCTGGACTGCATCAAAAGGATTGTGACCAGCAGGTTGATGGAGGTCATTCTTCCCCTCTGCTCTGCTCTCATGAGATCCCACCAGAATACTGTGTACAGTCCTGGTGCCCCCAACATAGGAAGGATATGGAGCTGTTGGAGCAAGTCCAGAGGAGGCCATGACGTTGGTAAGGGGAAGAACACCTCCCCTGTGAAGACAAGCTGAGAAAGTTGGGGCTGTTCAGCCTGGAGAAGGTTGTGAAGAGACCTCATAGCAACCTTCCAGTATCTGAAGGGGCCTGCAAGAAAGCTGGAGAGGGGCTCTTTACAGGAACTGTAGTGACAGGACAAGGAGTAATAGGTTCAAGCTGAAAGAGGGGCAATTTAGGTTAGATATATGGAAGAAATGCTGTACCATGAGGGTGGTGAGACACTGGAACAGGTTGCCCAGAGAAGCTGTGGATGCCCCATCCCTGGCAGTGTTCAAGGCTAGGTTGGATGGGGAATTGAGCAACAAGGAGTAGTGGGAGGTGTCTTTACTCAAGGCAGGTCCCATCTAACCCAAACCATTCTAGGATTCTGTGATTCTAAGAGGAGGGAGCATTTGTCCATTTTGCTGGCAACTGATACAAAATAATCTTTCTAGTCCCAATTTTCCTTAAATAATTCTGAGATTTTAATTCCAATAGAGTTTGTGAGTGTCTGTTGTTTCCCATGTGTGGCTAGTATTGTTTCAGGGCTGGATTACTGTGTTCAGGGAAGTGGAAGATCAGGCAGGGCATGGGGCACCTGCTGTACTGTGGCACTGGCCAGGTATTGTATGATTACATATTCCCACCATCAGTTTCTCTTCCATTAAGTGTTTTTAACAATAGGCCTATTTTCTTTTTTTTTTTTTTTAAAGGAAGATGTGAATAAACTTTGTGGTGTTTTTCATGTAAAACATTGAAGAGAACATGCTGCATTAGGTAACCAGGGTTAATTTGAAGTCTCACTTAAAAGCCACCAAATTATTTGCCTAAGGGCAAGCTCACTTTATCAACTGGTAAATTTCTTTTGCCCTATAAATTAGTGGTAATAATGTTTACAGGTTGTAAAAGGGGAGAATATAGCTGTGGACCCACATTAGCGCAAACCATTTATCTTGAGTTCTAAGCTGCGCTTTAACTAATAGTTACATGCTTAGCAAACCAAGGCCAAGCATTTCAAAAGTCCCAGATCCTCAACTTCTTGAAAATATTCCAAAAAATATTTGTCTAGGCTTATGGACCTGGAATTTCTGGTTTAAGTAATCTTGCTTCAAGATAACTTCACTGTGATGATGGCAACACTGAGCTGTGGTGGAATGGCCTGTGGAGTAGTGGAAGGTGGCTTGGTTGTTTTTCACACTTCAGTTTTAGCTTAACAGCTGAGTTTAATATGTAACATCACACTTTGAAAACAGGCTCTGTTTAGAGTGTGGTATAAGCACTAAGTTTGTTAAAATTCAGGTATTTTTTTCTGTTGCTTCTGGTCAGCCTTTTTGTATGGATATTCAAAACAGATTTCTTAGGCCACTTGACCTCTGTGCTTGTATTCTACTCATCCTGTTGAGTCAGCCTTATTGAGAGGGCAAAGTTCAATTTCTTCCAGTTTGGGGAGGAAAAAACAAAGATGGTTACTGCTTTTCATAATTATAATCCAAAAGCAGTTGACTTGAAGAGCAGATCTGTTTATTTAGTTGTCTGAATATTAACAGTTTTATAGGAACAGCAGCATGAAAAAACCCACGCACTTGATGTGGACAGATATTGTGCCCAGAAAACGAACCTCTGGATGTTACTGATGAGAAGATGTTTATTTTTATTTATTATTTAAGCCTGGGATTTATGAGATTGGTTAAAGCTGCTGTGACTGGTCTTGAATTGCTTACAGCTGATTGGAGGTTCAGGACAAATGTCCATGTACTGCATGGATGCATTGCTATATTAGAATGAAAATACTGCTGCTTTTGAAGGGAAGGATTGGACATTTCAGATCATAAATTTCAGGTCTTTAGTGGTTTGGATTTTTTTTTTTTTTCGTTACTAGCTGACAAATGGTCGTTTCTCTGCTTTATGTTGAAAAAGTTCAGTGAGTGCAGAGCAGGACAACATTTCACACTGATCCAAGAAGAGTTTATCCCAAGCTCTTCTACTTCAAGGTATTTATGTACAAGCAACCTCTTCTGGCCGGGGCCAGAAGACTTTGACTTTATACTTCCACATATTGTAAGTGTCTCCCTGGACATACTGTGATATATTAGGAAACCACCCTGTTGCATTAGCTATGTAGGTGAGACTGTATGTGGTGTGGTAAGTTATTTTAGGTATACAGATAGGATGGTGGTCTTCTCTACACATAGAATTTGTAGAGAGACTGTCTGCAATCATTTTCAAATCTGTAGCATCTTGTATGCAGGCATCTTGTCCCATAAAAAGATGCTGTAACAGTAACCTGGGATGATAATAAGAATCTGTAAACCAAACAGAACTTACTTGGGATTTTTTAGTCAGAACAGTAAATAAAACTTCCTGATCCTCATTTTCAACTTTTTTTAAAATAGCATTTCCACCTCTACCCCTCACCCCCACTCTGAAAACTAGAGCTAAGTCTAACTTGAACTGAGAGCTGAGCTGGTAAAAAAAGCATTGGGTGACTTCCTCAGTCTCCTTGAAAAATTATTCTGTCTGGATAAAAAGCATTATGTTAATTCAACAAGAGTAAGTAATGTTATGGTATGCAAGGGACTGTGCCACAAGGTCCTAAATACACAAATGAATTGAAGTGACAATGTATGCTTTTAATAAATGAATAAACTCATTCAAACTTAAGACTTCTCCCACATCAGGTCTAATACTGCTACATCTAAGATGATTCTTTGCAGTGTAGCTGTAAATGCAGTTTCCAGGAGTTTAACACAGGAAATGGAGATGAGAAGGTGAGAGGCGTGCTGCAGTGCAGTGTGGTTACAACTTAAAAAGGAGACAGCTCCAGTGTTGCATTCTATCTGAGGTGTTAAGTGTGGGCTTACAGGAACACTGGTTAAGGAAGCAATTTTAAGAGACCGTGTGTCATGACTGCAATGTCCTGTCATTGTAAATGGTCATTTTAGTAGTGCTGAGGAAAGTAAATGGACTTCCCTCAGAAAAAGCTTTTATGTTCAAAACCAACCGTCTCTTGTATGCTCTTCAAATGTGGAACAAATACCTTTATATGACTAAAGTGTGATTCATTATTCTCACTTTGACTGAATTTTTTGTCAGTGTACAGATCAAATAGCTTTGAAGAATGCGTGTGTGTATATTTACGCTTGCACATACGTGTATATGCATGGAACTTAGTGAGGTATTGCATGATGCCTTCTTGGTAATCAGAGCAGTTGCTAAGCTGTGATTTTTTTTTTTTTTTGTGTTCTGCACCGTGGAAATATTTATTCAAAATGAAAATGCATAGGAGCTTTTGAAAGTAGTAGTTTGTGTTACTGTTGTGCTGATCTTGAACTAGAAGGAAACTGCATTTAAACAATCAGCACATTTTCTAAATCAGCAGTATCTCTTTCTAGGAAGGTCTTTGCATTCAGTCTGTGGTTTCATAAGCACAGTTAAATCTGGAGGCTCCCTACTGCCCACTGTAGGGACAGGGGTGCAGGTTACCCACTACCCTCGATGAGAGCCAGTCTAGGTGCTCCCCGAGCCTTCCTCCCTGCTATCAAATGCACCAAAGCCAACAGGAACCTGCTTAGCTTGGGCTAGATTCCTATCATGTTAGTGAGTTGAATCAGCTCTGGGGAAGGCATGTTTGATCATCATGAAAATAGGCATAAAGTAGCTGGAAAGTGTTGGTGGGAAGGAGAAGAGAGGTGAAGAGAATGAGACATGCTGGGTTTGACTGTCTTGATATTGGATGATTCATCCTGTCTCATAAACCTGCAGTGTTAGGTTACATTGGTTTGTCATTACCTGTAGAATTAGCTGTGTATGTATAGGTCTGCCATCCCATGATAGACTTGTTCATTTGGGTCCATCCCCTTGTGGAGGGGGTGGCACACTGTGTGAGTGAAGCAAAGAGCCATGCCCTGGGTGCCAGGCACGGTGCTTGTCACCTGCCAACCAGCCCACCTGGTGCCTGGGGGCCTGTCCTGGGAGCTGGGCTTAAAAATGGTGACTGTGGGGATTAGCTCACATGGGTAAGGCCTATTGCCATGGTGTTTTAAAGGGGCAGTTTGTAGCTCTACTGTAATGACACTTCTATTTTAAACAGAGAATGCAGTGATTTTTTTTTATTTTTGCAATTACTTCCCTGTCTTGGGGGTTAAAATAACTTTGTAGCCAACCTTGCTACATGGCAGGGAATTGAATATTTGGTAATAAGTATTTTAAATAATGTTTTAAACATCCTGGCATGTGGACTTTAGAAAACACTCTTTTGTCTGGATCTGCAAGATGTCATTTGACACTGTTTACACAACTTAGGCAGATCTGTGGATCTGTATTAACATATTATATAAGCTTATTATTTAGCTTAAGATAATCAAGTCTATATGGGATTTACAGTATAATATATATATTTTCCAAGGAACGTGAAAACTCACATGATACAGGATTTTTTATTATTTTAAACAAAAATGTCACCATGGCAGAGATTTTTGGGGAATAATTGGCACATACGGAAATAGTGAAGATAAATGCTTCTAAAAGCCCAAATTAGGTCAACTGCTCACAATACTCTAGAATCCATCTTGCACATATTTTCTTTTCTTCCCAAGTTTTTCCTTTATTTTTTGATTTTTAGTGTACTATCACTTTAAGTTAAATTGAGGGGAAATTTTAAGCCAGAATAAAGAGTGACTTTGGGTAATTATTTCATATTTAGATAAAAAGCAGGGGGAAAAGTACTCAAGTAAAAATTTTTCAAGCCACATTTTTGAAAAACTTGATGGCCGGTGAGATGTTCTGTACTTGGATAGTCCATGACCTGCTCAGCATTGTGCTAATTTCTGTCCCTTCATTTAACACCAGATGTGCCTAGAGCTCTCCTATTATTTTATCTTTGCTTAATTTATGAAAAAAAATTATTTTATTGTTGATGCTTAGTGAAGGCTACTCTGATTGACTTCTGTTCATAATAGCTTGGAAGTGTGGGATTTCTTTGTCTTTTTTAGTGATATCTAGGTGCATAGCGAGCCCTCAGAATTTTTCAAGGACCACCATGCACCTTATCTATTAGACTTTTTATTGAATTTGATATAAAGAAAAATGTGGTTATGCAGACCACTTACAAGCAGCTGAGCTGTCAGTGACCTGTGGACCAGTGCTATCTTGTGTTTATAACCCTCACTGGAGATTCAGATGAGGCTCGAGCTGTCTCCAGCACCAGCCTCTTTCAGCCAAATTGTCTGAAATACCTCGATGAACTTGGAAAAACATTTGACAGCATTTATCTTCATGGCTTTCAAATAGGGGAGTGTGGACACTGTTTCCCTGTCCAAGGGGATACTGTCCTTGAGTTCAGGGCAGAGCAAGGTCTTTGTAAACATTCCTCAGCACCGGGGCCAACCTGGTGTTTTCTCCTCATCTTTAGGCACAGAACCTTGAAAAATTTGGAGCACAGGGTCCTTCCTAGTTAAAACCAAACTAGATAATAAAATTCACAAGTCTAAAGAGAAAACATGTAGCAGGGCATATTCTGGGATTGTTTTCCTTGCTGACCCTACAATAGAGGCTGAGCAGTTGGTTAACCCAGTGGGGGCTGGGGAACAGTACAGTAGATTTTGCCTTTTTTTTTTTTTTCTTTTTGGTGTATCTCTTTTTATATTTTTTGCGACAAGACTGCAACTTTTATGTGTTTTGTGGAGGGAAGTTTTCTCTTGTTTAAGCACTTGATAAGGATCAGTTTTCAAGCTTTGTGCAGACGTTTAGTGATAGTGAACTCATCCTTAAAGGGTCAGTTACAGGAATTCAGCCTTCAATTGAACTTGTAATCTTGTTATTTTTAATTAGGAAAAGGCTGGTACTCTTTCATTTATGGAGCTGTCTTCCCCAAAATGTTTTTCCTTCCCTTTGGCTTTTGCTGCTTTTGAGATCCCCACTGCATTTGATGGGACTCTGAGGCAAGCAGTTGTCAACTGCTGCAGCTGGAAGCCTGAGTAACAAAGAAATGTTTCTCTATTTTATGAAAGGGCTGTCCACTGATGAGGATTTTCAATCCATGTGCAGCTGAGGAGATGGGAAAGGCAATCCCAGCATGTCCCGGTCTGGCTGGCAGCACGCAAATCACGAGTTTCAAAGCGGCTGCTCTCATTCCGGCTCTGCGTCCAGCAGCGGTGTTTATCAGATCTTCCTGACATACAGTGCTGAGCAGATGTTCCCTTTTTTAGTATGAAGTGATGTTTCTGACGTGCTAGCTGAGATTTGGAAGGGCAAGGCTTATAAAGTTTTGTGCTTGAGTGAAGCACCAATAATATTAGCACAGAAGGGCTTCTGACAGGCAAAACCAAGGGGAGGAAAAAAACCAAACCCCAAACCAAGAACTCCTCTCTGTCTGCTTTTCTCTGGGTGCCCGGTGTTGCAAGCAGGGTCCACATGGTTCAGTACTGGCCAAGGATTAGAAGCAGTGACTGCTAGCCTATTCTTCCAATGTGCTAGTCTCAAATAACAAGTCTCTCGTGCAGCCCTGGGCCCAGTGGTGAAGTTAAAGCAGATGATGATTGCATGGAAGTTGCTGTTGAGCTGACAGCTGTAGCATCTGGTCCTCTGCATCTCTGAGGCTGTCAAAAAGATATCTTTGAAAGGAGATCACCTCTCACTCTCCAGATGTGCATGCATCCATATGCACCAGCATCCAGTATTCAGTATTCCCTCTCTGAAGACCAAAATATGACCTGCACATAATCCGATTGACAGATAAAAGCAGGAAATCTTATTGAAAGAAGAGCCCTTTGTATGTAGGTGTAGTGAATGCCAAGTACTGATGAAGCTGAGGGGACCATGGAGGAACAGTTTAATGAAATAATAGCAGTTGCATACAAAAGAAAACAAATTACAGATAAGTTTAGTAGAGTTGTGGAAAGGAGCTCATAGACCGGGGGTAAAAAAGGCACAGATGGAGCCCCTGCAAGTTCAGTGTGTCTGTGTATGTGAAGAAAAGGAAGCAGTTTGGGCCCAGATAAAAGAAAATAAATAAAAGGAAAATTTTGACTATGCTTTTACTTTGGAGCTTGGATGTCCTATCAAAAGTAATGCAAATGTTATGAATTAAAGGAAAATCTGTTAATGCTTTGTAGAATTGTGTAATACTGTAATTGTTTAGGAGTGTTTGTCTAGTGTCTTAATAGTTTCAGTAAAAGCAATTAGAAAATTTTCTAAATTGCAAGAGTAGCTATCAACTCTGTGGTTGGTATTCCCCCCTAACCAGTTAACAGAAGGCACCTCTAGTCTCTCCTAATCTCATTGAGGTTGCTGTCATTAGTCATCAGATAAGACTTTGGATATAAACTCTTCACTGCATGGTACTGCCCCTTGGACAACCAATATGGGCAAAAGATGGCTGCACATGTAGTTCCAAATAAAATTCAGTAGGGATCAAGCATGTGACAGCCACTTGCCATTCTGAAAAACTGCCGTGGGATATTTTTAATTGTTCTGATTAAGAAAAGGAAAAAAATCCCAAACTGAACAGCAAAATCTGCCTAAGCCAAAAATCTTACCCCTGCCCCAGTCTTGTGTAGACATTCTGTAACCTATTACTGTCCGTTTGGATGCCTTTATTTATACCTATTAATGCTGCCTGAGATGGGATTCCAGCGTTTCCTGTGTTGGTTCAAAAATCATTAGAACTTGTATCAGCACTTTCAAGAGTACCCATGAGTATACTAAGAACTGAAGTATACATTTGCAATTTAAATAGGTAATATTTTGCTGAGAGAGACTCAGAAGACTTGTTTTCTTAGATAAGCATAGGATGCTCAGGTTTAATCTATGTTTTCATGTGTGTTTTTGTGCATGCTCTTTGCTGAATTCCTGTATGGCTGATTGTGAAAGTAAGTATGGTTCTCTCTTTTTACCTTCTGAAACTGATTTTCTGAAATCTGGAATTTCCTTCTCTGTAATCTCACATTTACTCATTTTCAGGAATACAGTAACAGCAGTAGTGTGGTTAGGATGGTTTGAGGAGTTTCAATACTGGTTTATTGAAAATACAATGTTTTTGAAACCTGTGTTAGTTATTTTTGCTCTGAGCAGGCGTCTAGTTTTTATAGGTTTGGAGGTTTTTTCCCTTTTGGCCCTAATACAGGGCTCTCATGTAAACCAAGCAGAATGCTTCCTGTCGTTTTCTGATAAAAAGCGCACTTCCATTCATTGTTTCCATGCAATTTCCTATCCTTTCTACGGTAAAGAGGGATAAATCTGAGACAATTTATGGGCCATCTCTGGGGAAAAGAGACTTTTACAACATAAAATTTGAATGTTGTTGGGAATAATGAACAAGGAATGTTAGAAATAGTTTGTTTGTTCATTTCTTCCTCTTTGTACAATCGCTGGGCTGAAGACAACTTCATCCATTAACAGTGATGCAAATGGAATGCTAAATTTGGTTCCTCCATTAAGGCTGTTAAGGTACAATGATTATTTGCATTTTAGGTACTGCTTGTTATCTGAAATAATTCTATATCTTTTACAGTCTTGGTACAAATTTGTGATGAAAGTCAGGTTTCTGACGTAGAGCCATGTCTGGGGGGCGAGGAAGCCCTTATTCTGAGTAACATTGACCACTGTTTAAAAAGGGATGGTCCTTCATGGGACATAAGATTTGATTGAAATTTGTCTGTTTTCTACTACTTGAGGATAACAAAGGGAAAAACTCAACAACCCTTTTTGGTGGACTACTTTGTTTTCAGTTCTTTGACATGGAAACCAGAAATTGTGCTTTCAGGGTTTATTTAAATGAGAGTCAATGCATTCATGCTGTTCTGTTTATAGGGATTAAAAAGATGCTCTTATGTTAGTGAAGTGTTTTCCAAATACTTGCCTGGGAGAAGGAATGGGAAGAGAGAGAAAGCATATGTGGATGAATTTGCACGTTTAGGCATGGAAATATAGTAGAGAAGAGTTCCTGTAAGCAGTGTTTTGCTGCAAACCTCAAGAGAAGGTAGGGCTCTGACAGTACTTCTGGTCAGAAAAAAGTACAGCAGAGGTTACATAAAATGTAGCTCTGTGGTAGAGTACATCTGCTTTTGAAAGACTTCTTTGTTTTCCAGGTGCAGATGTTTGTTTTCTAAGATTGTGCCTCATGGGTAGCAGTGTCTTGAGATTGTGCTCAGCGGATGTTAAACCAAACAGGTTTTTCATTCATTGCCTCTTCTGTTTAATTAGCTTAATATGTGTATAAACAAGACAGCAATAGTGTCTGTTTCTTTTGTCAAACAAGATACTGGCTGATTGACATTGCCTAGCTTTGCCTTGCTTGCTCAGGTATTGAGCTGAATTTTTCTGTATAACAAATGAATTTGACTTTGACATTTACAATTTTTCATTAAATGGATAGTTTAAGTACAATTCATATTTTTTAAGTAGCAGTACATTGCTGCAGAAATTGAATTTTATTTGATAGTTAACCTTTCTAATTGAACTTGCATCAATTTTATGTCCTGGTAAGGACAAAAGATAATAGAAGCTTGTTTTTTAAAAAGTGGGAGAAAGCATTCCTACTTTCAAAATGTAATTTGAATTTTTTCCCGCATGGAAAAAAAAAAAGTGTGGTTTGTGCAGGTAACACCTGAGGTTAGATCATCTCTGCTAAACAGAGGAGATAAATTTTGTGCTTTTACCAGTGTCTAGGAGTGGGAGTGGATATTTTGCAACAGATGCACCGGAGAGGCAAAAAAGATTATTTTGCTTAGAAGAAGAAAACAGGATGAGTTTGTACCAAGCAGAACAGCAATCCAAAAAGGTGTGGAGCATGTCATCTACAGGTGTGAGTGATTCCTAGTGGGCAGGCAGAAGATGCTTGATAGTCTTTACCGTGTATAATAGAAATGTCTAGAACGACTGCAGATCCAAAGACATTTCACATTAAGTGTAATCTAATGTGTTGAAACATCTGAATAGTTTGGTCCATACATGGAGTGAGTCTGGGCAGAGTTGATGATAGTGGAATGACAGTTAATTGGGGGATGGTAGTTGGGAATAGAGAAAACATGGAGTGAGGGTCTAATTGCAATGTAGCATTAGCAGTGGAAGTCAGTCTAAAGGTGAAGTTTGTAGGGTAATGCATCATTTCAGAGAATAGTTGTGTTTTTTCATGCTTGGAGGCAGGGAAAAGATGCAGGGATGGTGTCATGAAGTTGCTGGAGATTTCTGGGCTTAGAGCACTGGAATGGGAAACCTTTGCTATGTTTTTGCACAACCATGTGTTTTTAGTTAGTACAGCTTGTATATATTAACTCCTTCTACAACCAAGTGTTGCCATCTGTACTGAATATTTCTTGAGGATATATTTTTCCTCTTCTCAGTTTAGGTTTTACAGCTCACTCATTTCAAATAGATATCTGTGGAGTCTGGTATCTTGGGTGTGTTGGTTGGTTGGGTTATTTTTCCAAAATAGCCAAAATCAGTCCATGTCTGTGAATCTTTTCCCTGCAATTTTAAACCTCTGCCCTTTGCCTCAATGGTAATTCAGTCAAAAGTAGTTTCACCATGAAATATATGTGCTTTTTTTCTGACAAGATGTGACAGAAAAAGAACTAAAAAACTCCACACTTTAAAATTTATTTCTTAAGTATAAAATATCAGAATTGCTTTTTTTCTTTATCAGAACAAATCTAAAACCTTGATTACTCCCGTGCATTTCTGGCTATGTACTAAGGCAGAAAAGTGATATGGAAGCACACCAAAGTTTTATTTGTCAGTAAATTTCTTCCTCCTCCTTACCAAAACTATGGCAGACTAGCAGCAGTGTTATTCTGCATCACATGTGCTGTGTTTCGCCCGAGTTGCAACTGCTACCATGAGTTATATAGAACAAGAAAAGTGTAATGCTCTCCTCCCCAGCCGAATAGTGTGGAAGATCCAAAAGTAAATAAATCAGTAGTAGATTTGTACAAATATAAAATGCTTTAGACAGTCATCCTTTACTTTAGTCTTCCCCTCGGCCTTGTCTCAACCCTTGAGTATATTTTTTTGGTATAAATGCTTCCCTCAGTGAGAAACCTTTTATGAGAAGAAGGTTGTGTAGGTGGTAACAATTATTCAATGTAGAACAGTGTCCCTTCGCCCATGCACTTGTATCTATAGAAATGAGTGGTGAAGGTCATAGGAGGAAGTTATCGCTAAGTCTTGCACAAGTGTTCCATGGAGCTTTTGAGTTCAAGGGAAACTAGCTTCCCCTTCTGTTTGTCATTCAAAAGGAGGCTTGAGGATTCTGTCTTTTTTTCTTTTTTCTTGTTTCAGTCATCATTGTCACTAGCTAATATAAGAGAATGCCCTTAAATTAACCTTCTCCAAAAGAACTTTCATGAAAGTCTGTCATTTGGGCATACTGAAATCTCTGCTTTAGTTAGCCTCTTCCACATCTTAATGTGCTTTTCAGCATATTAATTGATGAATTCTAGCAGGATCTGCAGTAATTTATATTATTTTGTACCTGACAGCATAGAGATCCCTGGTGTTCCTAAAGTCTGGATTTTGCCTTTTTTGTCTTTATATGTAATGACTAGATTTGTGTCATTCCCTCATTCAAAAATTAATTAGAATAAATCTGTCCTTTTTCTGAGGAGTGTTATATCCCTTTGGTGTGGCTTGTACCCTCTGGTATGGCATAGGGGAAACATGCTAGTGTGCTGTGGAGCCCCCAGCACAGATTCACTCAATTTGCAGGAGCTGCTCACAATTTTCAACTGACAACACTGTAGAAACCACCATGGAAATACAACAGAAAGTACATTAGCCTTTACTATTTGAATAAATCCATCACAGTTATGTGTTGGTCTTGGGTTGTTGTATTATCCCCTTTAGTGTCTTACTCCCATTTCTGCTA
Organism: Chiroxiphia lanceolata; assembly: GCF_009829145.1. Classification (NCBI taxonomy): domain Eukaryota; kingdom Metazoa; phylum Chordata; class Aves; order Passeriformes; family Pipridae; genus Chiroxiphia; species Chiroxiphia lanceolata. The sequence goes on along the minus strand of NC_045645.1, from coordinate 16,753,004 downwards.
CCTTCTTACAGCAGAACACATGTTGTTCATTAGTAGCATGGATGATATGGGAAACAAGAATGTTGAAGTTGTATTGAATATGTTCCAGATGTTAGTATCAAACAAGGTTGGGTCTGCATTGATTTCCTTTAAAATATTCTTATTATTTGGAATTGAAAAATAATTCAATACTGAACGATTGTCTAGAAATCTGAATTCACAAAATATTTGCCATTGTAAAACACATACCTAATAATTGGTTCACCTGCTTTCCATCTTCTAAAGGCATTAAGCAACTAAAATTTGATTGTGGTAGGAGCCAGGATTTGCTAACAAGATTAAGTGGTTACATGCTCCAAAGTTAAACAAAAGCCCAAGGATAGCTGTGCGTGTGCACTTATATTCTCAGCAGAGAAGGCGCCAAGGGCGTATGACCACACTAGAATGGATAAACTGGAAGATACCTTTGACTCTTTAAGTGCCAGTTTGATGGGGATGGAGATGCAGGAGAATATCTGTACATGTTTGGAGCTGAAGAGGCAATCTTAGTGTGTTAATTGGATGAACTGGCCCTAAAGTGTTGATGATAGTGAATTTTGGCAGGATGTTGGTGTCTCTGATCCAGATGAGGTTGGCAGGAACAAGGTGTGGGGCTGTAGCAGGAAGCTGGCAAAGCCCAGTCTGGGGGTTTGTGCAGGGCAGAGCAGTGGAACAATAAAACCCAGGCAAGATGAGATTGTGGTTTCATGCTGGCTTTCAAATATAAGTAGGTGGTGTGAAGGTGATAAACAATCAGATTGGTAGTGTCATAGAGAGGGCTTTCTGGTTTTTTCAGAGTGGTAAATATGGATTTTGTAGGATTTAAACTACAGAGAAGTAACTGGCTCTCTAGTCAGAGGAAGGTGGCAGGAAGGAAGGAAGATAAGGAGGACGGGTCTGTAAAGGAGCCAAGAGCTGCTAATTTGGATAGAGGAGAGCTCTTGCTGCTCCTGCTGGAGTGACAGTGCCTTTTAGCAACATCTACCTTTCTTTGACTGGGGCAGATCTGCAGGTATGGTAGGAAGGGCTGGAAAGAAATATGGTTAGTGAATTTTGAGCAAAAAGCTCCAGCATTGCTGGAGTACAGGCAGTGTAAGAATAAACTAAAATACAGCATGAATTGAGAGATGGTGGCAGAAGGAGCTGTCTTGTGCATGTACAGGCTGAGCATTCAGTGGACTTCATGATCTAGAAGTAATTTTTCCTTTCACTTGGCACTACCTCCAGGCATACCAGTGTATATTGGGCATGGCACTACACCCAGATTAGTGGTTGGGCAAATACGTGAATATCAGTGCGTGAGGATTGTGGATTGGTACTGCCAGCATGCTTAAGAGAAATAGTGTTTGCGAGAGTCTTGAGTTCCTAGAAAGGGTAGTATAGGTCCAGAACAAAGCTATACAGGCAGCTAGGTGAAACTTGGCAAAAATGTGACAGCTGGAGAAACCTCTCTGTTATTTACCCCACCAACATGCCTTGTGCATGGGCAGTGTTACAGCTCTGTGGTCTGACTGCAGTGGAGCAGCCTCCAGGAGATACTCTGATCTTCAGATTTCAAGGGCTGTATCTCAGTCACTTAGGAGGCTGGTCTGAAAGCAGCTCTATCAAATGCAGTAGCTCCCTGAAAACATTGGTTTCTTACACTGAGCAGTTTAGAGCAGCTCTGTGCACCCCTTTCCTCAAAACAGAGCTGCTGGAGGTGGCGTGACCCAGGCCAGTGGGGTATGTGGCCAGACACTGTGCAGCTGCACTGGTGTGAGAGTGGGCCTACAGCAGTGAGCCCTGCTCAGGGCTGGGACAGCACATGGGCTCACTGCCAGCAGAGTGACAGGGTTTCTGCTGGAGATCTGGCCCCGTCCAGCCAGGGTGGAGTGCAGGCAGAGGAGGCATGCCTTGGTCTGCCCATCGCTGTGCAGATAAGCCTGACTGCACGTGGTTATCCGGGATGTGAACTTCTGCTCCCTCTGGGAGTGTTTCCATCTTGTGTGTTGAGCAGAACAGAAGACTTTGAAAAAGGGATTTAACGCACATTTGAGGTGCTGGCAAGGGAGACAGAGCCTGAATGTACCAGTCATCATCATTATCTGGATGAGTCCTTGTAGGAAGTGAGGGGAATATCCAGATGTCGTCTCCTCTAATATGGTAAATTTGTTCAGAATAAATACCAAATGAAGGCTGGAAGGAGGATTTGTAGATGTACTGCATTGAAATAGGCGTTCACAGGGAAATCACAAAGGAGGTATTAGCTCTTTGTCTTGAACCTTTACTAAGGAAAGCTCACATTTTTGTCAGCAGCTCCATTTCTGGTTTCGTTCAGTCTTACACCTTGTTCTCTGTGTGTGTTATGTATTATGATTCAAGCATCTTAAACATGAACTCCATTCTGGTCTGCAAGAAACAATTCAATGAACAAGTGTTCCTTGGCACTCTGTTTGCTCCCTAGCCCAAGAAATCCTTGTGCAGTTTAGAAAAGCTTTTTGTGCAGGTTGTTATAACATGGTCTGCTGCAGGACTTACACATCAGTGGCTGGACTAATTGGTCCCGTACATCAGGAAAATATGGCCTCTCTACTGGTTGTGTTATTGTTACAAATTCTAAATATTTCTTCAAACATTACAAAGAGCATCTTTTTAATGGATTTCTTTGTTGGATTTTTTGTTTGTAAACTGAGTATCATTACTTGGACTGGTCCCATTTTGTATGTGTATTCTTTAAAAGGAGTTAAATAAAAGCCAAAAAACCTCAAGTCCTCCAAGCTGGTGGTCAGTGCTACTGCCAAGCTCCTCATTTAGAGAGCAGAAAGTTTGTTTATGCTTTGTACCCCAAGCACAGGCATGCGTAATTTATGCCTTGAGTATTGCCTTTACAAATATTCCTGCTCTGTGGGAGCTGGGAGGATATGCACTATGCACTGGTGGGTTTCAGGAACGGCCTGTTTGGCAGAACAAGGCACACATGGCCTGAGGCACTGCAGAAATTTCCCTGTGCTCAGGGGCTTTGCTTTTTCCAGATAGTTTGGTTTAAGATGGTCTCTTTGACTTCTAAATAAATGCCCAGCAGCAAACTCTATCTTGAAAAAACTATGTTTTTAACCAATAAAGTGTAGGTCAGTGCTACTATAATTAAACATACGTGTACACCAAAGTCATATGATCTCTAGTGCTACAATATCTGGCTCTAGACTTGACAAAACCAGAGCTCTGCCATTTGATCAGCTGAAGATTTTCTTTAATTTTGAACTTTTTTCAAAAGAAGCATTTTACTTCAGTTGCAGATGTACGCTATCTGGAAAAAAAATATGCTTCGAGCTTATATTTCCTTTTTATGCCTGACAGCCTCTGAACTAACTGGTTCATGTGAGTCTAATTCTTCCCTGAGTGACTTTAGTGCAAATTAGGGGTTAAGTCAATTATGTTCTCCTGTGACCTTCTGGATCAAAAACATGCTCTATCTGTTACTGTCAGGGGTGGGTTTGAGCAGTTTTGGAAAAGCAGGGCTGCGTTTCATAAATATTTGTCTTGATTTAGTTTCCTGAGATGTAGTTTAAATGTAAACTGCTCTGTATGTTTCAGCTTTTGTGCTATCTTGCTATATCACATCACACGGTCTCACGTACTATATAAGAGTATGGCACTACATCATGCTGTGGTGATTATTTGAAAGGGCGGTGTACACTCTGTTTTGGACTAGATATCTGTTATCAGTGTAGATAATTGCTGTCAGACACAAAATAGGCTCAGTAAACAAACATTTCATTTTATCGTGTGACAGATGCCTGCTGTTTTGTACAATGTATTTGAATGACGTTCACTATAAATCAGCACTGCTTCAAAAGCAACAAATCCAACTCACCCAAATCCTTCCTGATGTAATTACCTTTATAGTAGAGATTAACTTTTCATTGTTATATATACATGAATGCATTTTTCAATGTTTGGAGATAACAATGTCTGACATAAACAAATAATTCACATCTAAAACAAACCAGTTCCTCTGACTTCTATCACTGGTGGTAGTTTGTTTTCTCCTTGGATCCCTCCATGGTAACCAAAAGACTACCTTCAATTTTGGAATTCATACTTGAATTTTAGACTTTCAGAGAGAAATGAACCAATGAGTTAGCATATTCAGGAGAACTTGAAAGGGCAACAGGAATAAATGTCTTCATTTTGTGGAGAGCGAACATGAAGCTTCTGCTTCTGTTCCTGTGGGTTTTCTGAACAAAAGGATCATCATTATTTGAGTGTAAATGATGTATTGCTTTTTTCTCCAAATAATGTCTGTGTCTTCCTCTGCAGGTCCTGTGCCTCTCAATGAATGTGTCTTATCGCCTGTTAACAATTCGCATCCAGTCCATGCCTTACTGGAAAGTTTTACAGTCTTATCTGGCTGTGCAAGCCGAGGCACAACGAGCCTGCCGCAAGAAGTGCACATCCTCAATCTCAGAAACCCTGAGGAGGGTCTTGGCCATCATGAAAGAGAGGTAAAGGGGAAATTATTTTTTAGTCCCTGGTGACAAGTGTGTCTGCAAATGACATTGTTATACATTCATTTGCTGAATAAAGTTACTTCTGAATTGTCACCGAAATACCAATTTGCATGGATATTGTCCCTATGCTTTGCATGTCGTGCAAGTAAGCTGCTTCCATACCCAGTCACCCTCTCAATCACCTTTCACAACCATGAAGTATACTTAAAAAAGGTGGTGGGGTGGGCAAAGGAAATAAGAAACAGATTTAGATCTCCAACAGGCCTTTGCAGAATTGGCTGTCTTCAAAAGCAGATCGTATACCTAAATGTGTTGTAAATTAACATGAATATCTTTGGATCGCTGCCATGACCACTATATACAAATACTGAAATGCAGATTCTTTTACCTCTGTAGTGCAGCCTTAATGCTTTACTGAGGGGGCATTGCTTACAGAAAGCAAGTGTTGCTGACTGTGGTACTCCAATTACTTTTGTGTGTGTGTTGCACTCAAAGGGACTGGCCAGAACTGTAACTGTTCTGAAAGCAATAGAACAAGAAGAAAATTTTTGGTTTTAAGTTATGCCATACTGTTGTTTACTCTAAAACCACATCAAAACAGAATGCCAAAGTACAAAGAAAACATTGCAGGCTATGACAGCTGAGCTTCTTAGTTCATATTCTTACAGTATTGCACACACAAATCCTTAGTACTGTGTCCTGTGAGAGCAATGTGTGTACACAATTAGGGAGTTTGTCATGAGAGAGCAAAGATGCTAATGTAACAGGGATTTTGTTGAAAATGGACAGAAGAGTGCCCTTGCTGTGGGAACATGGTATCGGGGGGAATTTCTAACTTCTTAGTTACTAAAGGGTGCCCAGGGATGGGATGAAGCAGGCTGCAGATGGAGCTTGTACCTCCCAATCAGCTGCCAAGTGCACATTTGCATAAACCCAAATTTCCCCCTGGTGCTGTGCTGCTGGAGCTGCTTACGTAAAAGGGCAGTTTCTGCAGTTGTGTGCACACAGCGTGAGCGAGTCACGCACGCACGAGGGTGCAGGCTGTGCCCCTACTGCCTAATCAGCTTGACAGAATGGTAGAAGATTTAAATATTTGGCTTTGAATGAAAATACTTGCTGTCGAGTAGAAAGAGGCTGCTTGTACCTCCTCTAATGTGCTTATGGTAAGAAAGCAGTTTGCCTGAAGCTGTCTTGTCTCTGTACTTCAGGGATACATCAAAGTGTAGGGCACAGAATATATTTAATGATTTGTAGTCCTTAGCCTCCTTCTCCCATTTCCCGACCAGTTCCCAGTCTCAGCCCTTGGAGATGGCTGCTCTAAAAACGCACAGGAAGCTGGAGCAAGGCTTGCTGGCAACAGTGTCGAGCAGAAGAGTGTAAACAACTTGGAAAGATCGGATTTTACTTATAGGATCAGACTCTGAGAACAAAGCAGAGCAAATCTTATCTTTTCCATTATTGCAAAACCAACTCCAAGTGACCTTCTGTCTAAAAGTAGAATGTATCCATCACCTCAAGTTACATGAGCTTGATTTACCAGCTGAGGTATTTCCTGTTGCCTGCAAATGCTGATAGCAAAGGTAGAGATCCGTTTGTCACATAATATTTCCAGTATACTCCAGGATTAAACCAGTGCTTTTGTTTGACAGTACATTAGTTAGATTTAGCAGCATCGAAAGCATGTTTAAAATAAATCATGTATTTGCTCAGAGGTTGGCTGAAGTTCTGATAATATGAAATGCAAGATCTGAAAATCTTGAAGTGAAGGCTTGCTTTGGGGGAGGAGGTCGGGTTTCGTTTTGTTTTTAACCTGCCCTGTGCTAGAATGCTGCTAAATTACACATTCCTTACTTTCTGGGAGGAGTGTAAACTTCCCCTCGCAAATTCCTTGGAGGGCTCATGCATTAAACATACTTGTGCAGTTATCCTGGTTCTCATAAATATGCAACATACGTGTATGCATTAATTTAACTCACTTTGACACTTGTGTAGAATATACTGACAATAAGGGTTTGCAAATTTAAACATAGGAGGGGTGGCTGATGTGAGGGGGGGTCAAGGCAGGGGAGGCATGTGTTCTTCCTGTAACACGCCCAGGCTTTTCAGTAAAGGGTAGTAAGGTTTGGGTGCTTTTTCTTCCCTGTAGACTGGGGTGGGGGGTGGGGGAAGAAAAAAAGACAGACTGGAAATGTATAGGATTATGTATTCTGAACAGGCTTTGCAAAACTGAATCAGTAATTTAGCACTTTCATGTTAAGGTTGAAATCTGTTAAATGTAAGGTCATATCATGAAATGCTGTAATCTTATCTATGATCTTCAAGGAATTTGTTTGTGTTTTACTTCATTAATCCCTGTTGGGGTGACATCTCATATGTTAAAACTGGGAAGACACTTTCTTCAAGTAAGAACCCCTGAAGTTCCAATCTCTTTCAAGTATTTCTTAGAAATGTCTTTTATCACAATTCATATTTGGCCATGCTTTATCATAGGAAATAGAATACGGGTGCATGTAATAGCCTCAAGTGTTTATATTGAACTTGGCATGAAAAATGCAAGCCTTTTCTGTTTGTTTTATTTGATCAAATATTCCTGGGGAAGTGAGTGCGTGTGTGCATTTCTGTACTGATCTGGGACTCAGCTGAATGCCAGGAACTACCGAACTCTTACAATAACTTTCTTTTCGGCTTTGGATATCTTCACTGCTTCGGTTTCCCAGTTTTTAGAAAAGAGATAGTTGCTTTGTCATGGAGCTGCTTGTTCTGAGAAAGAATTAGTTTTTGCAGAGGCACTTGGAGACTCTAGGGATTTGCATCAGAAAAATGTGTATAGAAAGGCGTAAAAGTTTTAAGATGAAAGGGACTCCTTAAGTGTATTATCAAGTCCTAAATTAATGAAGGATTCTTTTATTATGCCTATCGGTTGAATTTCCCTGAGCTGCTTCAGGCACACAGTCACAACTGAAATAGTTAAAGGGGGGAAGGAGGGGCATATAAAATTAATCTCATGTGAATACTTAGGATTGAATACATATGAATACATGGAATCAGAATTCCTGGCAATGGATTCACTATTGTTTTCGTTGACATCCTCATCCTCAAAACCTTTAAGATGTTATGCCTGATACAGATGTTTAACATGTGTTATGTGAAATGAAGTCAGGAAAATCAAGGACTTGTCTTTATTTTTTATAATTTTAAGTAATGCCACTGAGGCTGTAATAATTTGACAGACCTTTTTCCCCACTATTTAATCAGTGTTGCTTCGCAACAATTTGATAATAATTTTAAAAAATTTCCTTTGAGAGTAAATCTGATGTTAGTTCCTGGAGCAAGTTAATTATAATTAGCCTGGTACTTGCTAGTGATGTATCTCAGGTACCTGAGCCAACCCACTTAAAAGTTGTAAACTGAGGGGCAAAATTATTTCGGTCTGCTATTTAAGTACTTTCTGAAGAGATCCTCTAAGTTGAAAAAATGGGACAGGGAAGGACTCTGAAACAGTCACCTAACAATGTATTTCTGCATTATGACTTCCAGAGTATCTTGAATTCGGGATAATTTTTCTGTGTCACAATGTTTTTGTATTTTAGAACTATGAAGATCTGGGTGCTGAGGGTGATGAAAACCTAGTTCCTTTTGCCTATTATTCTAGGTATTTACTGTGTTTCTCAGTGTGTTTGTTTTAGCTGTTTTCAGAAGTTTAATACCACAACAACCTTACCCAAGGCTATGTCAGGGAAAAATGTTTTGTTTCATGCTCAGGCATCCAGAGATCCAGGAACAGCCTTGAGATTCAGCTCAGATAAGGGGGCCACTTTCTGGGCATATTTTAAACATGCTGACCTGTGGCACTAGTGCCATGGTCAGAGGGGGCCTGGAGGTCTTGTGCTGACAGCAGGCAGGAAGGGAATTCAAGGTTTGTTATTTGACAGCTGGAGTTAGTGCGGTTTTTGTTACCCATTGTTTGAATAGGTATACACTGCTGCATGTGGGTATATGTAGTATTTCTGGTAGGTCAAGAGGCCTTTGCTTTGAAGAAAAATAGTTGCTGCTTTAGAAGAAGCTTTGAGAAATAAAACAAAGCACTGTGCGTCTGCCCAGGTACAGACTGGATCTGAACATTGCAAGGGTATTCTGCTGTTCCTGCCTCTATACTTTTTGACTACCTTAACTTTGCAGCAGTAGTGGATCTCTAGCTATGGCAGCAGACTCACAAGTTTCAATGCCAGTATGTAGAGCAATTTTGAACCTTCAACCTCTTCGCTTGGCCAGCTCACCTCTTATGTGAACCCATCGAGGTCAACTTGATCACTTCACGCTGTTATTGCTTGTTCCTTGATGATCTATGGCTCATGAAGTTGTGCAGAGACAACAGTCCAAACAGGATCTTCAGAGTGACAGTAGAAAATTAGTTTGACCACCTGCAAACCTCTGTGTCAAATTTGAGGTTGACCACTGCTTTTTATTGGAATCTTCTTGCATGGTGTTTTGTGAGGAAACGGTGTCACATCAGATTGAGAACAGAAAGTCCAGATGAATTACTGCTTCCACCAGTGCTCTGTGCCAGGGAGGTCTCAGAGTCAAGTTGTGAGTGACGCTGTGGCAGACATACTCCAGGAACACCCTGTATTTGTTGCTTGGGAAGCAGTAGTTCCTCATCACATGTATCTCTGATCCTGGGTATTTTCCAAAGCTTGCCTTACAGCCTGTGGTAGCTCCACTGGCTCACCACGGTTGTTTTGCAGGCTGATGTTACTCCCTTTACACACAGCCTTGCCCAAGAGCCTTTTCTGGGCTGGAGTACTGGACTGAATCAGAAATGAAGCACAGTAGACCTTATAATGCTTGAAAGATACTGGCAGCATGCTCCACAGAAATTGTAGTCGTTCAATGTCTGTCTCAGATAACACCATGTCTGCTGAAAGCTGCAGATACACTAAAATGTCTTAATTGCCTTGATTGATGAACATGACATTCCTATGTCTCTAAGAAGTGGAGTTTGCTTGTCTTTTAAAAGCCTTCACAACACACTTCCCCCTCTTCTCTTTGTTAGCACTTAGAGGCATCTGTGCTTTCATAAAATCCCATTTTTTTTAATGTGGCTTTTTCATTTTGTTTGTCTGGACTGCAGTTTTGTGGGTTGTTTTTAGCTAGCTCAGGATTTGTTGGTCATTGGATTTGGCAATCATTTCAAGTTCTGCCCACCAGAACTGCCAGAGGAAGTGCTGTGTTGGCCAGAGGAGCCTGTTTGTACAGAGCCGGGTGTCCTGCAGGAGCATGGCTTGATCCATGTCTGCCCTTAAAGAGGCAACAGTGACATCTCATGACTTGGAAAGTGCTGTGCAAACCCTTGGTATTTTTTGTTTTTAAAAATGGGACTGTTTGCTGTGGGCAGAAAGTGAGCCCTGTTCTCAGTTCAGAGAGCTATGTGGAGCGGTGTCTGAAGCCATGCCAAGGCCTACCACAGAAGGCAAATGGGTTCAGAAGGAAAAATGTCAAAAGGAGTTTTCTGATTGCTGACGGTTTTTGGTTTTGCTGACTGCTGTTCAAAATGTCCTGTTGGAAGCTGAAAATTGGACTCTTGTTTTCCTCTGCTGCAAGTGTCCACAGGTACTGATGTGCTGTTGCAGGACTACAGAGAGCAAATGGGCTGCTGCTGCTGTTCTTCTTCCTCTCTCTCTCTCTCTCTGGCTTGTGTGTGTAAGCACACTGCACATGGGCTCTCACGTTCTTTCAGGAAGATGGAAGCATGTTGCTTTTTGATCATAAACTGTGATTCACATTTGTGGTCTCCAGTTTCTTCAAAGCTTCTATCTGACATGCATTAAAGTATTTATAAATTACTGCTTTGTCTGTAGTTACTTTCCCCAAGAAAAGATAATTAAGGAAGTGATGACATTTCCAGGAGTCTGTTTATATCACAAACCCCATGGTCAGGTTCCAGTCTAGCTTGGGCTTGTGTGTGTGTGTGTGTGTGTGTGTGTGTGTGTGTGTGTGTGTGAGATGTTGGAGCAACGCTTGTCATGAGTGGTCATGTTTATGTTGTTCTCCAGAGCATCTGTTTGAACTAAAAACTGGACTTAATGAAGTCCTTCTCCTTCAGCCTCCCAGCATAGGGGAAAATTTCCAGCGTAAGTTGTGTGGAGGTTGCTGTGCCTGACAACCATGCTCCTGTATCAGCTGAAACAGTCAAACCATGCAGTGGCAAGATACAAGAACAACGAATGTTTTAATTGGTTAGGTGTTTTTATGTAGGTCTTGCTTTTGATAACACTTAAGTTTGTGTTTCTCTACAAGAGTCTCTTCTTTTCCCTGTGAAAAACAGAGTACTTCTGCAGTAGGATAACTTTTTATTTAAAGGAGAAGGTGCGAAAATAGCACCACCGTGAGGTACAAGCATCTGAAAATTAAATTGCTTGAAAAAGTTTGAAGGAATCACTGGTAGTTCATAGCTGATACCATCTCATTAAAAATTGCTGTGGAAATTTAAAATAAATATTTTTATTATGAGTGTAGCTCACTGTATGTAATAGACATAATGGTGGCAGTAGTGTTTCTAGATGAGAGGTAATATTTGGTAGTGACTCAAATGTCATCAGTGAGGGAAAAGTATTAAAAGTTGTCACCTTTCTGGAGATAAGCAACATTCTCTTAACACTGGAGACTGTTTGAAGTTCTGGCTCACTCTTCCATCATCTCTCAAGGAAGCACAGTGTTCGTTTCTTCTGCATGGGCATGATGTGCTAGTGTGTGTGAATATGTAAGTGGGGTTTTGAGGCTTCTTGGGAAAGGTGACTCTGTATGACATTGGTTTTGCAGAGAACTCTGCACAGTGGCACTTGCTTTGTAAGTGTCTCTTCAGAATAGAGCATTGGAACGTGCATTCTTTCGTCCACTAGTTGGGTTTCGAGCGATACTTGCAATGAAGCAAACTGGACACTGAAAATGCACCTGAATCTACATGGAAAAGTACTGCATGCAAGGAGCAGCAGTGGGTTCTTTCTCACTTAGTTGGAAAGCAAGCCAGTATTTTCTTCAGTAAATCTGCTTTCAAGCAAGAATCAGCAAGACAGTGCAGATATGAAGCGCACCGAATGGTGTCATTGTGCAAGAAAATACTGGGTAGCATCACGAGTGTCTTCTGGAATATTTTGTCACATTTCGTGGTATGGGCTCTGCAATTATATAGAGGTATAAGTAGTCTTACTTATATGGCTAGGCCTGATTAAATAGAAGATTTAGTTCCTTAAGGTTTTTGTTGGTTTGGGTAATTTTTTTCTGTGAAGTCAGTATCAAAAATTTATTATTTGAAATATTTCCCCAATACTGTTTTGTTTTGTACCGAGACTAAAAGTTCTGATTACTTTTTGAAGTTTGAAAATAAGAAAAAATTTGGGAAGACAGAAGACATACCCCAGGGGAGTAGAGAGACAACATTGGTTACAGTTACTTTTAATCTTCTGAAACCAATTTCCTTTGTATTTAATTTCTAATACTGTTTGTGAGCACGTGTTACAGACGTGCATTTGCACCGACTCTTGCTTGGGCTGGTGGATTCCTGACAATAAAGTAAACAAAACTGTTTCCTAAATCTGGTGCTGTTGCTGGGTTGTCTGTTTTTTATGACTCATGCACACATGCTGTTCTTTGAAAAACAAGAATTTAGTTTTGCATGTCCAATAAAGATGTGAACTTTGCATTTTGCGCTTGCCTATGTGACAGTGCTTCTTTAAAAACACCCTAGAATGATTTTTCCCAGTCATCTGGCTCTGGGTGTTGTCGAGCTGCAAAACCTGAGAGGACCAAATTGTTTTGTATGTGGGGGCTTTCAAATGTCCTTTGTTCTGCAGTCTGTCATCTTCTTGTTTGTTTGTAATATTTTCTTGTTTGTAATATTTTCTTGCTTTCTGAAGCCGTGTTATCTCAGCCTCCTTCCCTTCCTCACCTGCAGCTTGTGAAACAGTGGAAAGTATGGTGTTAAGCTATGTAGGATTTACCCTGAGATTTGGAAATTCTGTATTCAGATTCCAGTTGTGCCATGATGTTCTTAGGACACTGTCATGACTAGCAAGACCTGTTGAGAGGCAAGATGTATCTACTGTAGTGATACACTAGTACAGCTATATAATTTCTGGCTGGGTGGCTAGCACCTATCTAACTTGCTGAAAATACAGGCAGTGGAAACTTGTGCTTTCCTGGAAAAGTATGTGTAGATTTGCTCAGAATGCCCCCAATGCATTTAAAGAAAATGGTTCTGGCAGAAATTTGTCATGTGTCTTTTTTCTGTCAGTTTAAGAAGCATTTCCTTTGGGACAGGAGCTGCTTTTTAGTATGTACTTGTATATCCTCCAGCACAGTAGTTAACCCCCTCCCCATCTGCCTTGTCTGTTCAGGGCGTTGGGCACTCTGTTACACAGCTATCTGGTAGTAGTCTAGGGATGGGAGAAGGGAAGAAGAGTATAAAATTAAACTTTGCAGCCCAGGCAATGAACCAAAGAAAAGCTTAGATATGCAATACATGTACACCTGAGTGCAGAACAGAATATTATCAGGGAAGTTGTTTCATTTTTACATGAGTCTTTTACCTTAATTGTTAAAGTAGAACTTAGTCTGATGTGATACCATTTTTTGAGTAGGCCACTAACAACAGTAAGGGAGATGCTGTACTTATGGCTCACAGGAATGGATTGTGTGCCCTTAAACAGATCTAAAGCCAAAAATAAATTTTCCCACAAACTGTATAAAAGGAGGACTGTCCCCTCAGGATTTATTATATGCCATGTGAATGGTATTGACATCTACTGATTTATGCAAAGCTGAGAGAAACATTGTGTTTTTAGGGTTGAAGTGCTGGGAAGCTTAGCTGCTTTGTAGAAGGGCAGATGGCACAAATGATTTCACTTAATGTTTGGGAGCCTGAGCATTTGGTTCAGGTCACAAGCAGAATGGGCCAAGTGGTCCCAGTGTTGCACTGATAGGCATGGGCTTTCCACTGACTGAACCATGGCGCTACAGATACTTTTCCCATATGGTGCAAACTCTTAGGCTTTTATTCTAATAATGGACTCTTTCTCATCTGGCTGTTGTCAACTACTGTGTCAGTGGATGGGCAGGTCAGTTTTCGAGCTGGTTCTGATGGTAAACTTCAGATCTTAATTAAAAATGGCTCTGAGTACAACAGGTACCAAATTCAGTAGTGATGCTTCATCCTCACTGAAGGTGAAGGGAGCTTTGCTTAGTTCTGCCTTTGAATGCACGCTTTGGGGCTACCATTTCTCCTCTGAATCATTAATAATGTGTCTTCATTTTAAAGAGGCCTCTGGGAACATCATGCATTATTCAGAATAGTTTGTTAATAGCATGTGCACATGCTGCAGGACTTGATTTTTAAGCTCTTTATGTGTGGCACAGCACATTGTGACCTTTAGCCCCTGTTGCAGGACAAATAGGGAGAAAAAAAAAAGAAATATCAAACATTTTTCAGTCAAAGGTTTTTGACAGTACTTCTTAATGAAAAGAGTGCAATGGGCCATAGATCGCAGTTGGGTAGTCCTTATCAACCTTTCTGTTCTCTTGTCTTCTTTTTGATGGAGCCATCCCACCACTTTTTGACTGGAGGTTTCCTGTCTGGGTGGTAGATCATAACAGTCAACAGATTGTGCAATACTATTCTTTTTTTTTAATGAAGTAATGTATGGGACCACATCAGTCTCTGGTTTAATGCCAGTAGCTTCAGTGGAATTATGCCAGGGGTGAATCTTTCCCATGATTTTGACAACGGAGCTATAACTGCTGTTTAGTCAATCTGATTCTCTCAGTATTGTGTGGGTGAGAAGGTCCAGGCAATGCCAATCCATTTGCAATCATATATTTAGGATAAAATAAACAAAGGGTTGATTTTAGAATTACAGTGTTACTTGAGCCTTGGAAATAAACTTCAGTCCCCCATGTACCTGGTGAATGCTACCAGGGACTCAGACCCATTCCCTGGGGACTGAGTCATGCCTCATCCTGGCAGTAGTGCAAAAAGAAAAGGTCTTTTCTTCCCTCATGCCCTATGCACTGCAGCCCTGCTGCTCTCTCCCAAAGGGGCAGGTCCATTAGTGTTTGCCTGGCAGAGAGAAGAAAGCATGGCTTGTCTGTGGCAAGGGCTGTGAAGGGGGCACAGTGTTGAGTTCTGTGGGAGAAAAAGTAACTGTCTGTGGGTATGAGGGCTTGTTTTTAATGGCATTGCAGTTTTCCTGGAGTTAGTTGTTTCTCTGATACTGTTTTGAAGATCTTCCTTCTCGTTGCTGGGATGAGTTTTCAGAAAAATAGGTGCTTGCCTTCTATGAATAAAGAGTCTGCATTGGAGAATCTTCCCAGAAGGGAAGCAGTGAGGTCTCCTGTGCTTATAGGAAAGTGCTTATACCCTCATTTGATTTAAGAGTTCAAATATGTAACCCTTTGATCAAAACTACCTTCAAGCAGTAACACCACTTGAACATATTTTATGTTTCTTGGAAAAATCAGCGAACTCTCTCTTGGAAACTGTTGGCTCCTGAAAGCTGGGCAGTGTAATCTACTATAGCTGGCTTGCTATCACATCTGTAACACAATATTCAGTGAGCATAGCAAAAATATGAGGGTGAGGAAGAAACAGTGTTCCATTTTGAATTCACAGTCTCTGTCTAAAGAAAACATTTTTTCTTTACTTTTATCTTAAAAATAAAAGAAATTGGCCAGAGGATTCTTCCCAGAGTAATTGATAAACTTCTGAAAAGTGGTGCAGTACTAGATCCCACCACTTGAGATGGATTCATGGATTAATCCTCAACTGAATTCTGTTATGGCCAATGTATCAACATTATATTTTTTCAAGTGAATTTCAGGGGAAATTTGAAACCTCCTATATTGATTATTAGACATGAGTGAACTGTGAAGCTATGTTTCTTCATATTAATTTCTTTGACTGTTGCAATACCAGAATAAATTATGTCTTATAAATATTGTATTAACAAAAAGAGTGAGAACACTTAGAGCAAGAATAGGTATAAATTTTCAAATTTCTCCTTTAAATTTTGCCTGCTTTGAATGAGTTAATTTAGTCTTTGCAGCAGAGTAATGAGTTAAGGTGTCATAAATCTATCTTTAGTGCATCACTTGTAATTCAGAAAATGTGCTTATGTGATCTGAGAGTTAAAATTCTTTTCTTTTTCTTCTTTTTTAGAGAACAGCTGTCCAAGCCTAGGCAGTGTAATTCAATACAACACAGCATATTTTGTCCTGGCTTATTAGCACAAATTTGTAATGGCTGTTTTGGAAAATGTGCTATGAATTTATCTGAAGGTCTTCATGATGGAATAGTTAATTCAACCTTACAAATCCTTGGCACTTAACTTTCATCTTTTTAGAACAAAACACAAAGCCTGTGATTTGATGCCTTGAAGTCAGCAAAACAAAATGGTACTTTAACAGCAGCATTTACTTTGATCAGTTTTCAGCATTTGTGTCCTTGCCTTTCACGTAGTACAAATTGCTTTACCAGAGTAACGGGGCAGGAGCCCGTAGACTGTTTTTGTAGTTGGTTTCTGCGGTGATACTCAGCCCTCCATGAAACCGTGATCTCTGGAGACAGAAACCTCTGCAGCCTCCTTAACCTTGCAGCTGCTGGAGACCTTAAAGGAACTCTGTGCAACCAGAAGTGACCAGCATGAGTATGTACAGATACAGCTGGCTGAGTAATGCCAGCACAGATTTGATAGACAGGGCACCTCTGCATGTGGTAACTTAAAGACTTTTTTTTTTTCCAATTTTTTTATGTATGTGGAAAAATGCATTCTAGCAAAAATGGCATAACTTCTTCATGTCCCAGTCACACTTATATGCTTTTTAAAAATGAATTAGTAGGTTTTGGTTTAAGATTTTCAGAATAATTTTAATCTATATATTTCACCTGTGTCTAAATTGTTGTATTCCTCACAAGTTGGTCATGTATTATTTGGAGGCGTGTGTGCCAAAGGGGGACACAAAGGGCAGA
Organism: Chiroxiphia lanceolata; assembly: GCF_009829145.1. Lineage (NCBI taxonomy): Eukaryota > Metazoa > Chordata > Aves > Passeriformes > Pipridae > Chiroxiphia > Chiroxiphia lanceolata. The sequence goes on along the minus strand of NC_045645.1, from coordinate 16,736,477 downwards.
CGTGAGTCTGGAAGAGGAGCTTCCTCTGACAAACAGCTGCTGAAGTTGAACCTTGCTGAGAGTATCATTGCTGACACACATGTCCAGAAGGTCTGGCCTAGCTATTGATTACATAATGAAAATGTTGGCAGTGCAACAACTCTGTGATCAAATGAGCCCTTCATTGGGAGTGAGGGATGTGTTGGACCGCATTGACTTATTTTCCTGTATTGTTGTTTTGCTGCTGTCTGCTTGGTTCATGTGCTGTTTCTTAATATGTTTTTAAAATAACATGGGCAGAGCAACAGCAACTGCTTTTTAAATAGACTAGGTGACCCAAAAGTGTCCATTCAATGATTCTCATTTAATTTTCTTTTGGTATTGTTTGACCAAACTGGTCACAGAACTCCTTGAGGTGTAGAAGACTTTGACTGAGGTAGTACGTTATTAAGAAGTACAAAATGTTTGTATTTTATAAGCTCTTCTTGGATATCTGATTTTTAAAAAAAAAGCTTTTATTGGAGTTTCTTTAAAAAATTGAGAATTTTACCACAGAGTTCAGTGTGTTCAGAGTTTCACTCCATGTCTTCAAAACCTTTTGCACAGCACTGAACACATGTAGGACTGGTTTCTGATGGAGTTTCTGGGCAAGGCATCACATAAATATTTAGTAATACGGATTTTGCCAGTGAAAATACAAAAAGAAAGGGAAAAAGAAAAAGAGTTATCTCTTCCGCTATTAATTAGAAACATCTTTCTTGGTGGTTTGAAGTGATCCAGTACCTTTCTATTGATTCGTGGCATGTTAAGAAGGTGCAATGAACTGTCTAGACATTTGAGAACACATGCACCTTGAAGAGCTCACAGGCTAAGGTGAGATAGAAGGGTGTCCAGGGCAAGGGGATCACTTAGGATTCAGCCTATATATAGTGTAACTATAGCCACAGTGGGGGCACTGTAGCAGAAATGGCAGAGTACGGATGAGGATCTTCCACTGCAGTGCTGTGGATGGAGGCAACCATGGCAGGAGTGAAGATGATGGGAGCATGGATGTGACAGCAGAAAGCTCAACAAGGCAGAGATAAAAAGAGGGGTGGTGGCATGCTGGAAGTGTTGAACTTGTGCTTGTGTCAATGTCATAAGCTCGTAACACCTTAGAGTCCTGCTAAGCCTTTCAATCTCTGAAGCAGGAGTGGAGAGAGGCATTTGGGTGCCTCTGGTGCATAGTAGAAGTCTGAGCTTTTACTTGGACTCCACAGTTCAAACCACTTTTCCTCACATAAACACCTCTCACCTCTCTGGTGAGCTGTTTTGATCATGCCTACCTTGCTTGGGCTGAGATTTCCGTGATACCCCACTGACTGCTGTTATGGAAGGTAAAACCCTTATGCTTGGCAACTAGATTGTTGGCAAAAAGACCTTGAATGCTGGTAACTGCCCAACAGTTTGCTAGAAAAACTTTGCAAGGACTAGGAAAAAGTCTCCCATAATAGATACCACTGTTGTGTATCATCAAGCACTGACAGTGATGTTGGGGCAGTCACAAATATAAGGGGGGAATAGTTTTGCTGTGAGGAGTCTGTTAATTTAGTACAACTTCTCAGTAGGAACAGTCACATTCAGATTAGGCTACCCAGCTGTTCCTCAGCAGTGCTAGTTCTGAGGCAGAAGTGAATTATGAAAAATATGATGACCAAGAAGGGCCTAAGCAGTTTTTGAGGAGCTCTGTGGGGTTTTTTTCAGTCTGGAAGCCCAAGTTAGTGCTGAGGACCCTGTTATGCAAACAAGTATATTGTATATACTTGTATATATGCTAAGGAAATAAAATTTGCACTCTTATTAGCAAGATAAGGATTGCAAAAGATATAACTGGGCTACTTTGGTAAACTGAGATTACAGTATTTTTTTTACTTTGTAAGAAAACATAACCCCAGAACAAGATAAGCTGTTTAAACTATTAAATATAATTATTAGTAATTAGCAGTGATTACAGCTGAAAACCCACAAGAATTAACAAAAGCTTTTTAATAGTCGTGAATTAATAGTGGTTCTAAACACCTTTTCCTTTCTACTTTCACCTTGCCATTTCTAGACAGAATAACAAAGCAGGAGCCTTATAAAACAAATAATTTCACCTTCTCTCTTATTTTCAGCTAACAGAATTACTTTGGCTCTATAGCTGATACTGTAAAACAGTTTCTGTAGCTAAAAACATGCCTGTTTGGTATTTCAAGTCTCTGTCCTCCCACTAGAATTGAGAGGACTAACACCCTCCAGTTTCCAAAAATGAGATATTGTATTCTTTAGAGGCAGAAAATGGAGAGAAATGTGGTTTGTGGTAATCTGTGGTACGTAGTGTTTTCTTTTGGAAATGCATAAATACCACTGGGTCTTCTGCTGGAGAGGCCAAGTGGTGACAAAAATGGCAGTGGTGGGCAGAAGATGGCAGTGCCTGGCCTTCCTGCAGGCAGCACTGTCACTGCCCAGCTGCTGATGGGGAGAGATGCTCGTTCTTTAAAGCAGCTTGGGTTTAGTACAAATACGGATTTATTCAGTTTTCCAACAAGTTTTAATCCGCTTAACAAAGAGGAGGAGGACAGAGATGCCCTTGGTGTCCCCAGAGGTGTGCCTGTGGGATTTGGTATCTGTACCACTGTGGGAATGAGCAACACAGTCAATCATTCTGCATATCTAAGCAACTGCTTTCTCATTGGCATGGGAGCACAGCCAGCTGTTTGCCAGCTTTTTTGCAAGTTCTTGAGTAGTGGACACCTCCAGATGTCTGTCAAACCTGAGACCAGGTCTTGGCGTTCGCTTTACAGTGATGGTGAACTTTTCAAGGGGAAATGAAGAAAATTAAAAAATAAAAAAAAATCCTAACTTGTTCTTTTGGAAATATTTTCAACAGTAATGGGTGCCTAATTTTCAATTTAGTGTCTAACTTTCATGAAGTTAGTTTGCCAGAAGAATCTACGTTTAATAGTAAACTGATGTCTGCTTGCCATTATAGAAGAATCATGCAATGGACTATACATGGTCTCAGATCTCCTTTCAAATTCTTTAGCAGGATACAGAATTAATTCTGAATTACCTGTATGCTCACTTCTATTTGCCACCACTCAGATTGGTGGTTGTGTTCGTGTTTGCTCCCTCTATACCTTTTTGGGAAAGAGCTGTGGTTGTCTATCAGGGAATCTGCCTATCACCCATTATTGTGGGACATCAGCTTCTCTGCTCAGTCTGTGGTAGATCATCTCTCCATTGCACACTAAATTACTTCCTATAATGTGGGATGAACTATCAAGCTAAATAATCACTGCTTAAACAGCTTTTTAGATGCTGTAAAAACACTGTGATATCAGTTGCAAGTTGTTGTATGCTAAAAACTGACAGGCTGTCATGCATTTGGTGAGGGTTTTGTCCAACATGGGACCCTTTCTAGAGGGGCAGCACCAGGATACAAGGAGCTGAGCAGGAGGGGCTTCCAGAAACCACAGACTGGTAGCTTCAAAGCCATCTGTAACGGGTTGCCTCACTTTTGTGATGTCCACTTTCTTGAGATCATTTACCCTATATATCCTTCTAGTCCCTGAAGACAGGCATTTTCTTTCCCTAGTGTATGTTAAAATTTCTTTTGGAATTTCTTCCATGAACTAGTGTAGTGCTTCCTTGTGTTTCTGGATTTTTTTTCCTCCTGGTTTTTGTTTGTTTAGTTTTATTTGTTTTGCAGGCTAGATTTATGCCCCTAATAGAATCAGCAGATAAGATTGTGTACTCTAAGCCAGCTTTGTAGGCTACCATCTAGAAACCAGAAATCGGAGTTTGCTTTGCAATTCTTTTTATCTCCTTGTTCTCCAACTCTCAGCTTAGTGGTTTGACCTTTTGCATAAGCTATTTTTCATCAACATTTGCCAAGGTTTTCTTAAACACTTTAGCAGTGCTTTGCAAGCATAGAGCACAAATATTAACTATTTCATCTTTTATATTCTCTCTGCTGTGTTGACTGATTTTTGTGGAAGTAGATTAGTCTGTAGTCTTGAGTCAAGAGGTCTGAATGCTAAAAGTCATAATATATATAAAAATTACCTTTGATTCACTGTTTCAAATTCCAGGAAGTATTCACATATTTCTGTGTTTCTCTGTAGGTCACATTACATTTGAATCCAATTTCATCAGTGCATATTCATCAGAAGCCTTTGGTGTTTCTTCTCAACTCTCCTTTGCCTTTGGTCTGGAAGCTAAAAACAGAAAGACTGGCACCTGGAATCCGAAGAGTTTTCTTCGTAAGTATACACAGTCCTCTGGCCTGCTCTCTACCATAACTACTTGTCACACAGGACATGGAGTTAATTGGCATTCATTTGGAAGTTTTTCAAGCTTACATTAAAAAAAAACAAGTTAACAGTAGATCAAGTTTCATTGTAGGGCTCTGGGGAACAGTTAGGTGGTAGGGCAAAGCAGTTTGGAAAAAGTAGCTAATTACTTGTTATGTGAATTCAAGGAAAAGAAAGCAAAACTGCTTTTTCAGAATCTGCACATTGTGTGGTTAATACTAACAGCCATTTTAGTTCAAAAGCTGTGAGGTTACAAGATTGCCAGTCCTGATTGGAAGTCTAATAGTACCGTAATGCAAAAAACCTCAAAGCAACGAGAAATGTTAAGGGTGGACACTTGTTGTGTGGTCTGTGACCAAAACAAAACTTTGTATATATTGAGCTCAATATGTACAGTTACAGCTTATGTCTCTGGTGAAGCTTGGTCTATTGAAATGACCAAGCTAAGCCCAGAATGAAATCATTTTTATTTCTCAGAAAGACTGGAGCAATGCTCGTAATGTAAGATCCAAATATTACCTAGTATTTGTAAATCATGTCCTTACAGTTTGCCAGGACATTCGAGTTTGCTGTTTGTAGTGAAACAGACAAGTTGTTTGGATTAAATTTTTAATGTGTGACATCATGTCTAATCATGAGTCATCTTTATGAAAGTTGCAGCTTTTACTTTATTCAACTCTAATTGCAGAACTAAACTTGATTATATTTAGCTGTATCCTTATAGGGCTTAATTTTTCTCCTCCAGCACAGCTGACAGTGGTAGACAAGACTGTTTCTGCAGTACCCAGTGGGAATGTAATGGTGTCACTGTGCATCAGTAGGACAGGAAGATGGGCAATGCTGCAGCACTGGGAAGGGGCACTGCTCTCAGTTGACCTAATGTGGTGGTGACGCTGTTGAGTGCACCAAGAGGTCTGTCACTTGGTGGATACCATAAGCTGTCTGGGATTGTTTTTCTTTTTCCTGTCATCAAGGTACAAGAGAAAGAGTACCCTTGGTATTTTGAACTTTGAAGGACTCTGTCCTGTTTCCAGTACAGTTTGTTACTGATTGGTGCAAAGAGCATGGGCTTGTTTGTACTCTAAAGTATTCACAATCTTAGGTTTTTCATTACTGTTTTGGAGACTCTTCACTGTTATCTTCTTGTTGACCATTCCTGTCATATGTCCTTAATGCAACAAGTACAGTTCAGGTCTACTCAGGAAACAGCTGAGGAACAACGTCCTGAACAACAGTGTGATAAGAGTCCTCATTCCTCTCTGGGCCGAAAGAACAGCATCTTTCATCAGTTAATAAAATCTTGGACCTACTTTCAGTTTAATTTTGATCTTCTCTTACAATTACTACATCATTGCTCCCATTTCATATCAGCTAGTTTGTGTTCTTCCTCCTCACCCAGGATTTTCCCTCTGCCCTTACCTTGCTCTGGGAGTGGAAAGGTGCTCCGCTGAGAGCCATCCATTTCTGCTCAGTGCACTGCGCAGGTGTTCAGACTGTGATCATGCTGAGCTTGCTTGGTTTGGCTCAGCAGGGCTTCAGCTGCCTGCATTAAGGCATAGGAACAATAGGAATGTGTCCCTAAGGCTTTGGCTGCCAAAACTGTACCCTTAGATAAGTGTTTGCTTCAGGAAACTGTTTCAGGCTCTTCTGGTTACAAAAACAGGCTTGAAAATGTGAGCAGCGACCCTCAGAATTCATGCCAAACAAGAAGTTGCCTGAACTCAAGAATTGCCACAGTAAACTTAGCCACTGATGGTGCAGGAAGGAGTGACTGTTTCTCAGGTGGGACAGGACCTGGTAAATGCCACAGGTTTGCTGCTGTGTTGGTGGAACTCAAATACCTCCTCTCAATACTCTATCTTAGTCTCTGCTGGTCATGGTAAGGGCTGAAAGTTGTGGTGCCTCATGACATCCTGCCAACATGCAGCAGTGGCACTGGGATAATGCTGCTGAGCAGATGTGGGAGCTCACCTATTTGTTGCAAGGAGTTAACCGGCTCTCAGTATTGACCCATCCCTAATCACATTTAAACATCTGAATAGCTCTCCATAACCATTTTGGATCTCCTTAAGTGCCATATGATTTATGTATTTTTCCTTCCACCATGTTAAGGTTTCTATTTTTCTTTTTTATAAAGAGGTCAAAGAATCAGATTGCAGAATGCCAGGGTACTGATCCACCATTACCTCTCCCAGTTTAGTCCCTGTGGTCCCTCTCCCTCCAAAACTACATTCTCTGTGTTTTCTCTCTAAGGCAATATTTTTGCTGCAAACAGAAGCTAACTTCAGTCTCTTATTAGGGACTCATAAGCCTTCCCACTTTTCATGACCCAATTTTTGAGTAGGTAGGGCAGCTTGGGATGGTAAACCATTAGGGTTACCGGGTGAACAACTTTGTGTGGTCATCTGTTGCTATTCCACAATTCCACTCTGCTCACAAGGACAAATGCATTGAATTCCCAAAAGCTTTCTGAAAAAAGAGCACAGAATCACACAGAAAATGTGGGAAATGCTGAGGAAGCCCTAGTTGCACCTGTAGACGAGTGCAGTATGCCAAGTAGAAATCAAGGGCTCCAGTTTTCCACAGAACTGTTTGCCTGTGTTGTGCCATGCCTGTTTCCAATCCCTGGAACTGCCTCTGTCCTAGAAGAGCTTTTCCCTTTGCTGATTCAAGGGTTCTTGTTTCACGTGAGTTGTGGGACAAAGGGACATTCTGCTTCTACTCTACTAGCAGAGAGGCTCCCTGCCTCTGTGCCAGAGCCTTCAGTAAGTTCCAAAGAATTGAGCCTGGAGGGTAAAGAGCAACTCCAAGGACTGCAGAGTGCAGATCACGCTTCCTTGGCCCTTGTTTAATACTGTTTGGCTCTGTCTTGTTCATTCTCCTTAAATATGTAGCCAAGCCAAAAAACGGGAGTATTGTGAATCATAGATTTCAAATTTGAAAAACCTTTTCTAATGCCCGTGAATTCTATGCTCAAACCAGAAATCTGTGGCACGCATACCATAGGAGTGTCATAACTATTGTGTCTGTCTCTATGGAAGCCTCAGGCAACATATTCTTTGACTTTCCAGCTTTTCCTTCAGACTTTCCAAACAATACATTCATTCACAATTTTATTAATGTACTGTATGTAAAATATGAATTAAATTTGTTTCATTGATTGAGCCCTAGTTAGAAAGGCAAGTATTGTTTTAGATGACAACTTCTGGGACTTGCTGCTGATAAAGACCATACTGCTAGAGCCAGGTCAAAGTTTGTAGTTAAAGGATTGTGTAACTATTAGTGAAGTAGTAGCTCTTTATTTCTTTTTAATACTAGCTATTTTTTCCTTGTAAAGCATCATAATAAAGTTCTTAAACTGTTCTAGGAAGATGTGTTTTGAATAAATAACTAAATAAATATTACAAGTTAATTGTACTAAAAATTCAAAGATTATTTCTAACAGAGAAGATGACTCCAGGGTATGAGCAGATAATGAACTGGAGCACTCTGAAGTGCTGTTAGTACCACTGTACTGGTGGGGAAACTAAGGTATATTGAGCTTAAAGGATGATTGTATTGGAGCTTAGGGCTGTGTTTTCATGTCCTCATAAGGAGGATGGTCTGGTGCATTTGCTCTGTGAATTCATTGTTTGAGTTTCCACTAAAGCTAAGCTGTCCCAGATTGCTTTATTTAGGGGAAAGGACGAAAAGATTTAAAGCTTGTGTCAGCACATATCCAAAAGACTAGGAAAATACAATACTACTGAGTTAGGCTGGAGTTTAACTTCTTATCACATAGTTCAAGCTTGGTTTTTTGCCTTGGGCCTGGTTCTCCATAAGTTAAGAAGTTTAAAATGAATGTGGGAGAAAATCCAGCCTTTGGGTGTGTATGGTTATAATATAGGGAGAAGCAAAAAATACCTTCTTGATAAACATTTTTCAGTATAAAAATATAGATTTGGTGTATACATGTGGCTTTGCACTTATTTTTATCATGTAATGCACATAGTTTCTCTCAGCCCAGTGACTTGTCATATGCTTTATCTTCATGGAGACAGCTCATGGTTTCATTTTTATGAAATGTCTACTGGTGGCTAAATCTCACAGTGGAATAAATTAACATTAAAATTAAGTAGCATGTCCCAAACAAACCAAAGTTTGTGTTTGGTTACCATCCGGATTTTTTGAATGTCATGTTTTGAAGAGTTATTTCCAGAAGTATGGCACTGAATGGAAGCCCAGTGATGCTTACAGAGTGACAGTACTTTGGAGGAAGCCATCATGACAGGGCATGGGTGCTAAAGGAACTTGCTCTTTACTAGTCTGTTGCCTGTGTTGTCATTTTGCTTCTCGAGGTGCTTTCCTCATCTGTAAATCAGAAAGAACACTAGTGAAGAGTCTTAAATAAAAATTTAGGCGTCTTGAAAAAACCTGACAAAAATTCTTCTGTGTGTTTAAGAGAGAGAGAGAGAGAGAGAGAGAAAAGAATGTATGGTGACTATCTAGTGTGATGTTAGCAGTACATTTGGCATGGAAAGGTTTATTTTCAAACTCTGCATGAGTTGTTTCTATATTGACAGGTGAAGAAGTTGCTGGGAAATTATTGTAATTTTAGTAAAGTAAGTCTTGAGTTTATTCTCATAGTGTTAAAAATAAACATACCTTAGTATCATGGCATTTCAGTCCAAAAATACCTGAAATGGGTTAGTGCATGAACTCTGCCTGACCTAAGTAATTGAAAATCATCACTTCAATTACCAGTACATCTAGTCATATTAATCAGATTGTATATTTTTACATGTCACAAAAATACAACAGTTTGGGAACAGGCATTTTCTGTTCAGGTCTTCCTGGGCTCATTGCTCTAAAGAGTAACGCATGGGTGGTAAGCTCCATTCAGTTCAGCAAGGGGGAATACTTAGCAGCTGTGCTAAATTTTTTTTTGCCTCAGCAGGGAATAAATGCCAAAATTATATTGTAAAGGGGGGGTGGGAGAGGAAGTTGAAGGACATCTTCACTGGTGACTAGACTGGTTAGGTTACGACAGGTCACAATTTTTCATAAATTGGGCAACACCTGTAGAAAATGCTTTTGCCTGTGATCTTGTTGCAGGTCAGTCTTGGAGGAAAACATTACCAGACCTCTCCCACCACCCCACTTTTAAGTTTTCATACAGCAAAATAATTTCCTTCCTTCCCATCAAGTCGTCATTTCTCTCCTTCCCTAAAGCCAGTTTATTGCGAACATGTCTTGGCAGAAAACCAGGAGTTTTATGAAACTTCACAGAAAGAGGGTTTTATAGGTGCTACTCAGCAAGTAATTTTTTTCTTTAGATTTGGTAGCTTTCTCAATTGCTTTTATAGCCTAGGAATGTCTTTACTCAGCAAGCTAAAATAGTGAGAATTAAATCAATGAAAGAAAGGACCCAATCCTTTGAGATTTCCTGGCAGAAATCACTGTTAGAATAGATCCAAAAAACCCTTAAATGTCTGCATATGTGATTTTATATGATATATAATTTAAGAAGTAATGCTTCAGCTTTTTCTCTGAGTTAGTTATTCAGGCAATTGAATGAGTAAGAGTTATGGATGAGAAAGCACTTATGCAAGCAAATTAGCTTACTCACAAGAACTTCTTTAATAGGACTGAATGTGTGTGTTAAGTTAGCAAAATGGAGAAAGCAAGAGCAGTAACGATAAATAGAAAACCAGATCACATGCTCTTGTCTTGAGATTTGAAGATAAAGTCTTTATAGAAGACTAAGTGTTAGAATGAAGATTTTAATTATTAGTAATTTCTGTATTTTTAAGAATTAAAAAGCCATGTTCTTATTACTTCAGCCAATAGCTGGTTTATTCCTTTCACTTCATGAAAATATGGTTCACATATTTTGGGTCACTGCCACCAAACCACAGGCTGTTCTATGGTTTGTACTAGATTTGGATGACTGACAAAACTCACTGAAAAACAAGTGCTATTTGTTTTCCTGTGCCTAGTATTTAACGGGAAATCAGGAGGCTAAATTTCCAATCACTGGTTAAACAGACCCAGATGTGAACAGAACGCTCTGCTAGGAGAAGAGTGAGGAAGGATAGGAAATACATGACTAGTGATAAATTTGGTATAAATAGTGACCTTTCACTATTCCACGTAAAACCAGTAGATTTTCAGCGTTGTGTAAAGTGTGAAGAGGAATTTAAAAGGACGTTTATGTTTCTGTAGAATCATGGGGTTATTTTTTATAAATCTTCATCGTTCTTCTACTCAGGAGCTGGAAATAATCCTGTAGTTGCCCTTTTCCACTTGGAAAAGTTCATATTCTCCTCTCCCCTCCTCGCACCATTTCCCTGCCTTTTGAAAAAATGTGAAAATTACCACTGTGTCTAATTAAAATAGTGTTTAGTAAATGTAACTCTTACTGTGCTTTTTGCAATAGTAATTTTCCCTCTAGACTTTGTCTCCTGGTCTGATTCAACTAGTGCACTTTTCTAAAGTCTGTATAACTGGGTTTGCTCACAGAAATATTAGGGGGACCTCAGGCTACATGTAGTGGTGGTTCTTACATTCTTGGAAGAAGAGGGGAAGAATTCTGTCAGCAGTAGGGATGCTGAAAATGACAGAGTGGTAAATACATGCTTGAAACCAGTGCATTGCCTGCATTTGGTAAAAGGAGTTTAAGATTATACAATAACCCCAGTAAGGCATCTTTAAATATCTAGGGGGGTGGGGTTTTTTTCATTCAAACTTGCTTCAGGCAGGTGTTACAGAAGAGAAGGGATATTTCTGGCTTAGGAAGCAAGATACAGTATGTGAAATGAATATGCAGTGTATGGTAAAAAATTTCTATATGTGTGATGTCCCAAAAAAGTGAAATTTTATGATGTATAGGTGTCCTGTGCTTTCACTGTAATCACTTTGGTTTGGGCAGAAATATTTCAAAAATACCAACTTGCCAGTAAATTTCAGAGAAAACAAGGCAGGTTCATGTGATGTCGTAGTTTCTTCTTTCTTGGGACTTCAAAGTCCTGCGCTTTTTTCAGAGCCTGGTTTGCCAAGTTCCTACTTGATCCCATGTAATCTAAGACATTTTTCAAAACTCAGGTTTTGTTGCTTGGTGTTTCAGCTTTGAGAGTGGGCTGTCTTCATTGGTCATCACTGCCAACGAACCTTTGTGTTAGGAGTGTGGATAGGCCAGATCTGGATGATGCTGTACCTTGTATCTCCTGCTGGTCTTTCTCATTGCTGCCTATGACTGATCCTGAGTGTTCCTCCTTCTGGTCCTTCTAGGAGGTCAGACCCATCACTTTCAGAACCAAGATGACTGGTAGTCAGGGAGACTTGGGCTTTAAGTTAATCTAGGCTTCAAGAGTAAGGGAAGAAAGAATATTCTGGAATCTAGTGGTTGAGATCCCAAACCCATCTTGCAGCAGACTGAAGGACCTGGAACAGGCATCTGTGATAGTCTTCTGTATGGTCATGGCTCCTTCCCTTCTTTGCTTGCTTCAGTAAACAGGAGGTTTAACCAGTGGAAGTTTACAGAAGCAGGCAGTGGATTTTGGCAGACTACTGGTGTTAGTGACATGGAGATAGTAAATCACAACAGGTTGTGTCACTGACTCATTGATTCCAGTGGAAACTATAGCTGCAGTTGCCTAGATAGGCTTTAATTCTCATTTCACTCCTTCCACTACATGGGCTCTAACTTGAAACAGAATCCCTTCTGCTACCTTATTTTGCTCCAGTCAAATGAGTGTTATGTTGAATCTATTAATATGTTGTTAGATTAATGTGAGATGACTGGACAGTTACCTGTGTGCAATTAATAATCCCCTGCTGAGCCCTAAACTTTGGGAACAGATTTCCCCTTTACATGGATTTTTTTTGTTTGTATGTTTCTTTATCATTCTAGTAACTGTTCCTTGGAGATTTTGAAAGTTACACTTGAGTTGACACAATTTCAGCTTTGATAGAAAATCCCAGGATCTTATTTCTAGATGCATAAAGATGTGCAGGAGTCTGATCTCAGATGGTTCTGCTCTTATCCTGAGAAAATGTTGGGCAGCCTTAATTATAAAAGGATCTTAGGTACCTGGCAAACTGGGCATCTCCTAGGAAGTAGAACTAAAATCTAAAATGTAATTGAGATGATGCTTCTTTTATGTGTTTGTTTTCAAAAAAATGAAATCTGGTAGTGCAATTTTGTAATTACTGTATGTGGTCTTGAGAACATGAACTGAACATGAAAAATTTTACTGCTGCCTGAAAGCATCACACCTCTGTGGCTGGTAAGGACTATGCAAAGCTGATAGAGGATTCACAAATGTTACATGTCATTTTAAAAGCAGCATGTTTCTTAGTCCCTTATCAGAGAGAATTTTTCTGTTGATGATTACAGTATGTTGTATGTGGATTTATGACCAACAGAAGATACATTTTTGCCTTTTGGAATACCTGATATTTCATCCATGGCGTTACTTTTCCTCTGTAGGGGGAGCAAAGCACATCAAAGTACAGTATCAAAAAACACCAGCTGAGTCTGATCCCCATATGGGCTTCTCTGAAAGTTGGTTCAAGTTTTTTAATTTTATTCTGAGCCAATTTACTCCTCTCCTATGTGTTCCACCGCAGGTCTCATATTGTATAGCTCAGATAAAAATATGAAGGATGCTGCTTTTTTCTGCTACTATATTTGCCTATATCTTGGCTTTAGGGGTGGATTAGTTGCTTAGTTGTGCTGGAGGACCCTTGGTGAGTAGTGGTATAGCTGCTGCTGTGAGGGGAGGGATTGGTTCATGCTGTGTGGCTGTGGACACTTAACTTTGTGTTCTGGGTCTTCTCCCAGAGCTGCCTACCTCTCTCTCTCTCAAGGCTTAAATTATGGACTTGCTTCCTACTTGGGAGTTCTGAATTATAACTATGTTAAATACTTAAAATGTCATAAAATAAACAAAGTAAATATCCCGCCTGGATCAGATTCAAATAAAAAAAGGCAATAAACATTTAAAAGGAAAGAAGGAAATAGGTAAAATAAGAAACAGAATATGCTATTTTTATGAGTGCAATATTCACGCTCACCAGTGTACATAGTTGAGATGGCTCAGGTTTGGTTCTAAGAGCTGTTCCCTCTGATGAATAGTAACTGGAAAGTTTTCTTAGGGGACATATAAAGGCTTTATTTCCCCCCCACCTCCTTCAGCATGAGGGGTATGTGTTTCCTTGCCTTGGTATGGTACAAAGAAAATTTCAGTTCCTATTTTCCCCAGTCATCAGCAGGGCAGTAGTGTATGTAACCAAATGTGTTCCTAAACACATTTTGTTCTTTGATGGAATACTCAGGTTTTGGTAGCAAGTTTTCAAAATACTGTACTTGATCCTCATTCCCTCTGACTGCAGAAGATCCCTTTGAACCACGGTCCTTGCTGTGGTTAATGGCTGTGGCCAGTATCTTTTGGTCTTGCAAACGGATTTTCCATGTCCAGTTTGGAGGTTTCCTCATTTAGCCTCAGAAATGTCACAGGGCGTGTGGTGAACTCAGCAGCAGAAGATGTTTCTGGTGCAGTCACTTTTCATGTCCTCACAACTGGAAGAAATAGAGCTGGGGCACTTTTTCCACTCAGCAACCTCAGAAAGTAACCGCTGCAGGAGATAAAGGGAGGAGATAAAAGTGTCTGTGGCAGCAGTTTCTTAATCACCAAGTTAAGCTGTATAATTAGTACTCAGATAAAAATTAATATATTCCCAAGTATTTAAAACATTATTTGGTTTTAATGCTCTGGGTTATGCTAAGCATGTTCAAGTTGCTTTTAATTTGTTCTGAAGAGTAAGTAGTTAATGTTCAAGGCAGGTGTTGAAACAGTGATGCTTGCCTTTTTTGGAAGGGTCCGTTGAATTCTTTCCAAAAAAAATAACGTGTTTGGCTCACTTAACCTTGCCTTAGGTCTGTGTAGTAAAAATCCCAACATTGGCAGGCACAGCAGAACGCTGCAGTCCTTTCTAAAACCTGGTTAGCGGAACCAGCATTTCAAACAGACTTTAGTATGTGATTAAAAAAATAAATTATGATAAGCTTTATGTTTATTTAAAGATGTTTACTATGAGATCACTTAGTGAGGATGCTTATGCCAGACTTCTTAGTTGCTCTGCTTTCTGTCTGTCAGTTCCTCTCTCACAGGACTTGGTAACTTTGGTAGGATCTGTCCCTCAGGAAGACATTTGTCATGCTGCAGGATGATGGAAAAGGTTTTCAAGTTTTAATTAGTAATAAATGCAAACCCAAGTGTTTTCTGAGGAGGAAAGCTGTTTTGTTAGCAAACATTTAACTATCTCAAATGAAAAGTACAGTGAAAATGCATTATTGCAAGGTAATGCATTTCTTTGGTCATTATTTAGAAGGAATAATATTTTCTCTTATGCTGTCCTCAAATATCTTAAAAGATACCCTGGTGCTGCTTTACCCTTATGGTGACCATAAAAAATACCAGAAACATTGTGTAAATGAAAACTAACTACTATACTATATTGGATAAACTGTAGTATTTTTGAGGTAGTTAAGGAGGCTTGTTTCTGCGGGTGGAATGCCAACATCTATTCAATATTCCTCCGAATAATCACCAGTTAAGTCCTTAAATCCTGCAATTTTCATGCATGGGAGATTTTTCTAGTTAGGCTAAAGCTCTACAAAAATATCCCACATGTCTCTGATATAAAAGGCAGCATTGCTAAGAGGTGCTCTGTATGCTATTTGGCATGACCTTGCTTATGCTGTGTCAGTGTCATCCTCTGAGTCTGTATGCTTTTAATTTACGCAGAATTCAATGTGTTAGGAGCACTGTAGAGATGTCCCATAAAATCAATCCCGCAGCTTCTAAGTGGTGAAAGTACAGTGACTGCTATTTACTAAATACATTTTAGAGATAAATGTGTTGCTCTGCTTTCCTAGTATTGTAGTTTTGGGGGCAGTGGATGTACTCTAGTAGTAGAATTTGCTGTCTTATTTGAAAAGTATGAGAGTATTGAGAGAATGTGGTGTAGTCTGTGTTACACTGAGTAAAGACTTCTTTTTCATTTGAAGGAAGTGTTTTATGATAGCCATATGAAAAACAACAAATAAGGAAGATTATTCAGAATCAAAAGAGATTTTAGTTTAAACTTTGAAAATTATTGTGGCAAAAGGCTTCCTAAGTTGTTTTTTGTGGCAGGTGTGGTCAAATTGAACTCTGAATTACCTGGGCTTTCTCTTAGAGGAGAATATGTGATATGTGCATAATAAATACTAGCTGGAAGCACAGGGAAGAACTTAGAAATTCTTTCCATATGCCAAAAGATGTAATTTATGTGTCTACTTTGACAAATATTTTTGTCCGTGCTAAACAAATTGGTATGTATCACCCTGAAATAGTGCTGGGAACAATAGCTCCAGGGGAGGTAATAGTTGGTTGCCGTTGGGTAATTTCTGTAATTGGAACCTGACTTCAGATAATTTCTGTAAAAAAATTAGTTTTATAAAAGACTTAAGAGATACTTATGACCATTACCTGTTGTAATGTGTAAATAGTACTCTGGGCAGAAATTGTTATGGTGTATTTTTCCCTCTTCCAGTCATCAGTAGTTTTGGATTTTCAGTTGGATTAAAAAAAATACACTTTTGTTCCACCAAAGAAATCTGAGTTAATAGAAAGATAGGAAAAGTGAATGGGGAGGAGAACAACAGAGTGACTCTGACTTCTTCCTGAGGTGCTCTGAGGACAACAGAAGAAAATATAATGGTACTTCTTTCATGAAGCCTTGTCTACTACAGTGGTCTGGAAGTAGGGGCTGTGTGTTATGTCTGAACAAGCTACAGGGCATACATCCAAAGCGATCTTCACTGATGCTTTCACACCTGAAAGCTTATTCATCTTGCTGTGCTTTCGCTCAAGTACGTATTATTCTTGGCTTGATAATTTTAGATCTTAGTGAAAGTGTTCATTGAAGGGCCGGTCTGGATAGGGCATGTAGGCCCCAGTCTGTCAGCACCTTGAAGGAAGAGACAATAAAGTATATGGATGGGTGATGGTTCCTGAGGTTGGGCAGATGAAGGAATGTTGCTGTTTCACTATTTGCTGTAGGGACCTCTTGAGAGCTGACAAATGTCTTGAAAGTGTTGAGACAGGCGAGTCAAAAGGTTGCTGTTGGGATGATGTTGCATTGTAGTAAATCTGGAATGACTTGTTTATCTCTCAAGACCATCACAAGTTGAAGCAGGTCCCAGTCTGAAAGAGAGTCTGACCCTCTGCCGCCTTCTGTTCTTGAGTGATGCTATTGCCACTTCAGTGAAGCTGTATTTGAAAATCTTAGGCCTTCCTGTAGAACCTGTTACACTTCTACTTACTGTTTTTCCATTTTGACTGTTTTAAATGACATTTTAGCTTTAAATGACATTTAATCAAGATCTCAGTTAATGTAACCTATTTTTAAGAATTTTTCGGAAGATGTATGACTCATCTGCGTTATGTATTAGACTAAAATATTTCCTTACTTCCTGTAAATAAAGCAACAGTAAATATTTTCCCTTTCTTTTAGCCTTTCTCTTTCCTTACCCTGTGTTTATGGACTGGTCTTTATGTGTCACTGATCTTGGACTCATGTTCTGTCTGATTTGGGAGTTACTTTAGTAGCTCCCAGTTTTATTGAGCTTCGTATTCTTATCTGCCTTCATTTCCTCAGATCACCATCTTATTCTCTCCTGCTTAGTTTTCCTATTGTCTTCCACCCCTCTTTTTGCCCCCCCAGTTTATATCCCCTTGCAGCACTGTGGTTCCACTTCTGCAGCAGTATGATTTCAGAGAGTGGCTCAGAGCCCTCTGTTAGTCTGCCATGTGCACCCTACCCAGGCTCATGGGCACTTCATTTTGCAAGAACAGCTCAGAAAAAGGAATCGTTATTCAGATGTTAAAACGTGTAACATTTAGGCAATAAGCCATAATCACCCTCCAGTTTGAGTGTGACAGATTACATTCCTTAAACTTGCTACTTGTCTGGGTGGTTAAATGTACTCCATTAAAAACATGTTTTTATTCCCATCAGGTGTCTTTAGGTTCCGTTGTTCAGTTTGAGAAGGGAAATTTCTCCTTGTCAGCAGAAACAGAAGAAAAGTTTTTTCCTGAGAAGAATGAACATCTGCTACACTGGGCCCAGAAGGAATATGGAGCAGTAACATCTTTCACTGAACTTAAAATATCAAGAAACATCTATATTAAAGTGGGAGAAGGTAAACCAAAACAAAACCAACAAAATTGATAGATACTTCTGGATATTGTGTTGCTGTAGTATTATTTCACGTTTTTTTGTATTTTAATCTTTAAACATACCTCTCATTTTCCAAGAGATGTGATAAGAAAGGGGAAGGCAGAGAGATAAGAGCAAGTCTAAAAACAAGACCTTGGATTTAGGCAACTTGTAGTGGATTCTGATGCCATAATTTTATGCTCATAAATGTGGATGCAATTGCTCAGAATCTTAAAAGAGTCAAAACTTTGCCTTTTAAATGGAATCAGATACAGTGATTGGGTGCATTCATCTGAAGAACTGGAGACCTTGACGTAGGGGGTAATTTCCAAAAATACCTGAGTTATATTTTTTTTCAATATTTGCTTGTATAAGGATCCAGGCTACTTTGGGCAAAGAATTACTGCTTTCCTCACCAAAATAAGTTGCCTCAGTCTATCCTTGTGTGTTTTCATCCCAAGGAGAAAGATTTCCTGTCCCTGTGAGCCACATGCCAGATTCGTCAGGTGGCCTAATGCAGGTGGGAGAGGACTCCAGCTCCTCAGGGACATTACAGGCCCGTATTAGGGTAGGGTTTGGGCTGTAGTGAGGTGAACAGTATTGGAAAATATAACAATATGAGCCTCTGCAGCAATATTTCTATAGGAAGTCCTGTGTAGCTGAACTAGTTGGCTAAGAAAAAAAAAAAACCAAACAGCCAAAAACTCTCTGTGGAGAAAACATTCTTTCCTAACCACCTGTATCTATCATTTGATTTCCTGACATATGAGGCTTGCCCCCCAAATCAGAACATGCCTGTGTTGGTTTTTTCCAAATCCTGTCAAATTTGTAGAGGATTCCCCTGTGTGATTTTTTTTTTTTTTTTTGTTCTACTTGGCACCAGTCTTGGATTTTAATGCCAGAAAATCATTCAGAAATATATTTATTAGCTTATTAAAGTGCTCTTGGAACGTATACATGGGAGTGGTGGTCTCTGCGTTGCAGAGATGAATATTGCATTAGATATGTCAAAAAAAACCAGATAAAATTTTGTTTGTTGATTTTTGCATCCAGTCAAACCAGACAGCTAAAGAGGAGAGTTTTGTATCATCTTTAGAATGTGTTAAAACAATTTAATTAGGAGTAAGTACACAAAATGGAACTTGGCAGGCAACCAAAATAGACAGTTTCTGTGAAGGCTCCTACAAACTAGCTCAGCTGTAACCGTATTGGCTTTTGATTTAAATTCTTGGCAGAAGAATGAAAGTGCATGTATGTGGGGGGGGTTATGCATGTGTTCAGGGGTGGGGAGAGGGTCAGTTCTTGAACTGCAGCAGTCATGCAAGGAGTTCTAAGGAAACCACGTGGGACATGGTCCTGCTCTGCTTCTCTGCAGACTGAACAATAGAATCACTGGATTTCACAAACCACAGCATACAGTGATGTACATTTTGGGCTTTTCGTGTAAAATTTATACTCCTCAAGCAATTTTAGTAAGGTATCTTTAGCTGCCAGTCTGTGCATCACTGCTAGTATTACTCATAATATATAGGTGGTCATATGAAGTAGTTCCTTGCTATGTGACTGATACAGAATTGCAGTATTCATATAATTGTCTACGTTTCAGATTCACTCAAGGTAGACAAATCTGAAACTGGAAGATGTAACATTTTAGAAGTGGAGGCTGTAGCTGAATACAGTGAACAGAAAATGCAAACCAGAGGACTAAAAGATCTGAAGAAGGATGATTTTTTCATAGAATAAAGCTGCTTCTGATGCCATGGGTCTCTGAAGTCACTTTTGAAGCTGCAAATGGAAGGCAGCTGAGAGCACTAGCAAACTGGTTCAGGGCCAAGTGCATCTGAATCCTGTTGATTCTAAAGAGTAGTTGATAAATACTGCGGGGATGGTGACCACAGCAAGAACTTCGAGGGGCCAGAATGGGGGTGTGGAGGAAGGGGGCACAAGAAGTGAGGTTTTTGTTGTTGCCTTGATTTGTGTAGTGAAGGAGATGACAAAGTGACTGCCATGGTAATCGCTGTCAGATTCTAGAAAGGAGGACTGTTCATGATGAAAGTGGTCTTAGTACGTGTTTTTCAGCAGAAGGCAGTTTAAATCCTCATGCCTCAGTAAGATACAATTGAACAAGTCAGGAAGGCTTATCAGTTAGCTAAATGTTACCTAACTCACACAGTATTACCAATGTAAATCCAAGGCAAATGCTTGCCTGGAGGGAGGCTAATATCATCACATTTCTTAGCTAATAAGAAAAAATGTTAGTCAGCCATAAGAATAACTAAACTGGAAAATGTACAGTCCATTTACAGATGGTAACACTGTGCTTCTGTCCTGGCAGAAGATGAAGTTTCAGTCATGAATCTGAATTTATAGCCTGTACACATCAGTGCACATATCCTGCATGCCATGCTTGCGTGGTTTAATGCTTGTAGGTGATTGCATTGTGCCTGGCTTTAGCTCTATGTCCTGCTGTGGGATGAGTACTGACGAGAGTTTCCATACTCCCTACAGAGACCTCTGTAGTCCCTTCCCCGATCTTGTGTCTCCGCTGCCATTAAATGTCAGTCAAAACCTTGACTAAGGGCTGGCAAGCTGCAAAATGCACATGAATAAGCCCCGCCATCAGAGTGGCCAAGGAAAATTGCAAATGCCTTGCTTATCCCCTGCTCAGACTTTGAAAGGCAAGCTCTGCTTGGATGGGATTTTTATTGCTGAATACAACTGCTGCTGCCCAGTGTGCCTGTCTTGGAGAGTGACACTTGACCTCCTCATGATGTTAAGCTTGGATATTAAACTTTTAGCCAAGAACCTGTGGATGACACCTAATTCGTGCAGAATAGAGCAGGCGGTCTGTCCTCATCTGTCAAATGGAGGTGCTGCCCACAGAAACTACAGATCCCAGTGTGCAGTCCTCTGTCTCCATCCAGGCAGTCTGGCACGCGCCGAAGGAGAAGGTGGCTGCTGGACACTTGTGCACACAGCTCCACCACGTGCATTCTGCCCAGAGGGGCCCCTCGGCACCTGGGCCTGCTGGCTGAAGACCCTCTGCTGAGGGTGTCACCACCAAAACTCATGTCTGATTCCCTACTGGCAGTCTGTGGAGATTAGAGAGGCACAGAGTCCGTAAATTGACTGTTTGTTGACTGGTTTGGTAATGTTTTTAATTGATAGCAGACACCTGCAGTCCCTTTCCAAAGTAAGTGGACAACCCTGAAACTAACAAAGAAAAGATGGGTAGTGAGCAAAGAAAGATGAAATGGATCCCCTTTTCTCTTCGGTTCCAGCCCAGATTTTGGTAACTGGTACGGATGAGAGTGAATGCATTTTGGTGTGTGTGTCAAGTAGCCATTGATAGAGTTAAAATTTGCTGCAGAGGAAAAGCGTGCTATCGAGTGGAGGCCCAGGCTGGGAAGCCTCTGTGCTTCTGGCGGCAAGAGTAGCAGTTCTGGAGAGCTCCAGAGACACTTAATGGAAGTGCCAGGAGCAAGAACTGATTTCTTTGCAATGGCAAATGATAGCACGTGTGGTAACTATCCACAAAATGCTCAGAGGCTGTTATTTTATGGCCTGAATTGTGTTGCACAGCAGCTAAGAAGCAAATAGCTAGTATCTCCATGTCTGTGTGTGTATGTGAATATATATATATATAAATTCAAGCTCAGCATAAGCCATTTGGGATCATTTTCCATTCTGTGCTGTTGTGGGAGGAGCTGGCAGAACTACAGCTGCGTTCAAGGCTAATCTGGCAGGGCACATACCAGATGTTAGAGGAGTGCTTTGCTTGGGCAGTATGAATAGTTACAGCCTTATACAGCTTTCCTAGATTCTGTAGGGAAGACAGCACGGCTAATTTCAAAGGCAACTTTGTGTAAGATCAGGAGAAGAAACTCACCACATTTTTTCTGCAGAGGCCAGGGCCATAGGAATCTCTGGTCTCTCTGCAAAGTTGTGCAGCACAAACAAATGCGCTTCAGAAGTGACATTTCAGTGGTCAGTTAGGGAGCACATGGTCTTAGCTAAGTTGTTAAGAGTTTGTCCACAGTTTTGTGTGCACAGTGCATGCTTTTGATTTATTTCTTTTTTTTAATCTTGCTACTGACCTTAATAGGAAAAGTCTTTTTTATAAAGCAATGGTCCAAAAGCCAGCCATTTGGAATCATATTCTTACAGAACCTTGTGCCTTTGAACATGATACTTAGTCCTTCTGTGTATTATAACAATTCATATGTGAAGCTATCTCAGAAATGCAAAGTATTCCTGATTTTCAATGGAAATACTGTTTCTTATGGTATAGCAACATAAGCGGTGCATGAGAACTTCATACCAAGTGACTATTTGTTATAGTTTGCATTTTGCACTAGTTAATGCTCATGATCAGTTAGGCAGTTAAAACCAAAAGAGAGTGAATATCTATGCTAGAATTTCATCATTTCAGTTACAGATATTATGATCAGACCTCCTTAATATCGACAACTGGTTTCATCCTTTTCTTGCTGTATTCAGTTTTCCACACACAAGAGAACTGCAGTATTTCTAGAAAGCACTGACTCTGACTACACAATGTATAGGGAAATAGATTGAGTAAGGAAATGGAAAGTACTTTCTGTGGTATTTTAAATATGGTAAGTTTATAATAACAAGAATAAAACATTTTCCAGAGGGAGAAGGAATTGATCACAAAAGGTTTCTGAGTAAATTGCAAAAGAAAGAAATATTTTTTAAAGACACAAGGAACAAATTAAATGTATTTTATTCATTTTGAAAAATGCTCACATATTTTCCTTCAATATTGTTTTCAAATTTCTCTTTGTAGGAATTTTCTTTCATTAAATGTTTGAATCCATAAATAGAAGCTGTTCAGTTTAGAAGTATATATTTATGTCAGAAATGTGATGTTACTGCAACAGTGATCTCTCTTTCAATATGATGTTGATTTGTTGTACTTACAGTAGATAATAGATATACCTTTCAGCAATATAGTGCCACACTGAAGTAGATGCAGTGTATATATATATCTAAGCTGATAGCTATGTTTAAAGGTACACCTGCCTTTTTTTTTTTCCCTCTCCAGATCAAGTTTTTCCTCCCTCGTGCAACATTAAAAAGAATTTTCTCTCTTTAAATTACCTTGCGGGATACCTACAACCAAAGCCAGCAGAGGGGTGCCTTATGTCTAACTTAGTCCAAGAAAGAGAAGTTCATATCATTGAACTAAGCACTCCAAATTCCAATCCTAACAGGTAAAATATCATCTAAGTAGACTAAAAATGTTTGTAATCATAACTAAAGGTTTCACCTGTCTATTTAAAAATCAACTGAAAGTAGCCATTTTATACTTACAAGAAAAGCTTGGACTTTAGTACTTTGCCTTAAATAGAAATTAGTTCTTCAGTATGTAAAGATTTTGGATTCTGCTTCATAATCACAGGATCTTTCTGGACAAGACTGCAAAGCACAGTTTTTATGGACTGTATCCTGCCTCCCTTCTTGCTCAATCAATCGAATTTTTCCATTTCTGACAGATAGGGTTTAAGGTTAGACTACTGTATGAGGAGTTGAGAGGTTGAAAGTAATCTTGACCTGTCACTGGTTGGAATGACTGGCAAGAAAGCCTAGGACAGTGGCTTCCAAACAGTGGTCCAGAGGTTGCAAATGACCTGTGGTCTATGGTAATTGTTCCACAGTTGGTCTGAAGATCCATGACAGTATTTTCTGTCAAGTTTCCAGTTGAGTTTAAGGGATAGTTTGATAATTGCAAAAAGTGTTAAGGGTTGACAGTGGTCCACTGACCAAAAAAGTTTATAACTAGTGGTTAGGGAAAATAACTCTCTGTCCACATTATGAGGATTATCTGAATTGTCAAAGGTACCTTTGGGAGGTAGGACGTTTAAAACATTCATCTTTTGCTCGTCTTTCCTAGATCTCAGTGGGAGAACGTTCATGGGGTTTGCTTCAGATAGTCATACTTGAAAAAGCTTGTCCTAAGTGCTGAGTATGGTTACTAGAACAGAAATCTGCTGTGAAACGTAGATGGTTACAATTTCATCAGAGATAAGATAGCATTAAAATCCTGTCTCCTTACTGCCAACACTGGATATCCAGCACTGTCCAGTCGTTCTCCTCATGCAGTTACACATGAGCATGTCCTATCCTTAATGAGAAAATCACACAGGCAGATGGGATGGGAGAAGGGGTCTTTGTAAAAAAGGATAATTATCTCATTACAAGATGTTGAATCCAGAACCTGATAATATTCTTGCCTAGCAACCTGGGGAGAATAAAAAAGTGCTGAGATGTAGTGGAAGGAGAGTAGGTAACCCCAAATGATTTGCTTCTGTGTGGTGTGAGTTGCAGGCCCATCCTGAACAGAACTGATCTTTAGCATCAGCCATCATTCTACATCCCGTGTAGCATTATGCAATGACAGCCTGGATTCCAAGCCCACTGGGCTTTTGGCTTTGGCTGATAGAACAATAGGAGTTTGGTTTTCAGATAACAGTGAAAATGTTTGAGTATTTTGTTATTCAAAATAAAAGAAATTAAAGTTGCTTTGTTCTTAGTTTTATGTGTTATCCATAGCTATCTTTATCAAAGTTTAAATCCTCAAAGAAACATACAGAAGCCAATCTGAGCATGTGTAACACTCCAGGAGGTGAAACAAAGGCCCCAAAATACAACTAAGTCTCAGTGCAGAATATTAGTTGAAACCTGTTACTTGGGGATGAGCTTGTTCTTGTGATGTGTGGCCCCATAAGATGGTCTAGAAGTTTATGTTTTTCTGTTGAATTCATATTTTGCATGACAAAGCGTTATTGATGGGTACAAACCCATTTGCTCTACCCATTTGCTTATTTTACTGAGATCTTGAAAATCTGTATAGTGTTCATCTATTTTCCAGCAAGCAGTGGGCTGGACATCTGGGGTTTTTTCTGTTTCGAGTAAGTATATATCCAGAAGGATTGGAAACTGAATACACTGCTTAATTCCTCAACACACGCAAGATCCTAAGCAAAGTAATTTCCACAATTTAACTGCCTAAGCAGAGACATCCTCCAATACAGTATTTGTGGTTTGGTTTGGGTTTGGATTTTTTGTGTGTGTTTGCGTTAAGCTGCTTAATTTGTCTTTTTGCCTTTTTTAAGGTATTATTTTGAGTTTTAATACAGTTGTAGCCAGAGGAAACTGAAACAGCTATATTTACACGCTGTCAGAGGAAAATAAGAAAACAATGTTTATTTTATAAAGCAACCTGCTAGTCATATGACTTACCTGCTCTAAATAATAGCTGAAATTAATAGCGCACACTTTGTAAATAAGAGACAATAATAATATTTGTCTAAAAAGTACTTGTTTCTATTGTTATGCAAAATCACTTAAGCGTATATGGAATAACAATCTGTTTTGCACATGTTGTGTTGCCTGGGATAATATCCAGCATTTTAATCAGCTGGCCAGACAGTGGAAACATGATGGATTGGAAGAAGGTTGATAGCTGAAAATTTCTGGCATTCTGTTCTAACTTTCTATTTTCCACATTCAGTGCTCTCCAGGTGGATATAATCGTTGACATTAAACCATCTCAACCAGGCGCCAGACTTGTCAGAGATGTCGTACTTATCCTCAAGTGTAGAAAGTCTGTCAACTGGGTTATCAAGTCCCATGATGTCCAGGGAAAGCTGGAAGTGATTGTAAGTTAAGGCACCTTTATTTTTTGAGAGCTATAATACTGCAACAATATAGAATCCATTTAAATGTGATATAGTGCTAGATTGTATTGATTTCTGAATGTTTTCTCGTAATTGCTTTTTTTTTTTTAATTATTAATGCATGTCAGGGAGTAAATGCAGAAACTTCTTTGTCTCATTAGTTTTTAATTTATGGGCTATTAGACCAACATATTGCAGAAACCAGGTGGTTAGTGCAAGGATTTAGGGTCTATGTCTTTTCAACTTCTGTTGAAGTACCCTAAACACAAAGTTGGGTCTTCATCTCCCTTTTTACTGTTACTTTAGTGAGTGGATCTACAGGTTCATCTCAGAAGTTGGAACAATGACTCTGAGTGCAGAATGGATAATACTCAATATGTGGCACACACCCACAACCCTTAGAAGTGGAAACAGTTTTACTTCTCCTGCTTATGGTTGTAGTTGTGTCTATCCCTCTTCCCTGCCACTACTTCTGTCCCCAGTAAATGTTTGGTCAAATTGACCTCTTCTCTCCTCAAACTGCAAATAATAAATTTTTTAAAAGTTAAAACCAGGATCTCTAAAGCTAAACTTCTAAAATTACTGGGGATGCTGGTTAACATTGATTTTTGGTACAGACTTTGTAGCTCAGCACCATTTCTACTAAGAAAATGTGTTTTCCCTTGGTCTGAAATAAACATAGTTGGACTGATCATGCAGCCAATAAATGTGTGGCCTATTTCTGTCTTCAGTGATCAGTTAAGAGCACATTGTACAGTTGAGCTGAATGTTTGCTCAGGACCACCTAGTGGCCTCCTGATTAGCAGTTTTGCAGTAATTCAGTTATGTTTCAAACTTCAGCTCTCTATTTATGGGAGTTTTACTTTGCTGAGTAGCGTTCTGCTTTTGATGTGTGTAAGGGTCGCTTTGACAGGATGCAAAGGCTGAGTGATCTAAATCTCCCAAGAGGACAGATGGGTAGACAGGATTTCATGCTATATTTTGAGAGTGAGGAAATAAAAGAAAACAAATTTTGGTGTTGCTCAGAAAATTGAATGGAAAAATTATCTAGGGTGGATGATGAAATTCCCTCTTCATCCCTAACACATATTTGTCTTACAGATAGGAAAGGGTGTTCTGGTCATTCTGTAGGTCCTAAATAATCAGTCTTTAAAGAGAAAGGTTCAAGGTTAGGTGCTGAGGATTACCACTCTTGTAAGCAGAAGGGCAAAGAAACAATGCTTGACTTTAAAGTTTCATTCTAGGTTATTATGTAAAATTCATCACTGTATATTTGGGCCCATGTGGGTCTACTTTCACAGGATAGAGAATTGTGCTTTAGTTCCCTCTCTGCTTGGAGATAGCTCAGGTATCATATTTCACCTCCATGAGGCTATCACTTTATGGATGATCAATTTTCATGGAGAGAATTTCTACAGAATTCTAAAATTCTGTTGTATGTAAAATGCTGTACTTAAATATAGAAAAGGAAAGCTGCTATTATTTTTAAGTATCTTCCTTATTGATTCTTATTAATTGTAAAAGTATATATATAAAAATTATAAATAATATAATTATAAAAGTATAATTAAAAATTCCTTCTGTAATGAGTGGCAGAAGGTAACACTTTATTTAGATTAACAAAAAGAAAAAGTAATACATAAAATATATATATGGAAAAGTCAGTATATAAAAGACCATATTTATGTTGGGATTTGTGAGTAACTGTTTGCTTTACTGCTTTATGTATATACATGTTTCATTTTCTGAATATGTGTTTGTTCTCCTTTATTTAGAGAGGGTGTGGGAGGGGATCAAACTCCCCCATGTCATTAAAAAGTCTACATATACAGCATTTAGGATCTCTTCATATCTCTATTAAGCTGAAGACCTTTCCAAGCCCAAATTTAGACAATGCATAAAAACATTACTAAGCAATTAGGTAATGTTTCACAATGTTCTTTTTATTAGTTGAAGCAGTTCCATGCACTTCAGTTTTCCTAACTTCTTGCCGTCAGTACGAATCAGAATTGTCTTGAGGGGATTGGCAGACTGAGAGGGAAAGGTTAATGCTGAGCTGCCTCAAACCCAGGACTGTGAGTTATTGAGGTCTAAGTTCAGAGACAAAAAATGAAAAAGACATTGTAGCTCATGTAGCTCATCTCCCAGATTGCTGTGTTTCTTGAAACTCTGGAAGAGGGTGTATACAAACACCAGTAAAATGGGAATCATTTAGGTAAATGATACTGCACATCATGTATTTGCAGTGCTTTCATCCCAGGCTGTGTTTAACACCAGCGTGCAGTCTGTCCTTACAGCAGCCCCTCTGCAGTGCTTGTCTGGTTATGTGCCTGCAGGCTGCTGTTCACACTGCTCCCTTTGGAGCTCCTTTTGCAAAGCTGGGAATTGCACAGTGAAGTTGCAGAAAGAATATAAGTGTGTGGAGGGGCGAAGAGTGAGAGAAGTGAAATGCACAGAACCCTGTGAGGGTTTCAAAAGCCTGGGGGGACTGTTCTTTACGTGAGAGCAACCGCCCACCACTTTCAGAAATGCTCTCTCTCTTCTGAGTAGGTTACTGGGGGCTCTGATTGCCTGGTTTCAAACACTGTGTGTGAAGGTGTTGGCAGGGCAGGCAAGTGAAGGTCTGTTCCTGCAAGCCCTTGTTCTCAGGTTTTATTTCACTAAGGTGATGCAGGATTGAACATTTACAGGCTCAATGTGGAGTGGAGTGGTGTAAACAAGCCCTGGAAGTGCTTGGGTGCCAGCTAGGACAGTAAACTTCTGGGATAATATTTTTTCAGCTGTCTCCTGACAAAAAAGTAAAGGAAAGCTGAGAGGCAGATGCAGCAAAGTTAGGGTAGCATAATAATTCCAACCAGTCAAAGCTGTGGTAATATGACATTGTGTGATCAGTCGTGTCTGGATTTGCATCTATTGAAGATCAAAGATCAGTTGATCCAAAACAGTTTAAGGCACTAAAATTAGGATACCTATTGCTCTATTTTTGTTTCTTACCTTCAACGGCCTTTGCTGGTCATTGATAACTGTACTAGTAACAATATCCTCAGACCACACACTCTGTACCTAAAACTGTTTTTATTGTGAAGCTGCAAATGTTTCAAAGCTGCAGAACTGGGTCTCTAGGAAGAAATGAGGGAGGGAGCTGGAAGTATACTCTGCTATACCATCAGGACTCTCTACGTGCTTTATTCACTTCTTTGTTCTAAAGTCGTTTCTGATGTCAGGTGAAGTGCAGCCAAGCTCTGTGACCTGTTTAGCATGTCCATACAACCACTATCTAAAAGAGATCTCAACAGTCAATCATTTGATGTTCTAGAGTGAAAGAGATTTAAGATTTGAGGAAAACCAATGGGGATGAAAAAAAATGCAGCCTATATGATGGAGAAGATAATTGAGCATAGAAATTAAAGTATTTATGGAACATTCCGTGGTATCAGCTGCATTAGAAAGTGCAATTCAATCACATTGCAAAAATCATTGAAAAACGGGTCATCAATGCCTTTCCTGCAACATCTATGTTCAACTTGTTCTGTAACCATTGATGTGATTGTTATAATGATAATAGTAGTGTTGTGAGTGTAAAAATAAATATATATGTATTTAGCTTTGTGTGAATACATATTAAAGATACAAAGTACTTAAATGCAAGTTTAAGTGTAATACCAGTTAATATTTTCTAACTACCCCTCTAACAGTGAGAGATACTTGTTCTATTCCATTGACTTACCCATTCGGACAAGAAAATTTGAAACTTAGCAAAACATTTACTGGAAAATGGAAACTAGCTGACAGTGTGACTCATCTGTATTCCAGTGCCAACTTTTTTGAGGCGTTATTTGTAATTATTAATAATTAAAAAAAATGAAACATGCAAGTGCATTTATGAGTTTGCTGTATCGATTTATTTGTGTAAAACTTGTATTGTTGATTAAATCTTAAAATTTGTCGTATGTAGAAAGTATATGTTTTTTGAGTAGTCTGGGCATGCATAAATATGCATGCTCTCACTTACTGCTCTATTAAACATTTAATTCAATCCTATTTAACATAATCAAAAATTTACAGGAGGCATGCAGCGTTTC
The DNA here is from genome assembly GCF_009829145.1 of Chiroxiphia lanceolata. Classification (NCBI taxonomy): domain Eukaryota; kingdom Metazoa; phylum Chordata; class Aves; order Passeriformes; family Pipridae; genus Chiroxiphia; species Chiroxiphia lanceolata. The sequence continues at coordinate 16,707,131 of NC_045645.1, read as the reverse complement.
TAGGGTGCTCATTCAGACACAGCCTGTCCTTGGTGCCAGCTGACTTTAAAGCATGAGCTGGTATCAGCTCTGCTTCATGAGCATGCTGTTTTGCCTTTTTCAGTAATGCTCATTTGAACAAAGGTTTTCCCTTATGCAGCTGAAGTAATGCTCTCATCAAAGAAATGAAGGGGACATTTGAAAAACCAGTTGGCATCTTGAATTCACCTCACCTCAGCAGTAATTTCAACTCAGTTTTGAAGAAACTATTGCATTATACACATTACTGTAAATATGTCTTTGTCTCATTTCGGGATTAACAGTTTTTAACTACCTTGATTTATTGTACTCCGGCCAGAGGCTGGGAGGAAGGGGGAGGCTTTTTTCCATGTATGCAACAGTTATGTGCCTACAGTGGCAGGGTTTGGTTTATTTCCCAGGTGTCCTCAGTTTGTTGTTATTTAATAGAGTAAAACAGAATAAAAAACCAGGTTCAATCAGTATCACTACTCCATTTTAAGTATTCATAAATCACCAACTAAGTTTGTCTTTATTTGCAGACATCAAATAGTATTGGGTTTGGAAAGGAAACAGAGCGATCCATGACTATGAGTAAATCAGTAATACCTGATATTCCCTCATCGCATGAGAGTTTGATCAAGTGGGCTTATGAACATAACTATAGTCCAGTTACTTCTTACACAAAAGCCCCTGTTGCTAACAGATTTCATCTGCAACTCGAAGATACAGGTAAGCTTAAAAATGGACTTTTAGCATATAGAAAAAATACATCTTGTATTTCCAGGAATACAATGACTTAAAAGATGCTTTCTCAGTTTTGAATCTTTGGTTTTGGGCATTGCATGACTTTTACTTTCATCATCAAGAATGCCAGTAATATCTGTGAATGATGGCTTTTTGATTAGAAAAGTCCAGGCAAGTTGTTTTATTTTCTGAAATGTTGGTGGAATTAGGTGTTTATAGTTTATCCAACACACAAGACTTTATATATGACCATGCTCAGTGTTCACTGAAATGAACTCGAACAACCAGATATCTTGTTAGTTTATAAGTCCAGCTTTGATTTTTTTTTAGTGTTGTTTTTTTCCCCAAAAGTATGAGCGTAGTGTTTTCTTGAGACAATTAAATAAACGTTTAAATTGTTTACAGACATGATAATAAATACAACCATTAAAAAGAAAAAGTTATTTGGCCAGAGTCATTGCTGATGTAAAGATATCTGGGTCCATTGAAGCTAGCAGAGTTGCATCTGTTTTTCTCACTAATTCTGTTTCAACCACTTTAACCACTTTGATAAACCTTACGTTCACATAATTTTATCAGTTGCACTCTGATGGGTTGCAGATAATTATCTGCCTGCGGCAGATGTTGAGATTCCTGTCCTGAGCAGTCACATGTATAAGCCAGAAGATAGTTTTCTCATTTACTCACTGTAAAGTTAACTCTCATTTAGCTTCACTCTGGTTATGTAAGTAGTTTCACAACAGTAGAGTGAATGAATTTGTGATGAGTTGAGTAATAGAAGAATTTAACCCAATGATTTGTGCTTAGACTATTTCAGCAGCACTAAAATAGTATATTTATGAATGTGATGTTTCTTTTACCTCTGTGGTTCTTTTGCATATAATGGGTCTACTCCTCAAAGTTTAATTTCAGCTCTTACTGATTGAGATTTTTAGCAGGGACCAAATATACCAAGATTAGATGCCTCAGGAACAATTAAACCTTTAGTTGGAGGAGTTGTGGCTGGTTATCTGAAAAGTACAAAGATGCTACTTTGGGTGTCCTTCAGGAGCTTCCTTTCTGGATTTTTTTTTTGTATGAAAATTATTATTTCTGGATACTTTTTAGGAAAAATATCTAATAAACTTATGGGGGGGATTGTCTGGTTTTTTGTTTTGTTTTTTTTTTAGAAGAGATGAATGATGAAGAAGACCATTCCCTTCCTCCAGAGCTGACAGAATTGCTGGGAGCTAACCCACTGCCTGCTCCAAAGAATCCCGTGTTAAGTGATGGCCTGACTTTTCCATTTCACATTAACAGAGGAAGGCATGATACAGTGGGAGAAGAAATCTTCCCATCCAGGCATTCAGTAGATACGTTAATAAATCATGACTTTGGACATTCCCTCTCAAAACATAAAGAACCAGAAGAGGTTCAGGGCAGTGCTGATGTGGCCCTGTCAATAAAGTGTGATGACAAAGCCATGACAGTAGCTGTAGAAAAAGATGCTCTGCAGGTTGGTGTGCTATCTCATTCTCAAAGTTGGGTAGGCTTTTTTTGGACAGACCGTTTTATTTGCATTTTGATTGAAAAAATAAACATTCTAGGATCTACAACCATCACCACCCAACCCCCCAAAAAATAGTTTGGTGAGGAAACTATACTGTAGATATTCTTTGCCATAATTCAGAATCGTGTTTCCTCTTCACAACAACCCAATGGTTTTTAGAGGGATTTCCTATTAAAGCTTTGCAGGGTTGGCTCTGTCAGAAAGTTAGTGTGCTCAGCCATCAGTCTGTTTTTAATTTCCGAAGTATAAAGAAGCTGCTTTTGATAGCAATGTGAAACCTAAATAGATCTATCTGTACCATCTATCAGCTGACAGGTTGCTTGTGTCGATTTGCATTGTGGAAAAGAGCCTGATACAGACAGCATTTTTAGCTCATTTCAAACCAGAGTCAGCATTATTAATCAGAAGATTAATAATGAACCTGTTGTTTTCTTTGTTCCATGTTACATTTATTCCCTGTCTGTCATGTGTAACAGCATTTTGAGAGTGACCTTCCCTGGATGTCAGTACAATGAACTTCACTTCCTCCTATGAGCAATCGTGAACAGTATTCTGAACTGCACTTTAAGCAAGAGCTGAACACAATTGTGTTTCAGTCACTTACAAAGCATCTTTGTTTCAGGCCAGTGGCTACACCCGGACAGAGCTCTCGCTGCTGGATCACTCTTGCAAAGCCAGGATGAATGGCACCCATTTCATTTTGGAGTCTGCACTGAACAAATGTGGGACTCGGACAGCATATATCTTGAACAAGATTGTTTATTTTAACTCTGTGAGTATTTTACAAAGAGGATCCACCTTCTGCACTGCACATCATAGTAGTACAAGGAAGCTGTTGCAGTTAGCTTTAGTCTTAGCAAAAAGGAGGCATCCTGATCTTTTTCTGTCTAACTCAAATCTCATTGCAGCCACAGTCCCTGTATTCATGGAGGCATGAAGGCTTCATATTCAGGGTGCTCCTGTGGTCAGATAGTATCCTGAAGGAAATTATGCACACTTCTCCTTTAGAATTTGAATCTGTCTGTTGATGTACATGATGAAGGGACTCTTGGGTACTTGCATATAAGTGATGATGCAAAGGAGCACAGTTAGGTTGTAAGTGACTGCTTCCAGACTGGCTCAGCTTATGAGCCTGAGTGCAGTGCAGCTAATCTGGGTTGGAAAGTAGTGACACATTTCTTCTTACTGAGCTTTCCAGTACATAGAATAACCTTGGCAAATGATAGAAAGCCTGTGGTCCAACCCAAACACAGCTAAGACAATCTGATCTGACCTTGCCTGGTTACAACTGTTCTATACTGGTGAGCTGGTAGCACCTAACTTTAGAAACAGTCCCAAACGAGCACTGTGGATAGAATCATCGGCAGACTGCAGAGCAGCGTGTGTCTGGAGCTAAATACTGTCATTGTCCCTGTGTTCTATTATGACCCAAACTAAAACAGTCATTTACCTCTTCTCTTTTCTCTATCACCTCTTTTAGTAGTCTTGGCTACACACTTGAACTCCAAAACCCATATGGTATTTTTCAGAATTTGGTAGAATTTCTCCTGAAAAATAAACACCCAGCAGTGGAGTGTCAAAAGGTGTGTATATGCCACTTTTTAGCAGTTACTCTATGTCCAGGAAAACAAAGGTGAAGTCCTGGAAGGGGGGGAACTAGCTGAGGACCCACAAGGCATACTGAAGCAGAGTGCAGAACATTGGAAAACAAAACCAGGAATTTGTAGGTGAAGTAATGGATAAGTGTGCAAAGGATTAAAAAAAAAGGTTGGAATTCAGTACAAATTCAGTGAAAAACAAGGGGAAAATGAAGAAGGGACATAATGTTTTTTGGGTTTATGTCTCTGGAAAAAAAAATGCAAGTGACAGAGGAGAAAATCCTGTAATAACCCTAACACTTCTAGTGATTTTTCCTGAGTGCCTTAAGGAAAACTATAAGTTGCAAAAAATCACTTTAGAAAGCCATCTCCTTTTTCAGTGTTGGTTATAGAAATACCAGAAATAGAACAGAAATGCTAGGCTGCTCATTCAGACACCAACACCCAGATTGGTGTCATCGCTGGCTCTGAATTCTGGAAAAAAACTAAGGAGCATTCTTGAAATGCAAGCTACATGTCCTACATGCTCAGCACAATGCTGTTTAAGACATGCTTTCACTATCTGCTTAGCTGGTGCTCTTCTTTTGGCCTTTGCATTGTTCTGAAGAGAGAAGAAAATAACCATGAGAGTGCTCAGTTATATCTAATCTAATTTGTTTGCAATATCTTTTGAGCAGATTGTCATTCAGCTGTCATCACCAGCTGAAGGCAGCGGCTTTGATGATGATGACATGGAATCAGGTGATAATGGATTTCCAGGGGATGCTGATGAGGGAGACGTTTCTTTCTCAAGCTGGCCTGAAATAGCGGTATGTTACTCTCAGTTTGCACCTGCCAATAAAGAAATACCTATTGTAATAGGCATTCCAGATAAATTACATTAATTGTATAGAAATTAATTTGTCTTTTAACACATTTCTTCTCACTACTGTTTCTTATGACCCTGTTGAAGATTTACACTAAGTGGTTGGAACATGGAGGGGCCTGTATTGCACACACTGAATTTGCCCTTATCCAGCTACCACTCCTGACTCAGGATGTTATTGTATTTTTTTTTTTTTCATTTCAGTTTAATTGCACACTGCACCAGCCAGAGGATGACAGAGGCATATTCTGGCCTCCTGAACCACACATCACCAATGTTACCTTCAACATGGAGCTGTACAAAACAGATTTGTTCCTTGCTCCCTCCCAAGGACTCTTCTCTGTTGCTGAGAATGGGCCGATACATGTAGAGGTAACAAGTTGAAAAAGGCTTTCAAACTAACAGAAGCATTTTGCAAGGCCATGAAATTGAGCCAAATCTGTTGTCAGTTGAAGGGTTTGGGGCAGTTGGTTTAGGCAGGCAGGTAGCTACTGTGGTGGCTGCAGAGAACAGAAACTGTGGGATAAGAAGTAGGACAATATTTTGGGTAAAAACCAAAGGATTCTTGCAAAATGGATGAATTTTTCTTACAAGGTAAATCGGTGATTCTTGCCAAATCTGCTTTTCTGTGCAGAACTTAAAAGTGTCTCTGGGCTCTTGCTCTGAACTGGCATGTCCTGATGAAGACTTCAGGGTTCATTATATTTGGTAGTAGATCTGAACCTCATCTGAAAGATGTAGACGTGCAAAAAATTATTACAAGTGTGTGTCTTTCATATGCTAGCATTCTCAGGTTTCACCGTTAGTACAGGTTCTGAGCTCTCTCCAGTTCACTTAAAAACATCAGTTACAATCCTTTTGAATGCTGCCACACAAGGATCTACCAGATTTAGATAAGAAAGACTAAAGCAAAATCAACAGCCCTTGACTTCAGGTGTGTTTTGCACATGATAATATTTCCATGTGTTGTTCCTCATCTGGGAATTTCAAACTAATACAGTCAGTATTTCTAAATATAGCCATGTGTACAGAATTTTGGATTTTGCAAATAATGGTAGGCATTAATAAATACAAGTTTGGCAGTGAAGAAGTATCAGTAGTTCATAGATGAGTAAATTACCAGGTGTGAACTATGGGCTTATAAGACCAAGAGTATATTTACTGAATTAGTTCTGTGCCATATTTCTCTTGCCCAAGGTAGTTCCTCTTTGTGAGTCCATGTTGCACATGATAAGCACAGTCTGACATTGGTGCAGTTTTTCTTCATATCAGTGTGTTGTGTCTCTTCCTTGTTCTCTACCCAGTGAAAAGAGTTTAAGATAGTTGAAGCAAAAAGAAAGTATGTCACACTCTATTAAGAATATGTTTATAAAAGACACTTCTCTTTTTTTCATTTGGATAAAACTGTCTGCTTCCTTCAGTGATCTGAGATGAATCCCCCTGGCTCCGAGCCCTGTGGATTTGTCTGGTTCTGTAGCTGTTTATTCAGACAGATGTTCTGATTTCTTCATCACCTGTCCTGGCAGAAGCCTTTTTTTTCTGTTTTTCCTTCTTGTGTGTTGAAAAATGTATCAGTTTTGAACTTCTCTGACTCCATTTTTTTAACGGACTCAGATAATTTTTTTTGCTTTTTTGTTTCTATTTTGCATTTTTTATTAACAAATATATTTGGGGGGGTTGATAAATAGATCATAATCAGTAAGAACTCTATCTCCCTTTTCCTTGTCTGCTAAAGATTTTTTTCGTGTTTGAATATTTTGGGGTTTTTTTTTCTTCTCTGCTGTCATTTTCTCACCTTCCTCCTGTAGTTCTTTTCTTTCCTTGAGATATCATTCATCGTTTTATTTAATGAACTGTAGTATGCCTGTCCCCCTTTCCATAATCTCTTTTTTAACTAATTTACACCAGCAGCTTGTTTCCTGTCAGTACTTACGGCTGACTTTCATTTATCCATCTTTATTTTTGTTCTTTTTGGAAGATGGTCTTTCTTGCTTAGAAAATCCCTTGCACATCCCTTCATCTCCAGTTTGATTGCTGCTCACGCAAAGGAGAGAAAAAATGAGAAATGCCTTTATTCACAGCAAAACTCATAGCATTCAAAAATTACTGCACAAACTACAGAGTTTGGCAGGCTCTTCCTTAAAGATACATGAGGCACATATGGATTAAGTACACAGATAAGGCACATTTCTTCTAAGAAGCAAATTATTTCTTGTGGAACTGTTTCATTGGGCAGTGTTAATGGTTAGAAACAATGCTTCTGTTGTTTACTAAGAGCAACACGGCTCATTTGTTACAAATTCCATTTTTTTTTTCCTCTAATTATTCTGTAGCATTTGTTGTCTGCATTCCAGCCCAGCTGAGCAACATCAGGGCCTCGGAAGTTTGCAGTCTTAATTATTTTTCATAAAAGAATATGAATTTCCAACTTACAGTAAACTGAAAGGATCCTTTCACAAGAAATTATGGCTTTTTAGGAGGCTCCCTCAACCCCCCAGTCCAGGAATGCCACCCACACGTCAGACCATGACCTCTTCTCTGCCTTTGCATTCCTGTCATGGCTGGGGGTGGGTTCTCTGTGTCTGTTGCTTTTGTATTTTTCCTTTTTCATTATAGTTTCAAACAGATACAAAGGTATGGAATTAGTGATTGACTTCCATCCAGCTCTGTCACAGCGTGTGTGTCTAAGGGAAGCAGTGCCATTTCAGGTGGCAGTCGCAGTCATTAACTGTGTGTCTCGGCTGGGCTGGGTTTTTCATCTGCTTTCAGGAAGATAAGAGATTGCTGTATTTATGCACGGTTATGCTATTAAACAGCTGCTGATTTTGAAACCACAGATTTTCTGTCTCTCAGTTTGACAGTCTACTCTTAACATTTAGCCTTCAAAATAGTTCAGGTTGGAAATGGCACTGGAAAACTGCTTTAAAAATTGTTGAAAATATTAATGAAATGTGAACTAAAAATGTCATTTCTGAGATCTTACTGTCTCTTTCTTTTTAATGCAGGTGTCTCTGACTAAAGCTGACAGATCCTTGGGCTTTGCCATTCAAACATGCTTTGTTTCCCCGTTTTCAAATCCAGATAGAATGTCTGACTATACCATTATAGAAAACATTTGTCCTAAAGATGAATCTGTTAAATTCTACAGTACTGAGAAGGTGAACTTTCCAATACCACATGCACAGAGGGACAAAAAAAGATTTAGCTTTGTGTTTAAACCAATGTTCAACATCTCACTACTCTTTCTTCACTGCGAATTGACTTTGTGTACAAATAAAGACAAAGATGCTCAAGGACTGCCAAAGGTCAGTAATTTATAAAGTTAAATCTTATGATTTAGATGAAAATAAGGTATTTTTCTCATCTGACCTCTGAAGTGAATAAATGGTTTTCTGTGGAATTGATGTAATAAACATGGTATCTCTAGGCTCAGGATTTTAATAGAGAAGAGTTAGTATACTATGCATTTTGACTACATGATTTACAGTTTCTGTTTAAATTTCATTGGATGGTTACGAATAGAAATTGCTTTTTATTACACAAGTGGTTCAGGTTGATCTTTGCCCTCCATATCACATCCATATCCAAAGCACAAACAATGTTAGCTTCAATTTCCAAAGCCGTGCATCATATAGGTTAATATTGTAATCTGATTGCTACAAAAGAGAATTGCCAAATTTTGCTTTATAACTAATGGAAATGTATATAAATTAGTTGTTAAAGAATGTATTCTAAGAGTTTGGAATTTATTTTTAATTTGGGGTTTATACACATTTCACTTAAAATGTGTTTTTTAAAAATGATTTGTCATTGTTCATTAACACATGTTGGTGGCTACAGTTTTGGCTACCAGATTTTTAGAAAAAAAAATTATCCTGAAATAAAATAATTACCTCCATTTAAGTTTAATAGTAACAGTCTCATAAAGGTTAGAGAATCTTTAACGAAGGCAGAGGTTGCATCCTGAAATACAGCTCATTACCTTTGCTAGTACATTACATGGGGGTTGTTTGGAGGTTCTTGACAAACAGAACCTCACACACTGTTCTTTCCACTTGCAGTGCATTCCTCCTGATGAAGCTTGCACCTCTCTCAATGTGGATATGATCTTGGCCATGATGCACAACAAGAAAACCTTCACCAAGCCCCTTGTAATAACACATGAAGGAAAACAAGAAGGTATGAAAATGAGCTTGAACTCTTTATTAAAGCTATATATATTATATTGTATAACATACAGGGGCTTGAAATAAGGGAGTGCTCCAAGTATATGGCATTGTGTAATCTTATGGTGATACTGTGTCTGTAAGATGTTACTTGTTTAGACATTTCCCTGGCAGCAGTCACCATGGCAGTTTGTTGCTGTTTTCTAATTGTATTGATCTCTGGACATGTGATTTTGCCAGGCATAGAGAAAGGAATGCTGTGCTGGGGTTTGGAATATGAATGCAGCAGTAGCATCTGCAGCAACCTTGTTGCCCAGAGATCAAAGGCAGTGCTTTGCTCCCTACTTTATAATTTATTTATTGTGCTTGTAAATATAAATTTAGGAATAACAACAGTGGAATTACAAAGTATTGAGGGTGCTAAAGCCTGATAAGTTTGTAAAGCAGAAAGGTGGCCACTGGAGACTCATTAGACAGTTAAACTATTAAGAGCAAAAGATGAGATGCACAAAGGTGCTCCACTTTGGTGGGACTTGTTTGATTATGTAATCTGTATTGCAAGAAAGTGAGTGTGGTTAGTAACTGATTGAAGGATTTGGAGAAGCTGAATCAAAATGTTCCAATAGTGTCCAAGGGCTGTTTGACCTTTGGAATGCTTTTTGGGGAGCATCAAAAAGATGGGGATCAGAAGTCCTTTAACCTCCATTGTACAGTGCATACTTTTTAGTCTTCCAACAATTTAAAGTACCGTACAGCATTGCTAGGGGACACAAGCAACAACTGCTTCTGTCTAACTCTGCAAGTCAGCTCATATTTAGTTTTGGAGGGTTTTTTATGAATTTGTTAATACAGATCAAATCCACTATGAATTAAAGGTGAATATTTGATCTGTCACTTAAAACTGTGCTTTGGGCCTGATTCTGTGCTTTATTTTTGCTCAACTCATTTTACTTCAGTGGGCTTTCTATTGGGAGTGAGTAAATCCTGCAACTGAAATTCAGCTTTCAATAAACAGAGTCGTACTCTGAGCTCTCTTGCCCTTGTGATGTGTGGAGCATTGTGCGCAGCTCCCATCTTGGGCTGCGCTCAGAATGTTGTCTTTGTCAGAGGCACAAGGTCTTAGTGTGCAAAGACAAGCTAAATTTATAAAGATTAGTTACAAGACAACAGCGTGATAGAGTATTTCGTTGCATTGTGGATGATTTACTCTAATTGTGGGATGTTTGGTGGAAATCTCCCCAGCATATCCCAGCTTTCAGACATAATACAGAGTGGCTCATTAACAACATAGCTTTGTTGGTGTGCAGTTGTCCTGCAGTGAATCAAGCAACCCCTTTCTTAAAGCCAAATGCCGTGTTGGCCAATATGTGAACCTAAGATTTGAAGAAATTATATCACGTTACTGAACAGTAGAATTTACCTCTCAGAGGTGGTGTTCTTCATTTTCTTTAACATGAACAGACCAGCTTTCACTGTTATAAACCATACTGTGTGAGGTGCTGCCACTGGATCTGCTCAGCAAGCCACTTGTGAAAGTTAAGTGCTTGACGTTTCAAAAGTCAGAACAAACTGGTTGTTGCAAAAGTGTCTTTTATTCTCTTCAGACATAAGTTTATAACTGTCATTGACTGTACTAGAAACCACAATGGTATAGCCAAATGAGAATAACTCTTCCTTCTCTCCTAATTTTGTTATTTACTAATATAACTGTTAGTTATATTATTACACTAGATCCCAGTGGAAGTGTCTAAAACCTTAACTCCATGCCATGTTCTTTCCCTTTGCATTCCTACATTTCACACACATGCTCTCTCCCACTTCAATGAAAGGCATATGGATGGCCATTTAAATGATAGGAATTACATGTTCTTCTGTTGAAATAATCTACCACTGTCATTGTTCAGACTTTTCCTAAAGCGTGGAAACTTCAGATAAGTATTTCTACTGCAAAAGGAGACAGGTCATAGAAAGGAGGTCAAGTGGGCAACTAACAAGTGCCTCTGTCCTACAAAGATATAGAAAATTACAATAATTCTAAAGGCTGGTTGCTCTTGTTTTTAAATTAGATGTTTTTTGTGGACCTCAAGGATTCTCACTGCTTCTGAATTGCTCTGAGCGAACCACAATAAAGTACATGTAAGAACTGGATGACTGAAGTGAATTGATAATGGGCTACACAGCTTATCATTAACAGATTTCATATTCTCTGTAGAGAAGCCAGTGATAGAAAGAGCATGGAAAATTCATTTTCCTCTCAGCTTAAAAGGAATTTTTTTGGCACTTGGGATATGCTAGTGGAGTGTTTGGACAATCTGATAGTGCCCTTACCCATGTTTGTACTTTTCATTGCTCCTTGGTTTCAGTCCAGCCCTCCTCACAAATCTTACATTCAGTTATACTGTTGGTGTTATGTTTTTTTGATTTTCCAGCTTATTTGTGAATGCACACCCAGACACCCACACACCCCTCTGTGCTCTCACCTGTTTCTTACTTCTGTTTCACCTGTTTCCTATCATCTGCCAAGAGATACTCATGTGTTAGAACAAGAGTCAACAATACAGTTTAAGAATAAAATGCTTTTTTGGATTTTGTATTCACGTGTCTCACGTCTCAGAGCCTACTGGTCTAAAGGATATTGCTGGAAGTTTAGCACTGCCGTCTGGGTTTTAGAAGTTAGAAGCATAGTCTTGGTTTAAGAACACTTAAAATAAATAAATATATTTATTTTCAAGGTTTTTTGCGCTGCTGTGTTTGCATAACAGTTAAACTATTTTTTTTTCAGTTACTAAAGATACAAAAAAAAGTATTGAATCAAATCCTTTTACATCTGTTGCACTGAACATAGTCAGATAGGTTGGAATTTAAATGAGACCCCTGAGTTACTGGACAATCCAGTATCAAACTGCAGCTAACCAAACAGGTCCTTGGGTCTGAAGCCAGAATCTCTAGGTCTTCTGCTTGAGGTGACATTCTTGGAGAAAGATAAGAGAAGCCAGTTCAGCAAAAGAAGGGAAAATTCTTCATTTTTTAAACACTTGTTTACTTGTCTCTTTCTGTTACATGCTGATAATGATGATGATATTTGATGTTCTTGCCAAGAATAATAGCTTTGATACAATAGCTATGATCTTTCAATTCTTATATATAATTAAAAAACCAAACCAAAAAACCCACACAACTTTCAAGACTACCAAGTAGGACTCAGGAAAATGAATGAATCAATACATATTCATGCAATTTGGACAAAGTAGTGTGTATTCTGCCATAAAATCAGTATTCTTTAGAAGTGATAGCCAGTGTTTGACTTTTTTTGTCCCTGTGATTTAGCATGCTGGTATCTCCTGTTTGGGACTAGTGAGTAGTCAGATGAATGTAGTCACCTTTAAAACAGCCTTCCACATAAGAGTAGCTAGAGTTACTGTGGATCAGACCTGGTGACATCTGAGTTGGGAAAGGTTGCACTGTACTTGCCAGCAAAATATATGATGTATGAACGATACCGTAGATAGGGTCCCTTGAGGAATAATTGTTATATGAATAGAATTTTTCTGAGATAAGTGAGATTATTGAATTTGGGATGATTTTCCTGAAATTCCTGGTTTGTAAAAATTACAATTAATGTTTTTCTGTCGGATCAGAACCTGCATAGGCTGTATGTGGAACTCTATCTGATTAATGTTTTGTGGATTTTGTTTGTTTTTTTGTTTTAAATTAGATCCTTCCCTTCCAAAGCCAAATGTGAGACAGCCACGTAAGTAACTCTTAAACCAATCCCTTTAAAGCTTTAAATATTTGTCTATAAAGCATTAGATAAATTAAAATTATCTTCAAGCTTTGTGAGTGTGTATGTGTATAATTCTGAAACAGAACATAATTCTGACTCAGTTGCTGATTGAGAGGTTCCCATCAGCATTTAGAGAGAATGGCTGTGACTTTTGATGTATGTGATAATCAAATTTGGGAAAACACCGTTGAGAGTCTCAGCCTTAGCAAGTTCATTTGCTGATATGTGTGCATTATTTCCCCCTTCTCTGATGAGGCCACTGCTTCCCAATACCCGTGTTTGAGCAACAAAGATCCTGTAGAGCTTCTGTGTCCTAAATATGTCCTATTCCAAACCTCACTCACTGCAGCTGGCCACATCCCCAGTTACTCTGGCACCAGCACTTACGTGCTGTAGATGAGATCACTGACTTGATATGGATTAATTTCTTTGGTTTTTCTGTTGTCTTGGTGTAGTGAATTAATCAGGGTCTATTAATGACCCAGAAAAGGAGCAGCACTGGAAGGCAATAATAAACAGGAAGGTACAGATGATTTGCAGCCAAAAGCAAGAATGAATGGAGAAAAGGGAATTTAGAAGAGGAAGTGCAAAGAAGGTTTTTTCCTCTGTTCCTGTCCCTATGCCTTCAAGACTAAATTTGCTCAAAATAACAAGGGCAATGAGAAATTATGCTTCTGCCACTTCTCCATGGGACTTTCTTCTCTCCACTAAGTTTCCTCCTAAGAGGAGAGGACACTGGCTGGTGCCTGGTGGAAAAAACAGTTGTGTTTAGGAGAGTTTTTTCTGTTTGCATTTAAAATGACTGAAAGTATCCAGAGAAACCAGAAATAGCCTCATGGAAGAAATGAGAGAAGAACCTTCTAAGCCATTATATGTCAGGTGTTGCGTATGCAAACTAGGTCACAGGTACCCAGAAATGGGTCCTGAAGGCCCTTGCCAACAGGAACTGCTGGAGAAGACATTTGTCAAAGGAGGATAGGAGATGTCCTTAGGGACATCTGCTGGGTGCAGGATTGTGTAAAGTGAGGGTGTTGGTTGTATTCTGAGAACTGAAAATTCCACTCAAGGATACTACTGAGATCCAGTCAGCTCATTTCCTGGCCCGAGTAGTCAGTAAAATTCACTGTCCTAAGCCATTTTGTGCACTGGGAGACATTAAAAGTACTAAAACTAAAAATCAGTTTTGTAAGAAGAAATTTTCCCAAATGATTGCTGAAAGAGTGATTATTATTTTTGAAGTATTTCTAATTACCAAAAACAAAAACACAGAAGCCAAAAGTTTTTCTGTTTGGATGGTCAGCATTAGGGGGCAACACATCCAGGGGCCAGATGTTGTTACCCTTGAAATGGTCCTACAAAAGGGCCTCTCCCCTAGAAAGTGATTTGCATGTGTGTGTGTGTGTTTCTATTTTTGTGTTCTGGAATTAATTTTAGTTATTGAAAGCATTGCCAAATGTGAAAAACAATTGCTTCTATTTATGTTTTTGCTGACTTTTTGCTGGCATCTCTTCCCTCTTAACAGCAGTTCCGTTCTCCACCTAGATTTCAGACTGAACTTGCAGGAGATGTAGGGGAAAGCTTGCTTAGGCCATTTAAATGAAAAGCATCTTCTGCCAAAAATATCTGCCTTTTTAAAACACTTTTAAGATAAATGAATATTTAATTGAAAGCAAGTTATTAACAGCCAACTGAAAATGCTTAATTTTTGCAACGCTTTCCAGATTGGGGTGTGCTGACCTGATGTTTTGCTTTGTGATGTGGAACAGTTAGCTGACCTGAAGCCACTCTCTGAAAGCTTCCCTTTTATTTCCTTGATGCAAATTTGCTAGTCTGTTCCTTAAAATGGTGCTTAATTAACTATGAATTTTTAAAAAACTCTCCCATGAAAGTGTAAGGGTGTATTTTTGTAAAACGGCATCTGCCACTGATAATGAAAAGTCCTTGTGTTATGTGTGTTTGCCTTTAGCTGTGTTCTACGGGCTGGACACGCTGACTGTGGTGGGCATTGCCTTTGCAGCCTTTGTGATCGGGGCCCTGCTGACGGGAGCGCTCTGGTTCATCTACTCTCGCACAGGTGAGTACGGGGCTCTCACAGAGCTCAGGGCAGGTCATGCAGCAGGAAACGTGGTGTGGTCTGCAGGGGAGGGAGGGGAGACAGCAATGGCTGTCCTGGGCTTTTTTATTTTTTGCCCTCTCCTCTTAACTAGGGAGTTTTCCAGCAGCTCCTCCTGTGAGCCTGTATTGTGTATCGACCAATTGATACCCGCCCTTCCCTACAGGGAAATGTTACACATTATGATTTAAAATTTGCTAAAATAATTTTAAATGTGAATCTTGAAAACTCACATGGGACACAAGTAAAACTCTGAGTATTCATGGTTTATGCATTAGCATTAGTAGCATCTCTGTATTTGAAATTTAGTTAACATTTCAGTTAATGGATCCTTTTTGGTTCCCATACTGCTTTTTAAAAATTTTTTTGCAGTTACTTCATTAGACCAATGTGTATAAGGAGTGGGCCAAATGGTTAAGTGAATGCCTTATTTACATAGACATACTCTGAATATAACTAAACTTGAAAATTTTTCTTGGGCCTTGATTACCTGAAATTTTTGCCACAATTATTTATTCCTCCATTCTTCAACTATTACATTCAATTGGTAGAAGTCATGTGTAATCTTACTTAACTGTGCCCAAACAAATAATCAGGAATGTGCCTGAATTTGGTGCAGCCTTTATGCATAGATAATTTTCCAGTATCTCCTCAGAATTTTTTCCCATACTAAACTAAGTTTGCAGAAATAGAATACTCTGTTGGAAGAAGAGGGAGTTTTGAGAGCTTTCTGTTGCATGTCATCTGCAAGATGGTACAAAGACTGGACACTGATGGAGCCATCATGATTTCCAGCACATGGCCTTGGCTGCTTGTGGATTATGGAGTGTCTCAGGATTCCTAGAGCATGCTCTACTCCCAGCTACTTCTACTTTTAACCTCATAAGACCCTACCAAGACCTCTGGGAGGAGGGGAAAATGAGAAATCAATTACTCCAAACCTGTGCAACTCTATAGCAGTGGAATTTGCCTGTAGCCCACTACAGGGTGTTGGGTTTTTTGGCATCCAAAAACTATTTAGGAGAGAGAGTCTGGCCCTGTTGGGTCAGAGCTCCTGTAAATATTATGACCCAGGAGCTTATGTTAATTTGGAAAAAAAAAAACCTGTGGGCTTTTTTCCAGTTGGCAGTACAACAATTTTATATAAGCAGTTTAATGCTTCTCAGTGCATCAGCTGTGTATGAAACTTGTTTGGAATTGGGGCAAATGTGGAAAATTTAAAGTTTGTGATAATATGTATAAATT
The DNA here is from genome assembly GCF_009829145.1 of Chiroxiphia lanceolata. Classification (NCBI taxonomy): domain Eukaryota; kingdom Metazoa; phylum Chordata; class Aves; order Passeriformes; family Pipridae; genus Chiroxiphia; species Chiroxiphia lanceolata. The sequence continues at coordinate 16,691,067 of NC_045645.1, read as the reverse complement.
GTATAATCCTGTCTCCTATACTACTGAAACATTGTGGAAGAAAAGTAAACATAATTTCAGTGAGTAAATATATAAGTTAAGAAGGTAATTTCCACAGGTAACCTTTATTAACAAAAAAAAATTAAAACAACTCTTAAATTAATATATTTGGTCCTGCGTTTGTGGAAGTTCAATCTCTGTTCATATACAGAACCTCTATAGACACAAGCTGTGTGTCTGTAGTCGAGGAACACTGGGAATCCAACATGAGAAATCTTTCAGCAACAATAGAACTTGGACCAATCCCATTAAGAGTTATATTAACAAAGTATATCAGTCATAGTGACCACATACAGAGGGGGCAACTGCTCTGGCTTTGTGTTTGAGAGATGAAAAAAGTGGAGAAAAAGGCCAGAAATAAAGTAATAAATGAAAATAGAAGAAAGGACAGGGACACTGTAACGCATCAGATTACAGAATCACAGAAATTATAAAAATTATGCAGGAAGTTATCTGGTTCAGATTTTCAAAGAATTGTGAAAGTGAACCTATGTTCCTGTGCACATAATTTTTGTGCACGTAGTATCTTGTATCTGCAAAGGACAACTTGCAACACAGTGCAGCCAAGGTTCTGGCAGGGACAGTCTCTTAAGAGGGCAACTGCTGAGGCAGACAAGATAATCCAGCTGCAGTGGAAACATTTTAGAGCTGGCTGCAGACTTCTATTAACACAAGGAGGGGGGAAAAAAAGATAATCTAAATTTCATCTACAGAGTGACTGTCTTTTGCCATTAGAGAATTTAGGCATTGCTGAATATTTTTCTGATATCTCATCTTTTGTTGCAAGTAGTACTGGGTTTCTAACACATGATTTAGACCAAAGGTTGGAAAATATGAGTTCATTCTAAAAAGGTATGTTGCTGATACTCAGAGCACAGATAAAAGCTACTGGTGGTAGAGAATGGCAACTTGGGATGTGTGAAGTAAGGTGTTTTTATTGCTGTAGTGCTGTATGCAATGCAGCAAAAGGCCACCTTTTTGCCAGTAAGGAGATTTACCAATACACTTTTATCAGTATGTCTCTGCTGGTAACAGTGTTACATGAATGAGCTCTTTTGTTCTCTTGGTGGGCCATTAACATTAAAACCTCAAACAAGAGATAGCCGAAGGGAACTCCAAAACAGGTAGAAGTTAATCTCCAGCTGTTGAACAAGGATTGTTGTGTGGAGTTTTTTCATGTAGGTCTTTTGCTGAGTTCAGTCATGAAAAATTTCTGCTAAAGCATCAAAACTGTGCTTCAGAATACACTAGATTTTCTGAAACAAGTCAGCGTGGAGTACAAATGTTCTAAGATACATGGGTAGTAAGAAAAGAGAGAGAGAAAGCTAATATTAGAACAGCAGAGGAGGAATTTTAGCTGACTTTTCTGCAAAAGGACTCCATACTTTTGATCCTTCTTTTAGTCAGTTAAAGGACGAGAAAGGTGTTGGTCCTGCCTGGAGAAGACCCAAGGACAAATGGAGATAGCAGGGATTTGCCACAATTAACCCCATTTATCTGAGGATCTTATGTAGAAGCAAAAATTTTGCATGGATGCAGAAACCCTTCAAAATTTAACCATATAAATATGTATCAATGTAATAACTGCCTTAATAGGGATAATTGAGTATTTTAGGAAAGGACATGCACAAGTCTGATTAGTTAATGAGAGCGTTAAACCTTGTAAACTGTGTTAGAGAACATCTGTCCCTGTGTTCTCTTAGGAAGCGCACTTTCCTCCTTCAGGCAGTGTTGCAAGTTGAGAGGATAAACTGTTCCAAAATCCGAGAAGTTAAAAGCGTCCCTCCTCCCCCACTTCTCCCTTTTTTTATGGGATCTGATTTAAAGTAAACTGACATAGCAACCAATTATATTTGGCAAATGGAGATAGAAAAGCAAACATTCAGACTTCCTGGACAGGGAGTACAACTGGCAGCTTTCCTAAGTGTGAATAATAAAGTGCGTGTTGTTGCATTCAGATGGGTAAAAGCTTGTTTACTGTCAATAGATGAAACATGTCCATTCTGAGCAGTTCTGGTTCGGTAACATGAGATACATGAAGCTGTTTACATGAAAAAGACAGATGGAGAATGCCTCTTTGGTGATAGTTTACATTTCTTTACATCCTTTTCTTGAATATTCCCTTAAAGAAAGCTTTTCTACAGTTAGCTAGGTGTTGAGGAAATAAAATACAGGAAAAATCATCCAGTCCAGATGTAGTTGCTAGGCTGTGTTTGTGTCATCACTGTGATTTGGATTTTTTTTTTCCTTGAGGACATTGAGAATTTGTTATTGTTCAACAAGTGATTGTGATATATTGTGGTATATCAGAGCTGCTGATTGCGCTCTAGAAATGAGGTCCTGTGCAGGCCATTGAATTACAGTGGAAGGAAGGAGTCTTCCAACCCAAACAGAAGGGAAGGTACCTCCTAGGACACTTTACAGAGGAGGCGGGAGGGGAGAGTGAGCCATTGGGCTTGTACAGGGACTCTGGCATTGTGCTTTCTCTTTGCCATAAAATGAAAACAACATGTGTTTAGCTTATAAATGAATTTATGGTTAAATGTGTACAGATCGTGTTGATGTGCTGAGGCTGACCAACGCTGTGTGTTACCATGTGGTTTGTAAACTGGGTGGCAGCAGAGCTGTGGGGAGAGAGGCGGAGGCCAGGGGCCCTGCCGGGGGAGCGCAGCGGCCGCCCTTCCTCTGCACTGCCCGAGCGGCTTCTCCTGCGGCTGGGGATGGGGGTTTGCCACCTCCCCTCACTGCTTTCTGATGTTTGTGTTCCCTTGTTTTGTTTTAATGAAAGGGAGTTTGCTTGTCACTGCCTTTATAAATATGTCCTGTAGTACAAAAGGAAGGAAGGCTTGTACACAAACAACTGAAGAAGGGAGCAAGTCAGGAGGGGAAGAAACATCCAAACAAGGCTTATGAAAGCTTTTACAGCACGATGACACAGACTTTGATTTGATACAGTTTATTCTGATTGGTTGCAAAGCCATTTCCAAAGCAAGTTAGAGCTGAAACTTGATTTATTTGCAGATGACTGGGGGCAGATTCTGACCTGCTGCCTATGAGCAGAAATTCACTGCTTGTGGATGAGCTGCATAGTTATTTGTTACACTGGGAAAAAGAGAATCAAACTCTGCTCACAATAGTAAATGCTGGACTGAACGCTGAATTTAAAAGCAAGATCCTCACCCTCTTTTTAAAAGTTTTTTTGGGCTCCTAGGCCATGTGGTTTAGTAGTTTAGTTTGTTGTTTTTTCTGTCCTGTCCCATCCCATCCCTTCTTTCCTCCCCATTCCTAAACCAGTGGGGTGTAGGGCAAGAGCTGTGCATTGTGGGGCCTTATGTGCACTTCAGCTGTGGCTGTGGCTTCAGCTTGCAGCATACCTGCTGGTTTCCATTACACAGAACACTTGCAACCTCTGCTGTGAGAAATCCTTAGACCTCCCTTGTTTGTAGCAGACCTCAGAATACTGAGCAGCCTGCAGAAGGATATTTTGTGGCCTGAGCCACAAAGCGTTAAAGGCACACTTCCTCTGCAGCCGCATTCCGAGGAGCTTGAGCTCTGGCAGCTGGGCAGCAGCACACAGGGCAGGGGGATGTGCCAGAGCAGCTCCTCCGGGAGGAAGCTGTCTCGTCCCTGCACTGTAACCCTCTGGATGCAGGCTGTGCCTCCAGCCTTCAACCTGTCACTGAAGCAATCACTGGGGAACAGGATCTCCAGCAAATCCTGAACATGGAAGAAAAACTGGGCTCTGCAGACCTGACCTGTGGCTTCAGGTTTTGGATAACACAGGATAATGTGAAGCAGGAGAGCTGCGTCACTACAAACTCATGAAGCAGGAGATGAGGCCTTTGATTTTTCCTAGTTGCTCCTACCCTTGATCCAGCAAAACATTTCTGTCTTGCTTTTTTACTGGGAAAGCAACCGTGCTGTTTCTGGCTGCCACAGGAGGTCTGCAGCTCAAGCAGCAGCAGTCTGACTGTGTTACTGTGCTGAGATCACAGGTTCACATCCTGAGAGATGAGCTCAAGGGAGGGGGCAGCTACAGTGCCCATTATATAAACTTAAGTTTTGCCATCTGTTTTGAAGAGACTATTTTGTAATATTGTACAGATTTGAGCACTGTAGCTTAAAAAATGCCACAGTTATGGTTTCCTACGTGGTCTCATTATGATCTTTTGGGCATTGACATAATGGCACAATTTTTACTTTCATGCTTAGTTGAGAGCCGAATTTTTCCCATGGAATCCCAGGCACAGGTGCAGAAGATGTATGAGGAGAGCAGACGGAAACCTAGGTTTTATCAGGAGCCATAAATCAGGCTTTAAATCCTAGTGCTTGTTTTGACAATCTAAATAACAGAGGGCTTTTAATTTATTGTCAGTAAACAATTGACAAGAAATAGTGAGACATGTTCTCGCTACAGATTTTAAGTGCTTCACATACTGTGGTAGCTATAGGGGAACTTCCTGCATTTTGTGTTAGGAGTAAATCAAGTCAAGCCTGTTGTTTTTCTGAATGAAGAAAACTGGCCATGTCTCAGGATATGTGGTATCCAGCTGATTGAAGGACACTGTCTTCAGCTCCACTTTTAGTAAATATGCTGCTCTATAAACTGGCATTAAAACTAAAGCCTGCATTTCATAGGCCTTTTTCCTGCAGATAGCAAAACTATAAAGTGGTCTGTAACAGGACCCATTGAGTGACAGCTGACAGTAGAAGGTAGACAGTGTCTATCTTAGCAGTTTCCATCAGCTGCTTTTAAAGTGCAAAACAGCACTATTGTTTTCCCCACATGCATAGCAATGTTAAGATGCCAAAGTCTAGTAGCATTTTCAACAATACTCTGTTTAAGGTCTGTCCCTCAATGTATTTACTGCATGGAAATACAGACCACCAAAAGAGGAAGACTGGGAAGGAGTGAATTGCTGTTTTCGATGACATTTAACGTTTTCAATTTCTCTTTTCTTGACCCCACCTTTTCTCTTCCCTTTCCTTCAGGGGAAACAACAGGAAGACAGCAGGTCCCCACGTCCCCACCGGCGTCCGAGAACAGCAGTGCAGCTCACAGCATTGGCAGCACACAGAGCACCCCCTGCTCCAGCAGCAGTGCCACCTAACCCGGGGGGACACAGCTGAGGAGCAACATAGGAGCACATAGGTTCCAAGGACTGTGTGTGGACATCAGCTTTTTAAAGTTAAAAGGGTTGTTTTGGTTGCTTCTGAAAAAAACAAGGAGGGATTTTTCTACAGGAGAAAAAAAAAAGACTGATTTTCTTTTGGGGAAGCCACTGTGTGTGTGAGTGTGTATATGAGCACACAATGCATGAGTGAACACAGCCTGTTGGATCTTGTTAGCATGTTATGCTACATGTGACAAAGCTACTAATTTTACAGTACTGCAACCCATTCTGGGGGTTTTTGGGCCCCTCAATGTGAAGTCTATGCCAGTTTGGAAAAATGCTGCTTTGTCTATTCAGTTTTTTTCTTTCCCTGAACCTTCTCATTGACACAAAGTATTCATTAAGGAAATTCAATCATAGAATCATAGAATGGTTTGGGTTGGAAGGGACCTTAAAGATCATCTAGCTACAAACCCCCTGCCGTGGGCAGGGACACCTTCCACTAGACCAGGTTGCTCAGGTGGTGTCCAGTGTAGCTTTGAACACTTCCAGGGATGGGACATCCACAACTTCTCTGGGCAGCCTGTTCAGTGCCTTACCACCCTCACAGAAAAGAGTTTTTTTCTAATATCCAATCTAAACCTGCCCTCTTTCAGTTTAAAGCCATTACCCCTTCTCCTGTCACTACACAAGATATGGAGAACAAAGATGACCTTAAGTAAAAGGATTTCTGTTTGTCTAAGCAAGAAAGCTTCAAGGTCAAATCTCTTTGGTTAGTAACATTTTATTATTTCAGCTACATTTAGCCACTTTTGAGTAATGTTTGTTTTGTTCAGCTTACAGCTACAGCATCTCATTTGCTTTCCTGTTGTGTTTGTAGGTTCAAGTTTGTTCCAGGTATTTTTGTTGTAATATGCATTGATTTGCTAATTGGAAAAGAGCACACTAACATTCCCTCTCTTGTTTTTTGGGCCAAAGCTCTTTAATAAGAGATTTTTTTTTTAATCTACTATACCAAATACAGGCACACACAAACATTAAGACAAAGAATGGTCTTGTGCACTAACATAGCTGTGTGTGTATCTTTAATGACAATGTCTTTATGCAAGTAGGTGTATACCTAGGTATACAGAGCCTAACTTACCACTTTTAACAATTGGAAATTAGCTCAGTGTCCCTTCCACACATAAAATATATAATGTTTATATATATATATAAATAAAAAACTGTCTCTTTGGTTTATAGAAGATAGAGGAGATAAAGAAGTTGATTTGGTTCTAATCCTAGCCCTTTGAAATAAGAGATGGGTTTGAGAGCACAAAGAATATACAGTAGAACGTGTTGTTTGTGCAGAATACTGCCTATCGAAATTGTTCTCTGAAGATAGTTGTGCAGTTGTTTGTATCAAACTGTTGTATGAACATTGCAGTTGGATAGTCCCAAAGTAGTATCGGAGTATGGAAATGGCAGAAAGGTACTAATTGTCACAGTATTTTTTAGTGTTGTTGCCTTATCTTGAGCTTCAAATTGATGCCAAATGAAAAAAAAAGACACTTTTAATGTGTAATTGTTTGACTGTTGGTTGCCACTTTGTAATTGTAATGTGTTCTACTGATTCTTCTCCTTTGAGGAAAAGAGAGATTGTTTTCCTCTAAAAATGAGAGGAATAACTTTCATTAATTTTAGTGTTCTGCAAGAGAGGAAGGGAGTTCATTACACTCGAGCGATAGTCTGCTCTGAAGTCTGAGCTGCTGGTCTCTTGCTGATTCTACACTTGTGCCTTGCTGATGCCAGGATGGTTGAAGTGCAAGATAAGCGATAGACCTAAGTGCCCAGGATAAGGTAGAATGTTGCTCACTCTAAATCAAATCTGTTACTAATCCTGCAAACACTTACACATGTGAGTAACTGCATGCCTCGTCCTTGCTATTAGAAGCACATACTGGACTCTACACACCACAGCTGGTTTCAGTGTCCGTGCAGGCAGTTGGTGCACAGAGTTACACATACAAAAATATTTTATGTTAGCAGGCCAGTGAGTAGTCCTGGTCACATGGACAGATTGTCACGTGGGTGTAGTTCTCCCATGCGTGAGGGTTTGCAGGATTGGCTCTGTTACGAGTTGTCGGGAGGATGAATGTGCTGCCTGTGTGGTTGAAAAGAAAGCGCTTTGCCTAACCTTCAGCAGAATGTATTGTATAAGCATATTCTATGTGTAAGGTCTTTAAAGATGTCTTCAAAGAAGACTAGAGTCTTTAAGTTCAATCATAGCTATATTTTACTACATTAAATTTCTGTATAAAGATATATTTAAATGTTTTAGATAAATGTAAGTTACTCTATATGAAATGTTTAATTTCAATTACTGTGAAATTTACATATTTTGTAAATTCTTTTCCCCTGTTTTAACCCTTTCCTTCCTCAGATATTTTATTAAGCAGTTTCTGATAGGAAGTATTAGATTTGGTTGTTGGGACGGACAGGTTGAAAACTTCTCTGTAAAACAGATAATTATATATTTTTGAGAGAAACATGCTGCATTATCAATCTCTTTAAAACTGTAAATTTAAAATAATTTACAGATTTATATTTACCATTGGATAAACCAAAAATATATAAAGGTCAAAGATTTGATTTGTTGACTTATATGTGAAATACAGTTTAAATTAACTGAACTTGGTGTACTCAGCTATTTAATTCAGAAATTTTAATCCACTTGAATTAATCGTCTATTGGAAGTTACTAAAATGATTACTTAGCAGAGGGAACAGCCATTTCTGCTTCAATAAAGAGAGAGGCAACCAAACCTGGGCATTCCCAGTTAATAGCTTTATTACAAAAATGTATAGTACTTTCCAGCAGCTGGTAAGCTGCCCTCAGTTCAGATCACTGATACACTTATAAGCTCTATTTTTGTAGCAGCCATTTGTCTTTGCTGCAAGTTTCTGTGTGTGGTGTGGCAAGGTCCCAAATGTGTAACTGCTCAGCCACTGATTCCCACCTCTGTCCAATGTGGTCTTGCCATGCTGGACTCACATGGCAGGTCCCCATGGGGTGTGGAAGGCCAGTGAGACGCTGCTGTCCCAGCAGAGGTGGTACAGCAGGGTTTCGGAGGGATGGAGTCAAGGGGTTAATTTCAGCGTGGTGGAATCAAGTGCAAAGGAACTTTTTGTGTAAGAATGGGAGGATTGGGCTTAAAAAGGGACACCTTTTGCCTGTAAAAGCTATTAGTAACATACTTAAACTCCAAAGTAGACTGCTGCTTCTGTCATGTGTTGTCTAATCACTAACCTTTTACAGCACTTGGTTTTGGACATTACTATATTCATGTCTCAAGAGGTCAGATCTTTCTGTGTTAGGCTGTTTTTGTAGCATATTCCACATGGAAATGGATTTTGCAAAATTCTGTAAATGCTGATGATTGTAACCTTCCCCCTGCCCCTTTCTAACCCTTCCTCTCCTGTTTGTTCTTTCTGTTATGTATATCTACCTCATGCTTCACAAGAAGACTATACTGTTGGTTGTGCTGATAGCCCTTCGTGTGAGGTGACTGTTTGCCCTGTTGTTTGTCATTCATAGGGATGTTCATAGTGTTATCAGATCTTTGCTGCCATGTTCCTACCAGTTCCAAACACAGTAGTCTCACCTTTGAATAAATAAGTATATTTCTTTAAGATGCAAATGCCAGATGCTTTTTTAAATCAAAGAATGGGAGACATTTACTTGCTAATACCTGTGGCCAGTCTGAACACCCCATTTGTATTTCATATTACATTCAGTATTTCAGAGACTTGTGGAAATGCATAGCTGTACAGTTTTGATAACCACAGTGTCATGTCATCTTAGTCTCTTGTGCATAATAAAGTATATCAATTTATTAATAATTGATGCTGTGATTCATTTACTTGAAGCCAACATCAGTAGATCAAGTTTTGTCTCACTGCCCTGTTCTCATGTCCAATAAACTTCAGTGGGAATTGTGTGCATTAAAGGTAGGATTTGATTCTGTGTGTCCACCTCTGTTTTCACCTTTCTGTGTTCTTTTATCCATTGGCTTTGATTGACTTCTCAATATCACGGCTTCTTGCAGAAACCAGTAGTTATATTTAGTTAATGCTGCTGTTCTTCACTCTAATTTGAAGTCCAGAGCTCTGATCCAGTGGGCATTGAGTTGTTGCATGTCAAGACACAACCTCAGTCCACTCCTACACAAAGCCTGGCTTGAGCACAGTCAAGCCCAAGGGTCTGCAGCAGCAAAGTGCCCTTGAGTTGTACCCGTGACTGCAGGTACATTGAAGACACATGAGCAAGTCTGTGTTTTCCTTAGTTAAGAGTCTTCCCCTGCTGGAGCAGATAGTTGGCTGCATATCAGCAGGACAAGGATTTGGGTGTTTAGTATCCTGCTTATTGCATTGTTTTCTGTATTTCATGTACAAACTGTTCTTCATGGGCGCTCAAGGGGAACCAGCCTCAGTGGTATTTCCCTGGATTATTCAAAGTTTGTGGTTATTGACTCACAAAAGAGAATTCCTTAAGAAGGAAATCTAAAATGTTTAATGATCACTCTTAAAAATCAAGATTCCTTCAGTACAGAAGAGGCTATTAATTAGAAGCAGTTCTAAACTACATGTTGCCTATGATTTACAATTCACAGAGCTGCAGTAGATTTTTTTGCTTCATAACAACCATATTTCAGTTTCTGCATTAAGACAGTTTTGTTTTCCTGTGGAAATAAGCTCCATAGAGCTGACTCACAGCCTAAAGATGCTGGAGCTGCTGTTCACCTTTGCCTGTAAGATTTGTATTTTGACAGAAACATGGTGGGAAAGCATGATCAGTGTCTCATTTGAGGAATTAATTTTAAAATGTAATTATTAGCCAACAAATTGTGATGCGTTTGCATGAGTATTTTTAGACATTAAGAAGTAAGACTATTGCCATATTGCAGAATAAGTGTCAATGTTGTGGGTGTTTGTTATGTCAAGCACTATGAGTGAAGCAAACGTTTTGTAAAGTCAAAAAATACCAAGTGCCAGTTTCAGAAAAAACACCGTCCAGAGCTCTTCTAATTTAAACAGAATTAAATTTATCACAGTGTTCCTTCCAAGACTTATAAAAGGAAAAGGAGACAATATTTTGATAAATTTTCACAGCTGTCACTTTGTAATTGTAAAGCAGGTATTTATGAGGCTGGAAGTCTGTTTGCAGCATATGTTTTTGTACAGTGTTCCCAAATCTCAGGCCCTAGATGTGGCCTTGCCAATCTCTGTGCATTTACACTTTGTGTAAGAAAGATCAAATTACATCTCTTCACCTGCTTGAAGAAGTTTATGACTCAAATTACACATCTATAGTCCCTGATTTGCTGGAAGCCTTCAGGGTCTCACTGCAGCTTGTCCAGAAGGTGATGCACACTGAGATGTCTCCCGGCTGTGCAACTAGTCTCTCCTGTCTGGCCTGCACTGCTGAGCTGCAGGTTTACTGTGTTTAGGAAAAATCTAAAAAGGAGTTGGTTTATGGATAGCTGAGGACGAAGAGCAGCACAGAAGTGTTACTCCTGCACTCTGTTTAAATGACAGATTTTTTTTCCATCCAATTATTTTGGCATGTATGTCTGAAGAATTGGTTAAAAAAATACTTGGGTGGGGGCTCTTTTTTGCTGTTACTGCTGCTTGTAAACTGCTGGCTCTAGTAAAAAACATACTGTGCTGACAAAAAAATAAATCATATTCTAAAAACCAAAATACTGAGTGTTAGGCAGAGAAAGCTGATGGTATTTAGCAATGTATTAAGTGGCTCACCACTGTTTTGTCAGTAGATCTTCTATGGTGTGCCTGCAAAATCACACTGCAATCTGTGCAAGTGGCTGTGGTTTTCCCAGTGCTCTAAGCATTTAACTTCCAGATTTGCTTTGTAAACAGGGCGAAAGGATTAAAAAATTTTAAATCTGTCCTTCATACAAGGAGGCATATACCATGGGATTGTAAGGGCTTGGGATGTAGGGAAATTCTTTGCTCTATGAATATTTTTATTAGTTCATGATTCTAAAAGTGATTAGTAACATTGGCTGTTAAGAACAAAAAATAAAATAAACAGGAAGATTTCAGAGGAACATGCACACAGGGCATTTGCAGTAGAAATATTTTTGAGTGCCAAAACATGTCACAGAAAATTTAAATCACACCAATAAAATAACATGAAGGAAGCAGTTAAGAAGTGTGTGGAAATGGGAGACTGAAGACTCATGCCTGAAAGGAGCGGGACCTGGCAGGCTTCCAGGGCTGCCACACACTGGCTGTGGCCACAGCCTGTCCCCAGCATGCCAAGGGCATGGGGCTGGGATAGTGGCTGTCACTGGAAACTTAGGATATAGTGCTGGGCATCAGCCAACTGGGCAGGATTATTATAGACAGGACTTTGTGCTGCTGACTTGTGCATATGACCCTGTGATATGCCCTTTATTAACAGAGTGTTTCAGACAAATCAGGGGGGTGTGTGTAAGCTAAGCAACTCTCTTTGGCTTTTGCATTGAGAAGAAGGGCCATGAAATACAAAAGGCTCTGGCCAAAAGTCACAAACTGCAGTGCTGATACTTGGGATGGTCAGACAGAGCGTGTTTGCCTTGCAAGCAGAACAGGTACAGTAGCAGTCCTGCCTCTGGGGAGTCCCTCCACTGCTAAAAAACAGGCTCAGGAGTTCAAAATAAAAAAAAAAAAAAATCATGAAAAAGAACAAACTCCTGTCTTTCCCTGTCCAGCTTACACAGGAGCAGCGAGGCAGAGCGGTTGCCCTACTGCTGAGAGATCTGTGGCCTCAGGCAGGATCAAAGTGGCAATTTGACTGTCCCAAGAGGGTTTTGCAGTGGAGCTCAAAGTGAGAGGGGGGGCAGCTGTCAGCTCTGGGGGCAGCTGAGGGGTGCATGGCAGCATTTCACAAGGGCTCCTCGGGGGAAGTGAGTGTTCAGGTGTAGATTTGAAGGAGTGCAGACATGACAGACCATGTATGCCCAGTGGGAGCGTGTGATGGGAAAGACAGAGCTGTTGTGACCCTTTTTGGACAAAGTTAAATATCACTGCTGGTGAAAGATGCATGTGGGTTTTGGTGGGGAGGGAGGTGGCTCACATTTTTAGCTTAATAGTTAAATTGCCATCTCACTGACCTGCCATGTGGGGAGCGATGAGGGGCCCTGCACCCTCCAGGTCTCCAGATAGCTCTGTACAGCATCTCTGCTGCAGGAGGCACCTGTGCCATCTGGGACTCTGGTGACAAACAGAGCTGCCCTTGCTTTAAGAGGAAAGAGACCCAAAGGTGGGGTTTTGGATCCCAGTCTTCTGACGGAATGTTTCAAACCCTCTTTTAGAGCCCCAGAAAGAACTCATCAGGCAGCTCCGATACCCAGGGCAGAAGAATCACATGTAAGCTGACGAAGGGTGCTGGTGGTGGGGAAGATGGTCAAGAGAGAGAGGCAGGAACAGGTACAGAATGACAAACACCTACACAAGGAAGGTGAGGCTGTTACTTTAATTTACATAGACTAAGCTGGCAGTGCCCTGAGTCTGATGATGTGGGGAGACGATGCTGATAATTTAAGATGGAAAAAGGAAGAAATCCATGATGAGGTTATTGTCAGGTTGGTTGACAGAGAAAGTTGGATCAGTGCTGTGATTATGAGTGTTGTAGCATGAGTGTGCTGGCTTTATCCAGGGAGAGTTGAGGGATGATTACACTGGAAAGCATGTATCAAGCTGACACGCTTTGTACCATTACAAAGCCGGAGTAAGTACACCCATGTTTTTACTGGCAGTGCTTAGTTAATTTTTCTGTGACTTCCCTCAAACTTGTGTCCCTAAACTGACTCATATTTTAGTACATGCTAGACAACAAGGGTCTGTCATAAACCAAGAGGTCTTGCCTGGGCCAGCTGCCGTCCCAGTGGGCCATGGAAAGAACAGGATGATCTGCTCTGTGGACAGAGTAATTTCTCCCGTTTAGGTTGTACCCATCACCTGCATCATGGGATCACCTACCCGGGAGGCCACAGTTACACTGGGAACTTCAGAAATCTAGCTCTGGCAAGGTGTTGGGTATGGTTAATTTTGCCTTCTGTTCTGTTCCTGACTGAGCACCTGCAGCGAGCCGGGATGAATCCATATGTAAATCTTCCATAGACAGCATTCCTCACACTGGGGAACAGTTCTTACAAAAATCAAGTTCTTGAATGTGAATGAACTCATAATTCTCAGAGCTTATATGTGCTGGTGATGCCAGTGTAGAAATACAATGATATAAGTTTATTTTGACACAATCAGTGAAGGTAACAGTTACATGGAAGGAGACTAAAGGAGATCAGAGTCACTGCCATGCAAATATGCAGCTTCTGTCTCTAGGTGGGAGAACTCAAATGTTGCTTCCTGCTTACAAACCTTTAAAAAGATTTTTCACAGCACTGAAAGAAACCAATGTGTGTAAAACTGGAGGCATTTTCTGATATAAACCTGCTCCTTCAACTTCAGTCAAATTCTGTCTGTTTACACCAGCAAAGCATCTCTCAAGTGTGTAAGCTGTTTTTTAGCACCAAATAAGAGAAATATAATCTGGCAAGCAGACAGTTTTGACAGCTGCCAGTGTGCTTCAGATCCAAAGATGATTCCTTGAACCCCAGCTCTTCCCTCCTTCTTTAGACTTTTACTGAAAACAGGACCTATTCCCTAGTCTCTCACGTCATGCATACTTCTTGAAATGTTAGTTCAGCACACTACCCATTTTCTCCAAACATCTGAATTTTGCTGTGCAGCTGTAAAGCCCTCTTCCTCGACTCTAATCAGCATTAAAAGCTCTTATTTGCAACTGTGATGCTGGTCCTGCTTTGTGCATTTAAGTCAAGAAGGCTCACCTTTCAGACCAGCCAGTGCAAAATACTGTACTCATTTTTTAAAAATGCATGTGTTTTGAGCAGAGTGTGCAAGGTAGCAAGGCACTGGAGCGATTCTGGCTTCAATGACTTGGGTAGGTTTCATTATAAAAAGCCCAGAGAAGGTTGAAACAAGTGTTCTGTGTAGCACACGTGCAAACATACAAACAATGTGTTAATTAGTAAGAGATGCTCTACAGCAAAGCCCACAGGCTCTGTCTGGCACAGCACACAGAGAACAGCACTTGAGATCTCCTCACTCACAGTATGGTTGTGGGCAATGTCACTCTCCTAAATGGAGAGAAATGCTGCCAGTGTGGAGCACTGGGCTATGTTTCCCAGTGTACCACTTCGGGATTTGTGAAGCTCAATGGCTTCCAGGCTGCCAATGGGCTCATTCCTGACAAGGACAGCCAGCAATGGGCCACTGCTGCTCGTGTCCCTCTTCTCAGCAACACTTGGTTAGGCCTCTAAGGAAAACATTAGTCATACATGAATCAGCTGTAACTATCCCACCCCTTATACACCCTATTCCCTATTGCCTGTTCCCAGATGTTTTTAACTGGCAGCTACTTTAAAGTGTGTCCATGCTGTGGCCAGGACTGCTCTAGTTAGCACTGCATGTGATGAAGCCCACTCACCAGGGAGGCTTAAAAACTGTGTCATTGATCCAAGTTTTCAGGAAGGTTTCTTCCTCTTTTTCCCTTGAGCTCATTGCCATTCCTGCATTGACTGCCATCCATTCACATTTCCACTCTTTGCTTGGATAAAGCAAACACACTTCTGGCTTGACACTTTTGCCTTTGTCTTTTGGAATTGAGTTTGTAAGTTAGGTCACCTCACTAGAGACAAAGAACTAGCATGTGGCTTTGAGTTCTTCATTATTAAAGAAATATTTCCAGAAAACAGCCTGCAAAACCCACACAGACTGCAACGTGCATTCAGGGCTCATCAAATGCCTTAGAATAGCAACCAAAATAGTAAAATCACACATTGCTCTTAGACAAGTAGTAGGTAGGGGGGGAAAATAACTGTATGGGCTAAATATGTTTGTTGTGTTAAACCCTTTGAGAAAGATCTTAAGTTTGTGGGAAGAACTGACTGTTCAGTCCTGTAAATACAGACGCGTGAAGCTGTTGCACAGTGCTAAAATATTTTTTAAAGGAAGTAGAGTTGTTCTTTTATCAGTCACCAAATTTAAGGAAACAGCTCATCATGTGTCATGAGCTGTGATTCATTGTCAAGGACTAAGATATTTCAGGGATGTTCTGTGAACTTCTCACCTTCCCCAGGACTGACTGCCATTGAAGTGCACACTATGTGACCCCTGACTAAAGGCTTCTAACATGTGATTCAGACTTGACCAAGCTTGCATTGTCCCTAAAACTTTGCTTTGTTTTCCCTAAGATTTTAGTACTAAAATTAAGCCTATTTTAAGCTGATTTACTGAATTATATCACACAACTCTATGCCTCTGGTTGTGAATTCAAATAGGTACTGGCAGCCTGTTGAGGAAATTTCAGATCTTTGTTTTATTCTTACAAAATACTTGATAACTTCATGTGGATGTCATTGGGATAGTAAAAACACTCTCATGGAAGGGTTGCCCGTTTCTTTTTTCATGAGGAAGATTGGTTGATCAAAGCTATCATATAAATCTTGCAGAAGCATCAGGTTTTACTCTCCATAATGCAGTAATAAGAACCATTCACTGGTGATGCTATTTAAGAAAAACAGTTCTCCATGGCAGTGGTTTTCCTTTGATGTTCCTATCAGGCCCGTGCAAACAGGCAAATGCCACAGAGCTGAAACCTTATTGCCTGCTAGAATGTCACTGGTATCTAATACTACAAGTCTGTTTTCCAATCAAGGCACATGAAGTTTTGTGTATGAATTATTGAAGCCTTTAGTGGGAATTTCCCACCTAAAACTCTCTCCTGCAGATCTGATGAACAACTGGCTCTTTACTGTTGATGTCTGTTTATGTATCTTTCTCCTCTCACAGTTAGAGTTCATTTTGCAATAAAAGCACCTTGTGATTATTTCCTTTCTTTTTAAATCCTGATAGTGACAAATAGGTCTTAGCAACCTATTTCTTGTAAGTTTTTGTTATTTCTGCATACTTCAGGTGCTGCAATACAGCGGAATTACCTTTATAATAAAAGGTTCACACATTGTAAATCAGAGAAAGAAAATATCTGTTTAGGCCACCTTGTCTGGGACATCTGGAGGTTTGACGCAGATTTTATAGCAGAGAATTAGTGCTGGTTTCTGTGACACAACTCCTGATTATCACCTGAGTGAATCAGGTTCTGGTATCCAGACAGAGGAAACTCAGAGCAGATCTTGATAGGTCTAAATCCAGGGGATTTGGGATGTAATAATATATTGTTTGAGATTTATACAATCTACTTTAAGGCACGTGGGGGCACCTCTTATCTGCTCTGTTTCATTTAGGCATCAGTTCTGAAGAATGACGTTCCCTGGCCAAAATGCCATTCAAGGAAGGTAACCCTGTGGTTCCCAGGGAGCAATGTAAACCACTCTGTGGGCCACAGCACAGTGGAGAGCCCAGCTCTGCCAGTAACCCTGCCAAGGCACTGAATTTTTCTGTGCCTCACTTTTTTTTCATATGGGGCTTTCTTATTCACTTTAGCACTTTAAAGATGATGCATGTCTGAGAGCTGACGTTCTGGGGGGAAGGTCTCTGTTCTACTTTAACTACTTCAGCAATCTGCAGTAAAACGTGAAAGGTTAAAAGACTGTGCTCTAAGTGTTTTCTAACTTTTCTTGCTGTAAGACACATTTTGCCAGGTGCAAAAAAAAGAAAAAAGTAGTCCTTCACTATATTTTTAAATCAAGAAAATTTCCCTAAAATTTTGAAGTACGTATTTCTCGTTCCTCTCAGTAATTTCTTTTCACCGTGCTATCTGTAAAGGCAAAACGATGAAATACTCATTACTGTTTCCTATTGCAAATAACATCATGAATTGGAAATAAACAAAGCAATTTTATCCCAAACAGCAGGTAAGTCCATGAAGAAGTGGAATTCAAGAGCTGTTATTTTATAGGCACAATCTCTGTTGCCAAAGCCAACTTTTTTTAAATACTGTTCATTTATAAATCCGTAAGCTACATTAAAGGATAGTGTATAGGATGTAAGAGGCTGTTCTTCCTTTTTTCTTCTTCCAATTCTCATCCAGTGTGTTTACAGCACAGTGTCTTTGTCACAGCACACAGAATTTGTGGGAGAGTGAATCTGCACAAGTGTTAAATGCCATGCTGTAAACTAAACACTCACAGGAACAGGAGGCACCATGAAAGGATTCATTTGGTGAAGAAATACCGTTTTCCTGGGTAAACTTGAAACAACCATGTTTTGTTGACTTCATGTTCTGAGAAAACTTTTGCTTTAAGCAATGATGCCATGCCCTGTATCTTTTAATAAACTTTTCACTCTTACATAGAAGAATGTTCTGCAGAATGATGGAGGTAGAAAATATCCCGACTTAATAAAGTTGATTTGTAGGTCAAAAGAATTAGTCTAATAATCATCATTGATGATTAAAAGACGTTGAAATGCACTGGATCCCCCACTTAACTGTGGCCAGTTTATTTTAAAGTTCCTCGTGCTGGAAGGATGAATGTTGTGCCACAGCTGGGTGAATCACACAGTTCAGTGAGACATTCAGTACAAAAGTATTCTCCTCTTTAGAAACCTGTGTGACCATGGCCAGCATCTCTGGTATGGCTGAGGCTCAGTACTGCTCTTCTCAGATCCCATTCTGAGGCTGACCACCAGGCTGGGAGCTGGGATACCTCAGTCTCATCTAACCTCTGTTTACTCTGTAATTTGAATAAAAAGAGTTTTCCTTTTTAGTACCACTATTTTCTTTGCCCAGCCTTTGCAGGAAGTCTGAAGTTTGGCTGCAAAGTCTGCCTTTCCTTTTGTGGACCTTTGCACTGCAGTGCTCTTGTCTTGCTAGGAATTTGGGGTATCCCGACTCCTTGCAATCTATCCTTGCCCACCATCTCCTGCTACCCTAACAGGCTGGAGCATCCTGCAGCAACTGTATTGCTCCTGCCCTGGGATATCTTCCTCCATCTCTAGCCTGACATATCTAACCCACAAAAGGGGTTCCTTCTATAGACTATCTTCTCCATTTTTCATTTTTCCTACCGTGCACTGCATTCAGACTGGAGACAAGCACAGTCAAATAAACAAGCATACTTAATAGTGAAAAAGCCACGGGCAATAGTTTTACTGAGGGTGTATGTTTTATCCATAATGACTGCTCTGAAAATAGGATGAGAAACTGGAAGAAGTGGTAAGGGGCAGCTCAAATGGTTTTGGAGATCTCTTGGAAAAAAATTTTTGAGACATCTACTTTGTATGATGTGATTATTGTATGCTGGGTGCATTATGGAGGTGACTCACTCGTTGCTTGGGTGCTGAAGGGTGAAAGAGAAACAGGAGAAGTTGCCTGTATCCTTGTAGAAAGCTTTGAGTTTTCTTTAGTAAACTCTCTGCGGGATTCTTGTTTTGACTTTTCATAGAAAACTCTCATCCTATTCTCAGTCTAATTATGATGTTTCTTGCAGAGGAAGACATTTTCCCATCTGAGCAGCCAGCTTGGAATAAGGACTACAAGGGACATGAATAAATAACAAAGGAAGGAGAGGTGGAGGGTAAAAGGAACATTAATTAAAATCCAAACTTCCAGTATATTGCTATTTATGATTGTTTGGGGTTGTATAAATACTTTCCTACACTGTATTCATCCAGATATTATCCTTACAGAAATTCATTTAGTTAGATAAATCAACAGGCATAAGAGTATGGTTTATGGGGTTTTTTTGCTCAAGTTAACTCTCCCATATTAAGTATGCCCTGACATTTATGGTTCTGCTCGAGTATCTGTTTACACAGAATTTTATGTTCATAAATCTACTTTAACTTTTGACCATGACAGTAATCAACCTCTTGCCCAGAAAAATTCACTGAGTGTAGCAACCTGTCTATGGAGATAGGACTCTAGCAAGGGAGACCACTTCATTTGAATGGTGACTTTGGAGCAATAGGATTGCATTAAACCGTTCTTATGTTTCTCTTTCCTCATCTGATCAGTTTGTTGATTGACTTCAGGTTTTGGTGCCAAAAGTAGTGTTTTGTTTTTAAATTATTTAAATGGGATTTCTCTTATGTGCCTTCTGTTACCATTTCCCCAGCCCAGTGGGAGGGTTT
Organism: Chiroxiphia lanceolata; assembly: GCF_009829145.1. NCBI lineage: Eukaryota > Metazoa > Chordata > Aves > Passeriformes > Pipridae > Chiroxiphia > Chiroxiphia lanceolata. Next base: position 16,671,758 of record NC_045645.1, on the reverse strand, counting down.
GTTAGATGAACATCAGTGGGTCAAACACCTACACCTGCTACCAGGCTCCAGGTGTGTGGGTTGTGTGGCCTGGGTGGGGCTGTTGCCTGAGAATTGTTTCCTGGTACGGGATGCAGAGGGAAGGAATCAACCACCTTCGGTATTGGAGCCCACTTTGAGCCTGGCAAGCAAAGGTAAGGCAGCCTAAAAAAGTGAATGTGTTTGATTTTTACTTTTGAAATGTGGCCTTTGAACCTAAAATTGCTGAGTTACAGTGAATATGAACTCTGTGGTGATTTTGCATGTGAGAATAAAGCTACAGCAAATAGTGGGGAGTAGGAAGAGTCCTTGAACTGTGTTTATTTGACTTTTGTCAGAAATAATTTATTAAGGCTAATTTGAAAGGCTGTGTGGATAGATCTTGCAGACGCTGAAATGGAAGGATTGCTTTAGCTAACACATGGAAAATATTTACAGTTCTTACACAATGGTGATATATAAGAGTAAACAGAATGTCAGATAAGCCCTGCATTCCTTTATTTTCACTTAAGACTCAAGAAAAAATATATGCTTCTTTGCTAGTAGGGAGAAAGGAATGGCTCCATATTGAGGGCAAACTGATCTGGAGAAAAATGTATGTGTTAAGCAAAATGAACTATCAGCTTTAAAATCCTTAATAAATTCACATGTTAGGATATGTCCTCTGAAGTATGTGCAAAATCTGATTTTTGTGGATTAGGAGCTTAGGCAATGGCTCAATTTTCTGTCCACTTTCATTTAACTTGCAGTTAAAATTGAAAACTTCACAATTATGTTGATCCTGCTCGTGGTGGTGGTGGTGTCTCTCCTGGCTGGGGAGGGGGGCAAGCCAGTTCCTGTGGCAAGTTAAGGCTACTCTTCCTTTCCTTGGGCACCAAGGTAGTACCAAAGGATTTTGCATAGAAGCAAAAGTCTAGGAGACCGAAAGCAGCAGGGTCTCGCTGTGCAGCAGCTCAGATGGAGGGAGCAAACCGGGGTACGCAGCACTGAGCAGTGCCTCGGCTCTTGCCCCTCATAGCTGGGACCTGAAGGCAAGACTTGGATAGTCTGCCTTCCCAGAGCTGAGCCCAGCTGCTTGGGCTTAGGCGTGGTTACATTTTCCTGTGGTTTCATACCAATTGTATTAATGCATAAATCTGTATTTTCCTGCTCCCAAAGCTCCCAGGGATTCCCTGGGAGTGTCACAGAGGAACAGTGCTGTGCCCTAGTGTCTGAGCAGTGACCGGGGCCGAGCTCTCCGGGGTCGTTGCTCGGGCGGAGAAAGGCAGGAGCAGGCGGACAGCCCCGACAGGATGCAGCGCAGCTGGTGCTGACCCTGCTCTGCCGTCCAGCAGCCGGAGCAATTCCAATAAATGCAGGCTTGAGTTATCAGAGTTTTGCTGTAGATTCATTAGTATGGAGCGGGTTCCTATGCAGATGGTTTCTCATCCACCTCAAGTGATGGAAGGCTGGACTGGTGATGTGCTTTTTTTAAATTTTAAGGCATAAACAATAGCTGGTTTTCTAACAAAGGCAATATATAGGAAATTCAGTACATTGCTAATGCGGTGAGGAAAAAATGCATCTCTGAATAAATATGTTACTAAAGCTGAGATCTAAGAAATGTTAGCTTGTGCAAAATCCTGGTTTGAAATAACGACATTTTAAAATGTTGCTGACCTAAAAGAATTTTCTTTGACTTTTGCTGTTGTTTCTTTTGGATATGCTTAGTTGTTTATCCAAGCAACTCTGGTCATTGAAAATGAGGTTTCAAGAGAAAAGGTAAATAGAGGAGAGAAATTAATGCAGGCAAATGCAGATAACTTCTGCTATAACACCTACATTTCTTTCATTTTGAAACTCTGAAACTGTATTAGAATGTATTGATTTAGTAAACTTTTTCATGTTTCTAAAAAGAGCAGGATTGAAAATACTCATGCATATGAAAACGCTTAGGAAGTACCTAAGGTTTGTTAGTTTTGGCACAGGCCTGCAAAGGCAGCGTAATGTCATCATGTTTGGAAAAAGAAGGACAGTGGCAAAGAGTGATTCAAGTGCAGCATAAACTTGGTTAATTTACAACATGATCTCGGTTTTAATAAAAGCCAGGGGAATTGGTACACAGTGCTGGCAGAAAGTCTGTGGTGAAATCAGATTTAGCTGTGGATATCAATTAGGAAGCACAGCCAGTATTTGCCATTGCTACGTTTATTTTTTGCTGCTTAACCTTTTAAGATGACTAAATCTGTATGTTGGGGGTTTTTCAGTTTTGCTTGTTTTGGGGCCTTTTTGAAGGCCAGTCTGTAACTGTGTCTGAGGTACTTTTTATATGACTGTGGTGTCCTGGTCTGCGTTAAGTTCCACTGACAAAGACACACCAGGTCACTTGCTGCTTGGTGCTCACTCACGTCAGTGCTGGGTCCAATAAGAACCAGCTGTGAATGCATCTGAGCTGTCTCTGATACAGCTCCAAGTCTGGAAAAACTAATTCCTCCCTTTCTTTTCAGACAGTGTTGTGCAATGGCCTGAGCTCACTAAATACTTCTGTTGTTCAGTAGCAAGTAACCTAGGTACTGCATCTGCTTTAATGGCAACTGGCTTGTCGAGGCAATAGATGTTTGGGAGTTTTTTTGCACCCCATGCTCTGTTTGTCCCAACTAACCTTTTTATGCTGATGGAGTTTCAAGAGATCAGTACAGCCATGCCATCTTGACCACTATTTCCATACTGTCTTGCCAGCTAAGCAGACCTGAGCGACACTGTTTTATGGCAGAACTCTGGGAATTGTGTTAATTCTGTTGCTGCTGTACACACAAAGCCAGTGTTATGAAGTTTCTGTTCTCTGCTTACAAACTGCTTTGAGGAAACATTTTATAAGACAGGTTTCCTAAAGAAGTGAAATGGTACCATGAAGTAAGGTGGCTAATTATTAAACCATATGGAAAATCAAATGATAAAGCAAGAAAAACAACCCAGGCTCTTTGGTATGTGGTATTGTAATGTTTCCTGAAAGGGGTGAGCTTGGCTAGAAACATTTCCATCATTATCCCTTTCCTGTTCTACCCACTATATCCCTTGGTTCTGTAGTGCTCTTGCAGGTGTTATTTGTTGCAAAATACATCTAATCCCCAAGGAATCTTGACGACTGCTCCTCAACTTACAATACACTATTTGTGCCAAGTGATCTGTATTACTACTTTCGGAGTGAGAAGTTTGCTGTAGTTTTTCTTCAAGAGGTTTTTGCCACCTGCCTTAGTCATTTTAGCATTTACAGGTCTGCAGTTGTTGACAGCATTAACTGTTTTGTTTGTTCCCTTTCCTTCTGCAAGTAGTCTGATGTCATATAGAAACACCATCTCACCAACTTTCCTATTTTAGGATTCCAGCAAGCAGTGTAGCATTCCTGGTCTGTTTATTCTCTGCAGCCATACTCCAAAGGTCCAAAATGAGGGCTGAGAGACAGAATCAGTTAACGGATTCAAGTAGTACAATGTTAATTTTTGTGCTTTAGCTTCATAAAATACTAATGCTAAGACAAGAAAGTGGCCACAAAAATATTTTACAACAGCACAGTGCTTACAGCTTGCAATGCTAGCAGGCTGCAAGCTGGTCTAAGCAAATGAATATTCTAATTTCTCATCTCCTTTCCAGGAAATATAGCCTATATTCAGGGCCAGGATAATCAACTCTCTAAGCTGGTGGAGCTGCGCTAAGATTGGCAAGGACTACACACTTACAGCTCGGGACTAGCTTGGGTTTGATAAGGCTAATTATCAAAGTTAAAAACCAGTAAGAATCAGTTCTTGAAAGAGCTCCAGTGATCTTAGGGGATGTATCTCAGAGTTACAGTTAGGGTAAAAAGGGGAAAAAGCCAAGGGGTCCAGGTGGTATAGAGGCAAAAACTGGTCACCAAACAAAGGGGTGGGCTGCATGAGGACTTGGCAGTTTAGGAAATGACTGTTGAATATGGAAAAAGGTTCAGTCCATGCCTAGTATTATACTTGGGTTTAGGGTTAACAGAGAGACAAAGACAAAGCCCAAGTAAACACTAACCCAAACCAGAACCTTAGTCCTAGTCATAGCCTGAACCCATGTCCTTTCTCCAAGGTCACAGTTTCACAAGGTTGAAAAACTGTAATATTCCAGGACTGTGGTTCTGTGTTCAACAACTCCATTTTAAATGTAGCCTAGAATAAATGGTTACTAACCCAATCCACTCAGCTGGGGACAGAATTGCTGTCAAGCCCACGGAAATGCACTAACAAATGTAAGGCTGAACAAATGTCTAGTACATTGTGTCACATTTTTGAGAAGTGTCACAAGGTAAAATACTCATTCTTTGGCAAGGGAAGATCTCAACTAGGAGGTGCCAAAGGAATTGACAAAGCTTTGGAAAGCTTTACATATCCCTTTCTCCAGGGAAAGAAGGAACTCGAACATGATTTCCTTGACTGTTTACATCTGAAAATGAAAGCTGGAAACCCATCAGGGACATGAGAATTTCAATACAGTTTGTTGCCACAATTAACACTGAGGAATATTGATTCTGAAGCTGTTGAATTTGTTCTCAGGGGTCTGTTTTGTAATTTATATTGTAGGGTTTTCATTTTATAATCTAATTGGAATTTGCAAGATTTTTATACACATTGATTTAAAAAATCAAGGTTACATACTGAGATTTTTAGACCTCTACCATGCTAACGTAAATATGAGAAGGGTGTATTCAACAGACCAGCCGCTGCTAACTCAAGGAGCAGCAGACCACACTAACCTGGCCTGGACTAACCAACTAAGATCACTTAAGATACAGAAGGTCGTTGACAGCCACTTCTCTTTGTAGTGTCCCTGAGATAGCAAACAGATGTACTTTGTTCAGCAACTGTGCCCAGCACTGGATTTGTCATACTATTAGTATTATTAGCTGATAGTTTAAAAATCCTCTCCTTCATCTGGTGGTGTGTTTGGTGTAAGCACAGGTGTGTTGCAGCATGGTATTGTCTAAAGCAGCATTTCCTGAACACCATCCCCAATGGTGATGTAAATTAGCTTGACAAATAAAGAGGTCAGAGGTCTGAAGATCCTTAAGTATGTTGTGCAGTACTCTACCCATCTCCTTTGGTGTGAGCACTTGTGCATGAGGGCTTGCTATAGTCTGTACATGTTCCAGCCTCCATCTCCTCCTCTGCCTGTGTTTAGGTGAAAGGCTGAAAGGATTTTCTTTTAAGAAAAAAGGAAACTGGTGGCTTGGGGAAATTCAAAATGCACTCTGCTGCAGCTCCAGGGAAGAACTGTAATTTTCTCTGTTGGTAAATTAGCCAAAATCACCTCCAAGAACTGGAAATTAATTAACCCAGCTAACTGGGGAAGACAGGTTCTTTTGTTTGAATGTGTAGTGAGCATTTGCCATGTCATCAATAAGACAGCATCAATTGCCTCTCATTTCTTTGTCCCTAGCTGCTTCTCTCAGGTATTCCTACTCTTAATCAGGCTTATTTCCCCATGCATTCGTTCACCTGCATTTTTCTTCTGATCTTCCTGCTGGATTTTTTTGTCTTTTTTTAAATTTTAGTTTCTTCCCACAACATCCTTTTGCTTTCAACTTCCATGCCCTGTTGGGTATGGCATGCAGTTAATGCTACATTTCAGCCTTCCAGTCGCATCTGTTAAAAATCTTGTGATTGAGCTGGATATCACGTACTCTGGGTTGCTGAAGGTTTGTGGTACAGGGTTTGCAACAGAAGCTCAGAGAGAACAAGCTGCTCTAAGTACTTCCCCTGCTTCTCTAGTGGGTTCTGAAACCCATGTCAAAGTGTATGCTGGGAAAGAGAAGTTACTGTTATCCATGTTGGCTGGCTTAAACTTGGCATGGATTTCTGGTCTCTGACCTGCACACCAATTACTATAGAATTAACCAAAGCTGCAAGGACAGCTATAAGCAAGTTATTCTTTTTAATGAAATCTAAGGGTTTTATTAAATAGCTCCCCAGCACAAAACCGAAAAGTGGTGATAAAATGACAGTTTCCAATATGGATTTTAAACAAATTCTGAATCAGTCTGTCATTCCATGCAACCCTGCCTCACTATATAGCAGAAAGTAAAGCTGGGCAACATTTCTGATCTGAGGGTTTTCTGTTCATCAAAAAGCTCCAGGATAGCACACAATAACACATAAACTCTGTTTATGACAATCACTATTTTGTGTCTTTGCTGATTTATATCCTAATTAAGTGAATAAAGCCTTGTACAAAAATTGATTGGCAGACTGTTGGTTGTCCTTAACCTCTGGTGTTGCTGAGGATGTTGAACCATTAGTGATGCTGGGAAACAGGACAAGTTAGACAGAAACTGGTATTTCATCATGTCACTGTGGTGGTATGAGCTTGCTGCTAATCTGCAATGATGGATCGGGACAGTTGGCCTTAGAGAAAGTCTTGCCTGTTTAAGGGCTAATATGAGGAGAGGAAAGATAGCTGTCATGCCTTCAGGCTGTTTCTGTGTAAGAGAAACAGACCACTGGACTGTTTTGCTAGTTAGGATGGAAAGTGTGTTTGGTTTATGTCTCATATAAATAATAAAAGTAATAAAAAGACACAAATACCTCACCGCAAGTGAAGCGGTCAGGAACAAATTTAAGAGAAAAACAAATAGCTGACCAAAGCACATTAACTACTCAGACTGAAATCTGACTTCAGTTTGCAATAAAGGGCTTTATTAGCCTCTACACTTGATGTGCTCAGTTGATTCAAGCACCTAGGGTTTTTTCCCTGCTTTCTGCAAAAACAAGAACTGATTAGGATAATCGCGTTCATAAATGTCGCTTACTGGGGAGGAGGAAGGGGGTGCCAAGACTCCTCTTGTTCACTCTTGTCTCTGCCCAGGAGACCAGTCAGTGCTTGCTCTGTTTAGGAGACGCTGGCAGGAGCGTGTGTTTCCTTGGCAGAAATGTAACTTGTTCTATTCACATACACACACACAAAAAAGTACACAATGTCCTCTTTCCTCAAGCACTGGAAATGAGCATAATGCTGTTTCCTTGCTCAGGCATCCAAGCCTGCCTTCCAGCGAGTGCTGTGCCCGGGTCCCAGCCCCCAGCTCCGTGTACCCCGGGCCAGGCTGGGGGCTGGGCTCCCACAGCTGCAACCCGCCAGTGCTCCTGCCCCACGATAATGTTCCGTCTCCAAGGGAACTGCTGAAGCCAAATTGTTCAGATTCAAAGAGTCCAAGCCTTGCCATCTATCAGCCTATATCCTGGTCGGTGGCTTCTGGTGTCTGTTTCTCTGAAATGCAGAACTATTAAATCTATTCAGCTACTTTATTTAGCTCAAATGCAGTTTTATGGTGTCTCGTAGGTACGAGAAGGCTGCTGTCATCTCCTCACATAGTCTTTTGTGGAAGTTTTTGTTGGCAATGATCAGCCTTGTGCTTATGAGGACCAATTCCTATTTAGGTGATATTTTTTTTAAAAGGTACTCGATCTTTAAATGTGTGGTCTTCTGCTCATGCATGGTTCACAGAAGTTTGCCGTATTCAATGCTGGGGAAAACACTGTAGGCACCTTCTGCTGATATAAGCTGCCATTAGCCAAACCCTATCAAGTACATCAGCAGGCAGCAAGGCTTCTTAAGTGCTTAGGAAAGATTGTAATATTTATTGTACGTATTTCAGTCATTACCAGATTTCTGACCTTTATTAGATGATTACTTCACACAAGAAAACTCGCAGACCAGCTGTGCTGCAGCAGTGTCGCACGTAGGGACAGTGTGACAGCAGACCTGTCTCTTTGCTCTTGGATAAAACTTATTAGAATTAAGATCCCATCATTTATAAGCATTTGGTTGTGAAAAAAGCTACCTGGGTTACTCCTGGGGAGGAATGAAATAAACAATTTTCAAATCCCTAGGCCTGATGTGTAATGCACCAGCTGGGTGCCTCCCTGGCTGCAGGTGCCAATGGAGAGAAAGCTGAGACTGAGCAGACTACCAGGGTTTGTCTGAAGACTTTTTTTCCAGATACCAGGAACTATAATCTGTCCTGGCTTCCTTGAAATGCTGAGTGCTAAAATAAGCGCTGTAGATGGAAAAACTGAAGGAGAACATAAAAACAATGGATCAAATGGAGTGAAGGCACAAACTTTCACATTTCAGGTTTCCTTCAGAAATGCAAGATTAGATTAATAAAAATGAGGATGAGGATGATGATACATTAGGAAAGACAAGACAGAAAATTCTGTGGGATACGTATTACTCCCAAAGAAAACACACAGCCCTTTTAAGTCTCAAGAGCAAAATAATTTTTTACTGAATACAATACATCAGGTTTTCAGGATAGAAGGAACTAGGGAAGCAACAGTTCTGTGATTTGGAAAACCAGGCCAGCACAGGAGGGTGCAGCCTGCTTGCCAGGACAGAGCTTCCCTGGAAGTGCATCTTAAGCCACGGTTTGATCAGCTGTTGTAGTCTTGGGAATCTCTATGTGGAATTTTTATAATATATACTTTTCACAATTTATACTGTGATTGAATAGGCAATTATAATAACGCATGATTACAGATTGTTCTATATAGTTAACTTGAATTTTATGTTCAAAAAATTTAAATGGCTTGGGACAACACAGCAGAGAAAGCACTACCTCCTTAGAGGTCAGCAGAGGTGTTGGGGCTGGAGTTCCCCCTGGTAAGCAGGAGGGAGTATCTGGGGGCACCTTCTCATACTGTCTTTGGGAATGTGCTGCTCCAAGAGCCTGCCAGATGCTGGACATGTTAGTTCCCTCAGTGACCTGCAAAGGCCATCTTCTCCCTTCTTTACAAAACCTCTTGGAGGACGTGTGTTGAGGTGGATATGTTCATGCTGTAATTCTTATTTCTGTGGATATGTGCCCAGAGTACTGCATGGGTGCCTCCAGTTGTATCCCATTATTTCGAAAAAGCTTGAAAATAAAAAAACCACGAAAAATACAAACTCCACGGTATCTCAGAGGAGCCTATTTAAGCAAAAACATTCTAACTGAAGTGAGGCCTGGGAATGCACAAGCTGTTGAGTCACCTTCCACCCTGGCATTCCTTCTCTTTCACTCTTACCACAGCACGTTTCCCTCATATGTGAAGGCACTCTGTCAGCACTTCATTGCAATTAGCTTGGTTGCACTGGGAATGGCTTTTAACGAGGCAGCTTGATGCTGCCTGGTCTCAGGAGTGCAGCTGACAGGAGGAGTTGTGCTCAATAGATGCAAAGATGTGGAGCTTGCAGGAAAGCATGAGCTTTGTGTAAATAATCATGTGGATCTGATGCATATGTTCTGGATAGTGATTCATGCTAGAAGTTTAATTTGAAGTGAACAGGAAAAGAGAGAATTATCAATGGCTTAAATCTGATAGTTGCTGAATGCTCTCTGTTCCCTATGGAGCTTGAAAAGCTGGTTCCTTTTGCTTGTTACTGTTCCCGTCTTTATTCAGTATTCTTCTGTGTGGTTTTATTGTATCTTTATTTATAGGCATGGCTTTTGTCTGGGTTGTTAATTGAAACTTTTTTATAAACAAGACATGCATGCATGTTAAGTATGGAGGCTGTATACCCAGAAGGGCTGCAGTGAGTTTTAAACAGAGCAGTCAGGAGCTGCACTGCTACTCCGGACTAAAGCTCTGGGGGGTGGGGAGAGACTGTTGTGCATGCAAGGCAACTGTCTTGGGGAATTTGATGTTTGCTTAAATTGATTTGTGGAAAAAAAATTTGTTTCTTGGGAAAGAGAGTGTTTGACAGTATGACACTATGAGACTGCATCGAGGAAAAATAATTTAAAAAGGGACATTTTTTGCCTTTGTTTTAAGGGGAAGTAAATTTATTTTCAAAAGTAGACTCAAGCTCTGAATGCAGGGGTATGCTCCATGGGACTGCGTATTTTCTGCACTCCTTGGCTGCACCAAGATATCCAAAATGTTAACACGTTCATAGTTTAACATTTCTAATGAGAACTGAGTGCAGCATTTCTCTCATTGAAAGCCTCTTCTAATAGTCTTGTGCAAAGCTCTCTAAAGTCAGTGGAAATGTTCCAGCTAACTTTAGTGGGCACTGCATCAGGTAATACATCACATCTGTCCTATTCACCTGTGGATGGACATAAATAACATGCAGTAGAAGGTGCTAAAACTGTGCAGCAAAGTTCATGAGTTTTTAAAATCTATAATGCCTTCCTTTTAAGAGCAATAATACAATGCAATCCTTTTAAAAAAACATAAAAATAAACCCCAAACTCACCAGAACCCAACAACAAAAAACCCAGCCACAACCAAACAAAAAAGCCCAACAAACAAACACACAACCCAACAAAGCAAAAACAAAATAAAACCACACACACACAGACACAAAAATAAAATATTAAAAACCAAAACCAAACCAAAAGAAACCCACCAAAAACCTCAATGCCAAAAAGCCCATGTGGGTGAAGTTCTGCACATTAAAAGAAAACAGAATTTCCTGTTGTAATACTCATGTTCAAGGAATCTGTGAACCACTGGATTTGGAGAGAACAGGTATATTAGCAAGTGGATTACAAGTGCTTTATAAACTTGCTCTCTTTAGTGTTCTGAAGCTGAAGTCACCTCTCTGGGCAATAAAGATTTGTAACTCCTCTTTATGTTAGACAGTGGATGTTACTACTTATGGCATAGGGTTTATCTATTCCTGACTAGCTCTAAAGTATGAGCATTTTGTTAGTAAACTTGAGATTCTTAATAAACTTGTGCTTCACCAGCAATAGTGGAAAGTACCACAAAATGCAGTAGCAGTCTTTCAGTGTTTTCACATGTTGGTTTGATTGCATGTGTGTATGTAGATATACATATATATGTGTGTGTGTGTACAAAAATATAATTAATTTTAAAATTCGGTCCAATTACCAGGAAAATTCTTGTTTTGATTGTCTATAGGTAGTTTAAGACTCTTTTATAATTTAAAGAATTATACATTTTCTAAAATGAATGCTATTTTTACTGTAGTGCAAAGTAGAGCGATATTTTTTATTTTGTGGCCAAGAAAGTTAAAGCAACTGGCCTGTGCTTTATTTCTGGCTGAGTGGGCAGAGAAGCAGCAGCAGCAGCCCTGATTTTTTTAGCAGGATGTGAGCTCCTTTCTTGCTTGTTAGCTGTGATATCTCCTTGCTCCAGACTCTTGTTTTCCTCCCACATGCTGCTGATTTTATAAGACCTTTCTCCTGAGTGCTGAAGATACCCACTGACAATTTAGTCTCTTTAAAACCTCTTTGCATGCTTTTTCTGTGCTGGAGTGGAAAACTTCACTACACTAATGACAAGCTCATTTTGAGAAACAAGCACATTTTCCTTTCAAGCCACTGCTGGGAGAGGGTTAAAGTTCTTATTTTCTTCAACTGTTATAGTTGACTTCTAAGTCTTTTTAGTTAAATGGCTTGATTTATTTTGGTTGTCAGAAATTTACACTTTCAGAGCTCTGAAAATATGTACAAATATTTACAGATGGCAACAATACTTTGGAGTAATGTCCGAACAGTCCTCTTGACAGCAGTTATCAGGGTATCCAGAAAGAATTGAAACTACAAAAGGGGTTTGTTAGATACAAGCAACAAGAGACAAGCAGCCTACTCAGTGGAGATGGCTAATCTCCATTATGGTTTTGAATTTGCTTTCTCCATCTTATTAGTCTACATTATTGGAGAGAAGTGTTATCAAAACCAGCTTTCTTTTCTTCTCACAGAGACTTTCACAGAGCTTATACCTTCTGAATTACCTCAGCTCAGGGTTTGAGGAGAATTTCATATTTGATGTCTTACCTCCTATTCTGGGAGCTTTCAGTGTGATAAAATGGGCATTTTAATCTACCTGGTGAGGCAGCTTCTCTCCATAGCTGAACAACTATGTACTTCTACACATTGCGTCTTCTCCATAAGGAAGAAACAGGATTACTCTAAAGAAACTACCTCTTCTAATAAGAGCATTGGTAAGATTTCCTAATCTAGATAATATCCTCTTTCCTCACATCTTGTAAGTCATTGATTGCAGACAACAGCACAGTCTGTGGATCAGTTCCTATGGAGCTTGGGTCGTGGCGACACTGATGCTTTCATCAGATGAAAGATTCGGCTGCTGCAACTGGGGAAAACCTCCCTTGTCATATTTCTTGCTTTTGTACCAGAACTAGTGTTCATGTTAGACAAATCAGACCAGAGGCATGTGCACAACTGAAAACTAAACATTTGGGACAGAAGGAAAGGGAGGAAGAGTTACTTTTCAGCCAGATCATCTCCCTGATTTATCTTGTGGTTGCACTTGGTTGCAAGGTTGCTGCTGTTGGTAAAGGAGAATGTAAATTGGCTCTTCTGACAGCAGCCTGCACTTGGGTCAGTGTGAGGAAAGTAGAAAACTACTGCCCAAACCGCAGTCTGTGCAGCTCCCACATCTGGCAGGAGAATCAGAAGCACAGTTCTCCACAGGTTTTGGTTTGCCATTATAAGCATCTGACTTCATCAAAAACAGTGAATGAAAAGTTGTTCTGTTGCTGGTTGTAACTATGAAGAGCGTGTGGAATGGAATTCATAGAAAATATTGGTGTTCAAAGCAGCCTAGATCTCCTGAGGGCCTAACATGCTCTGAGGCTGTAGCTGTATCCTGACCTGATTAGAATGTGTCCACAAAAAACATGAAATGCCACACATGCTACTTAATTACTGAGTGCAGCTTCTAAGGCCTTGTCCCTTTACCTCCCTGGCGATGAAATGGTGAGCAGATACTAACAAGAGCCTGATTGCTGCAACCTGAATGAGACCTGAAAATATAGTATCTCTTTCTGAAAGTTGTAATGGGCTTCCTAAAACCAGGCAGTTCAGTTCATCAGGAGGAGGAAAGTGCTTGGAATATGGAGATGGCTGGTTATTGAAGTCTACATACATTGTTAGTTATTTGAAGTCTATATCTAGCGTGGCAGACCCAACTTCTATAGACATCCAGATACGGTCATGTGTCAGTCTGCTTCTTGTACTTCTTTCCAAATGCTCCTTAGTTTGTTTCTTCCTTTGAGAAAGTCCATTTCTAGCTACTCTAATTCTTTTGAACTCCAATATGCATGGACCATCAGCTGTAATTGCCTCTTACCGCCAATCAAGTGTTTTCTGCAAATACCATACCCTGCCCTTCCCTCATCTAGTTGTAAAATAATCATCCCAGTAACTGTGTTAACATTGACTAGTCATAAATTATTGCAGAACAACTCCATTCCATCACAACAGGATTTTGATAAGGCTAAAACTTGTCTATGTGGACTGCGTTGTAGTGGAGTTTCTCGACTGCACTGTATTTGTAATGTGAATTGATTGTTAGTCTAGCATGATTTACGGAATTATTTTGTAGTGTAGTTGTCATTGTGCACTTGAAATAGAAGCCACATTAGTACCTTGCTAGCATGAAGTACAGTGAAATACATTTCAGCTGATGGACTGCAATGATGGACTTAGGCCCTTGTTGGAGTTCAATAGCCTCTGACCAACTTCTTCTAGATGTGCTCTATGTGGAGAGCTTTATGTTTATTACCAGCTTTACTTATTTGAAGGTACCTGACGTTATAAGCTATCCAGAATTCAATTATAAATCTAATCCTGCATTTCTTGTGCATCCAGTATTATCACTGAAACCAGTATGTTTGTATGCTGTGTGTAAAACAAATATATGTAACTGAGAGTAATTGAGTTTCCATTTTTACAAAGAGAAGTGCTCTACAGAAATCTATTTAAAATTCCTTCAGAAAAGTCAAGCTAAACATGTTAGTGGCTAGAGTGGTGCACTGGAGCCATGCCTAATATCAGAGAGCAAAATGGTGCTGTGTGGTAGGAGCTGGAGTTGATCTGTAAATGCTGCACACCACTGCTGCTGTGTGAGGAGTACAGGTACTCCTGACTGGTAAATCTCAGAAGATAGCATGCAGACAATTGTAGGATGTAAGATGGTGCCTCATTGCCTTGTTACTCTGCAAAACTAGTGCCAAGCTGTCCTTTGATTTTGATGTACAAGTTGCTTTGAGACACGAGTCTCAAAGGTGCTTTTCAATGTCTGAGCAGAGAACAGAAATCATAGCTGCTAAAAAGCTTTCAGTGATCAAAAAAACAGCCTCTAAAGCAAAGCTTGGTTTGGGAATGAAAGATACATCTAGTGATCAAACAAGAAATGACCGTGCAGTGCTCCATATAGCACTTAATGACAAGTTGCTAACAGTGATTTCAGCCTTAAGGTGTCTGTAAAAAAGTTTTTTCAAAGATGCCTGGTCAGTTATCTTGTGAAATCTAGTTTTAACCAAGCTATGAAAAGTATTATTTAACCTAAAGATATCAAAAAATTACTTGTCTAGTTAAACCAAAACGATGGAAGATTAAGTTATGGCAAATAACCATGTTAAATGAGGGTCAGGTTGCTCTCTTAATCAAATAACTTTGCCAAATATTTACTAAAATAGGACAGACTCTTGTAAAAGTATAAATAGTTTGTTAGTTATTTAAATAAAAGATCCTTACAAACCTTATTTGGTATGATTCTTTGATAGTGTTTATGAGGGGGGGGTTTAATAGCAGGATTTCCATTGTGATTTTTCACTAGTGAAAAGGAACTTTTTTTTTCCTGGCAAAGTAGATTTTCCCTATAAAAATCTGATAAAAAGCATACTACTTAGTAAATTATGAGATATGCTTTGAAGACTCCATACATGAACTTTACCACAAAATTGTTGCCATTTGTGAGATTTGACTAGATATTTTGTTGCTGTTCTGTAATCAGCAACTTCTGAATCCCTGATAAGAAAGTACTTAGATATGCAGGGAGGAGGGAGAATGTTCTGGAAGAGAAAGTTCATAGTCTTTTGCCCAAATATGTTCTTTGTGCGTGCTTGTATTTTGCAGAACAGGATATGTTCAGAACAGATAAGACAGAATTTTTCTGAAGGTAATATTAAAAAATATACATAAGGTAATGTAACATGAATATTGAAAGCAAATGTGCATATTTTCAATCTCCCTGATCTTGTGGAGATGGGAATGCCTGTATTTGTGTCTTGCTCAGTCCTCTTGTGTATGATTCACAACACTCCTTGAAAAAAACCCAGCAAGGAGTTGGAAAATACAAATTGCTCTCTCATAGTGTAGAAGTTCAGCATAAGGAAATTTAAGCATTTTATGAAGTGAAAATACACTTCTTAACATGTGGGAAAGAGCAGAATTATTTGATTAAGTTTCAGGGCCATAGATGTTAACGCCCCATATGCAGTGTAATTACAAATGGGATGGGGTGGGAAAGTAGTAAACATTACCTAGTATGAATGGATGGATCAGAAAGTATTCCTGTTGGACAGATTAGGCAATGATTGTTCACCAGGTTAACCAAATCATCTTCTTGGTTGTCCTCTGTCTGGTATATCTCAAGTCTTGGCAACTGTAAGGCCACAGTCCATCTTAGTTGAATGGGGTGACACTTAGGACAGCAAATATCATGTGAAAAAGGTGGAGTTCTGTTGGAGAGAGATTAAAACAAAGGCTCAGTAATATTTTCAGCCAGTATATGAAAAGCAATTTGTCCTGAAATCTTGAAGGCTGAACTGTCTGGGTGTAGTTTTGAAAATATTATGTCCATAAAAGTTTTGCTGCTACTTTTAGTGTTCTGATTGTGTAATCCATGGTTGTGATGGTGAGCATTTATGTGGATCATTTCTTTGGCTCTGGTGGGAATAAGATTTATCAACACTATCAACTCCTACTTTTGATTTTCCTCTTTTTGTCTAACCTTGCTCAAAGCCTCTATAGGAAGTAGGTGCATATTGTACTGAGGCACTGATCGCAAGTATAGAGACATTCACTTCTCTCTTGGTGTGAAAATGGCCTACTCTAAAGTGATTTCAACACAGTATTCCGTAGTAATTGCTGGAACTACTGGAAGTGACTGAATCCAAGAAAGGATTGAGCCTGGTGTTCTCCAGGTAAAAAAAACCAAGCGGAGTCCCAGCTGCAAGACACCATGAAATAAAATGGGGGCTGCTCACTTTATTTTATAAAGGCTTCATCCTAAGCTTCTGCCTGTCTGCACATCATAAGGAGCAGTAGGATATAACCTTATTTTAGTTGAAGACCAATACCATTGATACAGCCATAAAAATGTGGAGTATTCTTCATTCCTTGAAGTCACTCAAAAGGAAAACAAAACTAAAATGAAGCTAAGTGCTAGACTGCCATCTAACTCCAAGCATAATATCCTGTAATATTGTTTCAAAAGTCTGGAAGTATTCCAGATATGTGATCAGATGATTTGAGTCCAAATGATACCTAAGCAAGTGAGTCAATAAAGAGATTAACCTTAGATGAAGTAACTAAAAACATGTCAAAGAACTGAAAAAGGACCAGTAGAAATGGAAACAAAGCATAAGAAGTACAAAACCATAGCAACAGTCAGTGTTGCTGTCTACAACAGGCTTGTGTTAACTGGAAATAGAACTAAGTAATGCAACGGATTGGAGAATAAAAGATAAAGGCAGTTTGAGTATTTTCTGTTGTAAACCATGCCATTTATGGAGGAATACAGCAGAAAGCAATAGAGTTTAAACAAACAATGTAACAAGATGGGAATAGATGATTCTGTGAATGAAATGCGTTCTACATTTTAAACTATTCAATGAGAGAAAATTCAAAGCGTTAGCAGTTTACTGGTTAACACAGAAAATACTCTGATCATGCAGGATCTTTCCTGTGCAAACATCTGCAGAATAATCAATCATGGTTAAATGGCAATCTTTAACTGGTGACACTGTTTACATGAAAGGCAATTCCAGTGCTAAAGCCTTGTGAAATATAATGGCAAAGTGAGATGTCTTTTTCAGTAAGAGAAAGGAAAGAGAAGCTATAATAGCAAAGTTGGAATACTTGAAAAATTAGGGCAAAATACCCTCCAAACTTGAAAATAGACAACAGAAAAGAAAGCGAACAGCAAGATTTTGCAGTTCTATTAATGTATTTCAAGGGTTTGGGTGTTTGCCAGTGCAATGTGCTGTATGGCTCTATTTCAGGAGATTTTAAAGCATGAATGTGCCTTACACCTGTGACTACTCTCAAAGAGCTGAGGTTGTGTGTGTGGAAGTCCATGTGGGTGCTAATGCCATGCTTCAGGCTTTCTACCCGCAGTTTTCCTAGTGTCCCTGTGGGTGGATTTCTTGTTGGTTTGTGCTGTACTTGTATACATACATACTACAGATGGTCCTCTTGTGGGCAACAGATTTGGATGTCTCTTCTCTCTATGGGCCAACTATTAACAAATCTTAGAGGCTTCAACCCTTTAGCAGATTTGGTAGAAAAAGTCAAAAGTGATTTTGTGTGTGGATAAGCAAGAGATAGATGTACAAAGAGTACAACTGCTAAAACTTCCATACTGCAGGAGATCAAACGAAAAAGCAAGGCCTACTAGGTAATGCAAGAAGAAGTGTATCAGTTGTTTAACTGAAGGGTGTGTTGAGTGAAAGAACATGTTGGATGGGGGAATAAGCAGCTGGGAGTCATTTGATTGTAACACTCAAAGCACCAGACAATAATGTCAGAACTTTTGCAAAGCCAAGAAATTCTCAAGAGACAATGCTCATCTGCTGACTTGAATGGAATAGTGGGAAGAATAGCATCAACCAAATGACTTCCATCTAGATTTGTTACAGTGAATGCTATTTGATGAGGCAAATTCTAGAATATTTGGTATAAATAAACTGCCTGGACAGCATCAGTTTCTGTCTTCTATTGGTGCTCTGTACCCAGTGTCCCTCTGACACAAGGGCAAAGATTTTATGGGCACACAGTACGTTTTGAGAAAAAATTGCAGAAACACACCAGAGTAGCATGCTAAAACCTATGTTCTGTCTTTGGAATTGAGACAGCACTCATTTTCCTTTTTTTTTTTTTTTTTAATTGCTAGAAATCATAGATACTGGGGAAGTACAGAAATGGGAAATTCTGAAACAAACAGGAAAAGCTGAGCAACTCTAGGCATGCTGGTGCCCTACAATGGAAGAAATGCTGCTTGCATGTTTACTTTTATGTGGAATTCCTTACCTAATAATGTAGGCAAAACTGCTTTGCTATCCTTTCAAAGGTGAGGGTGGATGGCAAAGTGAGCTGTTTTTAAACCACCTTGGCAATGTTGTTATTTCATCCAAAAGTTGAACTGTTAATCAGCTATTTATGATCTGAACTTCAGACTTCAGCACCAACACAGCTGCAGTTATAGTACCAGAAAAAGAAAAACTTCCAGCAAAATATGATTTCCAAATTATTGAGCAGAGCAGAAGAGATAATTTTTATTTTTAAAAATTACAAACAAGACTGTAGAACTGTGATAGTATATGTCCTCTATATGTGCACAGGTGGGATTTTGATGTGTCCTTTTTACTGGTTGTGTGTTATCCATGAATTTGGATTAAATGAACTTGAAAGTATAGCTTGATACATTTGCTTTTCTGGTAAGGCCTATTAGAAAAAGCTCATGGCTCTCCCACACCCTAGTTTCTTCATCTGCACATGCTCTCCTTGTAGTTCACTATCCCTTTGCAGTTGTGTGCTGATCTCCCCCTCTGAAGTAACACACCAGTTTCTAAAACAGTGGGGTTTTGCATTGTTTTGGTGTTCACTTTGCAGTGAGGTCAAAAAAGCAGCTGTGCCAGTGTGAGAGAATGGGAGGATGTTCCTCGGCAGGAGGGATCCTCTTAAACCAAGAATGTTTCTGGAGGAAAGGTAATTTTGCTGCATCCTTCAGGCATTGCATCTCAAGAGTTTGAAATCTGTAGATTACTGTCACAATCTAGAAGGTAAAAGTAGTGAAACCAACTATTGCATGTACCATGTATTTCATTTTTTCAAGTAATCCTAGAAGTGATTTGAAGAAACTCACTAAGAGCTGTATGCTGTATTCTCACCATAAGGATCTATGGTATTTCTCCCTAGGACATAGAGATTACCCTTCAATTCCTACTTTATTTAAGCTTTAACCTGAAACTACTTGAACTGCTATTGGAGACTACAAACAGCTCAGTCAAGTCTATTCTGTGAAGAGTCTCAGAGTAAAGAAATTAAGAGATTAGTCATGCCAGTTTGCCAGGAGGCTATTGCCTTATATGTCACACAGAAATTGCAAAGGAAACTTGTATAACTGTGTGTGGTTTCATAATTCAGAAATATATGAATAGCAGCAGCAGCAGAAGGCACAAATGAGTCAATGTTGGAGTCGGTGTTGCCCCACAAAGCCAGGATCTTATAGCTGAAAAATTGTTGTTGCTTTGTACTTCTAGAAAATGTACTGTCAGGCAATACTGTTCTGTGATGGCTGGATCACTACATGCTCTGACATGTCCAAATCCTGAATGTCTTGTTCAAAGAAAGGTTTATATTTAGAAAATCTGTGTTTGACTCATCTTTATTATCCAAGAGGAGGTGGCTTGCGCATGGGAGGCTGTACCCAGCCCAGGAAACATGGACTGAACTGCAGGTTCAGTGGCCTGAGCCTGGTGATGAGACAGTGCATTGCAGATTTTGGACAATGGTCCTGGCTTTCTGCGTCTCTGAAATCTTCTGGTTGTACGTGACACCTTTGAAGAGATGAGGCTTCTGTGCCGAATGTGCTTGCGTTACATACATGCCATGGATGGGTT
The DNA here is from genome assembly GCF_009829145.1 of Chiroxiphia lanceolata. NCBI lineage: Eukaryota > Metazoa > Chordata > Aves > Passeriformes > Pipridae > Chiroxiphia > Chiroxiphia lanceolata. Next base: position 16,652,084 of record NC_045645.1, on the reverse strand, counting down.
CAAGTAGCTGAGTCACCGTGAGAGGAATGGGGAAATAGGCACAATTCCTCCCATGGTAACTGCTGACATGTAGAAATGGGCAAAATGGGATCCCTGATGTATGCTCGTGTCTTGTTTAATGTAGATCAAAACAGTTTTAATTACGCTAAGAAAGGAAATGTCTAATCTGTGGAGCTTCTGGTCTGGTCTATCAGCACATTTTTTCTACAGCCTGGATGTTTTTCTTTTGTTTTTATGAAAGCGTGGTCAAATATACTATCCTTTAAAAGTTGACTTTAAATGACTGGTGAAGTTAAATTAAGAATAAAATCTTGTTCTGTGTCTGCCTCAGTGGCCAATGAAGTAAAGATATTTAAAAGCTTACACGCCCTGATTCTAGTTTTTATATCTAAATCATTGTTGCTGTTATTATTCGATTTAGACCTAGAAAAACCAAGTACTGAACAAGTATTAGATCTTCGTGGGTTTTTCCTATACAAGAACACCCACAATTCTCATCATAATATAACATCACTTTCCTTCAGGGCAACTGTTGTCAGGGACAATCAGTATGGCTAAGTATTTCCCACTACCTCCACCCAGTCAGTAGGTTGTTGAATAAATTTGATTTAGCCTATGTGTAGATGGAAGCAGGGTACTGAGGGAATTTGGGGTTTTTTTCTCCTATTCATTGCTAGCTCAAAGAAATAAATAGCCTTTAAAAAAAATCTATTTAATTCCAGCTTCAGAAGAGCAAGAAAAGGTCTAGAGAACTAAAAGTCTCTCTCTTTGATTTTTCTCTGTGAGACAGTAGATATAAATATTTTCATTTAGAATTTAATTTTTTTAAGTGATGATGATTATAATAATCAATTAAACTCATGCAAATGAAACTCTTCCGTATCAGAACTTTTTGATAAACTAGGATTTTTTTCTGCTGAAACAAAAACTTCCTGCTGAGACATTGGCCAAAACTTCTCACTTCCAGGTTTTGGACTAGGGAGTTGAGCTATCCCTAGTTGTAGCAAATATATATTTGATAGAATGCATCCTCAAAGGAAATTAAGGAAATTTAACTGAAGTAATCCATTACAAAAATACCTTGATTAAGGGATAAACTGTCAAGGCTAAGGAAAATCAACCTTGAGGTTTTGCAGCTATTCACTGGGAATCTTCGTATGATACAAACAGATTTGGGTTAAAAGCCAGACATATAACAGCTGTGTAGTTGGAAAATGTGGAGATCTTATTCTAAATACTTCAGGCCAGAAGAAATGTTTTTAAAAATCTGCTATGCTTCAAAATGGTCTCATGTGAGCAATCTCACTATCTTTAGGGGAACAAGGACTGTTTAACTGTTGTTAGATCTTGTTCTTAACTGGTGACGTATTTACATTCCTAAATCAGGAAGAAAAAATTCATAAACCCCTGTATTCTATTGATTATTGTTGAAGTCACTAGTGTCCTTTACAAAAGCAACATTTTTTAAAATACAAAGAAAAAACTTATCTATCAAACTTTAGCACACCCAACAGATCTAGCTACTTTTTAGGGTTTTTTAAATTAATAGAATGTGTGGGGAGTAGTGGGGAGGACCTCAGAGTGCAAGGACTCCTGTGCCAAGTTTTAGGGAAGCAGGAGAGAAGCAGATGCAAGCCACAAGGGTCAGTGTGTTGCAGTTTGCTTACAGCAAGAGGATAACTCCTTGAAAAAACAGGGGGATTTAAGGACATTAATTGTTCATCATGGACTCATCGTCAGCACCGAACAGAGATGACACGTTTACCAGTAACCTGCTGGGTGACACAGAGTGGTGAAACCCTCAGACTGTGAAATGATCATACCTTGATCCTGCTATGGGCACTTCAATTATGAAGAGCTGTTCTATGTTGTAGCTCTTAGGGAAAGTTCTCTCTGCTGGAAGAGGCAGAAATGAGGAGGGCCACCAATGCACGCTTACTACGTAACAGTTTCTGACAGGCAACACTGGTGGTAACTGGGGCACTTGCTTGGGTATGAGGTGGGATGAAATGCAAAGAGAAGTGAGATTTGGAAGGTCTGGTCTCCTGGGAAGAGCAGGTGGATTCTGCCACGAACACTGTAAGAATCCCCTTTGCAGGAATGTTTGTATGGGTTGAACATTTCTGTTCCACCTCCTGTACTAACTAAACTTACAAGAACTTGCAACTTTGCTTTTAAAATATGCTCAAAACTATCCAGCTATCCACCTATCCCTTCCAGAGCTCCCAAGGATGGAAATAACACTGCCGTAAGTAGCCAGTGTGAAACTTATTATCACTTTTATACTCCAGCTTTCATGCAAAAAGTGAACCATATGTCTTGGAGTGGAGGAGTGGACATGTGTTTCTGCATTTCCACTGAGAAACGTGGCTGTTCATGGTTTGGTGCAGCAGTTCAGCCCAATTCCTTCAGGGGCAGGGCATTTGCAAATATTTGACATTTCTGAATTTAGCATGTTGGATCCTCTATGGAGTCTCTTGTTGCTTAATGCACTCCATTTCCACAGTGCTCCTGAGTGTTCAGAGAGAGCAGGTATCTTGCCAGGGTCAGTGGGCCTGTCCTAACCCAGGGCTCTAGGGCTTGGCAGCCTGTCTTGCAGGAACACCTCCAGATGTTTGGAAACACTTGGGGTGCTTGGTGCCAGAGCTTGAGAGCAAGGCAGTTCTCTGTAGAGCCAGCGCTCTCAAAAGTAAACCCATTCTCATTTCATTGCTCAGAGCAGCCATCTGATTAGAAATTAGCAGCTTGGAAATATTTGGAGCATGGAGTAGCTGGGATAGGAGGTAGAAGAAGTTGACTCTTCTGAGTCACATTCATTTGGAGTCCTGATCTTGTACGTTCTGCTGCAACCCAGTGACGCACAGGCGATTTGACAACAGTGACCACTTACTCATAGATGCAATATGGTGCACTGACCTACTTTAAAATATGTGATTTCAGCTGAGTCCCCCTCTGCAGACCCGGCAGGAGGTTTGTTTCAACACCTCCCTTATTTTCCTTTTCCAGACTAACTCTTTAGTGGAGTAATTATTGTACAAACTCCAAAGCCCAGCAAGCTGCTCTGCATTCCAGTTTCACAGGAAGTAAAATCTAAGCTTGCCAAGTCTGCTCACTCATCTGTGGCTGTTTGGAATCCTGAATTCCCGAACCCGTTAGCAGGGGGTTACGTAACAGGCGAATGCCGGGGCTGTGACTCTTTTTCTACAGAAAACCAGAAATGAATGAGTGTGATGTGGCAGGAAGCAGCTTGTATGAAAGGCACAAATGGAGATCGAGAGATGACAGTAATATGTTTTCAATACTAAGTTAAAGCAACGAAATACTTGCTTGAGCAGCAACTCTGAAGTCCCTGAGGCTGGTTTTAAAAGGTATAAATGAAGTAAACCTCAAAAATTGCATGGTCAATTTATTTGACAGCATGAGCTTAAATTACCCTAACAGCTGGCTTAAAAACTGTTCTTTTAAGAGAGAGACAGAAGTATTGAGGCAGCTGCTTTTCTTTTTGGAAACGTGATCATAAAAGCAATAGAGTTACAATAGTAACCCCCTCCTGCAAGGGGATGATCAGCTAAGGTTGAAACCACTGAGTTGGGACCCCAAATGCACACAGTGGCCTCCCCTGGGGCTGTACTTCAGCTCAAGCTTCGTCAGTGTGTCTGTCTCCAACTCTGGCCCTGCCTCCTAGATGCATCTTGGGTCTGTGCTGTGGCCTTGTCTCCAGATCTGTCTCCTTTTGTTACTGACTGGACCCTCTGCATAGACCCTGGGCCTAGTTTATATCTCTACTGCTTTATCAGGGACTGCTGATGTGCCTGCACCCGACTCTCCCTGTCCTGGTCACACATGGCAAGATTGCTCTGGTTGATGAGGGGGCTGTGTACACCACTGTCACCTCGGCCTCTGGCTCCTTCATGGAGCAGCCCTGCTCATGCTGCTCTTCACTGGTCTTCTGTGGGCATTTGCTTGGTGCTGAATTGCAGCTGATGCTCATGCTAGGAGGTCCCGGACAGCTGGCACAGGGCAGTACCTACCAACTCTGCAGCAGTGTGGCTGCTGAACTCTCCTGTGCATCAGCAACTACAGAAGCTGATGGAAGTCAGCTTCATCCTGTGCCATTCATGCATCTCAAGGAGTAACAAAACTTCTCCAGGCCTCTGGCTGCGTGTGTACTCAAACCAAGCTGGTTGCCAGCATGTTTCCTGACCTCTTTTTCCAGGTCATATCTTTTTCCTGTGTACTGGAAGCATTGATTGCTTCTTGGGATGAGCTCAGGCTTTTGTTTAACAAATTTCCTGTTGTTGTGGGGACCAGAGCAGGGGTGACAGTTTCTTCAGTGTTCTTTCTATGATGTTACCAGGCTTCGGGGTTCTTGCTGCAAGTCTGAACCTTGATGATGTTTGATGAGAAGTATTTTGTAGCCTGTGGTGATATTTGGAGCCCTTCAGGGCTCACCAGTTATTGTGCAGATATGTTAGACTTGAGTCCAAAAAACTTCTAAGCAAGATGCCTGTCTCAGTTTGCCCAAGAAAAGAAGAGAGATAATACAAGGAGGAAACTTGGTTTTGCTCCATAGCAGGGGTCAAACCTGGGAGGTGCTTGGTCTCTGACTGGTAAGATTGGGAAAATTTTGATCTAATCTTCTAGAATGCAAAAACAGCTTCTGCCTACATTTTATGGCATTAACAACTTAGGAAAAACAAAAAAAAAGAAAAAAAAAGCCTAGCAAGCAAGTGAAACAGAGGAGGATCCTGCTTTTGCCCCTGCTGCAGTAGAGGGGTGGTACTCAAACCTGGTGGTGTGTGCGTGTTCCCTTCCCTCCTTCCCTCATCCTAGCTGGACCAAAATGGCTCTGCCCCAGAAGGCAAGACCTCCCCTGGCAGAGCCCACCTGAGCCTTAGTAACTCCATGTTTACCTATCAACATTGTCCGTGTGGATCATAGGCAGGCCACCCCTTCCTGACCCAGGACCTGCAGCACAACAGTGACTGAGCTTCACCTGGTGGAAATGGTCAAATACTCTGTAAAAGCAAACCTTTCTTTTCAAAGGAATATATAGTAAAATATTGCTAAATATCAGCAAATCTTCTCACTTGATTTTTAGTCCTTCTAAAGATTAACTAGAATTAGGAGTGGGGAGGGAAAAGAGTGTGCTCGTCCTCTAGAATTAGAATCAAAATACAAAGATGGAGGGGAATTGGGCCATAATTTACTTACCAGGATGCTATAGCTCTCATTCACTGTGCTGCAGTAAAAACTAAATGAAAATCCAGCTCATGTCTGAGCACAAGAAGAAATAAACAGTTCCTGTGTATTTCAGAGAAGAATGAATTTCACATTGCTGTAGTTCCCAGTAGTTCTTTGTTTTACTCGGAGATGATAGTTGTTAGGATGTACATTCTTTAAAGATGAATTAAACTTGGGTTTTTTTGAAATTACGCACTTCTATCATCAACAATACCCTAAGCAAGACACTTTGTATACTTTTTTTGTATTACAGTTTTATAATGATGAAACTAGACTAAAATAACATATATGAAATTTAGAAAGTCATAAGGTACAGCCAGTATCTTTTGGGGGTAAATTCTCTGGTTCCTCTGAAAGGATGTTAACCTGATACTGGAGTATTCTGGTGCCTTGAGCAGTGTCTCATCTGAGCAGTCTCTTCAAAACTGTGGCTCTCTAGGGATGAAAAGAAGAATTATCTTACGTCTAGTGTTGTTTATTATTATGAAAGCTAATGGAAAAAGCAGATTTGGAAAAGACTCAGATTCTGTGCTACTAGAAATTCAGCAATTGTATAAAAATTGTAATCCTTTCTGCTCCAGATCTCCTGTCCCTTTTCTTGTGCTTCATTGTGTCCTTTCTTTGTACAGAGGCAATGAAATTTGTTTGAAAACCCAAGCAGAGCTTTGGTCCTTTTTGCTGTCCTGACCAGGCAGGTACCGCCAACACTTACATAGGCTGTTGATCATTTTTAGATCTGATTTTAAAATCATGTGTAGAGTATTGAAAAGAAGGAATTTTATAAACAATGTAATGTAAAATTTATTTTTTATACTTTTTTTTGGTTGAGATTTTTAAAAAACTATAAATGAAAATTATTTCTAGTACACTTAAATGCTCCATATTGCAGTATTGCATTAGTTACATTCCTATGTTCAGATTGCTTGCACTCGCATGTGTGCATTCATCCCCATGATGGATGATCTGTGCAGCTGAAGTTTTTGGGGAACTAGTCTGTTTCAGCAAATGCAACCAGGTAGAAAAGGAAGAATCTCCACATTATCACTGCAAATCCCATACGTAAAGGGAGTAAATTCATTTAACTTTTGAGAGAGGCTTAGGCCTCCTTTCATAGATTCCTTTTAAATGGATCATTTAACTTGCTTCTTCATTGTGTGCTTCAGAAACTAGAAAGGACTAGAAAAACCTTTTTTCTTTTTTTAATTCTGGCAAGACTTGAACACTTTGTGACCCTCTTATCTCTTCCTCTCAAATGACTTGTACACCTGCAGCATTTTGAAAAAGACAATTGTAAGAAAGAGGTATTTTCAGTGTAGCTTGATTAGCAAGTCAGTTGCTGGAGCACCGAAGAAGTGTCTGTGTGCCAGTTTGTATTTGTAGTCAACAACCTTTTGCAGGAATACGCTCATATGTTCACCAACTGTACCTCTCACATGGAATTTTAACCAGCACATCTTGCAATCTGTTTCACAACCACCCTTGTCTCCTATATGCATTGTTTGCCAACTGTAGTTAATGGACCAAGTTTTATAGCAATGCATGAGTGTGTTCTTTATATATGGCCTAATTCTGGCAAAAGTTTAATTACCCAGGTCTCACTATGAACTACATTTCTGTATGAAATCCCAGCATGCGTGTGTGCATTCAGCAGGCTGTTGAGATGGCTGCTGGAAACTTATCTTTAAAGCTTTATTGCAAGTCAGAGTATTTTGAAACTTGGCATGCAGCATTTGGAGTGGGTGCAGTTCTTTTAGTTAAATCCGGGTCTGTCTCCTGCTCTCTTTTCATAGTCCAGGTTCCCCAGGGTAGAGGGAAGTACCTAATTGCAAATCTGTCTTGCCAAATGCTTGGCAACTAGAGCTTTCCCCCACAGCAGAGTGTGTCTCTAAAGCAGATAAAATCCATTTGGAAGAACTTGACATTTTAGGCTAGAAAAGGGCAAAGAGTTTTGAAAAATAGTTTAGAGATTAACCTCAAGTATTTTTAACACACATATTCATTTACAGACATTGTGGATAAGACACTTTTTTAACATGCCATTGGTTGAAAAGGGTGTCTTGTAATAATATTTATGTTTTTCACCTTCTCTTGCATTTTTGTCCTTGGCCACTATTGTTTTAATGTGGCATTTTAGGATATTTGGGTCAATAATAATGTTATGAAAACACTTTGTACCTGCGTATTACAAAAATATATCTATATTTAATTTTCAAGAAATTTGTGTGCTTTATTTGAATCAATTAGATTAATGGAGTTTGAGAAGTACTTTTATGGCTTTGTGTATGTTACAGAAATCTGGCATCTGAGTCAGTGTTTGCAGCCTGTGCATACCAATGAGCACATATCAGCAGAGCAGAGGTACCAGCAGAATTAAGGGCCTGGGGTTGCTGTGAGTCAGTTCTGTAAACCAGCAATCCTGCAGAGTCAGCACAGGCCCCACGAGCAGAAACCTAAACATCTGGTTAACTTTAGGCGTGTGCTTAAGCTTCTTTGACATGAGCTGCTAAGGGGACTGGGTTTGTTTTTAATCATTATTCCAAGAGCTTTACTTCACAAGATTATGCTTAGAAAGCACTTTTTAAGCAGGATGGAGTTTGTTCCCTAGATTCAGCCTGCCTTTGCATGGTGGGGCAAGACATAGGCATGCAGTCCCCAGGGTTCTCCCTTCCTTTTCTTTCTCTCCATATTCTAACTTTGCAGAGGGGGGACCTTGGGTGCGCCAGCCTAAAATAGAGCTGTAGCTCGTTCATGAAAGTATCCAGCCTGGAGAATCAAGGGATGGGGACTGCACAGCTGCCAGGTGCACACCTGCCCCAGCGTACAACCAGCCTACCAAATGCTTAGAGTTTGGATTTCCCTCTCGGCTGGTGTGGTGTGTTCAATGATACTTCAGTGTGTGGGCTGACCAGTATTTGTGCAATATCTAAAGGACTCTGGCTGTGAAAACTTGCAGTGGGCTTGTTCCTTTACTATCCCAAGCTCTGAAAACAAATATTCTTCCTTTTGGATTGAATTCCATTCCCATTTCTTTTGTTGCTGCTTCCTCCCTGTATATTTCTCTCTCATCTATTTTCCTCTGCTTTTGCCTGTCCCGACTTTTTCTGTATTGATACTGATTATTAGCTGGAGTGGTCTGTGTGTATATATTCTATACACTTACTATAAAGTTCTGAATTAAAATCTCAGTTGTCCTAGCTCTAATGACAACAGGGTCAAAGAGAATCTTTTGAGAAAAACTGTGGCTGAAATGCTTGGAAGAAATTACATTCTTGCCATGGCATTCTTGTCGTGTTGTATCTGAAAAGCTACTGGAAAAAACAGCTTTAGTCTGATGAAGCCTTTCAGTTGAGCTCAGATCCCCCAGACAGTGGAAAATGTTGCTTTGACCCACCCAAAATAACTCAGCTCGGAGCCTCTTCTGACTCTTGGTCACCAGCGAGCTTGGAAAAGTTCTTAAAGAGCTCTTCTGTGTTCAGGTCTGGTATACTTAATTACATGTTATAAATTTGATAAACCTATTTAGGGAAGAAGAATGTAGAAGTCAAAAGAAAGGGGTGAGTGGGGAAACACCTTTTTGCTTCTTGCTGTTAGAAAGACGTGATTCTGAACTGAGGGACACTAAGGCTTGACACCAAATGGTATGTTTCTGTTAACGGACCAACAGGAAGATCTCCCTCCGAGTAGGAGGATGTTAATGACTTGTTACAGTTTGTTGATGGGAATTGGAATTATTGTGGTATCTGGTAGCATCCATCTTTCAGTTCTTCATCTGTTTTGTATAGGCAAAAATCCTGTGCTGCTATATCCAGCTCCATTCCTCCTGATAAATAAGCTGCCTATCTTTATAAACCATCAATTACTCTCTGTTTGTCAGTTTTATAAACTGGAGAAGATTAGTGGGAAGAGAAAGGGAGGGTTGCAGCTTGTTTTGTATGCAGGTCCTGATGGTATCAGGGAGGTGGACAGCTGCTTCCTGCAGGAGGGACCACAAGGAAGGTGGACAGGGGGACACCCCCAGGGCACTCCCCTGCTGCTGCCTTCTCACCTGCAGCTCCTGCCCTAAACCCTGCATGGCCCCAGCTGGGAGGGTACACCCCTACCTGGTGCTGCCATGTTCGCTGGGTCTGGGGAGCTGATTGTTTCACAGAATCATAGAATATGCTGAGCTGGAAGGGATCACACAGATCATCAGGTCCAACTCTTAACTCTGCACAGGACCACCCCTGAGAGTCACACCATGCACCCATCAGTATTGTCCAAACACTTCTTGAACTCTGTCAGGCTTGGTCGCTGTGAACCACTTCCCTGGAGAGCTGTTCCAGTGCCCAACCAGCCTCTGAGTGAAGAATCTCTTTGTAATAACCGAAACTGCACCACAGGACTCAAGATGAGGCCGCCCAGAGAAGAGCAGAGCGGGACAATCCCCCTCCCCTGCTCAGCTGGTGATGCTTTGCCTGAAGCCCCCCAGGACACGGTTGCCCTCCTGGCTGCCAGGGCATTGCTGACTCACATTCATCTTGCCATAGACCAGGATCCCAGATTCCTTCCACGCATCTTATTCCCAAGCCAATATGAACATCCAGGGTTGCCCATCCCAGGTGCAGAATCTGGCACTTTCCCTTGCTGAACTTCATATGGTTGATGATTGCCCAGTCCTCTAATTTGTTGAGGTCTCTCTGCGGAGAGACCTTTGACTCCTTTCAGGGACTCAACAGCTTCTCTGAGTTTTGTGTTACCCGCAAACATGCTTAGTATTCCTTCCAGTCCTGCCTCCAAGTCATTTATGAAGGTGTTGAAGAGTACAGGGCCCAAGATAGAGCCCTGTGGAATCCCAACAGTAACAAGTCACCACTCTGATGTTCCCCTGTTCACTGTTACCCAGTGTTAGCTGCTGAAGAATGAGGTCTTCTGCTGGGCTGAAGGGTGCTCTGAAGGGCTGCCCTCCTGATAACCACCACCTCGAGAGCCTGCTACCAGCAGAGTTCCTCCCCTGCATCCACAGCTCCCTTGCTCAGTCATATGGGATGCTTTCTAAGTTCTGCCAGCTGCAGTGGTTTTGGGACTGAGTTGCCCCTGCCCCAAACACTTAAACTAGCAGAGGTAGCTTAGCACTACATCCCTACTTTACTTCATCCCTTCCTTAGATTTCCACAAAGTGATGGGCATGGGATGCCTGTCATCCAGGTGCATAAAGCTAAGGGAACGAAAACCATTTAGAGCTGACTCACCCCAGCCTTGGCACCAAACAGCAACTTTTGAAACACATGTGCACACCCAATTGAGGCCACAAAGCCATCACAAGACAATGCTGCTAAGAGCTGCGCTCTCAGGGGTAAGCACTCCTCTCCCAGCGTCTGTAAGGATGGCAGGTGTATTTCTTGTGCTACCTGAATTTTTCTTTTGACCTCCTATTTAAGCCTTTCTCATAATTTCCATTAAATTTACAAGGAGTTTGTTGCACTGGAAGATACAAAATAGACCTGCTGGGACTAACCCAGGCAACATGCACTTGGCTGAATTACAGTACTGAATTTCTCTCCTGGATATTCTGAGTCTTCTTTGAATGTTGCAAATTAGCATTTCACTTAGACTTATATCAGCAATAGGGGATGAGTGACATTAATATTTGAAAATTCTGTGGTAAACCTAATTTTCACGTTTGCATGCCAAAGCTTAGCATGTACTGAGGCACTTAGAACTGACATATAGATGTTGTAGTTACAAGTTAAATGTGTGGCATGTCTCAGCATTTCATGCCCCTGATATACAAATATTACAGGGTTAAAACCAGTGAGTTGTAAGCATGATGGTATGGCTTCTCCTGAATAATTAGTACATGACAGAACAAAACAACAGCATCTCACAAACCGTGATTATGGTCCATCAGCACTTGAAAAACAACTGGTTTGGTAATTATAAATTTTTGTCTCAAATTTTACTGGCAGGCCATAGGCAGAGTGAAGCATGTCCAGATTAGGGTCTCATCTCCAAGGATCAGTATGTAGTCCTAAAGGTGGTGTGAGGGCAGGAGCTGGGTGGTCCAACAGCAATTATCTGAAGTGGCACAGTAATGTCCTACCATATTCATTAGGTTCCAAAAGGGCTGAAAACATTAGGCTTTGATTAATCAGTTTTATGTGCTGTATAAAATTTGTAGGTGATGAATCCCTATGGAAATGTTTCAAGGAAAAGCCTTAGATTAAGTCTCCATTCACAGGCTCTGAAAAAAGGCCAGGGAATGCAGTTCTGGGCCACCATTGGTCCAGTATATTTGCATCCATGTCCAAGGTGATTTACCAGGGAATTTGCAGTCCTTGTTTTGCTGGCTGTTAGAAGATTTACCATATGTAAGTCATAATGCATCAAATTAATAAAATCATTGATTTTTAGCAAACCAAAAGAATAGCAATCAAGAGGTAACTCAGACCTTTCTCCCCTCTCAGTATGGCTGCCTGTAAGAAACTATTTCAGAATACTGTGATTTATACAAAGACAACTGGGGTAAATATCTCTAAACTCAAACTAAACACTGTTTTTTCACAAACCAACTGTAATGAATGTGACTCAAGTTACAGAGTTACAGAGCTAGTTGCACGCAGACCTGCAATGGGAAACATATGGCAGATTGCACATGTGAAGGATCCCAGCAGGCAGTAACTGCTCGGCTGTAAGATGTGTGGGGGACAACTGTGTGTCCTGGTGAATTGTCCATGGCAAACTACCATAGTTCAATCCATTAAAAGTACTGAAAGAACAAAAAGATCCTCAGTATGTCTGAGTTCAAGAAACATTTGCACAACACTCTCAGGTACATGGTGTGATTCTTGGGGTGCCGTGGGCAAGGCCAGGAGCTGGCCTTGATGATTGTAATGGGTGCCTTCCAGCTCAGCGTATTCTATGGTTCTATGTGTCCTGTACTCCCCTGCAGTCAGTCAGCTATCATAAGTCCCTCACTTTTGGGATATGGAAGGAGCCCCACAAGTAGCTAAGGCAGCCTATGAGAGTGGGCTGGCAAACAGAAGGCAGAATAACTTCCTGGGGAGTTTTGAAAGCAACTTTGAAACAAATTTTATAGCTCAATACAAATCTGGCAAAGGAAAAAGATGTGGCTTTGTTTATAGAAGCAAGAAAAAAAGCTGGCAGTAGCATTTTGTGTCCTCAGAGATCCATGTTACGGTCTCACTTCAGCACTTTCCTCCAGACAGGTGTGTACTCACAGAGTAGAAATTTCAGCAGAAGTTAGGCTTTCTCTTTCATTTGAAATTGGTATTCCCAGATCAGATAAGACAAGACTATGGACAAGAAAAATGAAATGCTACAGAGAACTCTGGAATTTCTTACCTACACTGCCAAGTCCAAGTGAGAGGTTTCTGATAAGGAAATTGAAATCTTTGAAACAAGTAAACAGACAGTAGAACAGAAGCAGGACTTGAGAGAGGAACCCCAGGACACTTGGAAATAATTGGTGTTTTTCACATAACGCACAGTAACATTCAAAGCAGCAAAAGAATCATTAAAGACAAAAGCAGCGAGAGAGAGTGCAGGCATCTAATCCTCTGGTAGGATTTTTTGGGGGGGGGGGGTGATGAGAGGAAACAGGAATGGAAAGTACAAGAGAGGTTTTATCAATGGCCTGCCTGCTTCTACACATGACCTATGGCATTCATTAAATCAATCATATAAAATGTTAATTTTCCTTTAAAATGTCCATTGTTAGGCTACGTCCCTATCTCTTCCATTAAGAAGTGAAGTTAATTATGCATTATTTGTTACAAGTAGTTTGTTTATGCCATATAGAAGACACGGATTGAAAAAATACCCTAGGCAAAACATTTCTTAGCACTAGTATTTTTGAATCAAAGGTTTAATTAGGGTTTGGATTAAAATCTGACTCCTCTGAAAACTATGCAAGAACTTTATGCAAGAGCACAAATAACATGTAACAAAACCATTCTCTTCTCTGCCATATACCCACAGGAAGATGTAAGTCTTTCCATAAATGGAATAAACAATACTCTGGGGATACTCAGGAATGCTTATAGTGGTTAGTTTTTAACATGATACAATAAAGCATTGTATAGGGATAATATTCTTGCAAAGTCAATGGACATGAAAGTAAAAAGGGTTGAGTCAGGGAGAGGCAGATTTAACCATATAAGAGGCAAATTTAAAAACCTTTGGTTATCTGGGTTATGCTGTACCTTCCTGATGCAAAATATCCGATTTACTGGACCCTTACTTCAGCAGTACTAGAAATTTTTGGTTACTAGGGTAACAAAACTCTATATGCTGGCCTTTGTAAGCGTATGATCAAAGGGACTATCCAATTTCCACCCACTGTGTGCAGGCTGCCAATTTAAATATTTACTACCCCTTGAACTGGCCAGCAAGCAATACAGCAGCAGAGAGGGGTATGAACCATATATGTACTGTCACTGGCCTGGGACATGTTCTGTTTTCTGGAAAACATATAAGAGAAATCTGAAGTGAACATGCTGTGGCTACCTTAGTAGAATAATTTACTATGAGCTCTAAAAAAACAAAACATAAAAAAAACCCAACCCAACCAAAAAGCCATTTACAACTATAGTGCAGTAAGAACACTGTTCAGTAATGTGTCAGAGAACTGTCCTTGCTATAAGTGTACACTTGAGCTGCATTGTTTCATTATAGAATAGGAATTCATTAAGCCATTAAGTATTAATTTCCTTTAAAATGCTGTTGTTCTATTATGCTCTTTTTCTAAATATGTATTTACTATCCTTTTCAACTAGGATGAAAATAACAAACTCACAAATGCCTCAATTTCCTCACAGAGTCTAGCTTAGTGTTGAGAATAAGCTAGCTTCCCCTATGCTAAATACACAGATGTATTTATATTTGCTCCCAGCACTCTGTTCTCAGAATTCTAGGTATCAGTTTCTCCTCATCTTTCCAAGTCCATGCTGATTTTTGCTGCCGTTTTTGATTTCTGTCCAATTTGTTAATATCCTTGTCATAGCATGGTGTCCAAAACTCAACAGTAACCCAGCTGTGGCCTCTCAACTCCTGTACATTTACTGTAGCAACATAATTTCTGTGCAGATCTTTTTCTAATTGTAGCTCTCCTAGTAGGAGATTCACATTCAGTTTAGAAACATCTCAAATCATGCAACTGAACTTTAAAGGAATCTTAGTACTTGGCTTTTACCTACAAGATTATGAGATTCTCAGAACTACAGGTGAGAGAAGCAGAAAACTCAGTGGCAACCACTGCTCACCTCTAGTGTTTTAGCGTTTTCTTGCTGTTTTCCTTCATTTTTTCCTCTTTTTGTTTTTTCCTCTGGTGAGAGCCCATTATATTTAACATTTTACTTCTGGCTTTCTTCTTTTGTAAAGTACTAGAAAAAGTACTTCATAAGCATATGCTTGTTCAAACACACTTTTCCTTTATCCCTCCCCTGGAAAAAAAATTCTCCATGTTTTAAATAGCTATCTGGAAGAAGTAATACCAATGTGTTCTTCCAGCTCATTATGGAATACACTGAGCTTAGAATTGTTCCTTACAAATTTTATTTACCCTTAATGTTTTGGTAAAAACATCATTAGTAATGCTGTTTTGGCAGCAAAAATGCCTTTTTGGCTATTAAATTTATGCAGTGGTTAATTGTTGTAGTGCCTGTTGCAAGGAGCTGCTTAAGGCTGTTAGCAGGAAAGCCTAAAGAGCTGGAGTTGCTTAGGAAGTTCACAACAGATAGTTGACATATTTTCGCTTGCTGTCAGCTAGTGGTCTCATAAGACCATAGACAGCACGAGTGAACGTAGGAGGAAACAATACATCTGCAGACACTGGCAGACAGCACTGTTTGCCAAATTTGGCCACAGTTCCTTTAGATAAATAATTTCTCAGTGACGTGCTGTGTTGAAATTATATAAACAGCAAAAATTACTAAGACCTGGGCCCCAGGGTCTTATGGGTTTCAAGATTTTCTGCAATCAATATTCTGACATCTGCAAATATTTTTCCCTAACAGCTGATGCCAGGAACAGAGCAACATTACCATCACTTTCTATGTGCTCAAGATTTTGAATATATTGAAATAGTGTCTCTTCAGCCCCAGCCCTGGTCAGGACCTTTGCACTGTTATAACCACCAGTTCATACCAGTTATGCAACAGGTATCAAAGCAGCAATCTTTTCTCAGAATGGCCTGTAGCAACAACTCCATTAGCATTTCAAGAAATGTACACGGAAAAACACTGTACTACATTTCAGTCCCCAGAATTATCAAGGGGTTTAGAAAAACGTCTGCTGAACATAATGTAGCTTACTTCACACACTGAATGTACAGGGTTATTATGGTGGATTTTCCTACTTAGGACCGGACAATAGGCAGCTCCTAAGTCTGTGGTAAGACTTCCTTGACAATTAAGATACTTCCACTATAACAGTCATACAGACTAGAGCTATTTGAAAAGTGTCTTCTAGACTGAGGAATTCATGCAGGAAACAAGTGTGCATGATTTTCCCCAAACAGAAGCATCCCGCAGAAAACCTTACCTGGCTAATTTTTGTACAGCATCTCTAGACAAGCTTCTGAAGTTATAAAACCAAATCATTTATTGAACAGATATTTTTTTAAAAATCAGTTTCCATAACAGAAATCAGACCTATGCCTGTCACACGAGACATTCTGAAGGCAGCACCTATTGAATACTGACAGATACCCGTGGCACTAAGGAATATGGGCTATGCAAAACGAGTACTGCATTATTATTACTGCCTAAGTAGGAAAGGCCAGACACAAAAAAAAAATGTAGTTTTAAAAGTTATGCTTTTCTTTTGATGATATAACCTCCAGCACCTGGCCTCTCCTCTAGCAACACTTCCAAATACTGTTCTCTGAAAATAGTCTGAATAAAACGAACACACTTTGTTCCATTTTCAGTCCCCCATGTACTAAACAGGAACAAAGCAGAAATATGCAAGTATGGAAAAAAGTCTCTCAAGCACTTTCTTATTTCAGTCATACCTTAAGGCAAATTTGTAAATTTTAAGGGAATATCTCGAGAATTAAGGATAGAGCTTATGAAACTCTTTTTCTTTGTTGTTTTTGATCAAAGGTAACTTTTTCAGAGAACAGGTATGCACAGCAATAAGCCCTCATAAGTGTCTAAGGATAAGACCATGTTAGTGATGTTTATGTAACTTTTACATCTGCACGTATTTCTTAAACTGACATTTGCAGTCTAACTGTACAAGACAAAATTTCAGTAGTTCAGAGCACAGTGTGATGTTATTTCAATGAGTGTAAATGTTGAGGGCAACAAGGTAAAACTGCCTCAGTATCTCATTTCCACATAAAACACATGAAAGGAATAACAGAATATGGGATCTTCTCAGAGTCTTATGTCTTTAAAAAAAGGATGCAACAAAGCCTCCTTTGCAGTTACTCTTGTTGCAGGGTTTAAATCTAGTAGCTTATCAAGTAAGTCATATGCTTCATCAGGAACCTGATCCCATCCTTTCATGTCAGTTGCCTTAATTTCCAAAGCACTATCACCTTCCTGAAAGCTTTTTCGTTGTTGAATTTGTTTCCCAAGTGCCTCAGGAGCACACGGTTTGTCTACTGCAAATGGCAAAGCTGAATCATTTTCAGACCCATTGGGCACTTCTCCCTGAGATCTCTTACAGCCACTGTTTGTTCCTCTCAGCTTTTCACAGAGGGTTCGTAGGTTTTGAGTTGGGACAACCTGGGTACACACAACTGATTTACCTGGAGGAAAAAATTGTACAGGTAAGCCACGTTTTATTATACTTTCTATGCAGCTGTAACTTTCAAGTTTGTTTCAGAGAAATTACGTAGTGACAGGTTGTCAGCCACCCCATACACCACCTTTCTGCATTTCACTGTCATTTTAACAGGACTGAAAATTAGATACTCTGATTTTTACACCTTTGTCTGGAGAATGAACACTGATACTGTTAGTTACACGTACAGGTAGCAAGTGCTGCAGCATTTGGCCTGCAAGCAATCAGGGGAATGGTTATTTTGGTTTGTTGTGTGTTTTGCGGAGGTGATTTTCTGTTTTTTAAACAGGCCAGCTGTTGGGTTTTGGTTTTTTGTTGTTACCAGTTCTTCTTGGGGCGTGGGGAGAAAGCAAGGTTTACATCATCTAAATATTAAGTCATATTGACTTAAGCCTCCAGGACAAATTTTGCAGGAATAGAAATACTGTCTCAAGAATTCTAACCAAATGCCAATAGAAAATATTTAGTTGGCATATTTCACCTCAAGTAGCCCTGACTCAGTGAAAGGCAGTAGACAGGTTGGAAAAACTGTGGCATGAAGCACCCCATATACACATTGTAAAAGACAGAAAGTACAAAAACATCTTAGAAGTCTGTAAATATAGACTAGTACTTTTAGTTTTTACATGCAAAAAGTGTCATTTACTTCCAAAATTACTCTAAAACCTAAAAATATATTTATATACACAAACAAAAAAAAATCAGATCGTAAGTCACAGCATTGAATAACATTTTTCCCCTTTTCCCCATAATTAAGGTTTGCATACCAAAAGTTCTAGCAGCCTGAATGGTTTCTCTGGATCCACGGACTGTCATGATTTGTGCCAAAGCAGTTAAATCATCACTTGCTTTGAAAAATGGATATCGTCCACTGAGCAGAGAAAGGAATATGATTCCTGCAGACCACATGTCAATTGCTGCAAAGGAAAACAAATTTAGTAATAACTAAACTCCCAACTTCATCACAAACAAAATCACAACCTTCTTTTAAAAGAAATTATGATCTGAAAAGTTCCTATCAGCAAAAGTTATGTTCTGAAGTACTTCTTAACTTAGTCACGTAGATAATTACTTTAGCAAAGAGTGGAAATTACTATAATTAGAATGAAGAATAATTTCCTACTTTCATGCAGAGAGTGTGTTTTCTTGATAAACTTAAAATGTAACAAAGCAATGTATAAAGTTGTTTTACCCAGGGAGATGAGATGGGTCAAATGAAATGCCTAGTTTTGATACTTCTTGAACTTTACTCCATACGAAGAAAATCTTATATAAAGGTCATAAATAAAAAACAATTCACAGATGAATGTGAATCTGAATTTTTTGGGGAATGAGGCTGTAGGCAGCACTAAGAAATTTATCTTACTATGAACTTGTTGTTCTCTAATATGAAATCATTTGACAATATAGGCAGTTTAAATCTAATAGGTAGAACTTACTCATCACTTTCACCCTGTTATGAAGAGTACAGAGAGTACTCTGGGGATAGATGCCAAAGCCTGATGGAAACTTTAGTACTGAAAATTACAAGAATACCTGTCTGCCATAATTTCTTTGGCTCACTAAGGTGCATATTTTGAGAGATGGCAAGGTTTAGTGAAGGAGAGAGTTTGAAGGATTCTCTAACTTTGAAGAGAAAAATTAACAGTTGGGAAATAAAGACATAGTCATCCTACTCCTCTTCAAAAAAATAAGTAGCAAAAGAGGCAGTCATTAATTTGGATGTTTTAATTAGAAACACTCAGCACAGAACTTCCATTTTTAAAAAAAGTGTTAGGTTGACTTAGTTGCAAAGCCAGATTTTGCATCTTTTATTAAAAAATAAAAATCCGAGTTAATCATTTGGAACAATTCACAGCAGAAAAGTTTTCTACCTTCTGCATAGTTCCTGTAAAAAAGTTTTAATATTACTGTATCACTGTTGAAAAGATGATCTGTTTGAGGGTTTGTGCATCGCCCTGAGGATGTGTTTGAGTAAGCTGGAGCAATCAAGGTCAAGACCTTTGAAAAGGTTTAATTATGTAACTCTTGCTGAAATTAATAGGCATTATAAATCTGAATGGCTAACAAATCCCGGCCCTACAATTCTGGTAGACCTGTGATCATTGACAGACTCCAAGATCCTGTAGAATGACATCAAAATCATGGTTCTTTCCTATGCTTTTGTCTAGTGCTATCTAACTAGTGAGGAAAGGAGAGCAGGACAAACCAAGTGAAAGGGTAATGGACTTGTGTAGCATCAGCTTGAGAGTTTAGGTTGTATTCCCTGCACTGTGAACCTGGGTCCGATGCGCGGTGGTAGCTCTGGATGGAGTCAGCTGGATCTACCTGGGAAGTTGGTCTCAGCACAGAGACCAAAACTAGACATTAGATTGGCAGGAATACAAGGAGGTGACTCCAGCAGTCCCAGATGGAAGCGGACAAGAATATTTGTTAGTTCAAATAAAACATAATATCATAAATATTAGTATTTGTCTACCCAGTTCTAATTAAGGCCTTTGTTGACATACTACAGGAGCTCAGCACCACTCAGACCTTTCAGGGATGTCGGTGCCACATGCAAGAGTTTCCAGATTTACCCCTATTTTCTGTAATCCTGCTCTCCATTACCCTAGAGAACAGAAAACTGTCTGAAAGCATGTTTAACACCAGCATGTGTCCAAGATTTCCCAAGTATGTCTTCTTTCTGCCTAAATTCTGTCTAGACAGGTTCAGGGATTGTCTAAACTTGTCCTAGATTTCTGGATGGCTTGTAGCCTATAAAGCTGACTGTTACAGCACAGGCACAAAAGCTCCAAATGAGCTGCCATATCTCTGAAATCCCAGTCATACCCACAGCACAGACATTGTTTCAAATAACAGTAAACTATCTAGGCATAAACTGATCAAATGTATTGTTAAGTCTATTTTGAGTGTGTATACACACTTTAACTACTGAAAATTGTCAACTTTCTCAAAAAGTATTCAGAAAAAAAGTGGCTAAACCCTGTTATTTTAAATCCAGCTTTTGAGGACATTTGTATTTTTTCATGAGTCAAAACTCCTAGTCATACACCAAAAGTGTAATGGGTAAGTTTGCTTGTATTGGCTCTCCATCCTTAGGTAGGCACAACCTCTTCCATGTTGCTTGCAACACCTAATGCATTAACCATCCCTCTGCTGTGTCATGATATTTACCCAAACTACTGAATCTTGTTAACTAGACTTTAACACTGAGAAATTAAAATTTTAGTAAGATTATGCTATTTTACAGACTAGCTATTTAAAGCACTAGTGAAAAGAAAAAATTCTGATAAAAATCAATAAATGATGCTTTCTAGAACCCATTTGCAATTCTACCATTAATTATGCCTGCTATGACAGTAAAGTATGTGACAATCTGTCTAGAAAAGTCTACAGTATGTCCTTTCCTCAAGATTTATTCAAGATCTTTCTTGAATAAATAAGCCAAAAAACTTGATAAAAATTATGGGCTTTTTTAAAAATATATTATATTCCACTCCTGCATGTGGCCCTAACCCTCAAATGAATAAAGATATATTCGAGTTTCAAACACAAGAAAAATATTCATGCCTTGTTCTTCTTCCTAATAATAAACTTTTAATTAAAATCAGGAAATGCTTGATAAGGGTTAGAAGGGATGAAGAAATTAATTTCACATGTTAAAAAATTCTCCAATAAAAAAAAAACAACAAAATATGCATAAATTAGAAGGATCAAAAGGTGAGAAAAGGTATTTGTTTTGGTCTGTTGTGCAGTACCTGTGGTCTGAGTGGGGCACTTTGTTAACACTTCTGGTGCTCTGAATCCAGGTGTTCCTGCCCTGGGAGCAACTTGTTGAGGCCTTGTAATAAGAAGTAAACATATTCAGAATACAAATGTTGATAAATAAGTTCTAATAATGCTTAATATTATTTTTAGAATATATTATGTAAGATGTGTAACAGCCTAACCCTACTTTATTCAAGTTTTATAGAACTTTGAAGCATCTTATCTAGCATGACATTATGTTGCACAAGGCCATAGCCTTATTATATTATCTATTATATTTTTATTGTATTATCTAGCATAAGATAGTACCAGAGAAATACTTACTGCATATTTAATTCACAATGACCTTTTCCAGTTTCATCCAAGAGCAGCATAATTTTTGTTAAAGTCTTGTTTTCATAGGAAACTTTGAAGTTGAAACTAATTCACCAAAGGCAAAAAATGCAAGAGATTCTTGAATGTATATGCTCTGGCTCTGTATTAGTCCAGAGCAAACTAAGGTTAGCTCTTTCTGAGTGTTGACAAGAATTTACTTGTCCTTAACTAAAAGCTGCGAAATTATCATTATTTAAAAAATAATGTGGGGATAAAAGGCAATAGTATATCATAATCAAAACTAACTGCAGAGGGACGGAGTTGAACTGAGCTACTAAGATTCTCTAACAGGAGACACTGGCACAGGTTGCCCAGAAAAGCTGTGGATGCCCCTGCCTAGAAGTGTTCAAGGCCAGACTGGACGGGGCTTTGAGCAGCCTGGTCTAGTGAAAAGTGTCCCTGCCCATGGCAAGGGCTTGGAACTGGATGATCTTTAAAGTCCCTTCCAACTCAAACCATTCTGTGATTCTATTAGTTTTTTAAATTAATATAAAACAGTCATGTTTGCTTTTTATTCTACATTTCACCATTTCCAGAATCCCAACTGTTGGCATGATTTAGGCCTGTAAGATAACTACTAATGACAGATTGATGTATTGTCTTTTCTAAGCACTGTAATTAACTCAAGCGATTGTCTACAAGATGTGTACGTGAATAATTAAATACAACAAAAAATCATTAACAGAGGATCTTAGTTGTGCAGATAGCAGTGAACCAATTATCCCACAAATTCCATGAACCACTCTTGTTTAAAAAGAGTACTCAGTTTTAAGAGTTTAAGAGATCAAATCCTATCTTTCACCTACTAAATGAACTGTCTAGTAAATCTAAGTTTCTGACTTTGTTTGACATCAGAGTGGACAATTTTACAAATTTTACAACATTACCAAAGCAAATTACCTTGAAGGCAAACACTGCAAACTCTGTCCGTTGCGTAACAGTCACAGGGCAGGTTTAAGGGACCGGCAGCTTTCCTGGCTGCCCCATTGCTCACAGTTTTGGTAAAAATAATCTTCTTCTTTGTTACTAACTTCCTAGATGAAACATCTATCACCTTTGCTTGTTTTATGAGCTGCAATGTAGATATTTTAGAGAAAGTGACATATTTAAAATATTAAGACTGAACCAATGCTCGTGAGCAAGAAGCTGCAATTTTAGGACAGAAGACACCAAATCTTTTTGAACAGTATCACAACATCTATAAAACAGACACTGGGGCTTTCTAAATATTCTGATTTCCTCCCCTTCCCCTTCAGAAGACATTTTTCCGTGTTTACTAAAACCCAATATATATATTAGATATTCTGAAGCTGCAAGCCAAGTATTTTTCAAGTTAGTATAATGTTTCAAGAATTTTTTTGGCTCAATATCAGAATAAGAAGTAAAGAATATGAAAAGCCACAGCAACACTCAGGCATTCACCCTAATTCTACAATAAAATACTCACTGTTGACAAAACCCTCTAATTTAGTTGGGTTTCTCCCTTGTCATATTAGACAAATGACAAAAAAACAGTTACAAGTTTTATCCTCAGCTTCATATGCAAAAGAAGAAAAAAGTTGCACAAGATAAGTAGAGGGAGGTTGAGCACTGGAACAGGCTCCCCAGGGAAGTGGTCATGGCATCAAGCCTGAGTTCAAGAGGTGTTTGGACAATGCTCTCAAGACATGTGGTGTGTTTCTCAGGGTGTCCCGTGCAGGACAAGGAGTTGGACTCAATGATCCTGATAGGTCCTTTCCAACTCAGCATATTCTATGATTCTGTGATCAGTTCCACAGACACAGGTACAGGAAAAAAGATTAATTTAGCATCCAAACAAGATCAGCTAGGGAGACAGCTACATAACTAGTTGTTCAAGGGTTTCCAAAGGGACTGAAACAGAAATGAAAAAATCCTTAAGCCTTTGAGCAAAGGCACACTTAATAATCTGCTCAAAAATTTTTAGTTCCACATTATCCTGGAGAGGTGTCCAGTCTTAAAGAACCATCAGTTCTATAATTTTCCAAATATGTAACAGATTGATCCTACTGATGAGTCATACTTTTACTTTTGTACTTGAATTCTCCTGGTATGTGGAACTGTAGACATTGAAATTCCTCTCTCCAAAGACAGAGCGCTGGACAGAATGGTGCACAGAGTCCTCCTGCAATACCAACAAAAAGGACAATAAGGATCCGATCTAACACACAGTCAGCTGGATACTGACAGTTCAAAAAAAAAAAAGTGTGAAGTGACATAAAACATGAACAGCTGCATGTAAGTCATTTTCAGGCATCAGTTTACTGTGGATGAAGAAAACATGGTCTAGACAGAACAGCAAACATGCTTACAAAACGAATCACACCTCAGAAGTGCCCCAAGACAATCTGAGTGTAGTCTGTACTGCATTTGTTATGCAATAACTAAATACAGGTGAATAATTATTGGCTTGGGGAGGAGTTTCACTGTACACGTTTCTTAAAAAAGGATTTAAGGCTGTCTAAATAGTAACCCGTGCTAGGGTTTCACACAGCCTTTGGCACGGTATTATATTTAACAGATAATGATGAAGCCAATACAGTTACATAGGAGTAGCCTCTGTGCATCCCTCTGGGGCCCTGCAAGATGTGCACACATGGCTTCTGTGCAAGTATTGCATCTCCCCCTGTTGGATGAAGGAACACATTAAACATATACAACAATATTAATGAAAGAGACTGAGAACCTTTCCTCCTCTTCCTTGTTTAATCTGTGCTTTTGAAAGTGAGCTGGACTTTCTGTCAGCTGCTTCTGAGGCTGACTGTTGAGCTATCTGTTTAGGTGCTGTGTCACTGACAGAAACCCCATTTCCCAAGGCTACAATGGGATTATTTTGCGAGCAACTTTCCTGTTGGTCTTCAGAGTGGGCAGTTTTCAGAAGTTCAATTTTCGTATCAGGGGTTCCTTGTGCCAAGCCAAAATCTACCAAGGCATACCTGAAAGACACAAATTTAGAATCAGGAGCCACAAAGTATCTATCCATCATTTCAATTTACTATTCATTACTTGCTTACTTATCTTTCTTTCACATTTTGTTCAATATGTTGCTTATCTGTACTGTTGCCAGCATCACAGTCCTGTTTTCTTCATTCGCCTCCTATTGTTCCATCTTAACCTATCCCCTCAATGTTTTTTACCCTATACCACTCTTACTTCATTGCTTTGTTGTCCCCAAATCTTCTCAAGTGCAAACTTTCTTCCATGGTGTTAAAAAAATATTCCCAGCAACTGATTTCTGGGGTTTTAATCCTACAGCTCCAAACCTTCAACCAACAGTCAAGTACAAGTAACTTCACTCTTGCAGGATTCCCACGGGCAGAGGACAAATGTAGAAGTGAAGACAGACAAGACTAACAATGCTGAAATTTTTGACAGACTTCTGGCAAGTACTACTGAAATTGGAGTCTTCAAACAGGTAAGACTACATTAGTTCACACTTCAGATCTGTCTTTAAAAGAATTATTTTTTGCTTCAACCAACACAGACACAATCCACCAGTCCCTGGGACTCAAACTCAACTCCATGGCCTCCACACACAAAGCAGAGATTAAGGCTCAAACAAATGCTGGAATGTGACAAATGCTGTCACAAAGTGACAGTACAAATCATTTTGACAGATTTAAAAGAAAAAAAAAGAAAACAGTATTTCTCGAACTTTTAAGCTTCAGGTTTGGCAAAATGCAATCAAATCTTCCCTACAAACTGTCACTACTCAGAATCATAGAAACATTTAGGCTGGAAAAGACCTCTAAAAATTGAGTCTAACTGCCAAGTCCCACAAAGCCATGTCCCTAAGCACTACATCTACAGGTCTTTAAATCCCTCAGGGATAGTGACTCAACCACTTCGCTGGGCAGCCCATTCCAACGTTTCATAAACCTTTTGATGAAGAAATCTCTCCTAACATCCAGTGTAACCTTCCCTGGTGAAACTTGAGCCGTTTCCTGTCGTCTTATCCCTTGTTACTTGGGAAAAGAGACTGATGTGCACCCTGATAGAACCTCCTTTCAGGTAGTTGTAGAGAGTGATAAGGTCTCCCCTGAGCCTCATTTTCTCCAGGCCAAACACCTCCAGCTCCCCTCAGCTGCTCCTCATCAGACTTGTGCTCAAGACCCTTCACCAGCTTTGCTTTGGAGACGCTCCAGCACATCAGTGTCCCCAACTGTACAAAGCATGGTACTCACAAATACAGCTCTAGGACTGCTGGCACTGATGCATTCTGTCCATTTCAGCTCTTCACAAAAGGCAGTACCTCAGTTTTTACAGTCTTTAAATATGTAACTTGCAGGCAAAAAGCCAACCCTACTAGTTATGAACATTAATTCAGTGCAAGGTGAAAACAGCCCAAATCCAGCTATCTTACCTGTATTGGTTTTACTCTATTCACTGTTAAAAATGTACAAGTATCATTCTATGCACCACAAACTTACAATTAGCTTTCTCTTTAAAAAAAATACTGACGTAAGTCTTCTTGTTCCTATTTGTAAATGTAATACTTTTACTCAGTAGTAAAATATTCATTTTTTCAGGTACTTGTCACTCTGTGAAGTAGATATTATCTTAAGTTAAAAAAAATCCTTCCCTCCTTAAATCCCTAAGCACTGAAAGAAAGTATTACAAATTAAAAAACCCATCTTTTTTAGCTTTATTACTTAAGCACGTGTTATGCAGCTGGAAGGAAAGAAGCCTAAAAGCCTAATAGACTCTGTTCTGCCAAGGCACACATCCCCAGATGAGATCACAGTATGACCAGACTTACTTTTTTAGCTGCCTGTTGTAGAGGAAGTTACTGGCTTGACGTCACGGTGAACAATACCAAAGTGATGAATGCGCCTCAACGCTTTGAACAGATTAAACATGTATCCCTCACTTCTTCGAAGGAAAGAGAATTCAGAATGTCCTGAAAGATTATTTGGATACTGTAATTCATAGAATCGTAGAATAATTACAGAATAATTATGCAACTGCTCTTAATTAAATGTTTTACTACACATTAAAATAGACTCACCAAGAAGGATTCATGTTCCAGGTATGGCATAACAATAACCACATGATCATTTTTCCTAAAGCAATATTTAACTCCCATAACATTATCTTGTCCCCTAGAAGAAAAGTAATGTTACTGAATAAAGCCCAGAAGATGAATGTTTATTTTCCTTTATTTCTTAAAAAATTCAGTCAGGTTTTCTTTTATAATGCTAACTTATATCTTGACAGCAGTCTTATCAGCAATCAGTAGTTGTGCTGACAGCAATGAGCACATTGCTATGTTCCATTTGAGTTCTGCAATTTGCAATGAGGGCACCAGAGATTATTTGTGGGGCCGTGGTTTTTTGTAGTTACTGCTATAATTAAGTATAGGACCTAACCTTCACGATCCAACTACTTTAAGAAGGTGTTATTCAGCGCATTCTGGCAACAAGTATTCATTCCTAAACCCACATTTTCTAATTAAGAGATTCTTTTTTCCAAGCATTTCAGAACTGGAATTTTTGTTATCACAGAGATACATCATGGAATTTCTCAGATGGAAAACAGAGCACCCTCTGCAAACTGAGATTAGCAGAAAAGGGCATCCGCTACAGGTAAGACACTCCATTTGTTATTTGCTCTCGATAAAAAGAATTTTCATGTCTGTGGTTAAAAAGAAGCAAGAGAAGTGCCAAAATTTAAAATAAATAAATACAGAACAGTGAGCCAATGTTCAGCAGTTTAGTCATGACAATCATAATTTTTTTGTTTATGTACCCTGCTACTGTGAGGCACTGAAGTTCAGCAGCAATTCGCAGAGGGTGGCTGGTTGGAATCAAGTGTTTCAGAGCCATTTTTTCCTCTAATCCAGTTTGTAGTTGTGCTGTGGCCAAGTAAACAGAACTAAAAGTACCTGTAAACAAGGAAGAAAAACACTGTCTTCAACATTTTTAATTAGGTCAATGCAGCTTTTTACAGAAGTGATGTAACTGTTCACAATCCTGCAGTGTACTTGATACTACATCAAAAGCAGATCCTAAAAGAGAAAAATCCAGTTCCTTTTTTCTACTACTGAATTCCGTGATCTTGTATACAAGTTTTTTATGTCAGTAAAAATGCAAATATAACACTGTCTAACTTGCCTGGGACACAGAGCTCTTTGAATGTAAATTCCTATCTTTGATTGCTTTCTTGTTCAGGTAGCTTACTTTCATCTGACATCCAACTCCTCTCTCTACAATGTAAGAGGACTATATAATGCTAATGTGGAAGGCACTGCCTTTGCTATTCAAAGCACTTCTGAAATTGCTACATTTTTTCTTAATTCTGTACCTTATCTATAAAGTAAGGCTTCTCACTGATGTGTGAGTCCTATTGTTTGTTTTCCCAGAGCATTAGCACAAAGAATGTGACAGATTCATTTGAGAAAGGGATTTTTCAGGCTTCACAATAAACTTACCCATCCATTTATTTTAAGGATATCCTACTATACCTCTTAGGAGGTTAATTCAGAACTGAGATATCTGAATACACAAGTTGAAGTGTTCTTCCATATGAATAAAGAATACAAATTACTTTTAATTACACTTTAAGTATTGTGTCTGCATCATGCTAGTTCAAGAGTCTGAGTAAACACGTACATAAAAAGGCCAGCAAAAACTCTGAAATATTTTTACACTCATTAAAAAAATAAAAATCTAGAGACCCATGCCTTCAATACAATTCATTACAGCAACAACAGTTACCAAGCGACTTAAGACATTATTTTTGGTGGTAAGAACTGCTAAAATGAAAGTGACTCCAGAGGGAATCCTAAGTTGAAGCTTGTTTTCTCATAATGCTGCAAACTGCAAGTGGTATTTTTGAAAGCATTGTATGCTCCCAAGAGGTAAAATAAATAGACTTCTCATGTAAAGGAGAAAAAGAATGTTAAGACTTATTTACTTGAATATACCTCAAAAATTTTTAATTGTCAAAATTGCAGTGTTGTTTTAAAAGGTTTTAATATACCAGATTTTCAAGAAAATAGCTTGAAAATGTTCCTAATTAACACATCTATGTGCTCAGCTATTAGAATTCCTACAGAGACCAAGTAGTAAGTCAAAAAGGAATTTGGATTAAACTGCATATATTGGGATCTTAGATTTATACTTTTTAAATTAGAAATGCCAAAAGAAATCTAAGTCTAAGCAAGCTAAAATGAAACATTTACCTTCTCCAATTTTTTCCTTAATTTTGAACACATTTACAAGCTGTGGCACCGCTTCATAAAGTTTTTCAATATCTTTTTTTATTCCTGTGGTGGAAAGAACGGGGAAAATAAGTTAGGAACTTTATTACTTGATTCAATATCTGATGTATATTTGAGATCACAAATTACACTTCAGTTCACAGGACTATGAATTCACATATACAGAGGAAAAAACAGCACAAAGGTATCTTATCCCTGCTGACATTACCATCTGCATACTTGAAATCGTTATTCATCCCACTCCCTTATATGCTGCAGCATTTAAAAAATTATTTTTTATTCATTTGATACCTAGGAGGTCCTGAGAGGGCAAAAGCCTTCTGATTAGTACAACATCTACAGCTCATTGCCAAATGTTTACATGAGATTTGCAATATCAATTTCAGGACAAAACTGTAATAGTTGTTTCTGCAAGCACAGGTGCATATCCATCAGATCCATATCAAAAATGCAGAAGAGGAATTATTTTTTATATACTTTTAAGATCAATAATGCAATCTTTCACACTTCCTTAAAATAGCAAACATCAAACCCCATGTTTGGTCTGCATTTAAGTTGCTGCACTTTGTGCTGCAATCACTAGATGGCACGACAAGGATGCTATACTGTATTATTTTAAAAAAATCACGTAGTCTTCCATTCAGTTTACAAATTCTTGTATTTTAAGTGTTTTCTATACCCTGCATAAGAATTCACTCTTTTGAAGCTATCAAGTATGTAGAGGCTGTGACTAATTTCTCTGAAGCAGGGGTAAGGAATATTTTATTATATAGAACTAAGCACAAACTGGCATTTGAAAAGTCAATCAAATAGAAAAATAAGTGTACATTTTTCATTCTAAAAATAAATAACGAATTAATGACAGTTTTTGGGTTGTTCTGTGCCACCAGTCTAACAGTCCTAAGGTATATACTAAGAATCATGGAAAGCTCCCTCAACAACTTCTATAGAATCTGCCAAATACTCCATTTTGTCTGACATTGAATTCAGATTCCACCCTGAACAGAGTTCAGCACTGTCAGAGCACTTCCAGTGAGGTGACAAGCTGCAGTGCCTACCCAAGGCACTGGAAGCATTTAGGAAATCAACACAGCTGCCTGTGTGAAAGATCCTGAGAAGTGCTAGAAAAAGTCAGTGACTGTCCTTGTTGATAGATAGCAGTATAAACATCACCTAGTCTCTTCTCAGGGCCCAAATACCCAGTTGGGTATAGAGAACATACAGTCATTGCACCATCAGTGTATAATAATAGTAACATCCAACATTTTCTGTGAGCAGATTTTAAAGTAATTTCTGTATTTGCCAAGCAAGACAAACACTATTCAGCATCACTCGATGTAATTCTGAACATGGATGTGCAGGAGACTGACAGAGGACTATCCATTTTAGAAAAATCAGTAGCCATTATATATATAAACTGGCTGATCATCTGGGATTACTGAGCAAGCATTGTACATAAAGTCCAGACTCAAGTCAATACACATCATCATCATGGCTAGGCTTCGCGAACGAAGATTTGGTAAATACACAAAGAGACCAAAAAATGAACAGCAAAACCACTATCATAACATGTTCTTAGTTCAGCTTCTACAAAGAAGAAGGAGTGTTTTTATGCACATAATCACATCTAAAGATATTGAAGGATAAGGCCGGCAATTATAGGTTAAAAGGCAAAGTACTGAGTTTGTGTACTTGTTTGGTCAGAGAGTTTTATTCTCCAGGGCTAGCTTTTTTGAATTCTAGTATCCTCTTATAATAACATATTCTATAATAAATAAATAGTAAGTTTAGCAAATTGTGACAAATTGTAACACACAAAAAGCAGGAATAAACTTAAAATTAAAAGCCACCTCAAATCTTTTCATTTCATTAATTCTTTATACACCAGGACCATATACAGACAGGCTTATAATCTATATTGAAACTTCCTGAAGTGATGAAGCAGCATGCCAGCAACAAAACATAATGTTAACAATTCCTATTTCAGCACATACCTGAAAGCTTGCTGTTCTGCTCAAGCTTCCTGTGGAAGTCTTCAGCCTGATGAGGGTGCTGTTCATCACAGTGAGACTCCAACATCGTCTCCACCGTAAAACAAATCTCAAGTAAAAAATCCAAGACTTCGAGGGCCACTTCTGGACACCTGGGGGAGCAAGCATATCTGGTAAGACACTTCCTGGCCCTCCACTCAGTCCTTAAGATGAGAATCAGGGAGTCTGAGGAGTTCCTCTGTGTTACCCAAAACAACAAAGTGTCACCCATCATCCCAGAGAAATACCAAACCAGTAAACCCACCCTATCTCTAGTAAAAGGGAAGAGGGGTGAAGGGAAGAAAAACTGCAGGATAAGCTTAGATATGATTTCTTTCATCTTTCACATTTCCTCATTCATATTAAAGCATTGTCTTTTCCCTGAAGTTTGCTTTGAAAGGCAAGGAACTGATGCACACAGAAATAGCTGCATTGCACACTGCAACAGCTGTAGAAAGACAGAAAACCTGAAAGAAATTATAAGAGAAAAAAATATCTTCTCAATACAAGAGATTTCTCTCCCTCCTAGATAAACTCAACAGAAGGCATAATTATTTGTTGTCCTCCCACCATAACAAGAAAAAATAACATAGGCTTATTTTGAAGTGCTTCTTCCAAATATTGGGAATACTACATAAAACTGCAAATTAGTACATTTACAGTTAATACTGTACAATCAAAAAACCCCTGATAATTCTATTTCATGAGTGAAAGAGTGGCAGGGAGCCCCAGGGCAGAATAACGGGTGATAAGTGAGCCTGGAAGCACCAACTCTGACAGTTCCCCACACTAGTTCCATTCAAAAATCTTCCTTGCTTGTTACTTTATCAAACCTTCAAAGTTCTGGATGAACTTTTCTACACAGGGGAAACATATTCTGGAAAACTCCCAATGAAAGGATTCATCTCTTTCAGCTATGAGCTGGAAATACATTTTGTCCCCAAAGAATTTGAGCTACCTTTAGTCTGTCATCCATGTGTAACAGAACAGGGACAAGCAACAGCCTCCTTTTTTGACAGAGCTTTGCTGGAGAGTGGGACTTGGAAACTACAGGAATGAGATTAGAGAGGTTTCTAGTCTCTTAGAGACAGACACTCCCTCTGCAAGTGTTGAGCAGGCAGATGAGCCTGTTCCAAACCTGTAACAGCAGGGCCCCACCGGCAGCACAAAGAGCGCAAGTTAATACGGATATTGATACAGTAAATCCGTCTGTTCCAAAACAGGCAACAGCCGTCCCGCCTCCAGCACTTCAGTTCGCACCGGCGGTGTCACCGCTGCCAGACCAAGGGGAGCACCCGGGGCTCGTCACCGGCTCTGGGGGACAGCCCCTGACGGCGAGGCCGCGGCCCGAGTGCCCGTCCCAGGGTTCGCCACCGGCCGCGGGACTCACGGGCGGCCGCAGCGGGGAGAACACGGGACGGGCCCTTCAGCTGCGGCCGCAGGGTCACCGCTCAGCACCGCAGGGGAACGGCCTCCGCGGGGACCGGCCGGCAGCGGAGGGGCGGGGACGCGCGGAGCGGGTCTCCCACAGGCGGAGAGGCCGCGTCAGGGCGGGTCGTGCCGGGCCCCGTCCCGGCGGAGGGGCCGCGCCAGCCCCGGGGCCGTCATGGCCGGGGCCGTCATGGCCGGGGCCGCGGGGGGAAGGGGGGGGGGCGGGCAGGGGTCGCGCGGAGCGGGAGGGGCTCGCGCGGTGGCGGACACTCACGCGGACACTGGCGCGCGCCGCGCCGGCGTTTTGCTGCTGCCGCCCTTTCGCCGCGCGCGCGCCGCCGCCAATCCCGGCCCGCGGCGGAAGCCGCGGCTCTGGCCAATGGCGGCGCCGCGCGGGGAAAGACGTGCTACCATTGGCCAGGCACCGGGGAAGGGCCCGCCCACAGCGGCGCGGCGGGTTCGAAGGGGGGGCGGGGCCCGCGAGTCACCGGTGCCGCCCCCGGACCCGGCGCCGTCGGGGCGGGGTGTTTTACTGGTGTTCGTGTCCCCTGCAACAGTCTTCGGCCCTTAGATTTTCTTTTTTTGCTTGTGGTTATTGCGAAATAATTACTGCCCCCAATAAGATCTTGTCCTCATTAGCTCCGCTGTGAGTTCAGTCAAATAGCCCAGAGGCCGTGGAGCGGCCTCGCTCACACCGTAATAACGGGGGAACAGCTTGGCTTGCAGCTTTGCCTTATTACCTGATTACACAAGAAGGAGGATCGCACTGAACACAAATTGAATTTGCATCTTGGCTCTGGTCTGCGCTGTAACCACTGACCAGCAATGAGCAGGAGTAGGAAATTTAGTGGAATAATGTTTTGCTGATATTTGAAGTAGTTGGATTTTACCAAAACCAATGCAGTTGCCTGTCTGCAAATAAAAGAATTAGCATTCTTTGTCTTTTATCCACTTTGATCAATTTTTAAGGTAAAATAACATTGCTCTTGTTAAAGAGTAGCTCCCCTGCACACGCTATTGCATAGGTCTCCTGTTTATTAGAATATGAACTAAAACACTCTTGTTTATTGCATACTTCAGGTAGGGATCTGTAACTGCAGCCCTTAGTAGATAACAACCAAACCTGAGGTTGACAAAGTTTCCAAGGCAACATTCTAATATGACTTTACATTATAACAAGCTGTGCTTAGGCTAACAAATTGTTAAAAGCAGAAACAGGTTCCACCACTTTTGCTAATTTACGTTTCCTATTATACAGTCTAAAAGAAGGGTGCAGAATCAAGTTGCAGAGCTGCTTTGGTGGTTTTCAGCGGTGAGGTTTGATGTGTGGGGTTTTTTTTCCCAACAGTTGTTCTAATTTACACTTTCTGTTTAGGGCTCTAATAAGCCAGGGCAGCAGTTTGACATTAAGCAAAGTTAAGTATGCTAGCTCAATAATTTTCAGAAGAAATTGCATCAACAGAATATGACAAACAAAGCAGAACCTCTAATGCTCTGCGAGCCTAACTGCTGCATTGTCTTCTCTTTTGGTTTTATCTCTAGGTTGGATATGAAGGATGAGAAGCCAAATGACAATACAGGCCCATGCAGAACATTCCTTATGGCTGACAAGCCATCACCAAAGCCCACCTCTGGGAGCTTGCCAAGAAATGATCCAAACATTGCTGTGTGATTGCATCCACTGCTGCCAGAATCTGCAGCTGAATCAAACTTTTTGTATCTGCTGACAGGCCTAAAAGAATCCATACTGACACTAGAGCACGTCTATTAACCTCTTCCTAGGTCAATTAAACTAGAAGTCTCCGTCTGTTTGTACTGTCTTCCAGCCTTGAAAAACTGATAAGTAAGGTCCAGGAAGGTAACTGATGAACGGATCCAGCACAGAGGTAGGAGATCCTTAACATCCCCTTGATGCCAAGAACATCTGTTCATAAATTAGAAACCAGAAACTACTTGAAAATGAGCAAATAAAAGTATATTTAATGGCAGTATTAAAAATATATATACAAATATACATATATACAAAATTCAATTTTAATGACAGTAGAGACTATTAAATGTACCATTCAGTTTTCATTAGCCTGAATGACACATGCTTTCCAACTTTTAATTACTCTTTCTGTTAGCAATATGATTCTATGGCAAAATTTTGCTCTCTTTGGCACCAGGTTGAGACAAATCTCTTCATGCTATTGTGCCCTTTAGGAATACTGTCAAATTCAATCATTCAGGACTCATGAGTCTTGCACTAACATGAAGAGATTGATTTGAAAACCATGGGACTAAGATCCTTTTTTTTGTTCTTCATTTTCCATTTCCACTCCTTAACCAGGAAAGCTGAGATTGCCAGCTTTGCTCTCACATGCAAATGAGCATGGCCCTAGAATAATGCTCTTGGATGTGGCAGTGACTGTGTCTGCCAGCATTTTCTGATCAGTTATATCTGAAATATCAAGAATTATTGTGGTGTCAGAAAACATACCACAATATAGCAGTCTCTACGGCCTATTTAAAGGCAGTTAAAAATAGATATAAAAATTACTTCAGGCAAAGATACAGAGGAATTCTTGACCTTTTGTAAACTGGATCTCATTCAAACAATGTATGTTTTAATAAAATCTATCAATATATACCTAATAAGGAACGTAGGCTCTCCTACACAATGGAAAAGCTTAAAAAGGACAAGCTGAGTAAGCTGATGAGTTTGCTGTAGCAGAAAGAGTTTGTGCAAACCTTGACTTATAGACAGAGCACAGCTGTTAATGCTGACAATTTTTACCTGTATGTGCAAAGTTATGATGGTGGTTGAGCTAGTTCTGATGCTCATATTGTAAGATGGATACTGGAAAAAATGAAGTAAGTATAGAGAAGAGCTATGGAATGATCTGAAATCAGAGAAAATGCCATGTAATTGAAGAACTAAAAATCTTAAACTACTCACTGAACCAAAGAGGTTGAAAGGTGAGTTGATAACAATGTATACATATATGCACATGGAAAATATTGAATATAAGGGCCACTTGAACCTACCAGAGCTAAATAAGAAGAAGTAATGTCTAGCACCTGGAATTAAGCAAAATAAAATAGTGTACTGTTCAGTACCTAGTTAAGTACCACTGATAACAAATAATCCTTGGAATAAACAAGGGCTGTGGTTGATTCCTTGGTTCTCAGTGTCTTCGAATTGAGACTCAATGCCTCCCTGAAGAATGCAGGCTAGCCAAACACAGGCTATGCTGTGTTGAAGTCCAGCAGGCTCAGTTCATGGTTAAATAACAGTTGCCTGTAATTTACAGGAGATAAGACTATATACTCCCATAGTCTCTCTTCTTTAGACTTTATAGATAAATTTCTATGATTTATAAACTTTCCAAAACCTCTGTAAATAATTCTTTTCCTCCTATCACCCCAAGTTTAGCTTTCCTTTTAATGTATGCCTGACTATCCTGTCCTACTTGCACAGGACTATGGCTGGAAAAATACCACTGACCGGTTATGGGGAGATGGGCACACACTTCTTGTCCCAGCTCCTGAGACTGCACATCTCTCAGAGAAGTTTCTTAAGTAGTGCCCATGGCCTTCACCTTTATTTGACCTCTAGGAGAATGCATTTCATCCAGCTCAGCTCTCTCTATAGCTGCTCTTTTTCAACCTTTAGAAGAAAATACACAAAATCAGAGCTTTCCTCAGAAGTAAAAATCCATTTACAGTAATTTAAGTATTCTTATATTTGCTGCAGCTTTAGTGATTACTTACAGCCTAGCAGGAATATTGGGCTTGGCCAAACCGGTACCAGCATAACTGGCAAAACTGGCATCTTATGTGCATTAGCTGTGTGCTTTTCCTTTCCCGGTGTTGTATATTGTCTCTTTGAATGTAGACCTACAGTTTTCTTTGTTATTTGTTATATTTCACCAACACACAAGGTTTTTCTCATGGTTAAATACAAGATTCTGGTCTCCTAATAGATATGTAGATAACACTGTGCTTTTGCTCCACTAGCTGACATAAGGCTGAATCTGGTAACCTCACTTACTGAAAAATTGTGTTGTCATTGGGAATACTCACACATGTAAAATGAGCAGGACTTGGCCCTTTGGTCATATTTTTGTAATAAAAGATAAAATGAGATTTTTAGGAAACTGCAACTTATGACCATAATATTTATGAGGCTGTCAGGACTGCACTGTAAAAATTCATATTATTTAATTCTTCACTCTGACACTAAAGCATCATTTCATTTATATGCAAATAAGAATATACTCTACTGCTGTTTCTTCACTGAAGAACCTGTTTGAATTATTCAGATTTTATTAATAAAGCTTCATAAATAAGTTTTTTTTCTACTCAATTGGTAGTGGCCATGAGAGAGAATCTATTTATCAGACTTTGTTATTATGAGCTTCATAACAAAATATGAAGATTTATGGAGTACATAATTAGACGTTATGTGATTGTAATGGAAACATTGGGTTATCCAGATGAAATACTCTTTATGCATTTCTCCTTGGCAGAGGCATTGCTGGAAAATGGACTAAACTCATCCTCATTACTAAGTTCCAAGAAGTGCCTATGAAAGAAACAGAGCAATTTAATACCTTTTTTTAATCATACACACTGAAATAATTTTGAGTAAAGAAAAGATGCCTAAGAGAGACTACAAGGAATGCCAGGGAGAAACAGGTAGGGAAAATGATGTGCCTTCTCTGCGCAGAGTCTGCAAACTGAGTGTTAGCTGCATGTGTGACAGTACAATCTACAGCCTGAACTGCCTGGCCTTTAAATCATCATTTAAGTGACCAGCAATTAATATTCCCTTCAGGTAGGGAATATTCATAGTCAGAGTAATCCTGTGTGAACTCAGTTCTACCTGTGCTGTGAAGAAGGCTGCCTACGGTGCTGAGCCCTAGTGCTCAACCCTGGTTTGGGACAGCCAGGTCTGCAACCTCTTGATGGATTTGGGCAGAACAGGGATGTCCCAATGCTCTGCTTAGACAAAGCATCAGCTGCTTCGTGTTTGCAGCAGGTGGGCTTCAGAGAGCCAGGTATTTTCTTCTGCAAAATCAGAGCAAGCCACAAAGATCAAAGTGGCTAAAAGAAGTTAATATAAATTGCTTTATCTGAGTTAGGTCCCTGTATTTTTGTTAAATTAGTCACTTTTTTAAATACTGGCAGTGAACTCTCCCCACGGAGTTGAAATATGAAACAGTCATTAGATGTCCAGTGCTATTGCACAAGAGCACTTGTGTGCCTGTAGGTAACTTAAAACAATGAAAATTTAAGGGAAAAAGTCTGGGTATGAAATACATAATGAACATTTCATAGCAGCCCACAGGGATTTATTACTGTATGCTGTAATCCAAGCGCAGTTTTAATCTCACACACAGTGCCTCTGAAAATCACCACAGCAAAACTACTGTAAATGAAAGGTAGAGGAGTACATCTAGGCTGGGGGGCTTGTGCAGAGAGGTGAAGATATTTTGCAGGAAAAGTTGCTGGCTTGTATTTTGACATTGCTGATTGGGCATGGACTGAATTTAGTGTTTCTCTGGAAGGAAGATCATGGAGCATGTCTTGTGGAAATCTCTCAACATCTCAATCAAGATGGCTGTTCTTGAACCAGTTTTTTCCTGTGAAATAAGGGTCTGCAAGCCACTATATTGGGCTTCATCCAACTAAGCACTAAAGTATGTAGATAACTATAAACATGTGCATTACCCTCTTGAAGGCACTGAACTGGGTTGTGTGCTGCTGTTAGCAGCATGTGCCAGATAGATGGGGAGGGGGGGTGTGAATGGGCTTGCAGCTACTTGAAGGATCCTGGTTTGGATGACAGAATCAGGGAGGCAAAGGATGTTCGGAAAATTCTCAAATTGCCTTAATCACTATGGACCTAATGATGGTCAGAGCAAAATTTAATCATGTTACACATGATCGGGTGTTTTGAATTACAAAATTCCTACAAAAGACACCCACTTTTCATGCTAGTTTGTATAACCACACATTTTATTTTCATTAATTTTTATAACATTGAGAAAGACCTGAAAGCATTATGCCTAAAGTACTCATTGCATTAATTTTTGAAGACGAATCAATACTGTAGCACTGTAAGTTTCCTTTCTGGAGTTTAATTTAGAAAAGAAAAAGTTGATACATTAAACTTCTTTTCTGGAGACTTTTATATTCTGCATGTTGAATACAAGCTAAAACTTACAGACAACCGCAGAATGCTGTTATTGCTCTAACAGTACACATATGCTGTCTATTACAATATTATTCAAAATTATTCACAATAAGCAGAGTCAAAGTAGAAAGTAAAACAAGTATAAATATCTGTGACAGCATTGTAGCCAAGAATAACAAATTTTTAAGTCTACAGATATTTGATATGCAAAAAAAAAAATCTCTTTGAAAACAGATTTAAACTGTAACCCTTAGGACATTTTATGAAGCTTTATTTACCAAAAAAATAGTCGAAGAAGGAGCAGAAAAAAAATCTTGAAGAGTGATTTTGGTATGTTTAAACTCCCATGAATGAAAACAAAAAAAAAAAAACCAAAACCCCAGCTTGTATATCATCTAGGAAGTAAAGTTCTGGGCTGTCTGCAATATTCTAGTAAGGCTAGAATTAAAAGTACGGATGAGTTCAGAAAATGTGCATATAGTACTCTTCAATTACATAGTTTCACCTATGGAATTCAGTAAATGCTGAATCTGGAGGCTTGAGTTGTCTCCTGCACATTACATGGTGGGCACAAGTGGAAAGGATAAGTTACTGATCCAAAAATCCATAAGCAGTTTCTTTCTCTCCACTCCTGGTAGAGGACAGATACTAATTTTCAGTAGTGAAATGAATAGGAATTTTACTCCTAGCTCTGCAAAAGGAGGAAAACCTAGTATAAGAATATGATTGTTTTCTCCCCTTTTTCTGGAAGTGGTTACATACATCCAGACTTGCCACAGCCCCGGGGGTACTGATGAGCCTGGTCAGCCCCACCTGAGGCCATGCCCCACCCTGCCCAGGACCCTATTTCAGCCCAGCCTGGGGTCATTAGCCTGGGCTTTGGTGGTGCTGTAAGAGTGTTGGTCTCTTGCTCTGTACAGACCTGCCTGGTTGTGGGATGATGTCCTGGGCTGTCCCTGTGCCCAGGGAGGTGACAGATGGGTGTGGGGACTGTCCCCTTCCTGCCCAGCTCACCTCCCTGGATGGGGGGTGGGATGAGCCCTGGCTGGTGAGATCCTGTCTGCCCAGGTGGTCCCTCCAAGCGCTGCAAGAGCTGCCAGCCCTTGATATGCCCTGTCAAGACCATTATTACACCTGGATTTTACTGAGGAAGAAATACAGCAGTCAGCTCAGTTTTCCTTTACTTCTCTCCTCCATTGCAGAGATGTACAGCAGAGACTCCGTGAAAGCCTTCCTGACAGGTAATGTTTTGATCCACATCTTTCCAGCCTGGCAGCTCTCTTTGCATGTAACTGTACATCCCTGGTTAAAACTCTTAGCTTCTTTGGCCAAAAGAAGCAAGTATAGAAATTTAAATCAGGCACCATGTATCTTAGTCTGGGCAACCAAGTAACCTGATTTTTAGGTTCTCCCAAGCCAACAGTAAATCAGAAGAATTCCTCATTCTGGACTGTGATATACTTGTAGCTTGCTCCTGTTTCCACTTCAGTTTTTCCTTGGGATAACAATATTAAAGTCTGAGTAAAACAATTAATGTCTTGCAATCTCTTATACTGTAAGTAGTCATACCTCCAAATCAGCTGCCTCCAATGCTATTGCAGTACCTACCAGCTACTGTAGGGGTAATAGTACTGAATTTGGATACAGAACCTTTTTTGGCTTTTTGCTTTGGATTTTTTTTCTTTCACTAAGAAGAGAGGATAACATGCTTCAGAAAGGCATTATTTAAAGTGTGTATTGGTGCACTGCAGAACTTGTTCTGTATTGAGTTCTGAGGATGAATTCTCTTGTGACTAGTTTGCTGTGACTTGACTGATTCATTTATTTTTAAAGAGAATCGTCTCTTCTGTTTGTTTGGGTTTTTTTCTTTTTTCATTACTCTTAGCTATAGGTAATGAAATGAAAACTAGCTTCATTGTTATTATATGAAAAACTACAATGAGCAAACTTTCCTAATGACAGGAAAAGGTCGTAACTGCTGTGGGCTGACAGAGGAACATGTTGAAGCTTACTGTGGCTTCAGCCCCATGTCACAGGCACAGCTCTGCATCAGGGTATGCAAACCTGCAGAGCCTTCTCAGGTTTGGGCACAAGGAGGGGCAGGGGTGTGATGGTGTGGGAAGGCTGTTGTTTCTCCTCCTCCCTGCATGGGAAGACATGCCATGTTTCTAGTCTACTGGGACCTCTGGCAAATAAGTGGGAGCTTGCTCTCCTTGTTACCAAATTACATGTTTGGGTGTATCAGACAAGCCCTCTCCAGATAGGTGAGCAACAGGATCAAGTAATACATACGGCTGTATCTGGAACAGGCAGGACAGTCATTTAAAGATGAACTTTTTTGAGGCCTCAAGTGTCATAATCTTCTAATGTTCCTCTAAGCAAAGAAACTCATCTAGAAAATTATATCACACCACCTCACCTATTATCTGGTTGCCTGCTTTCTGCTGTAGTGGTTTGTTTGGGGTTTGTTTGTTTGTTTGTTTTTTGTTTGTTTGTGGTTTTTGTTTGTTGGGCATGTAAGACATTAGTTTTTCCAAAAGTCCTCCTACACAAGACCACTTTTGGAGTCTGTGGATCCTTTCATATTCTCTGTGAGGAAATATTTTAGTGCTGTAATTTGGTGTGAGCATGCTCCGAGTAGAGGTTTTGGCTGCACATGAGCTTTCCAGGGCAGACTTCTGATGGCTACCTCCTGATTTTTATTTTTGTTCTTCATTCTGTGGTATGCAAGCCATAGGACCATATGGTACAGCTACAGAAATATGCCAACTTAGTAGGGAACTGCTTCCTATTATAGCTACAAATATGGAAATGATTAATTAAATGGATCAAAAGTAATGTCACAGTTCAAGAAAGCAGCAAGCCCAAATCACTTACCCATGAAAACAGAAATATTGTTGTCCAATAGGTATTTCTAAAATACCTAATGCAAAGAAGACAACTGAAAATTAATTTAATTCACGAATAACACAGGGAGGTACTCCAGTTCTTTTGCCTCACTGAAAATGGATTTCCTACTAGCATCCCTGAAAAGGGAATGAGAGATGCAATGGTGGCTGTTCATACTTTTTCCGTGGGATTTGTCAGCTTCCTAGTGACTAGTGCATGTATTCAGCAAACGTGAGGTGTTGAAATGTACCTGGTTTTGGTACAAATGTGGAAGTAAACTGACATTTGTGCAAATCCATGGCATTCTTCAGGTGTTACTCACTGTCATAGAAATCTCTTGTCCCTCTGTTAACTGAAATTTGTAGCAAAGTAAAAGGAGTCACTCAGAAAGAGGTATTATATGAAGTTTGAAAACAAATGGAAAAGCAGCAGGATGGAAGGATTGAGAAAAGCTGGGTTTTTTTCAGATAGCAGAAGCAGCTCAGGAGCAGTTTTATAAACAATGTTGGTAAAACTGTAACAAAGGACAGAACTGAATGTTGACAGCAGTGCTAAACGGGGGGGGGGGGGGGGGGGGGGCGGGGGACGGGACCTCACAGGAACACTACAGTGCTCATTTGGAGTTGCTGGGGAACGCTGAAAAGGCTTCATATTTGTTCTAATTACAAGGACCATGAAGCTGTTGTGGAAGCATACGACTTAGCAGGGTGTCTTCCTTCAGAGATTGATGAGTAAGGGAAAATAAATGAGGCAACTGTAATGCCCTCCTCTGCTACAACACTGCCTTTCATGCCAGAAGAAAGGATGAGAGGTGATGCCATCATGATCCCTATTATATTCAATATTCTCGTAGCCACAGGCTTTGTGTCCTAACCATTGCCCCTCAACTCTGAAAATTCAATATCCTAATTTTTGTCCAAAATACGCCCTTTGGACACAGGTGTATTTCGTATCATAGGTAGTCTGTATCCCAGAGCACTCTTGCATAGCACTGACCAATGGAACATTATCCTCTGTTGACTTTATCTGCATTTGCATATATACAATGCAAACAAAGCTGTGTGTAACAGTTTTATTTGATAGCATTTGGCATCCACAGAGCTCTGATGAAAGTTACTTCCTAAGGAGAGGTGGAATGAAAAGTCAAGCCTGTAGATGAAGAGGTATTCTGGAGAAAATCCATGGAAGAAAATAAGAAGAGACATTTTCTAACAGATCCTGAAATCAATGAAGAGCTGGTAGGGATAGCTGAAGATTAAAATGGTCATATTTTTACATTAAAATTGACCGCAAGTGGATTAATTTTAATGTTTCTGTAGGGTGCTTATACTGAGAAGCATTAAGGTCAAAATAAAAGCGTTTTAAACTAGGAAAGCAAACAGCTTCAATGATAGCTTGAAAAAATCAGATTTCTTAATGGAAGACTTCAGTAAGGATGAAATTATGGTAGAAAAATAGATGGCTAAAGCAATGAGAGCAGTAATGTGCAGCCAGAGGAGATATGGGGTGTGGAAGAAAGCCAGGGTCAAGAATGAAGTCAGCATCACAGCCAACAGGGACAGCCAACAGGTCAGAACAGAGAAAAGCAAAAGAGAGTGAGCAGCACATGTATAATATATGTGATAGGCAGGGCCAAATCCTGCCTGAGCTTACATAAGTACAACTTCAATGGCTGAATCCTCTTAACACAATGTCACTTCCAATACGATCTAACAACATACATGCAGGCTTTTATTTAAATCAGTGCACAAAGCTATATATTCTCTTATGCTCTTTCCAGGCAATTGTTACTTCACTGTTCTGCTATTACTATTATGGTCTTAGATACTGCTGAATTTCTTGTTTTGTGTATTTTCCATGAGTAAACATTCACCTGTTTCATATCTGTCTTCTGTTTTAGCAAGATTAAATTCTTCAAATTAAAATACCATTTTAGGAAAGCATGATATTGTACACTATTGCTTGAACAGTATACTATTTATTCACATTTTAAAACTGAATTCTGTGTGCATTCTACCCATGGAACTTAAATTTTTTTAAATAAGGATTTTATTTTTTTTTACAGTGTTGGTATTCATGTTTTCCATATTTTGGCATCAGTGGTGTAAAAAGGAGTGATGAAGAGGAGAATCAGCTCTCAGAATTAATAAGCAGGAAAACTGACTTTGTTTGAAACACCTTTCTTGTCATATCTTTTACACTTGTAGCATTTATATTATTTTTGAAGTTGTCACCGATGTGGGAACAGTTATTTTAATCTAACACCTGGTTTTGGATACAAGCAAAACTGTGCCCACTTATCTGCATGGATGTATGCACACAAGGCTTTTCTATTCTAAACCCAGAAGAAACCATAGGTATTTATGTTTTTGAACTCTAGCTTTTTAAACTCTAGCTCTTTCAGTCTTGTTTGGAAAAAAATCCCTATAGGTGATTTT
This sequence comes from Chiroxiphia lanceolata, assembly GCF_009829145.1. Lineage (NCBI taxonomy): Eukaryota > Metazoa > Chordata > Aves > Passeriformes > Pipridae > Chiroxiphia > Chiroxiphia lanceolata. Next base: position 16,608,692 of record NC_045645.1, on the reverse strand, counting down.
TCAAACAAACAAAAGCAGCAAGCTTTCTAAGCCCACTTCTCCCACAATAAAGTGTTGTTCCAGTCTTTGTCCCCACTCATGACCCACAGGCAACTTTGCCTCTTACTTCTACAGTTTATAATAAAAAATTTTAAAAATCTTTAAAATTTTAAATATCTAAAAGCCTCCAACTTCCTACCCTAAAATCCCAGGTTTTAGCTAATCTTATTTGTGTGTACTTTATCTTAGATTACCATTAGAGAGGACTATTTACTGCTTGTGTACATCAATATAACAGAGCATTAATTAACCCTCAGTTCACTGACGAGTGCAGAGCAGCAGAGGTATTGTCTGGTGTTTCCCTGCACCTACCACACTTTTGGTCCAAAGAGCCACTAATACAAGAACAAAGAAGCACAGTTCATAAGAAAAGTGTTCCATACTCACACGCAGAAGAAGAAAGCAATACATACAAAGCAAGCTGTACTGTACCAGCACAGCAGCATCCCTGGTGGAGGTGTGCTGGGATCCTGGCGGGCTGAGGGAAGCGGTTTGGAGCCCCCAGGAGGCAGCAGTGCTGGGGCCCTCACACCAAAGCCGTCTGTCAAAGAGAAATTTTATACTGAAAGGAAAGCAATACATATATCACTTAAGGCATCTAGCTTAAAATATTTAAAAGGAGGACAGAACTATGGTAAGGAGTGTTCTTTTAGAAAATTGCCTGTGGACTGTATTTTAATGTTCTGAAGCTGTTCCCTCAAGCTATTTTACACAATACCCAGTTTTCTTGAGTTTCAGAACTACTAATGATTCAATGGATACAGAATCACAGAAAGCTCCTGAAGTCATCTTATGCTCTCCTCCACTGCCTTGAAGTCCTATTTCCAGCTAGTGTTTCAGAACTATAGAGCATTGCAAAGGGGCAAAAATCTCTCTGGTGTTAACTGATACCTTCTTTGAAAGGAATTAATTTTAAACCAGAGAAATTGGATGTATATGATTGAAATATTTTGTTTCTTTTTCCTGAGAACTGGTAGATTACTAACGTAAAAGCTTGGTTTAATGCAGCAATTACAGTAATGAAACACAGCAATACTTGTGTTTAGTATCAGGGTTTTTTCCTTTCTTTTCCAATATTCCTGTAGATATTTCTTGCGGGTTTTGATGTTTAAAATAGCAGTTACTTGAAGTGTTGTGAATATGAATAGAAATTTGGTAAGTAGTAATCCCTTCTCCCCAATTTAATGACAATAGTGCTTTTTTAATCCTTTCCAAACATACAGTCAACAGTTCTTTGCATAACATAAAAATATAACCTAGAAATGCAATTTTGTGCAAATTTCAATTATATAGGGCTTAAGATGCATGCTACATAATGTCTAGCTATATAAATCATCAGGGAAAAGATGGCTCGTTTTTATGCCAATAACAAATAACATTGCTGAGATTTTCACTATTAAAATAAAACTAGGAAATATACAGATAATGCAAAAATATAACTGAAATTAAAAAAAAAATTCTGTACTTAAAACCCCCCTCATTTTAATGCCTTTTTCTACAAGGCTGTTCTTAATGAATTAGAAACTACTGAAATACTGTTGAAGCAAGATCACGTCCTGCTGGAATTTCACCATAATCAGAATATGCCATTTGAGGATACCAATTTTGCCCAAAGATTTTATGGGAAGTCTTAAAACAATTGGATATTTTAAAAGGGAAGCAGTCTGAGGTATTACAATTTTACCAGGATAAAAACTCTATTTTCCAACCAGGTCTAGTGGAAATGCACTGTTTTAATTCCTGTGTCACATTAATGGTGGTCATGGTATTTCACTAGCTTTTACTTACCTGCCCTCTGTGAGCAATGAAAGCTGTTCCCTTAGTCTGGAGAACAGACCTGACTTTATCCTACTCCACCACACTGTCTGAAATGGTCTTCAACAGAAAAATGGCAGTTTTAACCAATTAAAGCCCAGTGTTATTCTGTAAATTTCTCAAGCATCACCTTGAATGGGTACTAAATTGTCCGAGGATAAAGACAAAACCAATCAAACTGCCAAACACTAGTATCCTATATCCTAAAATCTTCTACTGTGATGAGAGTGCCTGTGGGCTTCCCATAAATCAACAAAGGAATCACTAGTTACAACAATTAAAAATAAAGCTATATTTTACTACCAGAGAAGTGAGGTGGTAGTTACAGGGAAATCAGTCTAAGGCCTTATAATTCCTTGTATTTCAGTGACACATTTTACAACTGTTTAATTGGCAGGAAAGGAACAATGGTTAAAATGCTTATTTCAGGCTGAATATGTAGCAGTGGTAGTCAAAAGGGGAGTTGTGCTGCTCTCTTGTTCCCTAAGATAATCGCTGTAGTTTTTTGCTCTTGGACTGATAGGTACTAGTATGTGTGTGTGCTTGTATTTCTAGGCTGGAAGCATATTTCATGCTCTCAGTGTCAGGTAAGAAGGACCAGGTGACAGCCAAGCTGTATTTTCAACTATTGAAATACACACAATGCACACCCATGAGCTAATGACAAAGCAGAAAGACTGTGACAGACAAATTCCCTTTAGTCTTTGGGAAACAGATAACAAGAAGCGGTAGCAAAGACCCTGATTTAAAAGCTTGGAATATACTAAGGGAAATAAGAATTTACTTTTGAAACATGAAATACCTGTAAGTAAATGTAACCAGATTTTTCTTTGGGAGCTAACCAAGGCAAGTGCTGCCAAAGTTGGGAAGTCACGATTTAGATGCCACTCCCAGAAGCCTCAGCCACTCTTGGAGCCCTTCCCTATGCTGCTTCTCTTTTTTTGCTTTTTGTGAGTAAACCTCCTCCACTTTGCTGATGTCTGCTATTTTATTGCACGGTTGTTATTGTGGTGATAGATCTCAGCTCCATTGCTATAACTGCTTTGTGTCTCTGCTCTCCTCTGCCATCTGGAAAGCAGTGTTTGGAGCTGCCTTGCAGAGCTCTATAAATATATGCTCTAAAACTGCATGGTTGCTGGGCTTATGTCTTAACACTTCAGTGCATTTCTCTTGCTCACATTCAATTTCTTTAATTACTATTATTTTGAATGAATACTGTAAGTTTATCTAAGTTAATTTTGAAGTTCTGTGGATCTGTATTCTGTACCTTGTGCATGGGTGATTAAGATTCTTCCCCATAGGTCTATAGTAGCTGTGAGGAATAGCTTGGCACTGTGATTTATTTTTTTTTTTAAGGGGAGATTTATCCTAACACTTTGTTTTTCCTGGTACTCCTGCTGTTGCTACTTCTATTGCCCAAGGAAATGTTTCTGCCTCAAATCCCTCTGCTTCCACAGTCTATGTGCAGACTGTGAATATAGGCCAAGGGTCACACTTTGGAGAAAACAGAAGGGTGGAGAGAAAAGGAAAAGTTACAGCTCTCAAAAAGGGGGTGACTTGGTGAAATTTAATGGCTTTTTACATGAAGGAGCTCATGTTGGGGATTCTTACATCCTCCTTTGTCATACCACTCTGTAGAGTGAAGCCAAAAGAAAAACAACAGCTGAAACAAGGAGACAGGAGGTAGATTTCTTTTTGTATATATGTTTAATTAAAATACTGTCTGAATATCATGAGAATTTTATCAGCAACTTCTCAAGAAAGAAAATAACCCTTTTCATAAAGAAATATCTTTTTTTTCACATAGAGTATTTTGTAGTCAGCTTATGAAGACCAAATGTTAAAGTCATTTGCCTAGATGTTGCAATTCCAGCATGTTTTACAGGGAAACAAGATGCTTAAATGAGTAAAAGAAGTGGTGAATCCCACTAAACACTTGAAACCCACACGTTGTAATATTTAGTGATGCTAGTAGAAACAGTTTAGCTTAGGCTGATCTTACTACTTTTCTGTAAGTTGGTATGATTTGCAGAAACCTTCTGTTAAGGAATGAGTTTTTAATCTCTAGTTTCTTTCATAGTAAATTAAACAGTTTTAAAAGCTATATAAAATCCACTTCTTCAATTCAATATTATTAGCATTAACAAGTTACATTTTCCATTTTTAAATAGTGATTTGACCCTTTGGCTTTTCTTGCAAATGTGATGCAAACATCACTGTTATCACTAGAAATACTTTGCTTCCTTATAGTGGGTTGGGTTTACTTGGTTGGGTTCCTTTGGATGAACTAAATATTTGGACAAGAGCACTCGTGACTGTATTCTCTTGTAGCCAAGGGGAATGCAGTAATTTTGGTGGTGGTGGGGGTGTGTCTCCCAATTCTCAGGTGTTTTTCCTGAGTCATACAGTCATGTCGGCACATATGTGTTCTTTTTATATAAGGTTTAATTGTACCATACTATTTTAAATGGTTTTACCCTGAAAATGCTGAGACAGGCTTGGCTCACAAAATCGAATAGTTGAGTAATGGGACCTTTCACTCACGAGGTGGGAGATGTGGATTGAAATAATTTCACTAAAAGGGAAGGGATCTTCAGCGAATGCTGTAACTGTAATGCTGTTTGGTAAAATGAGAAGGGAGAACCCCACCATACTTTGTAGCGATGTACTAGACTCTAAGTTCCCAAGTTTTCCTCAGAATTACATAGAAAGCCAGGGCTTTCAATTTTCCACAGAACATTCTAGCAGAAAGCACATATACCACCTTATAGTAGAAGACACAGAAAACTGTCAGACCATCATGACACCCTGACTTCTTCTGTAGGTAGAGTCCACTGATCATTTCATCTTTTCTTCATCTATTTAAATATATATGCCCTCTTGTGAATATCTTATCACAAAATTTACCAGTAAGTTTATATGGTCTGAATTAATACATGAAAGGACTCATTAGTGAATAGCTGGACTAAATATGCAAATTAAAAAGTTTTCTTCATGGCTTTATGTGAGAAGATGTTTTTAAAACTTTATCAGTGTCAACGTGTCAGCCTGCATTTCTCTGTGAAATCTTGAAACTGCTCTTTCATCTATGTTGTAAACACATCAACAACTATGTAGAATGTCTTGACTTTGAAATGCTGTCACCTACTTTCTGTATCGTTGTCAGTAGTCAGCTTGTTATAAAAGTGTTTCATATCTAACTCTGTTTCTTTTGGTAGTATGTCAACACACTGCATTTTTCAACTGTGTTCCTTGCTGCCTCTTCCATTTTTATCAAAAATCCTGTGTGACAGAAGTTTTTCTCTTTCTTTGCAACATGTTGATATCTCAGGTTCTCCACTGTCACCAAAGCAGTTGTGCTACTTTGAGGATAAGTTGAGTCTATGTAAACCATCTTCAGCATTTTGTGCCAAAGTACAGTGGGATTTTTGTACTCAAATGTTTTTGTGATTGTGGGAAGTTCCCAAGCTTCAGTCATCGCCTTTACTCCCTAGCTTGGAAGTTTCTCTGAATGTGTTCAATCTAATACAGTGCCTACTCCTGACATGCTCTGCAATTTGGAGTCTGCAGTTGGCTTGGAACAAACCCACCTGGTGATGGACAATTTCTTAAATGTGAGTTTACTCAGGATCTCTATTCTGCTGCTTCTCATGTAATGTTTTGGAGTTTGTTTTCAGAAGACATCATGTCAGGAACAGGTACAATTGCCTCAAATGCCCCAACTGGAAGCTAAGCATCTGTACAAGTGACTGCATGAAAGACTGAATGTAAGATACTTGCCACTTTCAAGTTTTGAATTATACTTGTTTCACAAGGATTTTCAGTCAAAAAATATGATAGCACTGGAATTTACAGAGGTACAAATTAGCTTGAATTGGAAAAAATATTCTATTCAAATGCCTTCAAGAGTTGTGCAATAGAATGGAGGTCAGTGAACCCAAGAACTATGATGAAGTACTCAACAGATACCTTAATCATAGAACTGTTTAGGTTGGAAAAGACCTTTAATATTATCAAGTCAACCATTAACCCAGCACTGCCAAGTCCACCACTGAACTATGTCCCTAAGAACCACGTTTACAGGTCTTTTAAATATCCCCATGGATGGTGACTCCACCCCTTCCCTGGGCAACCTGTTCCAATGCCTGGGGACCCTTTCAGTGAAGAATATGCAATTTAAACCTCTCCTGGCACAACTTGAGGCCATTTCTTCTCATCCTGATATTAGATACTTGTATCATTCGTGTGTGTTGCATCTGCAACAGAATGGTTTCCCCACACCTTTCAAAGGCCAAAGTCATGTTAAGTTACTAAACCAATATGGTCTGAGTGGTGCAAAACATAAACAGTTTTCTGGTATCTGATATGGAGACAAGAGGGTTGGCTTATGTCCCTTCCATCACCTCCAAGGACATGTAATACTTCTGCACTTGTACTTACTGTTGTGTATTACCTGCACTGCAATAATATCCTAACACTCTCCTCGGAACTAGACCACACTTTGTTACAAGACACACAGCTTTGCACTCAACATTTTCCTGATGCATCAGTAAATATGTTATATTATCAAGCATCAAATTATTAAATTTAAAATCATAAGGCTCAAGGCAAATATTCTTTATGATCATAAAAAGTTAAAATAAGTAAGTATGGGAGAAAATACAAACTTTGAGGAATGTACGCTTTCTACCTTAATGCAAGGAGAATAAACTTCATTTTTGAAGAAAGATCAGTACATGAACTTGTTTCCTTCTCTATCAGTATAGATCACATTCTTGATACCTAACATATCATAAAGAAACATTTTCTAGTCATGGTATGTTTCAAAACCAGGTTGACATGAACCAGAGATCAAACAAAATCTGTATACACGGACCTACTTTGAAAAAGCTAAGGATCTGTAGGGTGTTCAGATCATATAGTCTGCAGAAATTTAATTGGCATATTGTTGCTGTTTAACTTAAAATGCACAGCATAGCTACAGTATGGAAGATTATTAGAAATAACTGAGAAAGTAGGCTGTCATCCTAGAAAAGATAGTTTTTAATTAAGAGAATTATCTCTAGAATACATATGTGTCTTAATCCTCACTACATCAATCCATTAATCATACTGGCTGGACCCCATGCACTTTGTATGTGTATCATACTGCTGCTTTAAATGCTGTTTATGTGGCTGAGTTGCTTTATTCCACCTTCATCAGTACAAGTTTGGTAATTAGGACCAACCAGGGAAGGAAGAAAACAAGTGAGGAAGATGAACTTTTTCTAGGAATCTTTTGATGAGCATTTCAAAGAGAACAGTAGCTAAAGTATTTGCTTCTTTTTTTTCTAAAGAAAATGAAGTGGACACAAAGCCAAGAAAACAAATTTCTCTGGGAAGGAATCAGATATATAGATAGTAAGTGCTCTTAGTGTTGTTGTTTTCCTACCTCTTGCCTACTCTTCAAAACATTGTTTGCCAAAATAACCAAACACATTTGAACAGCTATAAACTTTCTTGGAGAATAAAAATGCTATGTGTAAAACAAAATGTATTCTAAAAATTCATTCTCTATCATATCTGTATTTTCAAAACTCACAGATTTTCTTCTGTCCCTTGAATATGGACAAATATCTCAGTCATGTTAAGGTTTCTGTATAAATAGCTTTTCCATGATGAGAAACATCCCTTTTCCTTAGAATTACAATTTGTGCCTTATTCTATCGACCTTGTCTTCCAATAAGTGTATCATCTTTTCAGTTTACTGAGCAGCAGCAAGTTAGAAGGATTTCACTTACAAACCTAACTCAAAGCAACTGGTCTGCAAGTATTACTGAGGAATACGTATAGAACTGATGATTTGGAAGATGAGCACTTTGGATGTACACTTATTGAATGATTCAGAGTGATACATGAAGATTACTGTGAGTAAATATTTTTAAAATTCCCAAAACTGTACACCAAATGAAGTTCATAAACAGTGCGGTCTCAATTATGGAATTATAGTTTCTAATCCAAAGAAAGAAATTTTGCTGGCAGGAAACATTGTCAAAGGGCATAAACCATCAGAGGATCTGGAATTCAGATGTTAGCTATTGTATAATAGTAAATACTGTTGATTCATCATCATTTAGAGCAAAAAGCTAATAAAATAAGAGCATTTTGTTGAGACCTGACTTCAACAAAATAGCTCTAGCTTAAAAAGCATCCATTCTCTTCCTACCTTTAAAAAAGTACAATGTTGGAACAGACAAGATGAAAATAGCCAGGAATTTTCCAAAACAGTGGTTGCAGATATAACTCTCAGGCTTATTTGTCATCTGTACAAAAGCAGACTCCACGGATACTATCAATGAAACATTCTTTATGTTTCACTTTTAAGGGAAGCAGCAATGACTTGCCTCCTAGGAGATACACTCCAAAAGAGCAAATATCACCACAGCATTAGTCTCATTTTCTTTCCTTCTGCATGTATGTCTCATTTTATCAGCTGAGCCTATGATTTAGATACAGGAATGGAAAAGTATTAGCTATCTGAACTATAAAATCTATACTCAATATTACATTATCTCCTTTGTCTATGTGCAAAATTGGTAGTGTCTCTAAATAGCACATGACAAAATAAATGTTTGTACACGATAAGATTTGTTCAGGGTGGAGTTGTAAATGTGGAATGTGCTTGTTTTGTGAAGTTGAAGCACAATACTAATACTATCCATAATGAAAATAGTCGTTGATGGTTAGTCTTCGCCTGAGGGGTTCAGTGGGAGGAGCTCATGTCTTAAGTGTAAAAAAAAATTTAAAAAAACCTGTATGGATTAGAAATTAAAAAAGGAAACAAATGTAAAAAAATACAGAAAAGAACGCTTTCACCACCTCGCCATGAGAAAAGCAATAGTGATAAAAAAAATTTAATTTAGCCACATCAAATTCAAAGTTCAAGAGCTAAACTTCCTGGAGAAGCATCTGTTGAGGGCACAGCAAGAGCAGGCTGCTGGCTGAGCCCTGGGGAGCAGTGCCTTGTATCAGCTCGGGGAGATCCCCTCCGGCGGACATGCAGAGCAGTATTGCCAGGTCCCAGCGGGAGCCGCGTTTAGCTCTCTTAAGACCTAATCTTGCAAACACTTATGCACGTGAGTAATTTCAGCTGCCACAAACTAAGTTATTCACCTGTTTAAAGTTTTTGCAAGGGTGGTGCAACATCCGGCCCACATTTGTAAATACTAGCCAACATGAAAATGGAAGAAACTCCCCTTTTCCTCATCCAGGCAACTTAATTTTTGCTGTATTTTTATTTGTATTTTATTTGACTGGAAAAGATTACAGCTACAAATTTTTTTTAATTCTTGAATCTTACAGTTTCTTTAATAAATGAGTAATTGAAACCACCTCAAGCAATGGTAAAAATCATGCAGTTCAGGAGTTGCCTGTGACTTTAGACCTTCTAACATTTCAGAGTGATTTCTGCCATGAGGTAGGGTGCTTTTTAGACCAGTGGTTTTGTCATGCCTCTGAAATTGTGGATAAAGCCAAACGAAGCTGAGAGAAGACACCACTGGTTGTCAGATCGCTTATGTCCTCCTGCTTTTATGTATTTAATTTGTTTGTAGCTGATTTGTTCAATTTGTAAGTTCTGGGGAAAACTGAATCTTCTAACAGCTCTGTATTTAGCAAGTATGAGTATTAGTCTGTTATCGTACGGATCACTGACCAATGTCTGGTGTTCATGATTTTCTAGTTGCATTGCTCCAGAACATGCAAGTTTATGACTTAGTATGTGATCTCCACAAGCTGGAAAGACTCAAAACATATGGCAGATCAGATGTTAGGCTTCGGGAAAATCAAAAATTAAACTGTCTCAGAGCAGTTGAGAGACTGCTTTGCTATATATTTTATGTGATTTGTGTGTGTGTTGAGGGAGATGTCACCTAGGGAAAGGAATCGAAGAAAAAACAGCTTTAAAAAATGAACTGTTTGTATTATGGCTTTAAACATTAAAGTCTGGTCAGCTAAAAGCAGATGTTGTGAACTAAGATGGAAACTTGCCTGAGGCCAGAATCGAAGAAGGCATTCTTTAATAGTAAGAAGGAAAAATGCTTTCTGGTTTCAGAATTTATTACAAGCAAAAAATGAATGCTTACTGTATGCTTATAAGCACAAACATTTCTCCGCTTTTATTCAGATTACTGAATAATGTTGGTGGCTTCAGAATTCAATTGCAGACAATGGGTTTATCAGAAATCCTAATTGTACTCTAACCTTTTTATCATAAAATCTTTTGTTATTCTGTGCTGGCCAAGATCCTGTCATGTTGGAAATACGAATGAAGTGCTTCTCACCTTTGACTGTCTGCCCAGTAATTAGTTGAGGAGGTGGATTAAAGCATCTAAACATGTGGTGTAAATTTTGGAATATTATGACACAATTCTGATGCAAGTATTTTTAAGGTAAGAATTAATAAAGGAAAGACCTCATATATACTGAATTGTAAAAATGAGTATAACCTTTCTTGCGCGCTTTTAATTGACCTGGGCTTGTATGGCTTGAGCAAACACACATTATGTAAACATACAATATCTAAGAATTTGAAATGGAAAGTTAAAAATTAATCAGTATTTTCAAGAAAGAAAAAAGATAATTAAATAAAAATTATTTATGTTAAAATCAATCAATATTTGAGAAAATCTTTTCATCTATTTATGTATGAGGAAATACATATTTACAGTAGCTGCTTCTATAGTATTTGTTGAATGGCATGAAGCTTTGAACCAGCTTAAAATTTAGACTGAGACAGTTCTGCAATTTATTTAAAATTTACTAGTTCAAAAACTATTCTCTAATGGCAAGTCCAGGATTATAAATTGCAATATTTCTGTGGGGGGAAATAAAAAGCAACTTACTGCTGCATTTTACAAATACTTTATGTGATATTGCTTCAATTTGTAGAATTTGAGGCATTTTGTTGCTCCAGTTCATCAGCAAGGAAAAAAATTCGCAAAAATCCACTATAAAGTATATTAACGATCAATATTTTCCGTATATTTTTTCTTTCTGCAGGAATCATTTTGCTAACAGAGTCATATGGGTCAGGAATCAGCTGCCTTTTCTAGTTTATACCGGGGTCAAAGTGAGTAAGGACTTTCCAAGAGAGCAATTGCCATGTTTGCCAAGCTCTAAATCTTGCACCAGTGGAGTCTCTCCACATTCCTCTTTGACAATTTATATGGGGAATTTAGCCCCATCCCTTCCTATCGCTTCAGGATTTCCGAGTAGCGGGTCTGCTGGTGCTGCGGCCGGGCCGCCCCTCAGAGAAAAGGCAGCTGGCGGGGAGCGGGCCTGCCGCCCTCCATTTCGCGCCGGCGGGAGCCCTGGGCCCCCGAGCGGGCAGGGAACTGGGAACGCCGGCGGGAGCTCTCTCAGCCCCCGAGCCGGAGGGGAAGCCGACCGGCCCCCGCACACTGCGGAGGGAGGCGCGGGCGGCCATCGCCGCTTCCCGCCGGCCCGGCTGAGGCGGCTTCTCCACGCGGCCCCACCGCGGCCGCCATTTTACACGGTGCTGGCGGCGGGAGGCGCTGTCGGTGAGGTGGGAGCGGCGCTCGCAGGTTCTGCTTCCTCAGTGAAGGGAGAGGAAGCCTGACTCTGAGGGGCTCGCAGAGCCCGGGAAGGAGTGCAAGTGAGCTGGGGATGTCCTCTGAATCTTTGGGGCACCGGAACCAGGGCCGGGAGTGCGCAGTCGCGGGTTGTTTGGGCCAGTACTCCGGAAGGTTGCGAGCTTCACCTTGTGCCCCGGGAGAGAGCACTGAGGTGATCTGAGGAAAGGACTTGGCTTAGGAGGAGGGTGAAAAGTAAAGGGGCTTCAAAAGTGAGCAAAACCCCTTGTGGCCTGTAGTGTTTGTAGTGGGGTGTTTCTTAAAGCAGATACATGAGAGGTCTTTTCTCACAGGATTTGGCAAACACCTTTTTGTAAATGTGAATCAATGGTCCGTGCTGCTCCTGCAAACACCTGCTCCCTCATTCTGCCGCCTGGAATATGCGTTTTACCTGTGCAGTCGAACAGTATTGAGCATATGGAAAGGATCCTTTTATTTCTGTCCATTGTGGGGACATTTCGGGCTCCTCCCCACCATCACCACCACACCGTGGCCTTTTTTGTTTTGTTCTTTATTCTTTTAAAAGTCCGAGAGACTTTTCATTATTGCTTGTCTGGAGATTTTGAGAGGGATGTCCCAGCTTACGTCCTGTGAGCAGCTGGATGAATGCAGAGCTGCACAAAGGAGTGCATCTCTTTCAGGTTTCCATAGTCTCGTAGAATGACCATGACATCTTATTTTTATTTATATTATCAAGCAATTGGAATAAATGGAGCTGATCAAAGAATAAATGACATAGAGAGCGGGGGCCATAAAGATCTGAGGGATCAAATACTTTATATAACAAAGACTGTTCAAGGATGGGAATCGTAAATCTGAACTACTTAAGTGGAATCATAGATTGGTGATTGCATAATCATAGATTGGTGATTCCCCACCTGAGATAGGAAAGCCATTTCATACTGGTATGCAGTGTTTGCAGCTCTGCTGATGGAGCAGTGGTTATTCAGTTGGATAAGCACCAGCATGGATTATTACTAGCACTCTTAAAGATTCTTTTCATGTGTTACTGATGAGATGCTGGAGTACAAAAGAAGTGTTGCCTTTGGTATATCTCTGTAAGTAAAGTAGATAGCTTTGCTTTGTTACCTTATCTCCAGAGTTGGCCTTTATTGGACTTTATAAGCTTCATTTGGTATTTTACAATTTGTTTTAGTGAATCTAAGATTTTTGAGTCAAAAAATCATCTCTCTAGTATTCTTTTAGTAAGATCTTTGCTTTTTAAACTTGTCCTCAAGCAGAATTAAGAGCTGTGAAACTTCTCAACATGAATGCATAAAGAAAATATATCTAATGTCTACAGTTGGTGCTAAATGAAAAACATTTAAACTAGGTGGAGTATTTTTAAGACTGGTGTATATTATAAATAGTTTAGAAATAATCTCTGTTTCTGATGTTTCAGAACAAACCTGTTAACATTAAGGAATTGGGTCTGTACTCCAGTTATCCAGGTAAGCAATTTGCATGTAGGTTTAAAAAAATCTTGTTTTCTTGTAAATTAAAATAATTGTTGACTTTTTTAGGTATAATTTTATTTTGCAAAAGGTTGACAGACTGTAATCATAAGACATTGTATTTTTCCTTCAGAACAGAAACAATTTGAGAAAAAAGTATATAGTCTGTAGTTGTATAAAAGAATATTAGCATTATTTCTAGAAATTAAATACTTTAATATAAACTTTGTCTTGATCTTCATTCCTACCCACTTTTCTCCTACAGACACATCGTAGTAGTGTAAAGGTTGTTTAAAGTGCTACTCTATGGAATTTTTTAGTCATAAGTAATAGGAACCATATTTTATCAGGACAGAGATTCTCTGTTTGAAGAAGAATTAAGGATGCAGGCAAAAGCTCTAAAAGAAAACAATTCAGAAAATATTGACACTTAGAACTAATAAACTTCCTATTGCTTTATACAGGTTCAGTTGTATTCCAGTTTTACAGTTGCTTGTGCTACCCTTTGCAAATTAAGAGACTTCACATTTGATCTAAAAATGTTCAACTCTGCAGACATGGTCTTTCCACTGGAAAATTTATTTTATGAAAGACCAGATATGAGACAAAGGTAAAGCTTTATTGTTAGACATATATAACTGTTCTGCAAGATTTTCCACACTCTGAATCATTTTACAGTAGTATTCTTGTGACTCACTTTTTTGTCTACTGATAGAAATGTGGGACTAGAAATTTCCAGATTCATGACCCGTACTTTGAAATGTTTCCAAGCACATTGAATGATGCAGGTGTATCTTAGGGCTATAACAAATAGAGGTTAGCAGAAGTTTTGCCTCTTTAATTTTATGGAAATAAAAATCAAATGAATTGAAGTATAAGAATATTTTGTAGCAAGAGGAACAGTAGGTTATTTATAATTAGTGATTTTGAGCTAGATGTTGTGGAGGGTGCTTACAGAATGCTTTTGCCTTATATTTGTGTGTTAAAAATAGGTATCTAGAAAATGAAGAGCCTAAGACTTGGTTTATTGCACCTGCTCCAGCTATTGCTGAAATTCCAGCTGCAGAGGAGTTACAGAGGGAACTGGAAAAAAAGTCAGCCAACACTCATATGGGTAAAATATCATAGAATATAATCATGGAATCATTGGAAAGGTTGGAAAATACGTTTAAAGTGATCAAGTCCACCCATAAACATAACACTGCAAAGTCCAACTAAACCATAATATTTGACATTCATTTGAAATTACTTAACAAATAATATGTGACAGATATTTCCTCCTCTTTTGCTGTGAAATATGAACTATTCTAGGTATGCAAGTATAGACATAGAGTGTATTTTAGTGGAGAATGATGGTGTAAGATGTATTTGGAGCGTTAACAGTCCTCTTTAGGCTTATACAGGCCACAGGTTTACTGTGCAGAAGTGGGCAAGGTCAGAAGTATAATCAAAATTTCAGTTACTCCACATTGTTTCACGAAGCACTGTATCACAGTGGGAAGGGCTGTAAGAGCCCAATGTTAACACATGGATCTGATGACCTGTCTCTCACTCAAGGTACAGAGTTTATATGAAACTAGCTTTTTTCTTCCCTTTTGGGGCTTTTATCAAATTGCCATTCAGGTGGCGAAATTTGAATGTGGTCGTTAATTGCTGCAAAGTGGCATATTCCTCCCGTCTAGACACTCGGAATCACCTTAAGGAAATTTATTTTAAAGAATTTTGTTGCTTTCTCTCTGTCAACCAGATTTCTGCATTTCTTAGCTTCTGTGCTGATTATGATATTCTCTATTTAAGAATTATTTTAAAACAGAAGGTGGTTTGGTTTTTTCTACTTTAGGCACAAGCAATTCCGTTAAGAGCTACTTACTCAAATAAGCCTTCTGGTGTTTGTAGAATTAGAACTGTTGTGGTTGTATCACAAACAGGACATTATAATTTGAAATTTCCAAGTGGATAACATTGAAATTTAATAGACTGCAGAATAGAACTGTTCTGTTATCTTGTTGGGTTTAGTTGCTTATTTCTGCTCCTGCCTTTGCCTTCCTTTTGCCAACAGCAATGCTTGTTGATCTGGTCTGCCAGATCAGGACACCGATCCCACTGAGAACTAATCTTGCAAAATGTGGTAATTAACCAAGAGGGCTGTGAGAGCAGCCTGTCACCACCATTGGTACCAGTTCTGACTGTTGCGACCGCAGCGTTTATCTCACAGCTGTTTGTACCAGGAACTTCAAGCTTGGTCATTGTGTCATTTTTAAAGACCATCTTTATTCTGGGACAGGGTGAAGAGTTCTGTCCTACAAACTACTTTGTAGTTCTGAGGAACAGTTTTGCTCCTTTACTTTGTATAGGAAGCAAAGAAAGTCACCCTATTTTTATAACTTTTTAATTGACAACAAATACATTGCATTCATTAGTATGAGTCAAAATATACACTAAAGTTCTTGCAATAAGATAGAAATGTCAGTTCATGTAACATATGTAAATTTGGCTGATACTGTTTGGAAAATATTTGCTTAAATGATTATGAATAAGAATATGAATATTAATAGAAATATGAATTTATTGGTTTTGTAGGAGGGAAAAAGCGCCAGATGTTTATACAACAATGTAAGAGTAACACTGAAAAAGTAGAAGACAAATCACCAGCACCTGTTCCTTTTGGCATAGCCTCTGAAAAAGAAGTGCTACAATTAAGTCTAGGAGAAAGAGAGAAAATTAGTTTTCAGCATGAAAGTCTGAAAATAGTTTCATCATTTCTCTCTTCTGATGAAGATAAATCTAAAAGAGGAATAGAGTTTTCTCAGCAACCTGGTGCAAATTTTTCACAAAATAAAGTGTTAAGTAATTTTCCGGAAAACAGTGATGATGAGAGTGTCCATTCAATGTTAAGAAAAAGGTACGTGTCTAGTCAACTCTGATAACTTACCACTGTCAGAATGGTATTATTATTTTAGATTAATCTGTTTAACACAAAGTTTTGGATCCTTCAGTTGAAGGTACTCTTTTCCAGGGCTCCAGGCACTAATTCTCTTCAGTATAAGGAAAAAAGATGCTTCTTTTTGCCAGTATTTTAGTACTTTAATTAAATGTGACCTGAGCTCAGCCTCTTTCTTGAGAAAAGTAAGCATGAGATTTGTTGCTTAAGTTTTAAAGGAATTGTTAGATAACAAAGATTTTGCAAAATACTACTCTGAGTTCTTTATCTGCATGGTAACAAGCAAGAAGGCAACAATCACTTGTTTTTCATAACAGCGGTCAGCCAGTCAGCAATAAATTCCTCGAGCAGTTCTCAATGTGATTTCAGTGCTGCTTGGGAGGAGAGGTTTCCTCAGAACCTGTATGTCTCTATTGGTTTTAATTATGCAGAAATTCAAAGTTAATCTGCTGTTGGGAGTTAGAGCCTAGCTGGACAGGCAGTTAATTCTTTCAGGTTCTTTCTGGAATGAAAATAGAGTTAAAATATATCTTGAAAGAGGTTTTTATGTCAGATCAAATAAAGTTAGATACAATTTTATTATTAGTGTATCTTACTAGTTCTGCTTCTAATACAAACGTACATGTTTTCCAAATATTAGACAAACTGTGTAACATTACAACAAACTAATGAAAATTCTGGATCTTTTGCAGCTTATTTAAAAAGTCTGGTTATACATACAAAAATGCAGAATTTAAAGCTAGTTCTGTTGATGTGAAAGAAATTGATGCTTGCTTAAATACAAGTGAAAACGTGCAAGAAGTGAGAAAAGAAAGTTTATGGAAAAATAATCATCATGCTCCAATAACTAAAGACTCAGATTTTACTTTGCATAGGGTAAATAATGAGGACACTGTGTCTGAAAATGGAATTACATTTCAATCATTTTCTAATGCTTCAGAGATTCTGGATATGACAGGTAATTATTTTTACTCTATTTTAAGAAAAATTGTCCATAGTCTGCCTTTGGTATATAACAATGATGGGTATCCAAGATCTGAGGTAGAGTGAAGAACATTTTCTCACCAGCTCAAGGTGAGATAATTGGCTGAAATTGATAGAATGTATTGCAATTCTGTGGAACTTAATTGCATTGTTAATGTGAGCTGGCTCAACAATTTATGAAGAAGATTCACAGTTTCAGAAGTGCCAAGTCATGTAAACGTATTTGAAAATGTCACTTCACATCAGTCCTCTAAGCAATCTGGAAAAGAGCAGCCTCATCCTTTCATGTGGTAAAGAGTCTCATCTTCGTTTGAAACCAGATATTGAAAATGAAATGTTTGTTTGTGATGTAGCTCATACTTGTATCTTTGTAGAAACAGATGTTAAATAGGAGATATCTAGAAAATTAGGGGAAGTGCTTAGAATTCTGATGAAATGATAAATTATTGTTTTAGAAATAATTTTTGGTTTTTAATAGTTTTTAGCTAAGTGTGGGTTATTTCTAGATTTTAAACTTTTTGGGACAGGGACTCACTGCATCTGTGGAATGTACCTTGTGTACTTGGCTAACTGCTTCAGAAATATGGAATAGAAAATTACTTCTAGCAGAAAAATGCAGGGCAGAACTGTGGCTTAAGATGGGATTTGGAGACAGGTCAGGAATGAAAAGTATGATTCCTGTTTGATTGCCTTATTAAGCAATATATATGGTACTTAAATTTGTGGATGAGGGGAGAGCAGTGGATGTCATTTACTTTGCCTTCAGCAGGGGTGTTCATAGAATCATAGAGTGTTTGAGAAACACCATCTTCCACAACATTCTTGTGTCCAAGTTAGGGCAGTAGGGGTGGATTGACCACTGCACTGGTCTGAAAATGTTTGGCCAGGCTCAGAGGGCGGTGGTTACTGGGCACACTCTGGGCCTGCTACCAGTGCAGTACTGCAGGGGTCTCAACTGGAGGAGGGGGCTGCCAGCGATCTCATGAAAACCAGCAGGAACAAATGCACAGGGAAAGAGAAGAACCCCTAAGGTTCCCCTGGGATGGTTTGACCGGAGGCAGCTCTGTGGAAAAGTGCCTGGGGTGTGGTGAACAGCTTGCTGAACATGAACGATCAGTGTGCCCCAGCACTAACAAAGGCCAGCAGCATCCTGGGCTTCGTTAGTGGGAACAAAGCCAGAAGGTTAAGGGAAGTGATTATCCCCTTCTGCATGCTACACTACGTGCTGCATGAAGTCTTGGGTCCCTGGTACATGCGAGACATCCTTAAACTGGAGTGAGTTCAGCACAAGGCCGCCAAGATGGTCCTTTCATTTGAAAGGATCTCCTTGTCCTATCCTGTCAGCTCCTTCTATATCACCTAGACCTTGTTGTAACCTTGGAACTCCTCGCTGAACACGTAGCTTGAGGTCAGGAAAATATTTTTCATGGTTATTGGTTGAAAAAAGATCTGATTTTATAAATTTACTATTTCTATTTCTTTAGGAACTACAGAAAGAAAATTGGAAATTTTGAGGGCTGTTACAGAAATACGTATCCTTGTATTTGCTCTGATTTACTGATTTTATTACAATGGTTTTACATTTATAAAACTGTAGTGTTTAATTTGTAGCCATTGGGTATTCATGCATTACATTGTAATAGTTTCAATTTGTAACATGATGCTGGGAATCGAATGGTAAATAGGTGCTTATCCTTTGGACTTAAAAATATAGAATGAAAATAAGGCAACTTACAGATCATTCATTCCTAAGAAAACTTATTAAAATTTCATCCTCAAAACTTTATTTTTAAAATGTAAAATTTTAATTTGCATAATATATATTTCATGCAAGATTTTATATGCAAACATGCATATACACAGATATCCCCATACACTTTAAGTAAAGGAAAAGTGAATTATTATTTAGGAAATAAATATTAGGAAAACTGAATCTTACTTTCTATCCCGTTTTCTCAGGAGAAAATTAACTTCATGTATTCTTTGTTGGTCTGTACTGATGTTGTAGTATGCCTATGATATATTTCCATTCTTTAAGCAGATTTTACCATAATTTTCCTCCTTCTTGGCCCTGTCTTGAACACATAACATGATTGACCATTCATCTGTATCTGTCAAACTTTTTTTTTTTTTACACTTTCTCTTCAATATTTTGTTTCTAGTAACCTGTGAAGTGGTAGGTTAAATATCAGGATTAGGAAGTGTCTAAATTTAGGCATCTTAAATTCATGTTAGTAGCTTTAAAAAGCATCCTGATTTTGAAAACGAGTAAGGACTCAGTTGTTCTGAATTGGCCAATCACAGATCATTAGTGCTCTACATTTTGAAAATAGTTCTCTTATTTAAAGAGAAAATTTAGATAATTTTTTTTAGATCCCCATTTTCTCTAGTCTGATGTTACTTGCTTAACTTTACTCCTTTTAATGTTTGACTGCTTTTATTTCTTGCTTTACTGCTTTAGCTTTTCTTCTTTCTTTAGTCATTTAATGTAACATCAACCTGAAGCCTCAGCAGTTCATAGTTCTTGTTACTGTTGGTGTCGTGTCTGGCTGTGTGTGCATCCTCAGCCTGATGAGATGGTCACAGTCGGTGTGCAAGTCCAGACAAGGATCAACTCACTCATGTGGATTTGTAACATAACAATACTCTCTTTTCATCTTATGCATGTTTTAGATAAGAATGTTGTTGTCTGAAGAACACATGTTATTAGTGACTGAAAAATATCTTTAAAACCACAGTACTAAGTGATCATAGATGAATTTCTTTGCTACTGTTATGACTGAACATTATGCTAGAATATTATCCTAATTAGTGTTATATTATAAATATCATGTGGCCATTGGCACCTTAAATAGGCTAAGAGCAGCGTTCTGCTTGCTCTTGTATCTGGTTTGTCCCTTGCAGTTTCACATTCCATAATCGTATGCTGTTCCACGAAGCCTGTGCCACGGAGGAGGTTTTTGAGTATTGGTATAATCCTGAGGCCTCTCAAATAGGTCATGTTTTTTAAACTGAAGTGGAATATATGTCACACCAAGAATCTAAAAGAAGACTACTGAATCATTTAATAGGTTACTTTTAGATAATGTTTTACAAGCCTATGAAATATTGCTGTATATGTTTTAAGTTTGCATTTAAATTACAAGAAAGAGATGTATTTACAGTTGTAAAATAAATTTTATAATTTTCACTCAAATGTTTTAAATTCCTTAATGCCGTCAAGCAACCCAATTTAGAAGTATTTTTAAGGAGTTCCCATATTTTAACTATGCACAGTCTAAAGCTTTGGATGATGTAAGTATAGAACAGTAACTGTGTCTGCAAGTAGTACTTTGTAGATAAATATAAGTGATAATTTGATATTCAGAACATAAAAGGGATTGTAAAACTCTAATATGTCTAGAACCTCTTCCTGGAATGGTTGATCAGGGCTGTGCTTAGCTGGGAGAAGAGATGAGAAGAACTTTTAAAAATTTTTTTCTCAGCATAAAATACATTTGTGTGACGATGTGGATTATATTTATATTTATTTATACAGATTAGTAATATTTTGTTAATGATTTTCACAGGAAGATTAAGAAAAGCAGAACTTGAGAGAAGGTTGTCTTTTTGGAGAAGGGCCATTTGTCCATGCCCCTCTTATCAGTTATGTTCTTTCTTTAAAACCTAAAGCTTATTTGAAAGTAAAGCTGAGAAAACTGTTATTATAGCTGTTGCAAAGAGGACATATCGGAGTTCCATCAGAGTCTTCAACAGAGCATTTGGAATTTTTATTCAACTGTAGGAAAATCCCAGTGTCATTCACAAATGTTTCTAAGCATGTTTCTAAGCTACTTTTGCTGTTGCAAATGTTTTTGTTTGAATTTTGTATTCATCAGGTAATGTTTTATAAAGAGAGGGATTTTAAGAATGATGCTTACGTGAGCAGAGCAATCTTGTATTTAAATGATATGGAGAACTGTATTTTCCCCATTTCACCTTAAATTTTTAGTATTATGCATAGATTTGGAATATTTTTCCTTAGTTCCAAATTTGTGTTTATTTTCTGATGAGAATTAGAATTGGCCTGTAAAATAATTTTCTGTGACTCTTTGTTCTTAGAATAAAGGGAAGCCACAGCTGTAAGCAAGATTTACTTTCATGAAAGTTGCAAAAAAGTTATTGAGGCAATAGTTTGGGGTTGGTTTTTTTTTTTGGTGTACAGCTCAAGTATTAGTACTCCTAAATACAACCTTTTTTGTAAGTACCAATAAGGACAAAGTTTGTTTAGCACTCATGTGTATGATAAGGCGTTGTTAAAAAAAGTCAAGAAGAAGTTGGCATTTTAAAAAGATAATGAGTGTGCATATTTTTTTAAATTGGTTAAGGCTGAAAAATTCAACTTGGTAGCAACTCTGGTTCCAAGAAGTTGCAAGCACTCAACTTGGTAGAATTTCTCTAATTGATTCACAGTGAATGTTACAAAGGATTACTTAATAAAAATCAGGGTAACTTTTGTATTCATACAGCATTCATACTTCATTGATTTTTTTTTTTTTGAGCATTAGAGAACTGGCAATGGTAAATGAAGAACACAGGTAATTCCTGCAACTGTTCAGCAGTACTGTCAGTGTCAGTCATTGCTACAGTTAAACATATAAATCAATTGCTGGGTGATTCCTGTTTGTCCGTGTGAACTCCTAGCAATCATAGAATACTTTCAGCTAGAAGGAAAGGAAAAAAGAGTGAGAATAGTGGAATGCATGAGTTGGGAGGGAAGGAAGGAAGCCAGGAAGGCTGCACAGAGAATGCTACAGGGAGGAAGGGTGGCTGAATGAGCGAGTGACACTGTGGAGAAGGAAGGAAGGTAGAATCGACCTTATCAGAGGAAAATGAAGGACCCTGACATGGACATACCTGGCTTCTAAGATGGTAGAGGATAGAATGTGTGAGAAGGAAGCATGCAAAATTTTGATTTGTGATTATTGAAAACTTAACATTCTGTTTAAATTATATATATTCCAATGTTGAAATTCTGAATGCAGATCAAATTACAGAAGGCAAACAAGTTGTATTTTGAATTTGAGCACAAGATACTTCTTTCTGATGAGCCCACGTTTGATTGCAAGTGGACATTGTCAGTGATTCTCTATTAATGCCATCTAATGCTACATAGTGGGGGGTTTATTTGTCACAGTGGCAGACTTTATTACATAAAAGCTTAGGTGAACAGTATCTCATTTACATTTCTGTGGCAGATGTGTAGCAAATGATGTTTCTTTTGCTGTAACTTCTCATCGAACACAAAAATTTTTAGAAGGCTACATATATCAACGTAATAATAATTTCCTTGTGTCATTTTCCCCTAGACAATGCTTTTGGGATGTATGAATAGATACTGTGGATAGCTGTGTTACATTTACTACTTTGCAATTCTTTCCCAGCTTTTATATACAGATAAGAACTTTGTGATTTGTGCTCCGACTGGCTCTGGAAAAACTGTAATGTTCGAGCTAGCTATTACCAGATTACTCATGGAAGCCCCACTGCCTTGGTTAAATATTAAAGTTGTTTACAGTAAGTTTTATGCAGCTTTAAACATTTTGGTGACAGCAGTAGAAACTGTCATTCTGTCAGTGTAGAGATCTGGAGTGAATGCATTAAAAATATTGAAATGAAATATGTTAAGAAATTGTGACCTACCTGATTCTTTAAAAAGTTGTTTCCTTTTAGTGTTTATTTATGATACCATTGAAACTATTATTAGTATTTAACAGCATTGTGTAATCGTAGTGTTCAGCATTGCCTATACAAATAAAAATTAGAAAATCTTGTAAGCAGTTTGTCCTCCAAGAGGGCAAGATATACACAAGAAGGGAAGAAGGAAGCAAAGGAAACTAAACCAAATTCTTAGTGCATGATTTCTGGCTCTGCCAGTATCTTTTGTATGCCTGTCTGTTGCTCTGAAATGAGGATCAAATTTTCCAGTATTTACTTACCAGATGAGGTTTCCTGCTAACTGCTGTTTTTTGTATAGTAGCTCAGAGGCAACAGAACTGTGGTCTTCATGACTTTAATTAATCTGTATAGGAACTGATGAAAATTCTGGGAGATAGGCACAACAATTAAACCTTTTTTCTTTCCTTCCTGGAGAACTGAGTTTGTATCATGTAAATCGGTTTGAATTGGTGGGTTTATCCCAGTTTTAATTAATTCATACAGTGATATCTTTGTCAGTCTTGCTATTAAAGGTTTCATCTTTTCATTTACAAAAGTTTCATCCTTTTTTTCTCTAATTGCATTGTGTTCAACTTCTCACATTAAAGCAACACTAGCTTTAGAGTTTACTGTGTATTGTAAGCTGATCTTTATAAACAGGCATGTTCCAGCTTCTCTGTCAGCAGGTGGAGGTTGAGCCTATCGGTGTAGGGTGATAGGTTCTAATTGCCTTGGTAGAATTGATAGATGTTGGCTGGTTGGAACTTTTGGTGAGGAAGCAGTTACGTGCTAGTGGAATTAGACCTGCTGACCTTTCCAGGTTCGACAGTGATGGAGAAGGAGATGTGTCCATTTTCTGACTGTTGGAACGGAGGTGGCAATGACATTATGTACTACTGGAGTGAGCACTGGTACCTGGTTCCTCAGGGGCCCCATGTATGTGAATTGGCTTGCAGTAGTACTGTCGGTTAGTTGTTTCACAGTAGCTTTAACATGGGAAGGATTGGTGACCAAAGTTCCAGAAGCAGTCACTAGCTTCTCGCATTCTTGCATTGCAAAAGATGATTAGCTTTGCAATTTTGTGAGTTACTTGCTGGTAGCTCAGTCAGATTTCCGGAGCTAATTATTGCTCCTGTTTTATAAGCCACTGATACTCTTATGAGATTTTATACCTCTTTCTGAAGCAGCAACTGGTTCTTTCAATCTCTTCATCTTAGGGGTCGCTTGTGAGCTAATATGGATAAGTCGTTCATATTCCAGTGGCTCTAGCTAGCCTAGAATGTAATCACTGCAAGATCTCTTTTACTATGGCTGTTTTCAGATCATGCACAGATCACTTCTTTAACTTAAATCACTGCATTTTCCATATAGATTACTCATCCAGTATAGACTTACATGTGTTGCTAATATCAGACCTTGTTGGGAATTACACCTGATTTCTAGAAAAAAAAGAATCTGCAAAAGTGCAGTGTGTATCCTCAGGAAAAAAAAGTATGAAGAAATAGTGTTTTAGGAGTCTGTTCATGAGGACCAGCATGAGAACTCCTGCCTGCTGCATCAGCTGCTACCTGCTGTGTTAGCTACTTGGTATGACCCTGACTACTCTACGTACATTTGATTTAAATAGACTTTGATTTCTTCTGGTATTCTATCTCCTACTTTTGGATGGTTTCTCATTTATGACCCCTTTTCTCTCTGAATACAGATACAGAGTGCTCAAATAATTCATAATCGGAAAAGGTTGGTATTTGTATATCTTCCATTAGAAAAGATGTATCTCCTGTGGTTTCTTGTGTCTGTGAGGAAACCTTTGATAGCTGAATGATGGTTTCCATGTGTTACTGCAAAAAAAAAATAAGGATTAAGAGACAGCATAAATAATCTTAATTAAAGGTTTCTGTTTGCTGATGAGAAGGACTGGGACCCAAAGCTTAACATTGATTTGCCTACATGGAGTAGGATAATAAGGACAATAACAATAACAGTTACAAATTTACAGTGAAGCTGAAACTTAGGGAAAATAAATTCAAGAAGGCATCCTAAAAAAGTATGCTTTTGGCTTCTTTAGCAATACAATTGAAGATTTGGTTTTCCTGATGTAATTTTCATCGTTTTGTGTTATTTTTAGTGGCTCCAATAAAAGCTTTATGCAGTCAGCGTTTTGAGGATTGGAAAGAAAAATTTGGACCTATTGGACTCACCTGCAAGGAGCTGACAGGAGATACACTGATGGATGATTTATTTGAAATACATCATGCTGATATTATTATCACTACACCTGTAGGTTTCAATCCCACTTCTTACAAGAACTCACAAAAAGCAGACATTAGCAACCTTCTAATTGTATGCTGCTAGGACAGCTCCTTTTTTTTGTATACGTAGTAATTTTGCAGTCCTTATGCTTGCCTGCACACTGCTGTGCATACTGTTAGTTCATATAAACAACAGTTAGTAATACAGTCATGTGCCAGATGAAACATAAATGGCATCAGGTTTAATTCAACTGATTCTGTTTAAAGATTGGTTAAACTTTAGGCATGTCTGCCTGGACTGTTGTTGCGACCTATGTTGGCCTTTAAGACATCTTTCACCTTCTGTCATTGTTTTGTTTTGTTGATTTTTTTTTTTCCAAGGAAAAATGGGATAGCATGACTAGAAGATGGAGAGACAATTCTATAGTCCAGCTTGTACGACTGTTTCTCATTGATGAGGTAAGAAAAAGGATGGGGTTTTATGCACTGGTTTTGTATCTTTTGTGAATATAGAAGGAAACTTAGAAAATACTAGATTTATTAGCACATGTGTAGATTGTAACTGGAGAAATACTTAGCAAGTCTTTTGAAATTCCTGCTAGGTTCACGTTATAAAAGATGAAAGCCGTGGCGCAACATTAGAAGTTGTGGTCAGTCGGATGAAGACTATTCAGTCTTCTCTTTGGCATCTGTTAGAGAAGCATGACACTATTCCTCCCTTGAGATTTGTAGCTGTTTCTGCAACAATCCCAAACACTGAAGATGTAAGAGTTACCTTTGTATTTTGATCAATGGAGTTGTATTTTATAAAATTTATCTGGAATTGCAATTTCAGATTGATAACAAAATTTGTAATTTTGAAGCTGTCAGCCAAAGACAGCTGTGAGGTTGATGCTACTGTAACAAATTACCTTCTGCCATATGGAGCTATCAGCCAAGTACGGACATGCTTCAGTTTTAGATTTCTGTTTGTGATTTTTGCTTCTTAAGTACAAATCACAACAGACTTGAGATCTCGGTCCAAGTTATATTGGTTCCATAGAAAGCAGAACCTCACCTGATTTTAGTGATAAAAGCAATGTCAAATGTGTTAATAGTTTATATGTGACAAAAAAGCTAAGTTAATTATTCTGTGATGCTGTTAGAGCAGGAGCATGATTAAAAGAAGAAATTTATAATTTCTGTTCTATGTCTTCTTTTTTAAAGATTGCGGAATGGCTTTCAGACAGCAAGGTGCCTGCTGTATGTCTGAAAATAGATGAGGATCAACGACCAGTGAAGCTACGCAAAATTGTTCTTGGTTTTCCTTGCAGTGACAATCAGACAGAATTCAAATTTGACTTAACTCTTAACTACAAGATAGCTAGTATTATACAAACATACTCAGAACAAAAACCAGCACTTGTGGTAGAGCAGCTTTTTTTATTGCATTTGAAATTCTTTCTTTCTTAAAAGTGTTGATTCAAAAAAAACCCCTTTCTTGTTTATAGTTTTGTGCCACAAGAAAAGGAGTACAGCAGGCTGCTTCTGTTCTTGCAAAAGATGCTAAATTTCTACTGAGTATAGAACAGAAACAAAGGTATTTTTCCATTTGGGTTGTTAATAAGTGTTCGTATGTTTTAGTAAACCTGTGACTTCTGTGAGGAAAGCTGTTGAACTAATACCATTTCTAGCAGAGAAGTGTGCGAAAAAGTCTTCACAGTTGACATTCTTTTTGGTAAATTGCCACTCTTCTTGGGAAGTTTTATTTGCTTCTCAGATTTTTAGGGTACTTTTCACAAACATTAAGTTGTTTCTCAAAGCTGCTTTATAAACATAAAAACGTTATGTTATTCTTACAGGTCTCTAAGGCATTGTAGTGCAAGCATTAAGCATATGAATAGTTAAATTGGATGTGATCTTACTAGTGTTTTAAGTCAAGCCATAAAATGTCTTTGTATTATCAGATACCTTTAATAAATACAGCTGTATTAATTATTATTTACTTCGGGGTTGCCTAATTATGGGAGCTGCAGAAGCTACCTCCTGATTTTGGACCTCAAACATGATCTTATTTGCCTAATGTGAACAACACATAAGGATTGTAGATTGTGACTTTGAAACATGACTAGGCTGGAAAGTCTACAATAGCTGCCCCAGAGAGTCAGTCTGTTCCCTCTGTGAAGATGGGAAAGTTGGTGGTTGAAAATACCCAAAGAATATATAGTTTTTAATATTATTTTTTTATTTGTGTTGCATAGATTACAGAGGTTTGCAAATTCATTGAAAGACTCCAAACTGAGAGGTAAATATAACCTACTACTTCTCTGCTCTGTGAATGAATACTTGCTTGAGTAAACTTGGTTAAATGATGCATGTAATGATTTCATTGTCAGATCTTTTAATGTGTGGTGTGGCTTATCATCATGCGGGTATGGAAATCTCTGACAGAAAAGTAATTGAAGGGGCTTTTACTGCGGGAGACTTGCCAGTTCTTTGTAAGTAAATTTAACTTTGAAAGTCAAAATGTCGTTTATATATCCTAAGAAGACTGCAGTTTTGAAGTGGTAATATTTTATCATTTTATAGTTTGTTAAACTTCTGGAATTTGTGAAATCCAGATAAAGGGACCTTTTATTACCGTGGACATTGCAATTCTAGAAAGGTTTCCAGATCAGGTACACAGAAATTGTTATGCAAGTACTTGTCTGTAATCTACATAAAATCCCTTCTGGTGTAGAATGCCTACTGATTCCACTAGAAACTAACAACTCTTAGGCATCAAGACTTAAGTCACTTATTTGCTGCTTGTTGAGTGTCTGCCAGGACATTTCGATAGTGTTCATATACTTTGCTCTGATGTAGTTACTACCAGCACCTTAGCTATGGGAGTCAATCTACCTGCACACCTGGTGGTTATAAAATCCACAATGCACTATGTTGGAGGAGTGTTTCAAGAGTACAGTGAAACTGATATTCTGCAAATGATTGGGAGAGCTGGAAGGCCTCAGGTAAGTTAATGCTCTATACATTGGTGCTGTCCATAGATCAGAAGAAACTATTCTCAACAAAGAAACAGCAATGCCAATAATTTTACTGCAGCATTTGGGTTTTAAAGGGTTGTTATTGATACTTAAATTACTCCTGGGTAACTTTTTAATTGAGAAAGAAATCTGTTTGCTTTGGTCCACCAAAAAGTGGAAAAAGATCTAAAGATTACATTTCAGTTACATGGTCAGTGGGGATTAGAGAAATAGTGGGAAGCTGGCAAACAATAGCCATTTCAACCAGGATTTGAAGAAAACAGTTTTAATGGATTCAACGGATACGTGATGCATATTCAAATGGTTTTTTTTTTCTAAGAACTATAGAGCAGCTTTTATTTGTGGTTTTATTTTTCAGTTTGACACTACAGCTACAGCAGTTATTATGACTCGTTGGAGCACAAGGCAGAGGTATATTCAGATGTTAAATGGTGCTGATATAATAGAGAGCAGGTAACTAAGTAATTTTTATAAGACTATATAGATGGTAGCAAAGTTTCATAGTTTCCACAGAATGTGTTTTTTCAGGTGGGTTTTAGGGTGTTCATTTGGTCAATTTAGAAAATCAAATTAAGCTATTCAGCCTCTGTTTTATCAGCCAGAGCCATCTTTAGAACGTTTTAAACTCAACCACAAAAAAAAATAGTTGTATAAATTCCTGCTGGAAAACTGAAGAAACTGAAATAGTTCATATTGCAAAGACAAAAAGCAAGAATTGAACACAGATCATGTCTCTGAATTTTTCAATAATAGAGTCTGGGAAGTACTCGACCTACAAGAATTCACTTGATTTTAACAGATTATCAAGAGAAAGGAAAGTTAAGACATTAAAGAGTAAAATAGGAAATTTTATGCGAGTAATTTTGTTAACATTTTATTTTCAAATATATACAGAATATCAACATTATGCTGTAACTTTTAAATGTTTGTAGCTTTGTTTTCTAAATAAATGTGAAACTTCACAGTTGACAGTTTATTTTTCCTTGCTGGACATTATGCCATAATAAACAAATTACATTGTTGATTATTTACATTACCTTTACTGTTTTCTATTGATTTCGCTGATTACAGTGAACAGTTGATGTAGTTTTGGAGGAGAGGTTTGTTTGGTTTTGTTTCTTCCCAAAAAATAGTTTTAGCACTTTTTGTATTGCTAATTGGTAAATATACTTAACTCCTGTTTTTTTGCATTAGCTTGCACAGGCATCTTGTTGAGCACTTAAATGCAGAAATAGTGCTACACACTGTCACAGATGTCACTGTAGCTTTGGAGTGGATACGATCAACCTTCTTGTACATTAGAGCCTTAAAAAATCCAACTCATTATGGTTTGTTTTTATTTTTTAAAATTTATCTAAATTATCATGCTAGGATGTGTTAGATCCATATTATTTGTTTCTGTCATTTTCTTATGAACTGTTATTTCATAACAAGATGAAAACAAGATGTACAGTATGGCCTGTAATATTTTGTTGCTTTGACATAAGTAGTGGGAGTTTTATCATGGTATAACATTTAAAAACCATGAAGGAGCCATTTACAGCTTCATAGTGTATTTCTTTTGCTCTTAATACACTGGGCCATATATTTATGCTGTATCAAGCCATAATGTATTTTTCAGTGCTGAATATGTAATCTACTGCTAAGAAAAAAAAAAAGTCTAATATTTCATAGTTTTTCTAGAATGAAACTTCAGTAGTATTAATTCCAATTTCTTCAGTTTGTCCTGTCCAGAACATCATCTTGGTCCCCATCCCTGCCCATATCTTTGTTCCTGCCCACTTGCTCTACAGCTGATTTTGAAGTCATTGGACACTTGCTGGAGACAATTTTTTATAAGGATTTATAGCTGGGGCTGGCACATAGTACATCTACTACTTGAATGGATGTTACAATTTAGGTGGCTTTTTATGTTCTTAAATGGGAAAACTGTACCTGGGAAGTTGCTACTGACATTTCTGCAACTTCTAAGACTCTGATATTTTTACATCGGGGAATATCTGCAGCTTTTACCTTTGCCCATCTGTTCCAAAAGCTACTTACTGCTACTTAGATAGTTCCACTCTCTAAGGCTTCTGACTTGTTAGCAGTGCAATAACTACACCTTTTTTATTTTGGGGTATTTATCTGGCTCCCAAAAATCAGCAAATCAGTTTGGATGGCTGATGATATTGAGGAGGAAGTGTATAATTGCATCAGGTTAAAACACGTTTTGTCTTTTCCATGAAGGTTTTTCACCTGGATTGGATAAAATTGGAATTGAAGCAAAATTACAAGGTAAGTGTGAAATTTTCAGCTTTTTTTTCAGTAAAATGTTATGTTTTAGAGCAGATTCTCTCATTATATATATATATATTCATTAATTTCAATAGATCCATTTGCAAAACAAATGTAATTTACTATGTTTTGTTATTTTATGAAATTATTAATACTTTTGAAAGACTATAAGTGCATTTTGTTTTTCTTGTATATGGGAAAATAATTAAATGCTTTTACCTATCTCGTCTTCATATACGTGCTCAGAAATATGGAGCAGAGCACTTTAATTTTGATTGCTTGTCATTCTTCCTAATTTTCCTTTGATTGATCTCATTTACTTTCATTAATTTCTATTGCCATACTTTCAAGAAAGTCCTTTTTAGAAATTGTCATCTTCCCTTCATCATAAATTTAGCTTTGAAAACAAAGCACGTAAAACATAAACATCTTTACCTTGTTCAGACACAGTTTAAAATTGCATGATTTTAAAAGGCTTTTTTTGCTAAGACTTGAATAAAATCCAGTTATTGACTTTTTCTTAATACTGCATTTTAGCTATTTACAATTCCATTAGAAAACATACAGCTGACTAAATAGTTTGGGAATCAGTGCCTCTCACTTTTAAATATAGAAATAGCATACAACTCTCTTTGAGTGGTTTGGTTTTGTTTTGGTTTTAATTTATTTTAATTAAGTTTTCTGGTAGATCAAAAATGAGTATATTAATAAAAGACCACTTGCTGTCAAGTTCTGCAAATCTACAAATACAGTTTTCTATCATCGGTGAAAGTCCTCGTGTCCATCATAGTTCTATACATTTGTATACTGGACCATTTGGAACTTAAGTATCTGGAAGAGGGTCTGGTACATGAAAACATGGACAGATACACAAACAGAAATTTGTAGAGCTTGTACTTGGACTCCACTTCCATATTTATTACATTTTACCCAACTGTGTAGGAAAAATTTGTGATTGATTTTGGGCTTGGTGGAAGGATGCCAAGGCTGTTTATTGTTTAGGGATTCCAAAGGCCCATCCTCAGGAACACAGTGTAAGTGCTACTGCTTGAAGTCTCCAAATAGGAGAGACATTGACTGTGACTTGCAGAGAGCTAAAAAAGAAGCACTTATCAGTAGAAGAAGTTACCTTGTTCATATGCTTGTTTAGTAGTTTTCTATCTTTTTTTCTGTCTTTTAGATCAGGACTTTTCTATTTTTGGCATGTAGGTTGAAAGGAATAGAGGTAATGAAGCATGTTACTACCTAAATAGGCCTTCATGGGAGAAGGCATGGTATGAAACCACCTCTACAGTTAGTGCTAGGGTAGAAGAATTCACTTTAAAATACTTTTTCAGTGTGAATTGTATTTTCTTGAAGTGTTTTGATCTTAAAAACAACCTCTTTTTAAAGTTCTTACAGAAACTAGCTCCTCTTCCCTGCACACATGAAGTATTTTGTAGTAATGTATATAGTTACTTGTTTTCCTACATTTCATATATAATGTGAATGATTTCTGGTTGCTATGGGAACTATCACTTTGAGTGCTTTTCTAATTGACTTTTAAATTCTGAACATTGCCTTGGTGTTGAAAAAGAGAAAACTAAAACACTTTGGTCATCCTTATGCAGATACCTGACACAGTAGGTTCAGTGAACTAAATACAAATGCACCTGATACAGTATGAAAATATCTGATGAAAGATTAATAAATACTTGTGGATATTTGAAATTTGAACTGTTTAAGTGTTAACTCTCCAGCAGAAATCTTTTATATAAATGCTGTGGGCTTTCCGGTCTGTCATTCACAATTGAATATGGCAGCCTACATTCCAGCATCATTTCTTTTCCTTTGCTACTTTTGCTTTGCTGAAAAAGAGTCGGGTTGTCCCGTGAGTTTCCCCAGGCAGAAGTTAACCACCAACTTTAATAGGAGCAGAATCATATTCTAAAACCTTTACTTGAGTTCAGTGGAATTACTTGGGTATACATTTATAGCAATTTGATGATGTTTCTGATTTGTACCTAGTTTTTCTGCATGTACTAAAAATACGGATGTTTTCAAATTTTTGACAGAACTGTGTCTGAAGAACTTAAATGATTTATCATCTTTTGATTTGATCAGGATGGATGAAGCAAATAATTTCAAACCAACAGGTAACACTTCTTTTAAATAACTACTTTTCAGAAGTGATGTTGAGATAGTAGTGAACTACAAAGGGTCACAACATTTCTTGTGACCCATTAATTGGAGTACACAAATGTAGTAGAGAGCAGAATCTGAGAGATTGTTTGACTAGAATATATGAACAGGTTTCTTTAACAAGTCATGGAAGTTCTATCCATGGATCAACATTAATAGAACGATTTTTTTCTTGTTGTTGCTGAAAATGTTTTGTAGATTAGGAGAAAATTGCAGAACATTTTGACAGGATAATTGGATGTGTCACAGTGCAGTGAAGGACAGGTTTTATCAATATCTGCTCGTGTCTGTAGTCCTTTGCTAGAGGTGGTTGGCTTCTCAGCAACCACAGTTCACTGCCTGGCATGTTAGTGTTAATTAATCTCCACTGGAGAAAACTAACTGGCACATGGTTCTTTCTACCACTCCGTGATCGGGTCAGTAATGCCCCTGAGACACTGGGGGCAATAACATACTGAGTTGGTGGTGAACCTCACAGAGGCCTGTAATAGGAAAATTAATTTAATTTTGTGACTTAAAAAACCTCCAACTCACTAAAATAAACTTGGCATATTTATTTTCTAAGGTATATTCTTCTTTTACAGAAACTGGAAGATTAATGGCGTGGTATTATATTGCATTTGATACAGTGAAGCAATTTTTCACAATTAAGGGAACTGAGACTTTAAATGAATTGGTAATTTTTTAAAGAAAATTTACATATGTTCAATTGATTATAAACAGAATCTAAGATAAGAAGGGGAAGGTTTTATTTTAAAGAGCTGTCTTTGTTTATGTAAAGTTTTAGAGCATGCATCTAATTAAATTCTATATGGGGTATTTTTGAGGCCTTGTACGTTGAGATCTTTTGATTTCCAACTCTTTCTCCCCTCACTAAACTTGCTTATGAAGATGAGAGAGAAAGCTGCTGAAGCTGTTTTGTTTATGTATTAAACATTGTACTGTTTTGTGGTTTAGTAGTATATTTGTTGCAAAAACCAGCTACATCAAGAGCAGATTTTAGTTTTAAAGGAATTGTCTTTCTATTTTAAGCAACTTTCCTCTGTTGGATAACAGGTTGTTTTTGCTACTGTTAAGTCACAAAAGACATTTTGTTTTCAAGCACATACTATTGTAGAACAGATTTGCCATGAAAAAATGGAATGCCTCTCTTCTTGTGGCTATCTTTTGTTTTTAAAGTATGAAGAAAATAAAATGAAATACATAACAGATGGAAAAAGCTGGGTTTTTTGCCTTGTATGTGATAAAGTGTTAGCAGTGTGGTTAATTTTAGATAACTTCAGGTGAAATAGTAATCTAAAAGCTGAAAGAAAATTTTCCCTTTTTGTTATATAATAGCCTTATAGGGAAATGAATGAAAGTTGGTCAGTATTAGAAAGAACTTTTCATGTTCCTAGTGTTGAGACAATAAAATTTTTAAAGTGTTCTTTTAAAAAGCAGAAGTTGGAAGAACTGATAGAAAAAATGGCACATAAAAACAATTAATAAAAAACCTCTAATTGCTACAGATTACAATGATCTCCAACTGCACAGAATTTCTGGATGTCAAGTTAAGAACAAATGAAAAGAAAATACTGAACACTTTGAATAAAGACAAGGACAAAGTAACTATCAGGTAAAAAAAAATTCATTGAAGAATGAAAGTATGTTTTTAGCAATAAATCAAATGAATTGTAGAAAATATGTATGTTTTCATGCATAGGTTTCCAATGGAGGGGAAGATAAAAACAAGAGAAATGAAAATAAACTGGTAAATATTATATTGTGCTGTTATTTTTTATTGTAAAACTGTCATTTTATAGCTGTTGAAGTCCCTGCTAAAATCTGTCATTTTACAGAGGACCAGATCTTGCATTTCATTTTTTCTGTTCTGTGTTTCCTTTTTTTTTAAAATGTTATTGTACTTTGTTTACAATATGGCTTGTATGTCAAAAAAATTCTTTTTCCAGTCTCATTCAGGCTCAGCTGGGATGTATTCCAGTTCAAGACTTTACTTTGACACAAGATACTGGCAGAATATTTAGAAATGGCTTAAGAGTTACTAGATGTATGGTAAAATTTAATCCTTTTTTTGGTTCAAATACAAATAAGCTACATTTTATTTGATTAATATAAGTCAATCTTATTTTTACAGGGTTATCTGACTTTCTGGCATCATCTAAGAACAACTTTTCTGCTTTATTAAACTCTTTGATTTTAGCAAAGTGTTTCAGGTGCAGACTTTGGGAAAATTCACTTCACGTGTCTAAACAATTGGAAAAAATTGGTAGGTACTAGGCAGAAATTATAAAAGTGTAATCTGATAGAGAATCAAACCTCCTAATTAGCCTGCTGGTTTCTGTGGTGTCTGCTTACATAATAAAATTAGGCTTGTAATTACTCATTTGCCACAGTTGAGTACCACAGTTGTCAGAATAATCTGTCATAACAAAAATGAACTGTTTAGTAATTTCCATCAGGGTTTCAAAGTATTTCAGAATTGTTCATATTTCTTAATGTTCATCTCAGTGTCTTAGGCATATTCCACATCTGTGCGATTGCATGTCTCTGACGAGGCTATGCCTTCCTTTCCAAACAGCTGTCACTGTAGTTCCTCTTACTTATATGCATGAAAGCCCTTTAATTCGCATTGACATGGATAGGAATCCTGAAATAGAAATAAATTTATTGTGCATGAGGTTCTTACACACATGATGATCAAAAGTTTCTAATGATCTTCTTCCTATCACCGTATCCTGTTATTGGATGAAATTCCAGCTGGAAGTACCGGCTTGTCATAATTATTTGAAAAGGAGTTCAGAAATTTTTGAGTCCTCTGCATTACAAAAATGTAGTCATACTTGTTTGAGGTAGTCGTAGAGCTTCCTGCTTTGATGTCTGGTCTTATCATACCTTCATGCTTTCAGAATTCACTGCTGCCTTCTCTGTATTTCTTCTTTAAAGACACACACGCTCTGTACCGAACAGCATAGTACAGAGATCTGCAAATTTGAGAATGGCTAATCCAGAAAATCCATATGGTCCAGTACATTACAGCCTTGCCAGCTCAAGTGCAGAAGCAGTAGTGCTTCATTCACGTGGATTCAAAGCAGGGGACAAGGCTCGTTAGCTTGTGCCCTGCACGGTGTGGTGGGCCAGGAACACATTTCCACTACTCCACACCCGTGCCAGTCATCTCAGGGATCTGCCTCGTGTTCAGCATGTCTTTGATTATACCTGCTATAGTGCAGTTTTTCAGAATAATTTGAGGTTATTGATTGTCCTTTAACAGCATAAAACTTAAATTTTTCACAGGTGTGTCACTGTCAAATGCTATGGTAAATGCTGGGCTGACGTCATTTAAAAAAATTGAAGACATAAACGCAAGGGAACTTGAATTGGTAATTTATTACTTTGTACACAGATAAATATGATAAGGAAAATATTGAGTATTACTACTGTTACCAGTAAAAACAGTATGGTTAATATATATCTGCTGTATGATCATAGCAATATTTAGGGGTTTAGTTGGTTATTCGTTTTTACTAGTGAATTTTTAAAAAGTGTGTAACTACTGCTGTTTGTCCTTGAAAATGTGTATGATGTTTTCTTGTAGTAAATTTAATGTGAATGATTTCACTGATTTGGCTGAGTTTGGAAAGCAGTTGCTTAAATATGTAGAATTTAATCATTAACATAATTCGAAAGAAAGGACAATATGCATTTCCCTTTGGGGAGTGTTAGAAAAAATATAAAAGGAAATATATACAGTTTCTCTTAATGTATCTTAGTCATGAGAATCCCCAATTTCCATTATTGCTAGTTTGAGATGGTGATAGAGTAAAACTCTTCTGAATCATCTATAAAGCACTTTCTATTTTAGGGAAGTTAGATTTTACCCTAGGGCAAGTTCTTTGGTTCTTGGCTTCTTTTCTGAGGAAACTGTTATTCCAGTGTTTTGGAAGATATAACAGATTTCTAAAGGAAACCAATAAAAAAGGGTTTTTTTATTTTGACTTCAGGAATTTGATTTCTTGTTTCTGCCCCTTTTGTGGTTCTTCCTGTCATTTTTTTTGTTTTAGTTGAAGCTAGGGCAACATAGAAGAGTCATCTCATATAAAACCTGAGTAGTTGAGTTTTGAGGTCATTGTCTAGTTCATTGGCTGTTACCTGAACAGAAGCAGTAGCAACATGAAAAAGTACTGGAATTTTCTTTTGGTAATATTGCTATTCTGTGCATCCCTGACAGTAGAGAACCAGGAGTGATAAGGGCTTTTGTTGCTAGCATAATTACTCAGGTGACTTGGATTCCTTGGATTTACATTTCTCTTGGCATCTCTAATCAGCTGAATGTATCAGAAATTAAATTCAATCTTTGCAGATTTTAAACAGACATCCTCCTTTTGGAAACCAGATAAAAGAGTCTGTTTTGCACCTTCCAAAATATCAACTTGATATTGAACAGGTAAATGCTTTTCTATCTATTTTATGTTCTTTATGCTGGTATTATTAAATGAAAGAGCAAATACTGACTTGAAATTTTGAGTCTTCGCTGATAGAAGATTACACAATATTGTGACCTCCTTCCAACTTAGTATGTATAATGAAACTCTTAAACGTTGAATGAGAGCCTTGGAATAGACATTCCCTGTAATATATTGGCCCCTCTCTCTGTCATTAATAAAATTTTATGTTACAGATGCAAACCAGTATATCCACAGTTTAGCTTTATATGTCAGTCTGAGAGGTCTCTTCTATCTTGAGTATAAACAAACCCTAGAGACAGAAAAACATCCAAATAAAACTTACTGAAGAGGCATTAACTCGTATTTATTTTCTACATCACAGTTAGGAATATAGAGAAACAGTAAATTATTACATTTAGCTAGTTGGTGCCCTTTCAAAGGAAGGATACAATTCCACATGTAATCAGGAGCTTCTAGGATCTGATATGCATTTTATCTTTAAATGGGTCACATAGCCACTCTGCCTTTCTGAAATGCAACATTTGAAAAATAACCTTAAAGTTGATACAAATGAAGACATCTTTGAAGTTAAAAACTCAATAGATGTATGAAATACTATTGTTATAACAATCAGTTCTAGTTAAGTTTTTCATTTGACATAATACTAGATGAATAGCTTCATTCTCAGAACAAAGATTTAACAATTCTAAATATCTTATTGTGAGGAATGTTGGGATGCCAAAATATAACTTATATATAACGAGTTTTCTTCTTGCATATTTCTCTTTGCGTTTGTCTTTTATTCTCAGTACTTAATCAAATTTAGGATATTCAGCTATGGGCAAGTTAGAACTGTATAACAATGTCTCAGAACAACAAATAAAAATTGTACCACAAATTCAAATTGCTTGAATTGAGCTTTTGTACTTGTGTCAACAGCTAGAAATTTATGGGAGGGTACATATTTCACTTTGCATATTTTAGCAGTTATGTCTTCTATATCATTTTCCCTAGCTTCCAAAATACAGCGATACATTGGCTGAAATCCTAGTAACCGTCAAATTAACAAACTATGAGCAGCTACAGACAAAGAGAACAGCAACAGACTTTCACTATGTTACACTGGTCATAGGAGATGCTGACAACCAAGTCATTTTTAATCAGAAAATTATGTATGTATGATTAGGGTTTTTTGCCTCACATCTTTTTAGGGTGTTGGCTTTTGATCTGTTCTGTGACTTGCAGTTTTTGCAATACTTCCTACTGATGCCTAATAGTGCAAAATTACTGTTTATTCTACAGCGTTTCCTAGTCATTGTTGTCATTTAAAATGCTGCACAAGATTCAGAGACTCTAAAAACATGTCAGTGTGCTTGTCAGTGCCGAGAGTATGTGTAAATATCTGTACAACATTGATGTCATGTTATGGAAGTCATAATAATTTTCCCATAAATATAAAACAAGCAAAATACCTATTAAAAAGATAAATTCATCAGTTCTTACTTATTCCTGTTAGCTATATTTCTTTAATTATATTTTTTAGTTGTTTTTCCCTCAAAGATGGAATTAAATTCTCCAGTTGGCTAAGAGATGCTTGGAACAAATGGGAAAAGAGAAACAAAATCTTTACCAACTGCCTGACCTTCATGAAAATTGTGACCAAAGTCTGGCACTTTTGGCACAACTTAAGCTGATCTGCGGGATCCCAGCTCTCTTATTGCCATAAATCATATATTATTGGAAGGTTATTCTTAGACCACTCATTAAGCAAACCCAAAGAACTAAGGCCAAATACAGACTCTCTCACCTGTTACAGATACTGTAGTTTACAGTCTTGCTTTCATTGTCTGTGTCTAACAAAACTTTACTGATGCCTTACAGGGATTCTGTGCTACTGAAAAATGGAAATTGGACAAAGAAAATTGAAGTGAAAAGAGCTTTTAAATCAGAAGACATTAGTCTAAATTTAATTAGTTCTGATTATGGTAGGTTGCAGTATGCTTTGAATTAAAAAAACAACTGCATAAGAATTCTGAATAAATTATTAAAACACTTTATATCAAGCCAAAAATATAATAAAATGAGCTGGTCTGGAAACAAAACTCTATCACGTGTTTTACTGGGTTGCATACTGCCAGTCCTAATTACTTACCTGTTTATTTCATTTACTACCATACTAAGGAAACGGGAAACATCAAAATTGTTACTAGGAGACATTATTTTGCCCCGTTGGTAGAGATTAGGATTTCTTTTGTCCTTCGCCTTCAAGTGAGTTAACTTTCAGTTTGGATAACCTGTCAAGCTGATAAATTTATTTATGTCTTTGTGAATGGTTACATTTTGCATAGTGGTAAAGAGGTATTAGATATGGATTCATCTCCACTTCAGTAGCAAGAAACTTCTACAGTTGAAAATCTTGTGCAGATTTAAACAGTGTTCCCTCAGTGTCAATTTTCAAACAATTGGAATTATAGCAGCAGATGAGGAGAGACTGTTATGACCTTGAAACACATAACTTTAAAATACAATTTAAAAATAGACTGGCTCTATTAAATTCTGTCATCATACCCCACCTGTAAAGAAGATTGCTGTGTGCTAGCTTAACTGGAGTTGATGCTTCCATGTTAAACATTGAATATTGAGATTATTACAATAATAAGCCTGGAATAATCTATATTTCTGTGGCTAAACCTGTGGCTCTGGAAAAAAAGCTTTTGCTAACCAAACAGAAATGAAGAAAGTTTGTCCTTTTATTGCTACTTGGTTATCTACACATTGTACTGAGTTCAGTAAAACTAAACACAACAGTTAATTTCTCTGAAACTAGAAATTAGACTAAAACCAGATCTTTCTATTCTCTAGTTATTTTGAAGTCTGCTTCTGTTTCAGGCTTGAAGGACACCTCACATTTTTTAAAAGCCTATCCAGTTTTCCAGCAATATTTCCAGGAAATTTTATTTCCCTAACAAAAGACAAAAATAATCTCTTTACAAAGGGTGTCTCTCAGTCTCATATGAATCTTGGTTTAATTAGAAACAGAACCATTGTTAGCATTCAATTTCAAAAGTACTGTCAACTATACTCATTTTATGCTTTTGCCAATACAGAGCTGCTGCTGTTACTGAGCACAGACTGTAGTACATCTTAAAAATTAAAATTATATTCTCACTGCAAAGCCACAGATAAATGTAGTTTTAAAACAGTACAAAACATTCAGTAAAAGGGACTAATTTTTTGTTCTTCTAGTAACTGTCTATAACATTCTGAAAATATTTAGCATTTTTAATCTCAGTCATAAAGAATCTGTTCATATGAAAAGTGTGCTTTTAATGGGACATTATCTTAACAAATTTCCGTGACCTTTGAATAACATTTATGTTTTCTTAAACACTTTAGAAAACTGAAGGTAATCAGTAGTTTAGAAACAGTTTAGTGTAGTTTTAAATATTTTTGTCTTTTTTTTGTTCAAAGTTGGCTTTGATATACAGCAAACATATACAGCCTTTTACTTAACACCGAAAACAGAGGGACGTAAGGTGGCTACAAATCGAAAACTGAAAGCTGAGTCTAGACTTGATGTATGTTGTGGCTCACCACAAAGTCTGCCAGCAGCAAAAGTAGATACAGGTAAATGGTCAGACCACAATATCTGGCTAATTCCAAAGTCAACAGAAAATTGAATTTTGCTGTCAGTAGAGACCTAGATCCTTATTTATCCATGCTGTTTCTGCTTGTCACGTACTACTACAGTGCAATCCTTTGATGATTTTGAAAGTAAGAAAAATCATGGGTATTTGATATCTAATATTACTGTTTGAATTTCTGTATTTGTCTAGGAGGCAGATCTAAACAAGAGATTGCTTACAAGAAATATGGAAACAGAGAATGCAACCATCGGTGTAAAAATAAAGATGTGTGTGGGCATGACTGCTGTGAGTGTCATTAAATCTACCATTTCTGATATTTTGGGACAAATATGATTTAGAATATCTTCCTTCATACCAATGGCTACATCAACAGAAGCAGCACAAGCAAGAGAATCAGACCGGAGTTGTTGCTATGATGCAGCCACAAAAGCAGTTATAGAAAGCCTTGTCAGTAACACTTTTATAGGCACTACAGTGATTAAGAATATTTTTCAGACCATCTAGCATATGCTTTAAGAACAATGTCAAGCTTGTTACACTTTTATTTGAATATTGGTGTGTTAAAGCATTTAATCAGCATGTTATATCTTTTAGAATCTTCTAAGAGAAGATACTAAGCTTAGTGGCAAAGTTTCCATTGATTTGAAAAGAATTAGGATTTATCTGTAATAAACTAATCTGAAGATTATTTTATGTCATTTTCTCAGGTAAAACTGGAGTACCTCCAAAATCACAGATGAATGGTGACACACAGTTTTCTGTGTACCTAGCTGACTTAAGGAGCAGGAACTCAATTTCATCTATACCCCCAGTAAAGCGGCTAAAGGTTCATTTGAATACAGTCAGCTATTTAATATATTTATTTTAATATGTTATGTATTTGTATGTATTGTTTGCAGATAGAATTTTATAACTAAGTATGAACATTCAGATTTGTCTTCTCTGCATGGAGTGCAAAAAGCAAATAACAACAAAGGTTCAGGAATCTCTAAGAGGTTCTGCTGCTGTTTGGAATAGTTCCAAGGGTCCACTTTTGTGCATGTACTCTGTTTTTCCTCTTATGATGTTTGATAGATTGTGGCGAGTGAGGTTCAAAGACATTGTTGAAAGGTACTGTACAGTGACTTAGTTTTGACACAATATGACCTGAATGAAACAAATAGTGGTATTTATTCGAGTCATGCTACTAAGAGCTCTTTCACTGGCAGGTAGATCCACTTTCATAAGAAACCCATCCATATTAGTTTTTAACCTGTGAAAGATTTCATGGCTTGCACTTCATCCCTTTGAACGTAGTGTTAAACTAGGTCTTTCTGCAGCAAGAATGACATTTGAGGGTTTTATTTCCTCCTCAGAGTTTTATTTACTTGTTTGTTTGCAATACAGGGTTATTTAGCCTATAGCTAATACAGATGAGAGTTAACCAGTCTGGCTTTGCCAGGGTGCTTGGATAGCTCCACCAGAAGCTCATAATTCAAACCTTTTTAACTGATTACGTTATATAAGCAGATGCCAGAAAGGTTTTATATAGGATATTTAAATATTATACTAACTTGATACAGTATTAATGATGTCATTAAACTTGGTAAAAAAATAACAGTTCTCAATATGTTTGTATCTTAAAAGTTAAAATATTCTGCTTTCTTTAGATGCAGATGTTAAATCAAGCTCAAAATGTGGATCTCAAACAATTTAGTTTTACACCTAAATCTTCGTTGCCAGCACTGCCAAGGTACTGATTAATATAAGTAATAAAAAGGAAATCTGTCTTATTTTAGACGGTATACTTAGTTGTAACTATTAGAATTTTTTGTGTGAATAAAATTATTTTGCACCTTTCTGCAAATGTTTTGTCACTGATTTTTTTATTTCTTTTTTTAATAGGTCTAGCAATAAACAGTTGTCTTTATCACCTTCAGTGCACCAGGCAGATAATGTTAATAGCTTAGGAGTATCTCAGAAACAAATGCAACCCTGGAATTATGGAAAGAGTAGTAAGTTATTGCTAATGTTTGAAATTACAATTTTCACTGTTTTATCTGAACTCAAACTTGCTGAAATCACTACAGCAACCAGTATAGCATTGTAGAACACTGACTGTATGGGGAATTATACTGGCCTTAATTGGCCTTCATTCTGGTATCTGCAAGAATTTCTAATGTAGAGCTAAACATTTAAATGTTTAAAAGAAAATGCTTAAATATATAAAGGTCCAAGCCTATACGTTACAATAATACCTTTCAGAAAGTATATATTTCCTCTGAAGCCAGTTGTAATACAAGATGCATTTTACCCCATATGTATACTTTTTGTTTGTTTGTTTTTGATGAAAGAAGTTAATGAAACATGAGCTTTTTTTTGGCAGTTGGCAAAATTCCTCTTTCTGTTTCTCTTCCCCCTAGAAGGTCACAGGTGTTTTTGCATTTGGTATTAAATGATCAGTCTTCATTATCAGTATATTACTATGATGTTCTCCTCACTGCATGCCTTTTTGTATTTGGTGACAGTAGATTGATGTAAGTCAGACTTTGATTAATTTGGCTGATAAGTTGCAGCTCCAGTGTTTAGATCGTACTCAGACATACAAGAAACACGGTGCTGAAATGAATTGACAGTTCTTTAGTTCATACTGCCTTAAGTGTTGGCAGCTATACTGCATAATTTTAACATTTTTGTCAGCAAGGTGGACAGTGGGATCAAGTGCACCCTCAGCCAGCTTGAAAATGACACCAAGTGTTTTGTGAGTGAGAAGAGCCAAGAGACAATGGCATACAGAAATGCTAAAAATGTTTAATGTTATTTTAAGTTTACTGATACGGATAAAAGCAGATCTTGTTTTTCAGATGCTTTGGACTTTGAAATGAGAGATGATATTTGGGATGATATTGATGATGACAAATTAGTATTTGCTAGTAACTTTGTCAGTAGAGAATTAGGTAAGGTTATTTCAACAAACTTCTTTGTTTCCTACATACAAATTATTCTACAGCCCATTACTTGAGAGTAAATTATTATAGTATACAATGAATAGAACTACCTGAAATATTT
Organism: Chiroxiphia lanceolata; assembly: GCF_009829145.1. Lineage (NCBI taxonomy): Eukaryota > Metazoa > Chordata > Aves > Passeriformes > Pipridae > Chiroxiphia > Chiroxiphia lanceolata. The sequence goes on along the minus strand of NC_045645.1, from coordinate 16,565,257 downwards.
GATTTATTGACTTCACTGCCAGGTTTATTACTCTATCTTAAATGTCATATATTGTGACAAATCTAATACAGAAGGGAGAGTTGAGAAAGTCACAATTAAAAATTTTTTGATTGTCTGCAACTGCATAATTGTTATTTTATCTGACTCCATATCTGTGCTTATCTTTACATTAGACCAAAACCTGCAAAAGAAATATTTCAAGTGTTAAGACATTTGAATAATTTTCAAACTATTATTTGTCATATAATGTGAAATTTTTACAAGGCATTTTGGCTGATTTTTAACTCTGTTTTTAAAACTTTCATCCTTAAATGGAACATGGAAATATCTGCCTTCAAATTGCAGATGAGTGTGAACCCCTTTGCCAGTATACAAGAAGCAAAGCCACAAATACCATGTCACAAGAGTAAGAGTCATATAATTTATTACTATTTTAGAATTTTACCAGTTTAAAATATTGTCTGTATTTCACATGTATCTGTATAATTAAATGTATAGAAAGTTGTTCACTCATAAAAGTGAGGGAAATTTCAACATTTAAAAGGTATGAGTTGTTGAATTATATTATTTGTTTTTTATTTAAGTTAGCGGGGAAACAAGTAGAAAATCCTGAACTGAAAAGCAAATAGTTTTGCACTTCTGTAAAAATACTGAAATTATTCAACTTGGTATTTTCAGTTCATGCACAGTACATGATGAGACCAATATTCAGAACTCGGATGTTTCTGTGGTCAATAGCACATCAAAAGGGAATTTATCTGTACAGAGTAGAAATATAACTTTGGTGAGTAAAAATATACTGATAACAGAATTTTCTGTTGTTAGAGTATTTAATATGTAAATATATTTGCCGTATCTGACTTATGAATCAGTTTGGGCATCCTGAATTTCTGAACCTGTGTTGTCCAAACCCACATGCATCCTGTGTTCAGTGTGATATTCCTAGTACAAAGAAATATGACACACATTTACTTTATATAGCACGATTTCCAAACTATTTGAACTCAATTTGATAGGTTTTCTATGCAATATATAATTATATTTATCACATGCTTGGTCCTTGTCAAATACCATAATATCAATTAAATACCTGCACTACATTCTACAACAATCTGGCAGTTTCTCTTTCTGGTAGTTGTTTTAACCACATCCACTTTAACTTTCATGTTGCAGTTCAGTGTTCAAGAAAAAAATCACTCAAATGCTTCTCAAGAGCTGAAAAACATACAGTGTTCTCCTGTCTCAAAAATAATCTCAGACTCTTCTAAATTCACTAGGAAAGAGGATTTTTTTATTTTCACAAAAGAACAGGAAAAAGAAGTGGATCCCAGGTAATAAACAGTTAAATTCTACTGTTGCCTCAGCATTCAAGTGCTTAGTTCTTCATGGAATATAGACCTCTAAGCATTGTGTTAATTTATTACATTAATTTTTTAAAAGTTTAATTTTCATAATAATAGTAAGAACTACGTTTTCTTGAAAAGGCAATTATTTAAAATTATTTTGTTTGTCTTGGTATCTCTTTACTATACTTTATGTAGTGTTCCTGTTTTCATAGGTTTTGATGTGCTATACCTAATTTGTTTGTTTCCTTAATACTCTTTAGATATGTTCTTGATGATGAAATCAGTGATGTCAAGCCCTTCCTTGGAATATTTGATGGCATTTTGTAAAACATATAAACAAATTACATTGTAAGTTCTGAGAAAAAAAGCAGTTTTACAGAGTAAAGCCTTCAGTTAGGAGAATTTGATTTCTGTTGTGTACCTATTTACCAATAGCTGGATTGCTGCATAGAGTAGATAATAACAAAACTGGTGTCTAATTTATAGAATTCTAGTATAATATCTTAGTTTGAAAAGTACTTAAATATTTGTTTGTTGACCTTGCTGTTTTCAGGATTATAAAGAAAAATATTGGAATGTGTCAAAGAAGAAGTTCATAGACTGAGGGTGCTTTTATAGATAACATTAAATCTCATTAGGAAAAGTAAGGGATTTGTAGTAATATGTTTGTAGTAACGTGCCCTGCTTCACAAGTGCTCTTTAAGTGAATGAAAGACACTTTCCTTGGAAATCCAGTGCTTTTTGGGTTTTTCTTTCAGTTTCTCTAATGCTGAATTTTTCATAGCACTGATTCTGTAAAATAATTAGATTTACAAATAGAGGTAATAGAATGGTAAATTATTCTAGATACTTGATGTTCCTTTTGACAGTGCTATGAACTTGTTAATAAAAATGTGCAACTTCAAGCAAATGTGCTTCCAGAATCTCAGCAAACCAGTTGTTAAATGTCTGTACAATATTCTAAAGCTCTGTTTGACTGTTCACTTTCACACCTAAGGTCATAAAATGATTTTTATAATAATAAATAATAAAAGGATATTTATTGTCCTAATACAGATTTAGGCACCAAGCATTGGATTTGGATATCTTCTTGAAGCTTTAGTGTTTGAACAGTAGGCCCTGCAAGTTCAGTAGTTAGCAGAATATATAATATTGCCTGAAATCCAAGAGAATGTTAATTTTTACTGTTAATTATTCAAAATATGTGGCATTAAAATGTTAAAATGACAACATGGAATATTAGCTGTCTGTTCTTGCAACATTGTTTGTAGTGCAACCATATTTTGCTGCACTACTAGGCTGTAATTTTATCAGCCAATAAACATTTTACTTGACTCCAGTGTTTCCTTACACTTTGACTTACTGTCTGGTATAACTCTTTCTGCACATGAAAGGCTGGCCCAGCATAAGCAGCCTCAGTACTCACCCCTCGATATGTTTTTGACTATGCAAATTCCAGCAGGCCCAAGCTTACTCCCTTTCCTGCAACTCAAGTATTTTATTACATCTGGAAGTTTGTAGTATGTCAGATCTCTTTTTGTCTGATGGTTTTGTTAAATTAAGCTTCCAAACTGATGTAACTCAGAATTACTATACTACAGCAGTCCTAGCCATGTGCACTTTCCAGTTCTGTGTCAGGGTAAGATTTAAGAATGCAGGGTGACAAATGTCATTTTAGATGCCCCAGAGAATCTTCTCTTGGCTCAATCTACCATGCCAGAGGAGCACAGGTCTCCCACATGGAGATGTTTCAGGTCTTCTAAGGCATCTAAACTGGTACTTGATGCTGACATTTAAGCACCTGCTGCTTGAAATGCACAACATTTTTTTTCAATTTATAGTTCATATTTACATAGCATTCTTTAATCACCTTTGTATCCTGCCTTTCCCTGGGGTTTTAGCCTGCAACAACTAATTCAGCAGTTCCTCAGTTTCTTCAAGTCTGACACAAGTTTTTACTCAGCAACACAAAGCTGAGCTTCAAATTTGGAAAACAGGAGAGGAAGGAAACAATCAAGATAATCTTGGTTATATAATTTATTTCATTTATATAACTTTGTGATTATACTACTTGCAGCTTTACAAAATTTCACTTATCTGCTGGTTGCTCAGGCCTCACCTGCAAACTGGGAATGCTTCAGGTGGTAGATGCTGCATTTCTCCCTGCTAGTCTGCATGAAGTTCCCTCTAAAGGTTCTGAACTGTGAGGCAGTGAATAGCAGAAGCTGGTTCTGCTTAGGGCTTCGTAAAAATGAATAAGTTTCTGTTTATTTTTCTGTACTAAGGAAGTATCTTTTCAAGATGTTTTTTGGCCCCGTATCTACACTGAAGGTGTATTTTCATTTTTCTGTGAAATATTTTAGTATTTTATATAATGTCTACAAAGTAATTGACATTATTGCTGCTTTTGCTTCATTTTTTGTATAGTCTAAATATAATCACTTGCTTTTAGTTTATAGGAGTAGGTTATATTTAGACTGTTACTTCAAAGAAAATTATCCTTGCAGGCATGTATTTTATTTTCCTCTTGGTTTTCCCCAGTGCACAAGTTCAGTAATTATTGGGTTTCTTCAAGATTCAGGCTGATTAATTTTCTGGTGCTGTATTCAAATTTTTTCCTTTTGATTTTTAAAAGGCTTTAATATCCTATACTCAAAACACATTACAGCAAATGCATTTAGGTACTTTCAAGGTGATTCATGCAGATGTTTCAAAAGATTGTTTCTGGTCTCTGTTTTCCACAAAAAATCAGCATCCTATATTACAAAATTGTGTTATTGCTGCTGACAAATTTCACAGATTCTGGAATGTAAATACTTCAATACTGCAATATCTTTACATTAATATCAAACCTCTGGTACAACAACATTTTTTTAGAGATAAGTGCTTTATTTGGCTTTTTTTTGCCTCATTATTCATATTAGCTGAATGACTCTTTAAAATCTAAATCACTTTTAGAAGTTCCATGAAGACGTGCCCTCTATCTCAGGAAAAGGAATGACTTTGTATGGTAGTATTTGTTATTGTTTCATTTTTCGAATCAGAATAATTGAAAGATCAAAAGTGATACCCATAGCAGGTCTCTATGGTAACAATTAACTGTAGATACACAGTGACTATACTTCAAAACAAATACAGGCAGGAAGAGCAAGCTGACTTCAGAATTAGAAAAACCTAGTCAAATCTGAATTAATTTTTAAAATCAATCTTCCAAACTGAGGTAAGTCAGTACTGCTGCTACGTTTAGCCCAGCAGTCCTAGGCATGCCCATCCTAGTCACCTCCCAGTTCATGGCAAGATTTAAGAATGCAGAGTTTACCTTCTGCCCATCACCATCTTCTGATTTCCATGGAAAGCAGATGGCTCCCAGGCAGTCACAGTGGTGTTTCTCCACAGATGCTCTATACAAACGACCAGAGGACCAAACTCCCAGGTCATGCCTCAGAAGGTAAGGATAGACTTAGTTATGAAGAGCTGTAATTTTAGTCATTTAACTAAATCACCTTAAGTCACTTTACCTGGACTCCCTGTGTAGTCAGAAGATAATTCAGATTATAAGTGGGCTGAATTGCTCTCTGATGGGACTCGCCAAACCACCTGTGATGACAGTGGCCTCACACAGCTGTCATGGAGAACCTTGTGTGCTGCAAATTGACAGCCGGGCTCACTGAATATTGCCTTTCTTGTGCACATGACACGCCCTAGTTCTTTTATCCACATAAGGATCTAACTTTCCTAAGGTGAATAAACCAGCAGAAGATGGCTCTGATTCCTCTCAGGTGCTGCCGAGATGATAAAACAGACTAATTAAATTCCACAGGATGACATCAGACAATTTCACTAAGCTACTACCAATAAATAAAATACAGATTAAAATACATAAAAATGTTGTTAGAGCCTAAAATGATCCTTACTTTTAATTCTGCATAGAGTTGGAACATTAAATGAGTGGCTTGAGTTTCAATCAGTGGGATTGTATAAGTAATTCTCTGGGGATACAGCAGTCTGCCACAGACTTTAGTCTGGGGATGATTCTATAAAATTTACATTATAAAAATACTGTTTCCTATAATAGAATAGTGAAAGAAAATTCAATGTGACAAGAAGTCAGATTTTACTATCTTATTTGTCTTATTCTCCATAATAAAAATACATGCTTATACCTGCTTTTAATTTAACTTCAACTTCCTTATATGCTTTCTTGTCCTATCACACATACTGATTTCAAAATATAAACTGAGGTCACCCATATCTGTGCCTGAAGAAAATGCAATATTCACTCAAAACCCACAATCTTCAAAAATTGTTAGTGGAAAAATAACTATAGTGTTTAAACATGTTGCCAGACACATTTGTGTTTAAGGTACATTCATAGCATATAGAACACTGTAAATGTATTGTGACATAATTTTAATTGTATGCAGCATGTCTTGGACACGTTTTAATTATGTAGACTTATTATTCATGTATTTGAAGATTTTAATGAGTTAAACATTACAGGAATTGTTAACACCAGTTGCGACAGGTCAGGTTCTTGTTATTTGGGTGTAGTTTTACTCAGATATACCTTCACAGAATAGTTATGTGAGGTATAAAAGTTGGTCCTCTTAAAGGCAGTCAGAATAATGATAAAGAGTGAACAGAAGTCACCTTATGAAACCAACATGCACAAAATAGTTAAAATCAGTCAATCTGCAGAGCACAAATGATACCACTCTGAGGCATCATTATGACAGTATCAGTGGTAACTCTTCTAAAAGGGAGGATGTCTGGCATTAGCTCTTTATGTCGCCCCTTGTGCTTTTTATGTAGAAGCAAGAGAGCAGTATCATGTCAATCATTTTACTGCCAGAATCTTTAAATTATATCCCTGAAATTAGATTCATGAATGCCTGTTTTTTTCCTAGCTCCTTTGCTTAACAATGAAATAGAAAAGAAAGTACTAATCAGGGTAAAATTCACTTCCAGCAAAAGGCTAACAACACATTGAATTTATGGAAGACTTACATGAGAATTATCTGAGGCACATATGATGTTTTCAGTGATGAAGTTCAGCTTGACTGAAAACAATCAGAAAAAGGGCAGGGGTTTTTTGGCTGCCACTGTTCAGCTAAGGGTCAACCTGGCTGAGCCATGCTTCTGTATTTGTTCTTGAAACCCATGTGAGATTAAATTGTATCAGTTTAAGCCTTCACTTTTCTCCCACTGTTGTATCTCTTGGTCTCCATGTTCTCTCAACAGGTGTTTCAGGTGGAATGGGCTGAGGTAAGGGCTGCATCTTGGTAAGCAATAGGGGCCCTTGGGGCCCTTTCACTGCCTTTCTCTAGGCAGTGTTGATCACTGTTGTGATTCCCTCTGGTTGTGAAGTGACAGGAAAAGCTGTGCTACTGTTAACTTGTAGTCTGCACTGCATCTCCTGCTCTTAACAAGAGACCCCGTTCAGGCAGTTTATACCAGTTAGACCTGTTTCCCAGTTAGTTTTAGTGTGTTACCTACCACAGTGAAACATTACATGTGCATTCTCGTCTTGTGGGATGTGCTTTGACTAATCCTGAGTCTGTTCTCATGTGCTTTCTAAATAGATGGTTTCCACGTGCCAGGACTTGAGGGGCACATCTAATTGGTGGCATGTGAAAAAGGGGTTAACATTTGGCAGAAATGCAGTAGATGATACTGGGTGGGCATACTTTGTATAAAGAAGGTATATGCCCTTTTAAATATAATAAGAGTCGATAGAATAACTAGGAATTTCTTCCTGTATTTAACATATACTGTGTGGAGCCAGCCTGTAACGATGAAACAGACTGTCTTTCTGATTGATGCTAGATGGCAATTTCTGTTTTAGATAGCTGAGCATAGGGAATAAGGCAAAACATTCTGTTTTGAAGGCTGTAAGGGTATTTTGTTTATATAAATGAAACAATGTTTCTTTTGTAACTGTGAAACTTCCTATTAAAGGATGCATATAACTTTCAAAATAAAAAGATGCTTGTAACTGTAAATGGCTACGATATATTTGCTGTTCCCTCACCCATTTAGAGGCAAAAGCTATTTATGAGGCTTTATTAAGTGCAAATAATTCCCATGGCTTCAGCACAGAAGAATAAGCTGCAGAATATAGTCTGATTTGCATATAAATGACATGATTTCTGCTCAGACAAGGATATTGAAAAATATATTTCTACAATGGAAACCTGATATTCACACATATTAAGGTCAGCTTGTATAACTTTTTTTAAGCTGCTGCATGTTGAGACCTGATCACCCTTCCAGCTAGATTCAGGCTTTATCAATTGTACCCACTATGAAATTATGAATTTCTTCTTTTGAGTTAATTAAGCTATAATTTATAGAAATAGATTTTAAAACATCTCAACAGTTTAAGCATTTAAAAGTGCTCAGAATATTTATCAGTACAAGTGGAAACCTCCAAACTTGGCACTTTTCCTTATCTTCAGTACTATGATGTGAGAGAATTCTATTGTTTTGGTGAGACAGAAAAAGTCCTGCTAACTTGCTGTAGTCACTTTAATAAATGGTAGGATATAACTAAAGTAGACATGGATGTTACTTTTACTGTCTCAAATAATTTCCTCAGGTTATCTTCTTAAGTTTATGCTTCTAAAATTTCTGCCTTGACATAGGCCACCATTGACAAACTGAGATGCTTGGCCAAAACAAAAAGCAAGTGTTTCAAAGCTAAATCTATATATGCTATAATCTGTATAATCTATTTTACCCCAGTTGTTCCAGCTCAGTGCACAAGAGAGATTGATTTGCCACAGTGAATTGTCATTAGTCTGAATGCCTCTTCAAGAGCTTGACACTGTCTAGTAAAGAAAAAGTGAAAGTAGTGCTATCTAGAAACTTGGATGTGCAGATCAGAACTTCCTTTTTTAGCAATTTCTTTCAGTTTGTAAAGGCTGTTAATTTATCTAAATGAAAGTATGGCAGTACAGTTTATTACTAGGATCCTGATTTTTTTTTTCTGGTTGTGGTGTAATATTTTAGCTATTGGAGTTCCTGGGTACAGGAATTAAACTTCTTTTTATCCCAGAGCTCCATTCTTGTGTCTTAAGTGTTATGCCTAGAGAAGGTTTTTCTGTCTAGTTGGAAATTTTTTCTCAAAGAATAGTCACCCAGCAGCTGGATCATTACATTTTCAGTATCTCCTCAATTATGAAGATTTTAGGCTCTGAGGTCAGTTTGGTTTCTAAAAATTGTACTAACAGATGTAAAAGGTGCATTGACCAAAGCATCAGCACATTATCAAATAATTTTATTTCAAAAGTATGACAGTAGAAGTGATTAAGAAATTGCCAGCCGTGAAATAGATCTGCTTGTCTTGTGATATATCTCAAAGATGCATTTCGGAGACTGGAGGTTTGCTTAGTGAGGAAAATAAACTTTGTTAGGAAGACAAGAGATACAAGTGGATCTCTCTCTCTCTTGGGTGTGATTGTCTCAGGCAACCATATTAGCAGAAGCTTAGACGCATTCTTGGCTTCTGGAATGGTTTTACTGAAGTGACAGTGCATACTGAGGATGATGGTAAAAAAATGGGCAGTGTGTTCTGAAAGAAAATAAAGTTGGCAGCTTGGAATAGTGGAAAACAGCTTCAGATAAGCATGTGGTTCAATAGAAATTAGTCTCTGTTCATAGACTTTATAGCAGCCTATCAGACCTGCTCTTTCAGTTCAAGCAGTTAATAGTATCTCAGCACTGTAGCTTAAGGAATACAATTTTCAAAATTATTGTAGTATGGGACCAATAAATTTCAGCACAAAGAAGGCAGTATTCCATATAATTTATTTTAGATTTCCATCTAGGGTGTGTTCTGACACTCCACATGAAAGTCAAATTGTCCATGTAAAATGGTTTTCAGGTGATAAGTTGACCCCTGGGGTTTTAGTAAAATAATAGATTCAGAATTCTATCTGACTCTCCAATCCATAAAAGCTAGTTATCAGCTGTTTGAATGATTTGATAAGAAGAGGGAAAAAAAGAAGAGCTTTTGTATAGTGACATTTTTCTCATTAATGGGGACAGTGTTAGAATCACAAACTCCTTCTGGATTTGGTAGTAAATACTCTGCTGACGTGTTTTGGGAGGTGGTTGTTCTGTGTGAGGAGTGTATGTGTCTAATACTCCACATGCATATGGAACAAGGAATATTTCTAACAGACATGTACAGCCCGTCAAAGCAAGGGCATTTACTGTGCCACCATCTGGCCATTGTTTCTAAATGCGTTCTGTCACCAGAGCCTACCTCAGCAGAAGTTTTGTGGCAGAATGGCTCTTACAGTGCCTGAAGAAACACTAGAATAACATGTATTTTTCCTGCCAACATTCTTCAGTATTTAAATGTAGTGCAAAACAAAAGGTAACCTGAAAAGAAATTATGTATTAAGTTCTTGCCAGAACATTCTTATAGAACTTGCTGTATTTTTTTTCTAGTTTTGTTGTTTTATTTGATTGTATTTTCTTGAGAATACTTAAATGTAGTTCCTAGTGTAACATGTGGCTTTACAGTCAGTTTAAGCAGATCCAAAGTTGGGTAGAGGCTTTGTTGCATTTTGTTTCAGTAGATGGGTGTATCTGCATGTTCATGCAGAACTAGTGAGTAACTGGGGAAAGGTGACAGTAAGATACGACTAGTCATAGTGGCAGTAGAAGCAGCTTTCTTAATAAAATACAGAAAGCATGTTCATGCTTAGTGCAGTTGAGTGCCTCTGAATTTTGAGCAAAGAAAATGCCTCCTGTTTTTTAAAAACAACTATGCTCAAGAAAACTTGACTTTTCTACAGTGTGTGTAAACAAAAAGGATTGTCTCAAAGAAAAATCCACGTCTCTCCTCAGTTGTTCCTCATGTTAACCATGTCCTGCCTTTTCCCTGCTTGTGTGGGTGGTGAACATTTAGCTCACTGCAGGAGTACTGCCTGTTGTACTCTTACTGTGGCTTTTGCAGGTGCGAAGAAGGCGACAAGGAGGGCACCCGTTTGCCTCCTGCATTCTGGATTACTGGGGGGAAGGGGCAGATGTCTCCTCCTCTGAGAGGAACTGAGCAGCGCTCAGGGGTGGGGATACCTGATGCTCCCAAGTTGGGTAGAGAAGAGAAATGTAGTGACCGAGATCTTGTAGGCAGTGTCATGGAGGAGCTGGGATTTTGCTTGTGGGACAGAGCCAAGCTTTAGAAGTGACAGGAGAAAGGAAAATTTCCTTGAGCAGGCTGAGTGGTGTCTGTGGTGCTCTGTGAACCATTCTGGAAATTTTCAGATTGGAAGTAAGACTGGAAAGAAATATTTACCCTGCAGTGACACAATGGGAAGATTAATTTTCAAGCTTTTTTTATTTAATCTAGCTCTCCAACAGATCAGAATTCTCATGATTTAAAGAACAATTCTATCCTGCCATTTTCATAACACCTGCCTTTAGAAATCTGGATTCTGTGGGTTTGCTTGTCAAAAGCAAAAGCATTTACCTAAACACAGTTGCTAATTCAAGGTCTTTGTGGATAGGATGAAAAAGAGCTAACTACTCTAAATGTTGCTTCTTTCTAGTTTTGTTGGGTTGGGTTTAGCTTTACAGAGGTGACTGAGTGCTGGTCCTGCAAATGGGTAAGTTGTAACAGATGTAGGACAGGTCTGTTCACTGGAGTGAACTCCTGCTCGCTCAGGTGTACATGAGCTCTACTGAGATGTGCTCAAAAGCAAAACATCTGTTGCATTCTTAAAGTGCTTTTCTTCTGGAAGAGCAGATCTGAGGAGCACAAGAATTTATGAGTAACTCTTGACTTACGCTATTGACTGGATTTAATCTGTATTAACACTTTCCAAAGTAGCAATATATTTTCCTGTGTCACTGTGAGGCTGATTTTAAAATTATTTTAAAATGATTTAAAAACAAACAAACAAACAAACAATTTCAAGCTTTCAGGTGTTAGCAGTGAAACATTTACCTCTCCATTGAGGTAATTATCAAAATGTTTGGTTTTGTGGCCCCAGTTAGTTGTAGGTCACACCTTTTGCTTTCTTAAGCCCTGTGAGAAATTCCTTCCTTTAATGCAGTTGGATGATGCACAGAAGGAAGTACTTTATCTGTATTCCTCCATATCCTTTATATTGGGAAGTTACTGTGTCAGGTGCTGTAGCTGTGTAAGTATTCGCTGAAAAATCTATGACTGCACCCGTAGGTAGAGCTGGTGTCAGACATGGAAACATTATGATACAGGCCTACAAGGAGAGTCCCAGGGCTCTGGATCAGAGAGAAGATCTCTGGATCACAGAGCAGCCACATGTTCAGAATCAGCCTCCTCAGGGCAATCTCTCCAGGACAAGGGAAACAATCCATTACCCCAACAAGATAAGTTTACTAAAGAAGCCTGTGATAGATCTGTTTTTATTAAGAAGTCCCTCCCATAACTTTTAATGTGGGAGTGGGGCATCTGTTCTAAGAGTTTTAATTTGTGACATCTCATAACTAATAAGAAAAGCAGGAGAAAAAATACTGCATAAGGTATTGCCTCGTTCAGAGGCACAGTTTTAGGAACCACCTGTTTGCTTACATGAAGCACTGAGGCTTCTGGAGCAATGTTAAGTTACAGACATTCCTCACCTTCACTGCCTGTATTTTTCCCTTTCTACCCTGCTGACAAACTTTATGCAAATGCCATCTTTTCTATTGCTAGACAAGGTTGTGCTGACTGGCCAGATATTTTTGGAAGTTAGTATGACTGGAATGTGCTTGTGAAGACGTGGGAACCTAATCAGTAATGAAAATACTCAGAGTGTAATTCCGTGTTAAGCATGTTCTGGCAGAAGTTTGTTGATGCTGCTGAGCTCCGCTCCTGCCCTGTGCCACTCAGCTGTTGTGCCAGTCCAGTTGCTTTGTAGGATGGTTTATGTGAAATTAGCTAAAAGAAATGTGTGAGTAACCTCCACACCACTGCCACCCCCCTTCCTTTTGAGAAGCCTGTCTCTTATCTCTTGGCAATGCTGTTATTGCATGAAAAAGTGCACGTGTGCAAAGAGCAAACCAGCCTAAAATGTTACCTTCCACAGCTGTATTTCATTCATTCCTGATTTGGAAAATAGCCTTTGTTCCATGTATATGACAAGTGGACTACATAACATTAATGAAGCAGAGATCCTAAATCCCGCTTGAAATTGCCATTGGCAGCGATTAATGTATTTTCAGTTGTATTTTTTATTTGGAGCTTAGTCATAACTTGCCAAGATGTAGATCTGCTTGTTAGCTATAAAGGTGGTTGAAAGTGCTTGGCATGCTCCAAGATTTCATCCAGCTTCACACCCTTCCTCATTGCCTTGAAACTGTACTGAGGTTTGTATCTCCAGTGAAAGAGCTGAAAAAAAGAGCAGCACGAAATTTACATTTCCAGTTCCTGTGTGGATGGAATGGGAAATGAGGAGCTGTTTGCCACCAAGTGGAATGGGTAATAGAATTCCAAGTACTGGCTGACATCTGTAAACAGCTGTGCCTTCCCACATACTCTGACAAGAGCCTGCAGAATATATTTCTTTAAAAAGGTCATTGAGGAATACAACCCCCAGGATGCACCGCACACTAAGTGTTTTAATATGTCTTTCACACAGGCCTCACATCGGACATTTCCTCTCCGTTACCGCGCTCACAATCGCCGGCCCGAGGCTCGCTGAGGACCGGCCCACCGGCCGCGCAGGAGCCGCGCGGGACGAGCCCTCGTTCCCTTCGCTCCCGCGGCTGCTCCGCGGCCCCAGCGCAGCGCCGGGTGGTCACCGCGGGGCCGAGCGCGGGGGGCTCGTTACCGGGGTTCGTAACAGCGGCCCGGCCGCGCCCGGTCCCCGCAGCCCCCTGTCCCGCGGCGGGGCCGGCGGGCGGTGCGGGGCCGCGGCCCTTTGCCGGGGTCGGGCGGGTGCCGCACTCGGGTGCCTTGGCCGGTGACACTGCGGTTACCGCGCGCTCCCCCTCGGTGCTGGCACCGGGTGCAAGGTGAGTCCGAGGTACCGCACAGCTTGTGCCGCACCCGCCCCGTGGTGTGGTGTTGCACGGTGCTTGTCCAGAGGGCTCTCGGGGCTCGGCAGTGCTGGGCGGGTGACACAGACCCGGCGCCGGGACCCGGCCGCCACCACCGCCTGCCCGTGCCCCGAAGGGACCACCCAGCCTTGCCTCGGGCACGTGTTTCTGGCCTTAAAAAAAGGAGCCCTAAATACTGAACAGTCGTGCAAAAATGCAGTTTGAAAGCAAAGGCACCGACTATACTATAGCACTGGCAAGAGCTGTAATTTTAAATGGAGAGAAGCCTAAGTAAGGTGACCGCTTTTATGGCCTTCCAGTGTATTCTAACAAAACTGATTAAATCGTTAACAAAGGACTGACTTGCTGCAGAGGAAAGGTGGTATATCATCCTCTCTGGAATTTTCCAGAGTCGTGTGACCCACCCCAGCACTGCAGTTCCGTCATGACTGCTTTGCTTTGTAGCTCTCGGGTGCAAACTGGGCCAGCCACAGGGGAAGGCCAGGCTGGAGTACCATATTCCAGCTGCCACTGCATGGAGTGTCCTGGTGTGCTTTTCTCTGCATCGAGCCCATCTGCTAGTCTGCCCACTCCCAGCTAGCCCATCACCCTTCATCATGTGGGAAAGAAGAGAAGGAAAAGTGCTTTTTCCTTAATGCAGAAGTAGGTTATGGGTTTGTTTTGATGTTTTTGTCTCAGAATTTATTTTCTCCTGAAAGGAAACTGTGTCCAAAGCAGCTGTTGGGCCGACCTCCCTTCCATACATGCTGTCCCTAGTTGCATGCCGATGGGGGGAAGGGAGAAGTGTTAAGTCTTGGCTTTGCTCTGCTCTGTGCTGTCCAGACCTTGCTGGGTTTGGCTCTGCAGCTGGCGACCAAGTGGCTGGTGCTGACTCTGGGGCTGGGGAAGGTTTGGGTGTGCCTGCGGTCACAGGGGGGCTCTGCACACAGACCCTTCCCTACAGGAGAGACGTGTCAGCACATGGACCGGTATCTGGCTTCATATTCCTTTCCACAGTTCTCGAGATGTTAACTTTCAAAAGAGATGTCTCCCTTGTGTGTTTATGTCAGTGATTTTGGGTTTTAAACTATTCATGCATGAAAAATGACTGTAGGAACTGTATACTCCCATGTATGAATAATGACTACATGGGAACACAGATTACAGCAGTTTTGCACTGAGACTTCTGCAGTTTACATGCTCTCTTTGGGAACATTATGAAACGTTTTTAAATACTGGTGCATGTTAATGCATTGATTTCAATCAGTCTCTTTTTGTCCCTTTTGGATTTGTTCAACTTAACAGCTAGCATGTCTCGTGTTTGCTCTAAGATATGCTTAGCAAATTAGGCAAATAAAAAAATGCATGCAAAAATATGGTGTTATGCACATGTATCAGGTTTGTTATTTATTAATAGACTCCAATTTCCATATGATAGTCTGCCTTTTTTTTTTTTTTCTGCTTTGGCTCAATGGATAGTTTATGCCAATTACATGTAGTTTAACAGCTTCAAAATCTGTTTTTGCTTTTCTAATGCATAAAGACATTGATTCTGTTTCAGGTTTTAATTAAACTCTACACTGACTTTAAAGATTCTATTGTCCTTTTCATTTAAATAGGATTTTTGTTAGATCTTTAACAAGACCTCAGTGGGGTAATAAATCTGAGCAATTGTCCTTATTAGGAGTAGATTATCCTCAAGAGATGGAAAGTCAGAGAAGTAACTAAAACCATTTGTAAAGACTGAACTAAGGCTTTTTCTTCCTAAACATTAAACAGACTTGCGAATGACTTGCTTGGGTGCTCAAATTAAATTAAATGATACTGTGTTTATTTTTCACATTTTCAGTGTAGGCTATTTGCATTTACTTAAAATTTGAGTTTCATTGAGTAAAATTCACTCCTGGGTAAGGATCCTTACTTTCAATATACAAGCTCTAAATGAAACTCAGTATATCTTGCCATTTCTTTTGTTATTAAGCCTTGCAACACTTCTAATTTATATGACCCACTGACATAGTGAGTGTATTCTTAATTCATTGTATTTACCACAGTAGATGAGTCTTGGCTGAAGAATTGGTCTTGTGTTTGCCCCACACCCCCCAGCCAAGTAGAAATGCAGGGTATGTCCAAAGATCTCCTCAGATGCTGGACTAAAAACACAGGTTCTTAAAGAAACCAATAGTTCTATCTAAGTTTGGTGATAATGTGTTTACATGCCGTTAGGAGGTGAAAGGGGGTTTAATGGGTTTTTTTAGCTGTTTGCTTCACTCCATGGTATTCTCTGTTCTCTGGGTGCTCAAGCCTTACTTTGTTCCTGGTTTTAGTCATCCCTTGACTTCTGAGGAGACATGGCCTCCTATATACACACTGTCAAATCCTGAATTTCTGCTGTCTGTTTAATTCCCAACTTTTTATAACATTGTGGTGCAGGTTTTTTTGCATCCAGTTACATGGAAGCTCCGTTTTGTGGTTCCAGGTTTGGGACACTCATTTCTAGGACTTAGTTCTACCCAGAAACCACTGGACAAAGGCAGGGATGTTGCTCAGGGACATCCTCACAGTGAGATATGTTGTAAGACAGGCTTTTCTTTCCTGCTGGCTCCAGTTTCTGCGCCTCTGAGCTGCTGCCCTCTGCAGAGCACGCTGCAGGAAGCGGGGCTCCAGGGACACCGCTGCACGTGACGAACCCACGTCCGCCTCTGCCGGGAAGGAGCCCACAGCCCTGCTCAGCACATGAAGACAAACCCTTCTTGGTTATTGCATAGCTGCACCAGCTCTCAGCCACCAGGTATTTAATGTCTTGAAGCTCTCCTGTCCGTGGGCTCCGCTGTCCCTGTCCTGCTGGCCGGCATCTCTGTAGATCCAAGTCCTGTCAGCCTCCAGTCTGTGCTGCTCCCCACATGGGTTTCTGCTGTGTTTCTCTATTAAGAGACTTCACTTCACCCCTTCTTGTCTTTTAAGTGACATTACAGTGACATTTTGGGGCAGAAGGAATCATATTAGAGGAACATAGCTCATAAATATTAATTTCTGGTAGTCTCTATTTGCTGCATATTGTAGACAAAAATGCAGGGTTTGAGCCTTCATCTCCTGCTTTCCATATCACTCAAATAGCAGAGATTTTTGGCATGGGAAGTCACAGAGGGAGGTGGAAAAACTAATGCAAAGTAAGATAATGTAGTTCTTCAGCATTATGGCTTCTCTGTGGCTTGACAGGAAACTGAAAAATATAGAAGGTGCTGAAAGCAGATAAGTCACCTAGTTGCTGCTCTGCTTTAGATATAAAGCCTGGGGAAAGTGGAGGAAGGGAATGCATATCCTGGCTTTAGCCTCAGATTGCAACTCATCCTTTCTCACAATGCAGTGTGCTGGAGGAAGTGTGGCAAACCTAGGCTGAGTCCTGCAACTGATATAATATGAGTCAGTGCACAAGATTAGGAGCACTAAGAGTGCTCAGCCTTTGGGACAGATTCTGGGGAATTAAGAGATTCTTTGTCCTGTATTGTTCGGCAATCAAACCTGATTTAGGAAATGCCATAAGTCAGACAAAATTCACAGGGCATAGTTTTGCTCTGGATTCTCAGCAGGATGTGGGATTTTCCCTCTGTTTTCTCTGTCAGCGGGGCCAGGAGCTAACCTGTTCATGGCTCTGCAAGGTGAGAACGAGAGGGCCCAGCTCTGCCCCTTGCTGAGAGATGTCTTGTCTCTCCTTCTTCCTCCCACCCGTTTCTGAGGATGTATGCTGTAGTCATAGGCAAGTGCTGTGACCCTGCCTGCAGTATGAAGGTGATGTGTATACAAGAAGTGCAAGGCTAGCTGAATGGACTTCACTGCTTGCTGAGATGCAATTAAAAGATTCCCTTCTTTCCTTGCACTCTGAAGTAATGTGTGTTTCTTTCCAATCCCAAGTGTATCCCACAGCATCAAATGTGGTGGCTGCTCTTTGCATGTTGGCCATGCGGTGAGCCAGCAGCTTTCTCCGCTGTTCACAGCAGCCTCCCTGGAGGGGAAGCAGGCTGCTTAGAAGGTCAGCGGGATACCTGTGCATCACAGGCATGAAAAGCTGCCCTCTTTCTGCCCTGAGGCACAAACCTGCTTTTACTTTGTGAAGCAGAGCAGAAAAGCTGGGGTCCAACAGTGGCAGGTATCCCTCAGTGCAAGATGAAGGTGACATGTGGGTATCAGAAATCCAGTTTGCTTCTCAATGTGAGTAGGTAAAGTTTGGGTAGGAAAGTAATGGAAATGCTAAATGTTTGCTGCTAACACTTACTAAGACGACAGCAAATCTCGTCTATATTAATGTTCAGCTTCTGAGACTAGATGGAATCTTACTTTATTAAAGAAGGTAAGAAGCCCAGAAGTAGCTCTTTAATCTTCAACTAGAAAATACAATTCTTAAGAATGCAGTAATCAAACAGAGTAATAACTGATGTTAAACCTGCTTTGAATGTTATTTAAAGTATTTCTCAAATGGAAACAAAAGTTGATAGGGTGATGTCAGGTTCACATGGACATGTGCTTTGTTTATACAGTTGTCCACATGAGAAACAAAGGTTGATCAGCATGTATTTTCTGGTTATGTGATTGTTTAGGAATTGTCAAAAGTCATTATGTGATTCTTAAATACTTCCATTTGCTATTTGTTCCAGCAAAAGGCTTTGGAACTATATCAATGTTATTTTATAGCTCTTCCCATGAGGACATCACCACAATGGGTATCCTGTGTCCTACATCGTCAGGAATCTTCAGCATTGGAGAGAAAAGTCTTTCCCCTCTTACTGCTGAGCTGTTCCTCTTGACACATTTTTGATGTCCCCCGGTCAGTCTGTGCCCGATACCATGAATACATGTCCTATTGTTCCCCACACTGCAATGCTCTCCTGTTTTTCCCAAATGTTGTTACATTTCCTTTCTCGTTCCTGTGTTTTTCATCTCTCTTTCCCATTTGTATAATGCATCTACTGTCTCTGTTGTTTTCCACTTCTAATTTAATACCACTGGTGAATTTGTCTCTCTATGCAGATCATTAAAAACAGGCTATGTGGGACTGCTTGTAAAAGAAAACACCGCATTCCCAAGATGGTTACACACTGGTGTGTATCAGTACTCTTTGTTTTGGAACTTTTAGCTTTGTTTAGTACTTAGATGCAGAGTGATCTCTGGATCCCTTGTTTGCTGCTTCAGTGTGAGAACAGAAGGAACAAAAATTCAAAAGTTGCAGGACTAGAAAGGACCTGTGCAGCCCTAGGGAAAGGGCAGTTTGCCATGTAAGCAAAGCAAAAAACCAAATTAACAAAATCTGAGCCCAGCCACAAAACCAGTCTGTCCCCAGCCTATGGGCAGTTGGGGGAAGTCCTTTCCTCCTTCCCACCCTCTCTACAATCTGTTTCAACTCACCATTGTGCTCAGTAGCTGTAGAGCTGGCAGAAATGGATGTGTGCCTGAAATACCACCAAGAGTGAAAGGCCAAGCTGGCACACCTGTGGTGTAAGGGGAGAGGAGTTCTGCTCCTGTGAGAAGCCAGGAGTTATGTGAATGCTTTAATCCAGCCCTGATCTCTGTGGCTGATACAGACAAAGGGAGCATTTGTGTGCTGAGGTGGGTGGCCGAGTTGGATGAGGGAACAGATCCAACTGCAAGCTCCACACTGCCTCATCAGGCCAACCCGAATACCAGTATTGACGCAAAGGAGGGAGTTGCTGGGGCAGGAAGGGAAGATGGGCTGACACAGACTGAGCAATGTCACCACAGGGTCAGTGAAGAGTGAGGCTCTTGGTGCATGAGTCTCTTCCTGGTGCCTGGTTTTAGGATGTGGATGGCACTGCTGTGCCTGTGAGGTCTGTACCTGTCAGTTGATGCCCAGGGTAAATCTGTGCCCGTGTGTTAAAGCAGCATTAGACGACAGACCCATCCCTTCATTTTGCTTGTGCTCCCTGCTGGAATGTTTTCACTAGGAAAGCTCTCATTCTCAGCCCTGTGTTAGACAGGGGCAGATGGGCTCATAGTTGCAGCTCTGACTGGGTTAAAGGATGGCCTTGGGCAGCAGCAGGAATTCTGAAAGCCCCTGCAGGCTGCATCTCCTGGCACAGAATCCCTTCGCCCTTGGCCCTCCTCGGCTGCAGTGCAGGAGGCAGCCAGCATTGCCCGGATGGTAGTTTTAACTCTTTGTTACCTAAAATTCAGACAGTGTCAAAGCAACACAGCAGTAAATAAACCACTGGCCTCTTTCTACAGTCACATCCCTTGTGCTGCCACTGCTACTAGTGTTAATAATGTTGTGTGCAATTTCCCAAGCATAGACTGGGAATTGGGGAGTGTAAAGTGTGCCTCAAGGGGCTGGTAGCAGCAGTGAGTGTTTGAGGCTGGATAATACCCACTGGTGCTGCATGAACTTACTGTCAGATAACTCTGTGTAGATAGCGTTTAGCCTTGGTCAACAGTATGACTGTAAACTGAAGCAAATAGCTCTGTCCTGATTACGTTTTCTAGAGGGGATGATGCAGAAGGACATTGAATTAAAAATTAGCTTTGAAATGAGCTCAAAGCTTTTTACCAACCACTTCGAACTTTAAAATATCTGACATTAACAAAGTAACTTTTTTGAAGTAATAGTAAACTGCCATCTGCTGGTAAAACAGTAATGCACATAATGAACACGCAGACTTATAAAGTGATAATTATTTTGTATTTGACATGCAACAGTCAAATATATACATGACAGGGAAGCTGCATATATTTATTTTACTGGTGTTTTTTATTTCCATTTGCATTTTCATATAGAATATGCTAAACAGATGCCTATAACATAACTAACTTTAATGACAAGCGCAGAAAATCAGACAATGAGAATAAAGAATGAGGACTAATAAAAGCAGATGAGCGATCAGGATGATGACAGCTTCCAAATGTGTCCTATTTACATTGCTAATAATGAATCACAAGCATTTCCTTTTTTGTTCCCCCCCACATTAGACCCTCCTGTATGACCAGAATTGTAGCACTGAGAAACATTTTCTGGCATCTTCAGTTTGATATGTGTGTGTGTGTGTGTGTGTGTGTGTGTGTATGGTTCCTTATGCAAGCTTGTAAATAGGAACTGGGTCTTTAATTGTTCCTGATTTAAGTAGGTCATCTTTGCCAATACACGAATCTTTTGTTTCTTGTAAGCCAGGTCAGCTACTGAAAGGATATGGAAAATATTTACTACACAAATATGACATGAGAAAATAATTTCACAAATTATATGGCATTACACAACCAGTTTCCATACATCACAGGTATGATGAGTATACTACAGGGGAGAGACTATCAGATTTCATGTTTGTATGGTGCGTACCAAGTAGGTGTACTGAGCATAACTGGGTCCCTGAGGTGCTGCTGCACTATAAATAGTGATATTAGTGTGAATTACCTCCGATGCAAACATCAGGCCACTGGCCCTTTTCAGATGCATGCGGTTTTCTTTATAATTGTGGTTATTCCAAACATAGCCTATTGTTTTAGCAAACTGATCTTCTCATAGGAAATGTTTAAAATGGGCAAAGAGAAAATAGGTCAGTTCTTCCTTTGAAATCAGAGAGAAGTGTGTATTTGTAATATTTCCCAAGCTTATTTCCTTGGAGTGGGTTTGGCAGGTATGAGAGGAAGTTAAAGATTTATTTTTGGTGCTATGTACCACATGTCATACCTGCTCTTCTGAGACAGTTGCTTTTATCTCCAGCAGTACCTGCTCTAGTAGCAATGAAAAAGTGACTTGAATCCCATTTAAAGCATGTAGTGTGCACTGTTCATGTGCCACTAAAGGAAAGGGAAGGCTTGTTTGGGAGACTCCAGGCAGAGTCTTTATGAGTCATCGTAAAGCAAACATGTTTGCATCCCTCTCAGCAGTGTTTTTGGCTCTGAAGATGTGGTGAATTAATGTGCCCAGCTCCAGGGCTTGTGACCCCAGCAGACACTGAAGGGCTACAAAGATGTCCAGTTTGGAGTGCCATTGTATTTAAAGGGTCTCTGCACATGGCTCTTTTTGTAGCATCCAGGTGGTTCCTTGTACAGGACCATTTCTGGGAATTTGTGGCGCTGTGCATGCTCCATTCACAGAGGTCTTAATCAAATGCTGTTCAGTGTCTTGCCTGAAAAGAGTCCTGTTTGATGGCAGAGGACCATTAATAATATAGTGCCAAATCCTCAGCTCAGGAAAACACCACAGCTTTTTTGACTTTTAATCTGCGGAGGATCTAGCCTGTAGTGAATGGTCACAGAGCAGGGACACTCTGCGCTGGGTCCTGTTTACTGAAATGCTCCAATAGCAACAAAACATGTTCAAATGGAAACAGAGCCAGGGGAACAGCGGTGCCCATGGATACCTGTTAACCGGTGGGAGCTGAAGCACACAGTTACCATCAAAGACACTCCTGCCCTCTGCTTTGCTCTGCAGCACTTCAGTCTCCCTGCTAAAGGGACTCTGCCTTCCAGCTGAAGAGTGACTGATGGTTGAAATAACAGTCCCAGTTTATTCCAGGTATGCCACTGACCTGCATGACCTGTAGGAAGGATAAGGTAAAGGCAATCAAAGCAGCACACTCCTGTAGCCTCTAAGGGCTGTAAAATTGGAAACATGGGAAACGTGAAATGAGGATGAGGGTTCACTGTTACCTGCTAATAGGCTAAATCAGGAGTTTAGTGAGACTGAGATTTGACCCAACAAGAGAAAGGAGATGAGTAAGAAATGATCAAAAGATAAAGCTGGTATTTCCTTCATGTTATGCTAGAATCACTCTGTTCAAAAAGTCTCTCGAACCATGGAGAGCTGGGGCGGGCAGGGGTGAAGAGGTGGGTTATGGTGATGGAAGGGTATTGTCATTACATAAATTGAAGCAGTTCAAGTCTGTTTAACTGTTTAGTGCCATATCCCATTTGTCTTTTCTGAGATTACTTTGCAGTGGAATGGAGGAAATTTTGCTGACAGCACAACTGATTGTTTAGTTGTTTCTTTTCTCTTTTCTTTCCAGAAAATTAGGCACTGTGTCCTGCCTATGCTATGTTCGAGGTTTGGCAAAGGGCTTTTGATGGGTTTGCCATCCTTTTGGCCAACACTTAATCCCGTTTCTATTTCGTACTATCCCTCCTGTACTCAAATGCAGTGGTCAGACTAAGTAACAATAAAGCTACTAGTGATTTACCAAGGAGCAGGAATACCCTTAGTCTGTGGCCAGTTTCTAGCAAAGTGTTATTCTCAAGATGGATTCAAGTTCTTGTGTTTGCAAGGATTACTGCATGGTGGACTCAGAAACGATGCCTAGCAGTTAAGTGCTGTTCAGAAAGCAATATAACATTCACTTTAAAAATCAAGAAGCATGAAATAGATACTATTTCACTGGCATGGGAAGCAGGGAATACTAGGAGAATCATGAAATGGCTGCACATTGTTAGTCTCTGTGAATATAATGACATTTGGAGACCTCTGGTATTCATTTGAAATAAACAATGAAATAAGACTCATGTGCTATATGCTTGTCAAATCCAGGCCTAGTGATCAGCTAATATGCTTATCAGCCAGGCAGTGTACATGAAGATACTCTGCTTTCACACTGTCTGCTGATTGGATTTGGGCCCGTGAAGAAGGCAGGTGATTAATCTGCAGGGGTTTATTTTTTCTGAACTGTTAATGTCCTCTGTTTCAGAGCAACAGCCCGTGGCTCATTAAGCAGGGAAGATTTGAACACAAGTGTGAAGGGCAGCACACAAAGATTCTCTATAAATCTCTTGTTTGAGCCTTAGGGGGTAGAAAAATTAAGTACTGGAGAAAGTTTGTCCTGTGCTGGAGCAGAACCGGTACTCTCTGAAAAGCAAAGGTACTGTTAGAAAATCTGTGTGTATTTCAGTCAATTGGGATAAAATCTAAAGCCACAATGCTCTTGTAAGGTGGTAGTGGACACTTGGTACTAGCCCAGAAATGCACAGCTGCCACTTCAGCTGACCTGCTGTGAGAGCCATGCTCTTCTTAAGTCTTTTGCTCCATTTCTTTGGTGATTACATCTCACTCTTGCTGTGTTCTTCCCACCTGTACTGTTGTGTACTCTGGCATCTAATGCTGAGAAAGCAAATGTGGCTGCTGAGCCCAACTGGCTCAACAGAAATGCAACAGGGGAAATGAATACTTAGGCTGAAAGATTTTGCAATATTAGATTAATCTTACGGTGATCATCTTGAGGTTATTAGCCGCCATTTATAGTCTGTTGTACCTGTTTATAAAATATTGTCATCAACTGAAATATTTGAAAACATGTTGATTTTGGAAGAGTATTTTTCTGACAGTATGGTGATAGGTGAGCATTAATTTATTAACCCTAGTTACTGTCTTGAGAAATAGGGAAGTATTTCAGTGCTGTTTTTACAGACTGAGAAATGTAAGGCTCAGATGTATACCTTTAGATCTGCATACTCCAGTGCCTGCTAATTAGCATTTGGCCCTGCTTGCTTTCACTTAAGTCTTTTCCTCACCTGAATTCTGGATCGTGGAGCAGCTGTGTCCTACACAGCTCCTGGTACCTCTCTGATTGCATCCTGTGAGCAAGTCCATGCTGGGAGGGAGGGTAGCAGTGAGGGTGGGTTATTGTGAAAAAGGGGCAAGGAAGATAAGTGAATGACCATCTTGCTTCAGGCTGTAAGAAGGATGTACCAAGCTCCTATTTTGACCCTGGGAACCAGAAAAGAAGAGTGGCTATACAGAAGGGAGCAGACTGAGGCTCTGTGCTTCCATTCACAAATGTTCAGATCAGACAAGAGAAGACAGTAAGCCAATATTGGGAATACAGACAAAATCATGGGCCCAGTCTAATAATTCATTGGCTCCAGGAACAGAAGACTGTTGTAAACTATTGTAATTATCATGGGCAACAAGGTCATTGGAAACAGGAGTGCCCCGTATAATAAAACAAAACAAGCCTCCCAAAAAGACTTCTCAGTCCTACAGTGCAATCTTTCCCTGCTCTATGTGCTGCTCTAAATGTAACTGTTATATTATGAGATATTTACCCACAAGCTGGACTTCTGCTGTGCTGTGGAATGCAGTGACAATGGGGAAGGATTGGGAATGCTTGTGAGAAGGGAGAGCAAGCAGATTTCAAGGGTTTCTGGGCTTTGCTTTCTGCTGAACCTCTTCTGGGTGTTTTTTTTTCTTTATTTTTCTCCCCTTTTATGCTTTAAAGTTCTACTATAAACAATTAGAGGAAATTTAGCCATAATACTGCCTGTGGAGGCTAGGAAAGTAAGAATACATTCTACATCACCACTTTCCTTTGTTTGTCTTTTTTATCTTGTTTATCTTTGATCAACTGCAGATGAAATAACCAGCTAACTGATTTCCCATACAGGGCTGCCACTCATGCTGATGAAACTCTGCTGACATGGGAGTATGCTCTGTAGCAGTCTAGCAGTATCCATTTCTTATTCCAATACACTGACAGGTCACTCAGGGAGACTAAAAACTCTATTCTGACACGGAAAAGAAACTGCAATTTCAATTTTGTTTTGATTTGAAATTTTCCAGCTACCTATCAAGATCAAATCCTTGAACTATTTACTTAGAGTAACTGAAATACCCCTATTTGAAATACTGGATATACAAGATTTAGCCATTAAAGAGTTGGGGTAAAATTAAAATCCCCTTCAATAATAACTAAAGTCAGAGAAAATCTTTCAAGAAAATTAAACACTTGATCAAAAAGAGAGACGGGTTATTGTCGAGAGCATAAAGATTAAACAGGAGAGTTGTCTCAGAGAATAACCATCAATGGTAAGTAGCAGGCAGTTAATAATATCCCCTCAGGGATCTTCTTTTACTCGTGTAGGTTTTTGGACAAATACAGTATTACATTTCTTATAGTTTAAGTGTGAAAGAGCTTCATGTCATCCAGAGTAGCAATAAAACTTCAGTGGAATAAGGACAACTAGAGAGGTAGGGAAGGGGTGGCCCAGAAGATGAAACAACAGGAAATCAGTGACAGTTTTTCCACATAACTCTCCTTTTTAACACCCAGATTCTGAGACATCTTTTCAGTCTCTCTGACATGCCTATTTTTGCATATCCACAGCACTGTTCAGTGCTGAGATTTTATGGTATTGGCCCTCAATATGGAAATGAAGAAAAGACCAAGTAGACTAAGAGTGTGATTCCATGTTGTAATTAAGAACTAGTTTAAAGCTTGATCATGCAAATGATTGAGTTGGCAGAATTAAAGGGATGGTAGTCTGTAGCCATGGAAAGGCACATAGGGTGGGAAGGGTGGGGGCAGGAGGGTCTGGAGAACCTCTCAAGCCAGCTCTGCAGCTGGAGAAACTGTAACATGAGACGGCTCCCTTGATCTCTCATTTTTCTTCCCTTATTCTGTCCTCCTATGTAATTACAATAATAAATCTTTTTGTTCCTTAACCATCTTGTAGCCATTGCAAACATTTAAGAATTAATGCAATTCTCACACATGATGCACGTGTTCTTCATGTCCCCTTGTGTCCCTCCATTTATTCATTTATCATGTACACACAAAATTCTCATAAAATATTAATCTGAAAGACAAATCTCTCTCTGCATCCTGGGAGCATTTGCATATAGCAATGTTAACGAGAGTATTAATTCTGCATGCACAGTCTGTGGACTGCACATAGGGCCAAATCTCTCTCGGCAACTAGGCTGAAATCAGTGACAATTTCAGAAAGATTGTTTTTGTATTAAAAATTCTGAGTGGAAAGCGACTGTTTCTTAGAAGAGAAATGTTGTCTTTAAAATCAAACAAGAGGATTTGAAGCTTAGTTTTCAGTTTTTTCTTCTAAGAATTCCTCTGTAAAAGGAATTTTATACTGCTCTGGGTTTCTGCTCAATAGTTTCTAACAGATCAGTACAGTCTAGAAACAAAAGGATTTAATTTTTTTAACAGCGCTGTAATCCATGGGGAATCTGAACATTTCTTTTGCCTTCCTTCCTTGGGAACATCAGGAGTAGCTACACTTCTGCCAGTTGGGGCAGAATGTGCTGTTGCAGATGGACCAAAAATAATTCAGTTAGGCTGGAGAGAAGATCATTTTCTCTGGGCTAACAAAGAGTGAAAACTGTCTGAGCAGGCATTTGATGAAACAGAAATGCCAGGAGAATCTTCTGTGGTGGAGAAAATCTCTGTACCTCACTCCTGGCTGCAAGCACAGGGTAGGGTTGTCCTGCCTTCCACAGAGGCGAGAGCCCTAGGGAACCTTGGGGGCCTGTGGAAGCTTTGGGGAGTGGCTCTGGGGCAGGGACACATCTCTCACCTCTCATCTTTACTATGGAAGGAGAGAGGGAAGGGTCAGAGGGAGGGAACAATCTTGTCTAGCCTGATGGTCTGCCTTGGATCTTTCACCTTCCAAGGCAGCCTTAAGACAAAAAGTAGTACCAACAACGATAGATGGATTTGTTCTTTGTCTGCACCCAAATCCCACCAGACACAGAGACAGAAGGACGTGTTACATACAGCCCTTGCCCAGGTTCAGTGCATCCCCTAGCAAGTCATTTTATTCTCAGCGGTGGATTGTAAAGGGTTGTATTTCCCTCAGAAACTCTTGTCACTGGAGATTTCCAGAAGATTTTTACAGGGAAAGGCCCTGCAGCTGAAGTTGGACCTTTCCTTCTCCAGGGACAGTCTCTGGTGAGAGGCAGTTGCCAAAGAGGATCAGATCCCTGTTGCCAGGAGCTGCATGCCTTGGGGAAAGCTGGAGCTCTCAGTGGGTCCCTGGTTGCTTTTTCTGGATCTTGCAATGCTCTGTCTGCACTTGCAGAAAATCAGAACACTCACTCCATGTTTCAGGAACAATGTATTTTCAATTTGACTTTATTTCTATTCTGATATTCAAATTTTGATGTGAAAACAGGCAGTGCTTTACTGTCTACAGGAACAATGCTGTTGATCCCTCAGCTCCTAACTGTAAAGCCTTCCTTTGGGTACAAAGCTTCTAAAAACATTATAAATGAAGCATGTGAGACAACCTCCACAGCTGGAGTTAAGCACTTCCATGTGCTTGCTGAATTGGGGACCAAGTTGTTAGAAAGATCTTTTGGGACTCACTGGAGATCCATAAGAAATTGTCTTGACTTAACCAAACCATCGTATTTCTCTTAATCACTACTACTACTACATCATCTTTTTTCTTTCACTTCCTTCTTATTCATACTTAAATGAGAAACATCTGTTTCCATTTTTCACATTGTTCTGTTATGTGAGTAACGATATCAAGCATCTTTTTTTTTCCTGCACTGTGAAAGAATAAATTAGTGTTAAGTTTTGTGAAGTGCTTTAAAACACTAAACCAAAACATCTGTTTCAGCTGCAGGTCATTAAGATGAAAAATCCTAGTCTGTGTGCAGTGCAAAACGGCCAAAAAATTTATCAGCCCAAACACATTTCTTTACCTGTCTTTTACTATAACAACTGAAGATGGTGAAAAGACATTAAATCTTCTTCAGGGACGGAGCAGTTAAAAGTGCTCAGTGCAGTAATCCACACCAGTACCTTGTAGTAATGGATCCTCATCTGATCTGGAGATGCCTGGAGATTGCTCCAGTGTTCTAGTCTTCAAGCTTGGAGTCTCCTTGACCTCCACATCTTCCAGCTGGGCACAGCATTGTGCAGGGTTGCCCAATCCCCTACAGATGTCTGTGTTACTGAACTTCAGGTAAAAATCCCTCCACCTGCCCCCAATCATTTAAGATTTGGACGTGGTTTCCAGGGCAGAGTAAAACTCACCTGGCAAATCTACTTTACAGGTGGGCTGAGATACTCTTTACATGCCAAAGCCCAAATGTATGTTCCTTTGTTGATAATTATCTCCTTTGTAAAGCCCTTTGAGGTATAGAGATGAAAAGCTAACAGCTTTTCACCTGAGAGCTTGACTATTAATAAATAAAATAAATAAAATAATTAATATTAACAACGAGTGCATTCCCTGAATTCTGTAGGAAATGGCAAACCTTACAGGCAGGTCCTGGCAGGTAGGTAGTAATTTCCTCCTGCAAGAGGCTGGGTCCACCCTCTGTCTGTAATTAAAAGGTCCTTAGTGTAAAGGAGGTGTTCGGTATCTGGCAGGAACAGGCTCAAAAACTGGACGGGGCTTTTCTAGCATCTTAAGAGAAGATACTTGTTTGTTCTTCCAATTTGCCAAAGCAGCAGCCAGTGCAGTGTTGAGCAATTCTGTTGCGCTGTGCTCCCACCCTCCCTGCAGCAAATGAATGGGATGGTTTGGGGTGGTTAGCAGCCCCGTGCACTTTTTTAAAGAAGCACGGTGCCTCCCATTTCATTTAGCCCTCATTTTGTGAGGCAGGAGACTGCATATATATTGCTGCACTGAATCTCTTCACCTGCAGCTCTCCCCACCCCCAGCTTATGAGCATGATTTCCTTTTATGCACTGCTCTGTCACAGCTTGGCAAGTTTCCCAAGACAATCCATACCAGAAAGGAGAATATGGCTGCTGAGCCGCGTAGACAGGAGAAATGCCTTATGTAACAGATTCATTTAAATACTATGAAATGTTGAGACAGGCGAGACATAACTGAAAGCAAAATGCAAAATGCAGCCCTTAATCTCTAGCATCAGTTCTGCTTGCCCTCACCACCATCAGCATCTAATAGTCACTGCCTGTCTCCATTCACGTCTCCATCTTTTTCAAGAAAGTGCCTGCGGCAGAATGTACAAACAGCTTGGCAAGCGGTTTTAGGAGCAGGGGTTTTATTTTTTTTCCTTCTAATTCCTCATGAGCCTCATGAGCATTTTCCCACTAACATGCCTGTGGCATCATTAGGTGTTTAATGAGAGTGATGTTGCCTGAGTATTATTGTTTTTATCGCTCATTTTATTTTGACAAGTCTTCAGTTCTGTGGCAGTTTATAGTGTGCAGACTTCTTCTTCCTATATCTGACCTACAGGATTTGCAGAAATATTATCACAGAGGCATTGTCATAAAACCTGAAATAATAAATTGTCAACATTCAGTATGTTTGAATGCAATATGTGTTCAACACCACAGTAGTTTAATGACATCAATTAATTATTTTCATGTATTTCTTTTGTAATACTGAAGCACCAGGAATAGTCCAATAATGGCCATGTCTCAGATAGCAGTTCACTGCAATTCTGCACAAACAATCCTGTTTGGCTTCTTTTGGCAGTTCCCCAAAAGACTAGCTTGGACTCCAGTGGATAGAGGATCACAGTCTTGTTCCTCACATCCATAGTCTGGATCGTTATATGTTGTGCTCAGAGAAAAACTGCCAGCAGTGTACCTGCAGAAAACAAGGCTGCTGAAATTATAAGTCTTGAATAGACACATACAATGTCATTTTACCCCCTGAATTTTGTCTTCATGTTGACTGTGCTGCACCCATTTCTTTACTGATTAAATTAAAGGGATACAGGTTTTGTGTACAGACAAGACCATAATTTTTACTTAGGAAAATGCCATCTTCATATACCATATCATATGGATGAGCAATGCTGAGCAGTGCATTTATTGAACAGCTGTGTCTTATGCAAGAAAAACGGTCATATTTTTAACACACTAATGCCCATTAGGTTCTCACTTCTATATTATCTTTCAAGTAATGTTACCTGGTTTAGGCTGCCAGTGCAAGTTGTCTTATTGCCACAGTGGCAGAGCCTTTAAAACAACTAGCTGCTGTCAGGAATTTAACTTGCTTGCCTTTACTAAGGTTAGAAGGGTTACTGGGGAGGAGGACAGTGAAGGTACTCTTGATGCTTCCTTCTGCAATGTGCGTCCTGCATGACAGTAAAGGGGAACAAGCTGCACCTCTCTGCAGTCCCTTTTCTCCTCCCACTGCTGCAGCATGACTGCACAAACATTTTGCTTTTGGGATTCCCCATTGCTAGTTACATGCAGGAGACCCCAGAGGTCTATGCCTGTATTCCCAGCACAGACACAGGCAGTGGAGCTGCACAGCTCCAGGAGTAGATGATGTTAACAAAATGGTCATTGTATACATAGCTACTGTTTCAAATGTTCATATCCTGGCTTCCAACGACTCTATTTTTATGTCTTTGTTTATATTTAATAGCTGTTAGAGTGCTTAAATGGCTTTATTTTAGAAACCTTGACATTTCTTCTGCCAATACTGAAGCTGTAAAGATCAGAAACAAAGATGTGCCTTTTTACTCTGTTTCTTCTGATAGGTTTTGTCATTTGGCAACTGTTGTTCTATCAGACTTTGCAGAATTTGGACAGGATTCTGATCTCCTACAAAGTGACACACACACTTATTTAGAATGCAGGAGCAGGTTTGGGGCCTTTTTTCTGATTACACCATGCTGAGTGCCATGCATGAGCAATTAGAGTCTGTCTGTTATTATGTGACCAAACAGCTGCAGGAACTTCTAGTGCACGCTTTTAAATAGTAGTAAAATAAAAATCAAAACAATATTCCATGAAGCAGAATGTAAAGCACAGAGTCTCATTCTGCAAGTCTCCCAGGCTTTGGAAGAGAATGATGAAATCTGGACCATGCCAGTCTTCTTACACTTACAGTTCCACTGAGGTAAAATACAAAATAAGGAGAAATTTGGATTCTTCTACATGCTTTTTCATGATAGTTCCTTTTTCCATAGTCTTTTTTCAAACCCAGCCCAGTGTAAAAAAAAAAAAAAGAAAGAAAGTAATTTCTAAATTAAATCAAACACAAGACTTGAGTTTGTGAGGTTTTTTTGAGATGCCATGGTTAGGAGGCATTGCAAGTTGACATTGATACATACTACCTTTTATATTAGATTATTTTCCTTTTAAGTGTACAAGTAATCACTCACATGGCATTTCCAGTGGGGAACTCCCCAAGCCATTTAACTTTCCTGCTCCTACTGGGAAATGGGATTTGTTCAGTCAGCCTCCCCTCTCTGCAAGTAAAATATCCTCATCCTGCTCAGAACAAAGAACTGCCAAGTCTGGGGAGGCCAACTAGCTTTGTCCCTTCTGTCCAGTAGAAGTGCTCCTGTGCTACAATTCATCATGTGCCCTCTGGGCTCCCTGGGAATGCTTCAGCTAGGATGCGACAAGAAAATTGCTCAGAAGCCTTCTCAGTTTCCCGCACACATGCATATAACCTGGACCATCTCCACTCCTCAGTGCCTGGAGCACCCCTGTACCTGTCCTACTGAGCCATATGGCTTGGCCTTTACACTACAGCTCTGCACCTGTATGTGTCACACCCACCCACACCTGTTCAGCACCACCTGGCCATGTGACTCTCTGATTTACAGTGACATTATTCATCAACTCCCCAGTCCAGCCCCTTCCACCTGGCCCTGGGCTGCCATCTGCAAACAGTTTGGCTTTCTCACAGTCTTCCTTTATGTTTGGGAGGCCAAGCCTTTCTTGCATCTCTTAACCCAGAGGAGGATGAGCCACCTTCCTTCCCAGGAGGAAGAGTGACACCCCTCTCTGTATTGTTTGCAAAGCATAAGGAGAGCACTACAGATTCTGTTTCTGAAGTGAAGGCCTGAGTGGGTCATCTCAGAATGGACAGAGACATCAGAGATGCTGGCTATCCCGGGGAAGGAATCAACAGGCTGCTACAGCAAGATCAGAAAGGTAGTGACTGATGAGGCTTTTTACATAAAGGTGTGTGGGGGTGTAGGCTGTGGGTTGTATGTGGTACATGTATACTGATGTCACATGAGTAGTAGAAAGGCTCACATAGTATTCTGCTGCTGATGTGGGATAGATGTGCCTAAGAGACACAGAGATCTAACAAAGCATGTAGGAACAGCCCCTGTGCACCTACCGTGATTCCCAGCTCCCACCTTGATTCCCAACATCTCTGCATTCAGGAGCTCCCCCACTTGCTGTTGCCCCAGGCTGTACTTTACAGTCACCCTTTTCAGCAGGAGTATAAAAGGGCCAAAGTTAACATATGCCTGGGGTTAGAAATGGTGGCTCCGTGTCCTGAATGTTCACCATAATTTCCAGCCCTGGCCTCTTGTTAACATCAGGTATCATCAGCTTCCTGAACTACTATGAAGCACTATGATCTCCTGTTCCTGGGTCCTAGGCGGCAAAAGCAGTATGTTGTCTCAAATGACATTTTCAGCCTTTCTGCTCTCAGCAGGCTGCAGAGCTGTTTGATCAACACAAGCTTTGACAGTCAGGCATCATTAATTTTCCACAACCTACTAGAAACTCCAGAAAGGATGGGCTGTCACTGTTCCTTGTAGCCCTTGCTGGCCTGAACTGCCCTCTGCACTGTCCTGCTGCAGCACAGGAAAGCTGCATGCCTCAAGCCACTGGTCTCCTTCCTCGGGCCTGGGATTTAAATTCTGTCAGCTCTGCCAGGGAAAAAAAGGAATTCTCAATATGTAATTATTTCTTTTTAAAGGATGAGATAAACTGTAACGCATTAATGATGGAAGAGATCATACACAATTCAGGCTTAGTGAGTACCCATTGTCTTAAATTAATCCTAATAAGCACTGTTTTCCCCAGCATGTGCCATTTTAACAGTCACTGTGAAAAGCTGTGCTTCCTAATGTACTATCACAAATGTGATGACACCCTCCTCTTTTGGAAAGCATAATTGATAAAATGTGACAAAACCATGGTTATTGCTTATTCGTAAATAGGATACTTTAAAAAGTACTCTCACACTGATTGGGTTAAATGACTTGCTGATTAAGACATCTACATGAAATATTAAACCACCATTATCTGGCTCCTGTTAGGATTCAAGATCAGGATTCTCTTTTGTGCAGAGTAAGTAAAAACTATATTCTGCTGTTTTAAAGCAGAATATAAATGTGGTAAGTAAAAGCCAGAGGTATATTTGAATAACAATTCACATATAACTTCTTAAAAAGAAATTCTAATATGCTTGGGATGGAATTAGACACATTTGATACACTGATAGATTGGAGTGCTTCCTGGGAGTGTTCAGACATAGCTTCTTCTGCTGAAATTCCCAAAATTAAACTACTTTGCTGACTGTTTCTGCTTTACAGATACCCCATTTTTACTCTATGAATTGTCTGCATGGTCTAACTAAAAATATACTTCCAAAGCCTTATCCTAAGTTCATTTTCACACACTTTGTTGGAATCTAGAGCCAAGGGTTATGAAACTGGGACAAATTTTAAAAGTGAACATAACTGTTCTTCTAAGTTTCTTCACTCTTTCTTTTGTCTGAGAAACCTCTACTCAGCATGCATTTCAGGATACTGAAATAACTATTTTACAGTTATTTTAAATACATAGATATTTTTTTTTAGTAGGAAAATAAGTGCTAGAATTTTCTTTCTTTGAGCCTGGCTGAGAGCTCATTAAAGTCTTTGCAGTTATTTCACTGAGCTTATAATGAGATGCTTCATGTTCCTATGAGCTTCACACTAAAAACAGTAGTAGTATAAGACAAGATCTGCCTGCAAATCCCAAACCTAAGACAGTATTTCCTGAGTGATATAATGGCAAATGAACTGCTATTCAAAATAATTCATATGAGAGTTTAGGTGGGATGTGATCTGGAAATACTGGAGAAACAAAAGTTTTAATATAGCTTTGGTCATTGCACTGAAGATACTTTTTGGCAGATGAGTGGTGATGGATGTGGTCAAGCTGAGGACCTAAGAGATGCTTCTCTTCCTTTAGCATAGAAAGAGATTGACAGAGAGGTTGGAAAGAAAAAAGTTACTGGGTAACAAAACTCTCATTATAATAACCCCAGGTTGTAACTCGCTCTTTTCGTTTTTGTTAACATACCATGCCATACACTGATTCTGTACAGAATTCGATAAAAATTTTTCACAATTGCATATTAACTCTAAGACTGTGTACAACTATCACAGTTTTATATAGTTTTTCCCCCTCCTTTTCAGGATGCAATTACAAAGATGTCTATTTTCATGCCCTGAAGATATATACTTATCCATACACTACAGTATAGTCTAAAAAAGCTTTTGTAGTTTTTTTATTTTAGGCTTTATCTCTGATGTTAAAAAACTCAGGTATATTCATAATTAATTGTCTTGATCAAAAGCAAACTCTTTACAATTAAGAAACAAACAGAAGGTATGGCATATCAAACAGACTTTCTGCTGCTGTGATCTTACCTAAACACAAAATAAGCTCCTCAGTATTTCCACATTAATAGTAATAAAAGGCTTTTTTGCTTTTTCTACTTCTTCTTTAAATACGATTATTATGTCTTCCCATACGCAAACCTCTGGTGCTTTATAAACAAACCATAGTAAAGATTTTTGTGATTGTTTGTGTCAAGAAGAGGCAGAAGGACAAGAGGTTGTATGTCCATGTGACAATGAAAGAAATAAGAATCGCTGATATGGCAATTGCCTACCAGGCAGAACAGTAGGAAACTGGGGGGAAAAGAAGGTGGTTTGAAATCCTGCCTGGTGTGTAGTTACACTGGTACACTGGCAATGATTTTGACAACTGAGAGGTGCTGTTCATTTTTCAAGAGCTGCTAAAACATATGGAACTTGCTTCTAAAGTCAAAGTTGTCTTCACCTGGACACCGTTGTCCTGATTTCCATCTGCCCAGATGACTTTGAAGTACAGAGGTGGGGGGGTTTGGCTAGCAAAGCCTTTTCCTTTCTG
This sequence comes from Chiroxiphia lanceolata, assembly GCF_009829145.1. NCBI lineage: Eukaryota > Metazoa > Chordata > Aves > Passeriformes > Pipridae > Chiroxiphia > Chiroxiphia lanceolata. Next base: position 16,530,270 of record NC_045645.1, on the reverse strand, counting down.
TAAGGGTGTTGAAATGATGTTTGTCTGAGGGAGGTGACTTTCCCAATGTTGTGCCACCTCTGTCCCTCAATGGACATGTGAAGTCACAACTTTGGAGATGTAGTGTGCCTGAAAGGATTATTGTCACTAATTCCTCACATTAACATTGTTCCAGTCTCTAATATGTGCTGTAGACATGGGTGTGACCCTGATGCTAGTCACAGAGGTGGATGTAGGAAGAAGGGGGATGACACAACCTGAAGAAGAGCAGAACATGGCACTCTACAGATCTAGTGCAGTTTCCTTCTCATGGCTAACACTTTGCCAGCATAGGACAGTCATGGTGAAGGTCAGGCATGGGGCTGCTAGTGGTGGGAGCTGGAGTCATTTATGCTGTGTCCTCTACAGGGACACGTTAAGGCTACCAGTGTGACACCTGAAATTACCAGTGTGATCTTGAAATTACTATTTCTGTCTTCTCCCTGTGTATCATCTTGGCACTATGATGTGAACTGAATCATCAGACTGGGTTAAGCAGAGCTATGATAATTTCTACCTATTAGATCTAGGTCCTTTTTCATCATCTGTTGAAGGCCAACTTATTGCCACTGCTTTCTTGCTCTCACACTAAATCACAATTCATCAACAGACTCAGGAAGAAATTTGTTATGGTTTTGTTGCTCATAGCATATTTTCATATATTAATGCTTCCTGTGTGTGATGCAAATGGCAACCCTCCAAGGCAATACATTGTTTTTAAGAAGGTCAGTGCTATAATATATGGTGGTATTTCCTATAGTAATCTGCTTTCTTGTGATCTCTGAATTCTGTGAGGCTTTAGCTCGGTAACTCAGACATGAGAAGAGAGTTGTCAGATCCTCCTGAAGAGAACAAAGATGTAGGCTTGGCTATTGTCTTTTTAATGTGGGATGAACTAGAACAAAGCAAGATGAAATAAAATAAGCATAAAGACCAAGGTTACTTAATTATTATTGATAATGAATCCATGATTTGTAATTGATAACATTTACTGTGGTGGTACCTGTGGAACAGCTAAGAATGGAGCCTGGTGTGCCAGGCAGGCAGTGCTGCCCCAGCAGCTGCCCCTCTCTGATCAGTGGCAGATGACAGTAACACTCCATAGTGGTGAGACTGAGAACAGGAGACAACTGTGGGAGGCTGGGTCCGGAGCTGCTGTCCTCTGACAAAAGCTGGTTTGTAATTGCCAGCACAGGCCTGGCCAAGGGGAGCAACTCTGAGCAACAGACACGGGATTTTCATACCACTGCCTATGGACAGAAGCCGAGCACTGGAAACAGTGGCAGCTGTCTTTATTATTTAATCGGGAAATCTTTTCCTAGCTGAGAGAATTCAAACACATGTAAGGGTATGACAGTTCTAAAGGCAATTCACAAGTGGCAAGCAGTAATATTTCCTTAGGTACCCTTTCTAAATACCCTTCTGTTGCAAAGTATTTAATTTCAGGACTAACCTTATCTTGGGATCACTGTTAAGAGAGCCATAGATTTAATGGCTATTGGTTTTAATTTTACCTATACACTCTTACTGCCCTCTTTTTGTTTTACTAACAATTCTAAAAGTTTAATTCATGTTGACAAAGATGACTAGAATATCTTGATTTATAGCAGAGACTAAATTTATAAATAAAATACATTTTTTGTTCTGTCTAAAAAATAGACAAGACTATACAATCCTCTTTAATTAACGTTGCCAACTGTATTTCAAAAGAACCTGTGAAATAAGCAAGCCAACAAAACATGAATCAACAGCTCAAACAGCAAAAAAAAATTGGGAAAATTATTTTCCCTCTTCCAGTTTTTACCATGTTGAAATAAATCAAACTGGTCCAATTAATTCTGTTATTAATTCTTCTAAAATTTCAATGGAAATAATGTTGATTACTGTTTGTTGAAACAACCAGTACATTGAGTTCCTAAATTTGTTGATATTATTGAAATCAGTACTATGTCATTGTAAGAAAGGCCAAGAAACCAGAAACATCACTGTAGAGTGAAAAGAAAAACTCTGTGGCAAGTTGAGCAAGAACACACAGATATCTTTCACATTATGTTTCTGGGTGCTTGTTATTGTAGTTATGATACTTTAAAGGCAAACACAAGACAAAATTTATAGGTAAAGATAAGGGACTATAAGCAAGGATAAGGGATTATTTTTATTTATACAACCATCTTAGCTTAAAAATCCCCCCAACATTATATCTTAGGTACTCAAAAGCTTCTCTGCTTTTTCAATTTATAATAGCGAATTTAATAAAAGATGCTACTTTTTCCTATAAAGCCCATTTTTGTCTGAAATTCAGATATCAAGAATCATTGCAAGTTTGAAAATCTTATGGAAGACAAAATTGTCTACCAAGTGCTACGATATAAAGATGAGATCAAAGTAATAAATGGAGAATGAAAATGGATGGACTAAATGCAATGTATCCATTACATGAGTGCATTTCTATTTTGTAAACCATACAGGCATAAATTGTTCTACAAGTGAAAACTGTAGTTTGGTATTTTATCTGTTGTTGTTTTGGTTGCTGTAGACAGGATAAGCAGAATATGTTATTATTGAAAGAAATGAGTCAACTGAAAATGAAATTTTCAACGAATGATGCATATAGTGGCTATATTTCCATTGTGAAGCTTTTTGCATAGAGTTAAGTGCTTGGGGTTCTAGAGAATAAAAGGTGCTATATAAATGTAAGGAATTATCACTAAAAAGTTTTTGCCTCCAGGCATTCTGGATTTTCCTGTGTGTTACAATGCTGCATTTGCAGTCTTCTTTCATTCCAAGTGCTTCAGCTTAGACCTGCTCCAAACCTCCCTCTGCAACTCCAGCTACAAAAATGTTTATATGAAGAAACAGTTTCTAAATTGGTTTCAGTTAATCATATTTTGTTGCTAACTTGAAAAATCCTGCCTTGGTTTAAACTTTTTCTAGCCTTGTTGAAGACCAGAAGGAACTACGTAGCCACCTTAAGAGGTTTTCAAATGCTGTTTTAAAACCATTATTAGGCCTTGTCTACATTGGTGGAGAAATAATACAGGACACAGCCAGAATTCCTGCAAACAAAAAACCACCTGTGCAGTATCTGGCTTGATTTTCAAGAAACCTATTGTGTGGTTCTTTACCAGCCACACACGTTCTTTCACTGATCTTAGTGTCTCACTGGAGGCTGGTCCTAAAATTTCTACTTCATGCACACATGCAATCCCAATTTTCTGCCATTTTGTGTATATTTCTCAAGTCTTCTTAATCCAACATGCAACCTTTAAGATCATCTGCTACTTTTCATACAAGTGGCAATAGAAGTAGAATTAGAAATTGAAACAGGACTTCTGACATCACTGGACATAGTCTTTTCCCACACTGCCATTTTGATGAAATACTGCAGTTAGGTTCTCCATTCATGCCAAATGTGGATTTTTCTTTTGATCCACAGATTGTGTGAATTATAAGTATTTTTTAGAGTCCACTGCTGCTAATGGAATTGGGCCTTCTAGTTCAAGTGCTAAGTTGAGAGATTAAAAAGATTGCTAGATACCTTTAAACTCTTAATAAATTGTGGGATTTGGCAGCATTAGAACTAAAGTTCAGATTTCCTTATGCTAAGCATTTTACCTGTTCACAAATAGATGTGAAGTATAATAAAACATTCCATCTTCTAGAAGTTAATGCTTTTATGGAATTTGGTGTTTAACTATTAATTACAGAATTGCAGTGAGAATTGCTGTTTCTTAAAAGTTATCTGCTAGGGGACAAAATATACTTAAGTAAGTGTGATGACCTTCAAATGATCACATACAATAAAATATATGATATTTAGCAAGAAGCATTGGGGTAGTATTAATATTTGCTTTTTCATGTTTTTATTGTTTGTACTTTAGTTAGCATGGAGCACATATGACTGAGAATCTTACAAGAACTCCGTGGATTGCACAAGATGATCATGTTTCTTGTGTTTAAAAGCAGTGGAAAAACTGTCCATACATGCTCCAAAATATCAGAACTCGATTTTATAAATGTATATTTTCAGAAAACAAGCTTAACTCTCAGAAGAATAATATTAGCACTCATTAGGGGGCTGAGTGCTTTAGGGTACTGTTAATGAAATTCATAGCCTTTTGCCTGTGGGCTATCAGTTTGAATTCAGTCTAACTCAGTGGAGATTAAAAACTGGCCTATTTAATGGCCTTTTAGTCATCTCTAATGAGTTGAGTTTGGTAGGTCTCAGTCCCACAACATAAACCATTCACACTGCTTTCTCCTAACTGGCAAGCTCCAGAGAACCCCCCAAATGTAATGGATTCTGGGGAAAATTAGTCTCTGGTACCATGAAAAAAAAGCAAATAAAAGCAAAAACCTCAATACACACTGGTTATGTGTGCACTAACAAACACATTATTTTTAAATGTGGAATTTATTGTGATATATAAAGTTTATAAATTAGCAAATTAGATGAGCATGTGACATATGTTGGCACACAGCTATACTCAATGTAACATGACAAAGACTCCCAAAGGGGATATCTACACCTGTGCATAAGATCACAACAACACATTAGATGTTGAAATGTCTCTGGGATTCACTTTTATCAGAAAAAAAAATATGATCAGAACAGATATCTGGCTAGTAACTACAGTTACAGGAAATTATGCTGAAAACAATTATTACCTAGTCTGTCTCCATTACTTCACAGCAAAGTCAAATGCTTCTAAATTTTTCTTATGTAAATTTTTCTTATCTTTTAAAAAAGATGCTAATAACATTTCCAGAATCCTATAGAGAATATATGCCAGTTTTATTTATCCATGACTGTCTAACTGAAATTTCTTTCAGTACAGTTTGAAACTGTTAAGTTTTGCCCTGTCTTCAATGGACTCAGTGGAAAATGTATTTTTCTCCCCATAGTCTTTTATTCACTAGACACATTCCTATTTTCAGTTAGGGTCACATCTTTTAAAAATGTTGATTTTTCCCTCCTTCCTTGTACTGTGTTCTATTGGACTTTTATGGAAGAAATTTTTCTTGAAATGCAGAGACCAAATCTGAACATAGAGATGAGCCTTTACCAGTATTAAATATGAGAAATTCTTTATATGTCCTAGATATGACAGTTCTGTTTACACATCTCTCTGTTCTGCAGCTTTTTTCACAACAGTGTGACACTGTTGATGCATGTTCAGTTTGTGATTTACTCTGATCCCCAACCCCTTTTCTGTAAACCCGGTGTCTATTCATGTGTTCCCAGTCTTGCAATTGTGCAGTTTTTATTTTCCTGCTTAAATGTTGAAGTTTGCACTTGTATTTATTCAATTGCATCCTATTTCTACGACCACTTTTTCAAGAGTATTTTGAATTCTTTTCTTGCACTGCAACGTACTTCCAGCTCTGCCACGTACTTCCAGCTCTGCCATTTGGCACTGCTGGCAAATCCAATCCATGTAAACTGTACTCTGCCACTCATATAATTAGACTTGGTACCAAACTCAGGACATGCCCACCTCCAGGGAATTTGCTGTTCCCACTATTTGTCAGAGGGAAGCACTGCTGATGTAATTTTGTATCACTGCAGTCATTTCAGTATGTTATGTCTTTTGGTTGCTCAGTTAAGAGTTCTCTGAGATAGTGTCAAAAACCTTACTCGAGTCAAGCCATAGCAGATCGAGGGCTACTCATATCCAGGCCCTGTTACGCTGTCACAGCATGGGATGAGCTTGGCTTGATGTGATTTTCTTGACAAATCCATCTTGGCTGTAGCTTATCACTTCATTAGCTACCATGTACTTAAAGATGTGTGATTATCTGCTTCAGTACTTTTCTGGGAATGGAGGCTAGAATGATTGACAGTTCTTGACCTATTCCCCCCTTTGGAATTTTATGTGCCGTGTTCTCCCTCTTCCTCTCTCCTGAAATCTAGTGTCCTCCCGAGCTCTCTGACCACTGCTCACATCTCTGACATTGCCTTTATCTCTCCGACGTGAAATCCTCCGGGCCTGGCAAATCTGAAGGGAAAAATATCTAATTCATCCAAGCAGTCTCTGCGCGGTTACCATTCTCCCCCTTTACCGGGGTTTCCCTCAGAGCGTTCATCTGAGGAGAGAATGGCACCGGATGTTTCCGCTTTCCCGGTGTCACCTCGTGGCCTCCCGCCCCCTGCATGGGCCGGCGGGGCCCGGGCCGTGTCCCCCGCGCTCGGCTCTCCGCACCCCCGGCACCGCCCTCAGCAGCCTCCGCCTGCCTTCCCGCCGGCACGGGAACACCGCGACGCGGATCCCGCCGCCGATGACCTGGTTTTCCAGGTCTGCGGGCACGGAGGTGAGGAGAGGCCGCGGGGGCTGTTCGGGCCCGTCCTCCCGGGCGGTGTCTCCTCCGCGCCACCGGAGCGCGCCCGGGACGGGAGTGGCGCGCGCCCCGTGGGACCGCGCGCGGCGGGAAGCGCGCGCCGTCTGAGGGGAGGAGAGGGGAGGGGAAGGGGGTGGGAAGGGGCGCGCGCTCCCTGCGGGGGAAGGGAGGGGACCGTGCGCGTGCGCGCTCCGCCCACTTCGGAGCGCGTGCACGCGCGCGCGTGTGTCCGTAGGCGCGCGTGGAGTGGCGGGGCGGTCGGGAGGCTTGCGCGATGACGTCACGACGGCGCGCGCAGGACGTAACCCCGGCGTGACGCACAGCCCGGCGAGCCCGTGAGTTTCCCGTTACGATTTATTTTCTTGTGCCGCGGCCCCGCCGCCCCCACCCGGCCGCGGGGGGGCCTTGGGGGGGGGGGGCGCGCGGCGTGGCGGAGGGGGCGGGCCGGGCCGGGCCGGGCCGAGCGGGGCCGCGTCGGGCCGGGCAGGCCGGGCCGCCCTAGCGGCGGGCGGCGGAGCGGGCGGCTCTGCCCCATCCTGCCGCATCGGGAACATGGCGGCCGCCTCCGACCTGGTGCGGCATCGCGGCTCGGCCGCAGCCGCCCGTCGCGGTAAGTGACCGGGCCGGGGCGGCGGCGGCGGCGCGGCGGAGCTCGGGCGTGCGCGAGAGGCGCTGCCCTGCCTGGCCCTCCCCTCCTGGCCCGCCGCGTCCCTCCCTCCGGCCTCGGCAGCGCCTCTCGCCCCCTCTCTGGGCCGGCGAGCGGCGTCCCCGGTGCCCCGGCCGGGCGGGACACAAAGGGCTGTGCCGAGGAGGGTTCTGCGCGGTCACATGAAGCGGCACAGCCAGTGAGCGCGGAGCGGGGAGGGGGAGTGGGGCCGCCGCCATTGCCGGGCGCGGAGGAGCCGGGCAGCCCGGGGCCACCGCTCGGGGCCCGGGGCCGGGCAGTGCCGCCCGGGGCCGGGGCAGCCAGGTAATGCCCCGCGGGCAGGGGTATCCGAGGTCACCCCGCAGGGCCCATCCTTTCCGGCCGCCCGCCCGGCGGGTCCCGCGGGCCACCCGCGCTCCGCCTCTCCCGCCCCGCCGCCGTTCGGCCCGGGGTGCGGGTCCCACAGCGCTGCCCGCCCGTGCTGGTCGGCCCGGGAAGGGTCGTGTGCTCCCGTCCTGGGACAGCGGGAATGCGCGCTCCTCTCCTGCCCTCCGGTCCCTTCCTGCCTACCGTGAAGCGGAGCGGCTCCGAACCGCACGGTGTCGGTACAAAGGGCTGGCGAGGGGCGCTGGGCGGTGTGCCCTCGGACCGGGAGCGGTGGCGGGGCTCCCGAAGCAGAAGTGGTTTACATCAGCAAAGGGAAAGTTACTAGATCAGGTATCGAAGTCGTGTCCTCGGGCTCCGAGCTGCTTCAGGATCTGGCGGTTTCTCTGACAGAGTTTGTGTTCCATCAGATTTCAGTGGTGAACACTTGACAAATATAAGTTATATGAAATGCAGAAAGTTTTTTTTCTTCTTATAGGTTGTGTGCAGTCTGTTGGAAATACTTCTGTTGTGGTAGTTTGGTCTGTAAACTGACACATTACAGTGGTAATGAAAAGCAAGCGTGGTATATCAAAATAGGTTTCCATCAGTGTCGTACAACTGGCCCTTTAAGCAAAACCTCTTCTGCGGTGATACTCTGATTCCTGCCCCCCATTTCTAGCATGTCATTTAATTATGAAGATTGTGTCATGGAACTTTGCTTTCAAACGCATATGGGGAATGAATGTGCACCAGATTTTAGGGTAAGAAGCCATTTCATGTTGTATAGATTAACGAATTAACACATGGGACAAATAAGAGGCTGATAAGCATTTCTGGAATTCTTCTATGGAATTGTACCTTTTACATTTTACTGAAAAGTTTGTGCAATATGTTATTTTTTAATATAAATTTCTAAATAATTTTTTATTCAAATTATAAAACAAATTTTAAAGAGAAGATTCTTCACAGTGGAGGGTGAAGTGCTTCAGAGTCTTTGTAACTTAATGTGATTCTTCTGTGTAAAATTCTTTACTCCCTGACTTGTGCAAGTCAGGTGATTTGAGGGCAGAATAAATGGACTGATTAGACAATACAAAATAGATCTGGGGAAGCTTTTAGTGGGTCACTTAGGTGCAGAGAAAATGCAGCAGTTTTCTTATTGGAGAGGACTTTAAGTAGAGTGCATGAAAGAGCAGTGCAGTGTGACAATCCTATTAACTGACTTATAATCAGAGCTGATGTTGCAAACCTGTCTAATGTAACTGCAGAGGGATGTGGTGCAGAGTTATACAAGAATTAACAGTGAGAATTGAAATTAATTATCTTCAAAATATGATATTAAAATAGTTTCTTTCTACTACTAGAGTATTCATTCCAAGAGAATTTTTCTAATAAAAATCTACCCAAGACACAGGAATTTTGTAGAGGGGGGAAAAAAAGTTGTAATGTCACCAAAGTGACTTGACTTTTCTTTTTATACATATATTATTTTCTTTTTTTTTTTAGTGTTTGTGATATTTTTTTAAATTAAAAAAAGACCTGGGTAAATATCACTGTTAAAAAAAAAAAAAAAAAGCAAAGGTGTACTACTCTGATGACTTTTTTTTTAAGTTTCACAATGTCCAGCATCTGATTTATGCTGAGGAACACTAGGAGGAATACACCTAGGAAAATATGGAAGTTATTAAGTGACTGCTAAAAGAGAATTGAAATCTCAACAGGTGACCTGGCTAGTAGGAGGTAAAGGCACTGACCACTTAGAGCATCTTTGTGAGGTTATTTAGTACAGAAATGATTGATTGAAGTAGGAGAATCAGCAACTGAATAAACAGGATATTAAAGAAGAATGGCAATGCCTTCCACTTCAAAGTAACTGAATGTCATATGGATACTGAAGTCAAGGATTGCCAGTGGAATTTATTGAGCAATAGTTTGTGCTTATACTTGCAAGTATTAGCACAACTTATATACGTTTTAATTCGAGCCTTTTTAAGTTGCTTGTAGAGAAAATGGAACTGAAAAAGGAATAAAATTCTCCATAGTAATAAAACACACACATGCTCACACACACGGTTATTAGTTTCAAATACTTTCAGACTTTTAAACAACTTGCAAAAGATCTAAGAGCTTAAAACTGGAAAAAAATACTGGATAGTTGTGTCACTTCTCTGCAACTTCACCTGAGGTTGGTTTGAATTAAATGTCTTTGAACAGTCGCTGATTCACTATGTCAATAACTCACTTTTCTCATATTTTTACATTTTCAAGTACCTTTTTGTCTTCAGCAAAGTTCAAGTGTGGCTGTTAGAGAGCTACCTTAAGATACTTGTTTTATGGATTTCTCTAATGTTAGTTACTTTAAGCCAAATTGAATTAGTTTCCTCTGTACTCTGGATTGCAGAGCACTTTGTATTAGGTATCCAGAGATTTGGAAGAAAATAATAAAATTAAACAACATTGCATTCACTTAAATTGATTTTGAGACTGGGTTAACTTGGCATAACCTCCAAAACCGGATTCCTTCAGATGAAAATAGCGTCCACCCAACTTCAGAGTGTAAAGGAATCCCTGGTAAAACAAAACAAGTCTGTCTTCTTTAAAAATAAGTTAATTTGTCTTCTTGAGCACTCTGCCTGTAAACTAAATCTATAAGCTGATTTTTGATAATTAACATTTTTGTCTTATTTTTTTCTTCGATGTAGATGCAACCTTCATATTGGTACTGCATAAAAAGGTTAAGTTACCTGAGGAACTTGTGAATGTTGGTCATTCTGGCTGATATACATAAAGATACTATAATACCCTTTTTATGCTTAATTAACAAAAAAAACCCCAAAGACCAAACAAACCCCACATACACTTCCAAGCCTGTATACATTGTGTCCCTTAGCTCAGGTAATAGGAGCCTTTCACACGAGCAGCGATGGTAGGAAAGTCATGCCCAGGTTGTTCACAGAACTGTAGAAAAGACATGAAATGGTCACTTGGACATCCCCTGTTACGTAAAAACCGACAAAAATACACTGCACCTCTCCAGTGCCATGATCTTGTGAGATGTAATTTGATGCTCAAATCGCAGTTCTCCATCGTGAAAGACCATGTAATGAGTTTGCATAAACTTCTAATGTGTGGGTTTTTTGAAAAAATTTTAAATGCATGATAGTCAGGTGATCAGTCATGTTACCACGCAGTGTGCAACGCAGTGTCATGTAATGAGTGGGTTTTGTTGGTACAAAGTTTACCCAAAATCCATATATTTACTCATAAGTGGTATTTCCTCTTTGTAGGAGAGCAAGATTTTTTAAATTTCAGGAAATAAAATAACAAAAATAAAAGTATGCAGTTGTGGTGCATTTCTGTCACACTTCAACTGTACACAGCAGCTGTTGGTAAAATGTTGCAGCAATGTCCTTATATTACCAGTGAGGTTAAAGGGGGGAAGACAGTGGCTTAACAGTGGGTATTGATGTTTTGCTTACACTAAATATTAACTGACTTGATACTTCCACGCAAACTTGGTGATGCAGAGAACAGAAGTAATTTTAATATTCTTGGTATGGGAACTGAGGGTTAATTCGAAATCCAGATTATGAAAATGAAATTCTCTAGTTGACATTTATTGGTTGATACCGAGTGCTTAGTCTTACAAATAATTAACTAGTTTAAGGATAATGGGCTATTTAGTAATTCAGTATTTCTTGAAACTTATTCCAGTTTATGTGAAGTTCACACTCAAATCAGAATAAAGGTTGCTGGGCTTAGGAATATTTCAGGCCTATTGCTAGTGTTTAGTAACTTTTCAGTATGCTGAACACTGCAAGTTAATACCATACTTAATAGGATTTTTTTTTTCATAAAGGGACATTGAATGATTGTGCTTTTTGCTTGCCTTAAGTGACTACTTGATAATGTTATACTCTTCACAAAGCAGCTGGAGCAGGGGAGAGGATGCATCTTGGGAAACAGGGTAGAAGGAATTACAGGAGCCTTAGTGATTGGTCCAACTGTAGCTGAAGACATGAACTGAGATCGTTTTACCTTCCCTGTTTCTGGATCAACTGTTAGCACCTGCCTGTGAAAATACTTTCCACAGCAAAGTATATCTCTTGTGTAAATTACCTTTATTTACAATCTTTTACCTGACGCATCCATTTTTAGTTTGAGTAGAAGACATAAGGAATTCCTTAACAAATATATCACTAGAATGTAGTAATGAATCCGTCCTGCCTGCCTTTTCACAGAGTAATATTTCCATACGTTCATAGCACTGAGTTGTGCTTTATCCCATCTCCTTTGCCAGTGGTGCTCTTTGGTAGGGACAGGGATGGGTTTTCGGGAAAAGGTGTACAACAGGAGGTCAGGGGACTGCTTTTGGAAAAGTGTTACGGGCGTCTGCTCCTAAGGCCTGGCAGCTCTGAAGCTGCTCCTTGTTGCTGCTGGTAGGAAGTGGCAGGTGTATGTTTCTTGTCTGCCTGCAGTCAGTAGGGTGATGATGGGTGGTGGTTATGGTTTAGGGTTTTTGTTGGTTCGGTTTGGGTTTTTTTTGTTTTGCTGCTTTTCAGCGAATGTTCTGGCTGATAGCTTGCTTTTTTTCCTGGAGTGGCTGTTCTCTGAATGTTTCTGTTTTTTCCTTCTGCTTCCACTTGACTCTCCTAGGAACACTATGTGATACAATTTTTGATGACTACTTTTGGAAAGCCCTTAATGTTTGTAATGTTTGTTGCTGATACTTTTCTTCATCTTCAGATGTATGCATATACAACAATTTTGTGGCTGTAGAGTTTCAGAAACTGTCTCTGATATTAACTTAATTTTCCAAATTTGTGTTTTTCAGTCAGAAGAGTTTGGAAGTTTAGAGAATTTGTATCCTAAAATTAGACTCCCAACAATCAAAACAGTGGTTGTAGGACTGCAGGTTATTGTATTTATGCTTATTTTATTTGCAGAGAAATCATGTGTTCTTGTGAATGTTCTTAGGAGCCTTCACCAAAGAGACTAGATTCTGTGTGATAATTGGTGGGGAGGACTGAGAAGGGGAGTATTTTTTTCCGACAGCTGTATTTTTGTTGTTGCTATTAAGTTGGCTTGGTATTAGAAACAATATTTTCAAGAGAGGACGGGCTCTGCCTGCAAAGTTCCAATATAAATAACTTTTTTCCTTCACACAGAAGTGCTGGGGTTTTTTGTTTTAATACTGTAGCTATGAGTGTATTTTCTGTGAGAAAGTCTTGATTGTGTGTCCTGTCACAGGGAGTGGGAAGTGACAGTTGGGCAGCTGGCTTCTCCCAGTTCTCTCCCACAGTGAAGTGAGTACTCTGCCCTCCTCTACTTCCTATTTTTTAACATATATATTGGTATCAGTTGAAATCACCTAATCTTTTCTATTCTTAAACAAAACTTAAAAATTGAGAATCTGTGGAAGGTAATGAAAATAACTGCACTGTGTACAAATTATAGTGAATGTTAGAACATTAGAAATGTTAGAAAGTTACTTTAAAAACAGTTTTTCATCTTGTAGGAAGTTGAGAATAAAATATCAGAACTCCCTAATCAGGTACTTATTAACAAAAAATATCTAATGTTGTGGCAGGTTTTTTGCTGGGGCAAAAGGGGGAAAATAAGTTGGGAGGACGTGATGTTAAATTAACCTAGATAAGCTGCAATGAAAAAATTGGGAGGATTTGGAGCAATTACAGATGGGAGGGAGTAGAGCTTGCATGTCTGGAATGCAAACTGAACTGAAATGCTAAGGAAACTGAGGTGGAAAGGTTGCGTGTGTGGTACATAAACCAAAGATAGTAGGTACTGTCTATTGTATATTCTTTCTGCATCTTTGCTTTGGGGGAACCTTTGAAGGTTTGTTTTGTCTGACTTTTTTTTTTTTTATAGAAGTGCTTTGGGATAGTGATTGTCTATTTCTGTGTCCTTTTAAATAAAGCCTTGCATGTGTTGGACTGTAATGACACAAGTGATGAGAAGTAGTAGACTTGCTGGTGAGCTGCTTTAGCATGGATTCTCACAGACCTTTCCTTTTATTAATGTTTTGAAGTAAGGTAAGTACATCACTAGTATCCAGTGCCATGTTCCCCTTAATGCCAAGCCCTTGTTCCCAGACTTTCTAGGTGGTGAGACTTGCTGGTGAAGTTCACCGTGATTTCTCACTGCTATACATGTGACTGAAAGTACTGGTGGATGAGAGAGGTCCAGTTTCTTTCCTGGCATATGTGAGGCTTGAGGAGGAAGAGGAACAGCTTGTCTAGAAAAAAATGGTTCTTCAGGTATCTCTCTCTGCCACAATTGTAAGACTGCTGTTGCTTCTCGGTGTTTTATCAGCAGTAGTGAGCACTAAAGGCAGAATATATTTCTGCACAAGGGAGAGAGCAAAAAATAGAAATGATACTTGGGAGAAACCTTTCAAGTTCCTATATACCTGAAACGTCATGCTGTTTCTAAAAATACCATACAGGTACTGTGGTAATTCATTTTTAGAAATGTCTTTTAGACACTAAAAACAACTTAGGAATTTGCCTTCCATTTTTTATCCCAGTGAGGTGAGCAGAGATGATGATGACTTGCCTAGCAAGGATTTATGTCAAAAATTCTTGATTTTATGTAACCTTAGTCCATGCAGATCCTGTTCTTTTGTGCTATCCTGGTAATCCAGTGTAAAGTATATGAAAGAGGCTTAGAGTATGTGTACTGTCTCTTCTGTTTCTTGAGCTACTTCTGAAAGTTTGGTTGGGAAATCTGTTTTGGTCAGGAAAACTGGCAAACTAAGCATGTGTAGTTTTTTTAGCCCCAACCAAATGAGGTGTCTAAGGATAGCCAGTGGGCTGGATAGACACAGGTGAGGATAACTGATGCGGCATGCTGGAAATACTGAGGTTTTCCATTTGCTTTTATGTGTTTGGGAGAACTAATTCAAATAGCAAAAGAATCAAAGACTAAAAGCTTTTACACGATTGATAGCTAAGCAAAAGGAAGTGAACAATGAAACCAAGTCCACAAGCATTTGAAGGGTTCAAGGCTGAAAAGAGAAAGTTTAATGGAGCCCTAACCTTGAAGTGAAGCCTTTGTAGGACTGCTATGCCTTCTTGCAGTTTAGCATGGAAGCTCCATAGGTGTTTATAAAACAGTTTAGAAAGTAGACCTCAAGGTACTGCATAACTTGAGTAGAGACCTTGGGGTAGATCTTGAAAATATCTAGAATAGAATAGATAGAATAATTTTGTAGAGTAATTTTGGAGCAAAGGCTTACTAACTTGACAAAACACTTGGAAATTATACTATAGAAAACAATTCTGTGTGGTGATGGTGTTAGTAATAAAACTTATGGACCCTGTCCATATGAACACAGGGACCATGAATAGGAGCTTAGTAATGGATGTTGTATCAGAGCTGCTCTGTGCTTGTGGTGCTGGTGATGTGTGACTGATTCAGCTGAGTGTTCACAACGGTAACTGGTGATCAAAAACTACATTTCAAAGATGTATGTGGGGGCATTTGCCCTAGTTTGCTTCCCAGGCCTGGTTGTATAACCTGGGTTGTAAGATGTGTGTTGTTCCTGTTCAAAGAAAACCCTAATGCAGCTATCTGACATGAAGATGTAAAAATAAAACACAATTGGTTAAATTATGTTGCATTACTACAGCTTATCTAAAGTAGGAAATAGTTTTTACTTATTATGTAGACAATGGACAGTGTTAGAAACTTAGTGTCACCGAACCAAAAATGAACGCTGAGCAGCAAAGTGAGAGATGGATTTTTACATTTTCAATGACTATTAAGGTGATAGCATTGACAGCATATTATAACTTCTTCACCAAAACCAATCCTCTGTCACCAAAAAGCAGGCTCCAGCAAAGCGAAGGAAAAGCTTTATGTTAGTGGTTAAGGATATGTGACTCCCCAAAGTGATCTTTCATAGATTATAAAGATTATAGCTTGTATATCAACCCAATTAGAAAGTAAAGTATTTTGTAGCTTCACTTCAAATTTGATAAGCAGTAGCTAAATCCTGTTGTATAAAATACATGTATATTTTATTTCGGAAAAACTATTGCTGGAAGAATGGCAGTGCTGAAATTTATTTTAAGTGGTTGTTATGTATGGTTATTTTCTTCGTACTGGAACATTCATTGAAGTCACAGCTTACTCCTCTGATAAGGAAGCAGGCTGTTTGGGAGTTAGCAGTGATGTTTACAGAGACTAATACTCTAGAGTGTCTACTCTGTCCTCTGCTGGAAGGCACTGTCATAGGAATATCAAAATAAAATCTGCTACACCAATTCAGAGTTCAGCATAAACCTACCTTCATTTTAAATGTAAGCCCTTATATATGAGCAAAGGTTTACGAATACTTAGGAAAATCTAAATGTGCGTGAAATCTCTAGGAAATTTTTGTTAGATTCTACATTTTCACAGATGCAGAAAATCCACTTCCTCTGAGGCTAGGAACAGGAGATTCCCTCTCCTGCCATGGTCAGGAAACGTCAGAAATGCTGTCTAGACCGACAACAGCAGGCATTAGAGCTCGTGATCCCAGCATAGCTACGCTTTCAACTGGAACAAACTTGTGAGGAACTGAATTTGAACTTAGAATCCTATTTTGTTGGGGGTACTTATGTGCTAATACCAGTTCGCTATTTCCTCCCGTTGCTGTTACAAATATTTGTGTATTTCACTTTCTGTTACTCTCTTTCACCACTGCTTTCTTTCAAACTGTCTTGACACAAGAAAAGATTTTTTTTTTTTTTAAAGAAAGAAGAAAATAATGTCATCACTAATTTTGAGCTGTAGGATTTTAGGCTCAACCTTTTTTAAAAACTACATTGCAGTTGTAAGTCAAGGAAGTCTTTCAAGTGTTGTCATTTTTAAGACTGCAGAAATGTAGAGGAGGAGTTGAAAATGAATGTGTATGCTAGTTGGTCTTAAAAGAGTTTTGTAAATGTAGAAAATTCAGAGATACATCAGTCTGCTAAGAAATTGCTTTTGGCTCCAGCACTTGCTTTGATTTTGTAATGTGTGATCTAGGCAGGGTTTCTCAGTGGCTGCTGTCAGTGATGACCAAGGCTGTGAGCCTGTGGCCAGGTGATCTTGTATTAGGCTGGGTTCTTAGCGCCTGCAGGTTAAAACGATGAACTGCAGCACTGCTCTCCTCTGAAAGTGTCCTGTGGACTGGCTAGTCTCCTAAATGTAGGGTTTGGTTGTTTAGGTTTTTCTGAAAAGCAAGCTGCCATACTGTTATATTTCCATTAGTGTAAAAGGAAATTGTGTCAAGTCCAGCGTTAGGGAATACTGTTAGGTGAGTACATTGGGCTGAAGACGGTCTGGAGGGAGGTGTCTGAAGCGCGTAGCCAGAGAAACTGCTGAGCACTTTGCTGCCTTCGGGTTTATACACAGGTTGTAGTAAGGGCTGTTGGCTTTGGAACAGTGTTAAAGCTGAAAAGAAAATGGCTACCAGAAATCATTGTTGCTACAGTAACAACATGGCTTGATTATTAATGTGCTGCTTTAACTACTGTTAGAAATGTTATGTGAGATACTGCTTTTAAGTTAAAGTGTCCTTAATGGAAACAGATATTTTCATCCATTTATATATTAATGAATATCATCAGGCTTCTTGTTCTAGAATGCCAGTCTTTTTATTGGAGAAACTAATTTCTAGTAAATATATTTTAGAATCTCATTACTGCTTTTTCTACACTAAAAAGTTGCTTAATGGTTTTGAATTTTAATAATAAACATAAATGTCCTTAAAAAACAACTTGCAGGGGAAAAAAACAGTCTAGAGATACTATTTCACAAAATAGGTGGAATCTGGTAACATAATTCTGGCTTTCTGAAACTAAGCCCTTAATGTTTTTTCTGCATGCAGCAAAGCTTTTTTTTTTATTTATTTTAAGATATTTCTATATTTTGAGTGTGAAATAAACATGCCCAACCTACACCCTATTTGAAGGTTTATAAGTAAGGATCAGACTATAGAGTGGAATCTACTTGGAAACTATATTTTATTTCATAAGGGTGTAAGTGTATGCATTGTGTAGTAAACTTTTTGCAGGTTTTCTGTTAATACAGTGCAGTTACATTGAGGAGTTTCAGAGTTGTGTAGTGCAGTACATCAGGAAAGGGGTATGTCAAGTTCAGTGAATGTGTTAAGATTAATTGATGCAATTCTGTCTCTATTAGGATTCTACAAGTGGCAGATTGGTGCCAGGTATGGATGGACCAACAGTAAAGTGTGTCTGCTTTTCATCAAATTCCCAAATGTGTAATATCTCCCATACTTAAAGAGGATCTTATTTTTCTGTACTTTTTTTTGGCTTTTGAGAGGTTTTGGTGAAGTTCTCTGTCGGACTTTCCAACTGAAAAGACACTGGATTCATTCAGTAGAAGTGGAGCTGATAAATACACGTAAGATAAAACTTTGAAGAAAAATGCATAGTATGTAAAGACATGTTTGAGCTGTAGAATGTTGCTACTTGGTGGTACACAAAAGGGGGTGCACTAATTTGATGTACACAACCTTAGCTTAAACTTTGCTTATTCTTATGCTTAGCTGGCCTGCCTCATGCTTTTGTTAAAATTCTGTAGTTTTGGAGAAAGGAGAGGATGACACTATAAATGTCCACCACTGTGTAGTTTGGTATTTTAAAAACAAACCTTGAAATATAAGAGGCTGTTTTCTAAAAATGAGCTGCCTCAGATGTTTCTTAAAGCTTACCTTTTTTTTTTAAGACACAAGATGCAAGTTTTTTAATTAAGGCTGTTGGTTCCTTAGAAAAGCATTTTGATGTGCAAAGTGATGAAGCTTTCCTGTTTTGGATTTCCAGTTAATTACTTTCACCTGAGAAGTAGGGTATACAAACTTGGAGGAACCGTAATCAATTTTATTGCGAGGTAGCCAAGATTACATGTAACTGACTGTTTTCTGGAGTGCTTTTGTGCAGTGCTTATAGTTAGAGGGTATGTCACTGTATTTTGAGGTGCTTTATGCAAAGCTTATATGATATGGTGAAGGAATACATATATACACACACATATATATATATGTATAAAAATGCAGACTGGAGAAGAGAGTGATTCTGTAACTGAAGGGTAGAGGCAGTTCCTGCACAGATAATGTATTGACAAGATTTTGCTGACAGCATAATGAAAGTGTTCAGTGTCAAGGATGATGCCAAGGATATGTACAGTGCCATTAGTAGTTTGGAGTGGAATGGAGAGATGATGTCATTTCGTGCTTTAAGCTTCCCCTGTTTGAGAAAAGCTGTTATATTTATGGTATATAAGTGCAGCAAACAGCTAGTTTGTGTGGTCAAGATAAATAGGCTGAAGGGTGACTGAAAACTACAGGTGTTTATTATGTGAATGGTATGTTGATCTGTAGCTCAAAGAGGCAGAGAAATAACAAAGAAGATGAATTATTTTTCAACAGCTTATTGCTTATGGTAAATCTCATTTTGAAGAATGCTGTTCAATTTAGTTGGATATTGATGGACTGTAAACTTATTTATTAAATATCATTGATGCTTAGAATGTTACACCTAATCTTAGCTGAGGGGAGAAACTGCACTGATAAGTAACCTTTAGAAACAATATATTAGTATTTTCTCTTAAGGCCTTGAAATTCTAAATGTTTTCAGAATTTCCATCTTTAAACTGATGCTTCAGTTTAGTACTCTTATGCTTTTTTTTTTGTATGTTGAGTGTTACATATTTACTTACTGTATAATGTACACTCAAAGTAAGCAGCTCCTAAATTATGTTCGTTTCCCCTTGCTTCTCTGTAGACATCTTTGCATCTTTATTGTGTGCCTGTTGTGTACATCTTTAAATGTTTGCTTCTGATCTGTTCAGTAACAGAGTGGAAAAGTAACCTTTTCAGCCAATATATTTTGTTAGTACAAACCTTTGTCTACCTGGAACTTTTTTCCCTCTGATGTGTTTTCAATTTTTTTTTTATGTAATGCAGATTTTTGAAATAATGATTAAATCTTGTTGTTTGACCTAATTGATGCTATAAACACAGGTTCTTTTCTTCCATTCAGGCTACTCACTCTCACTACTTTTTTCCCTACTGTGATACTCCTATTAATGTTGCATTCAGCGACTTGTAATTTTGTTTGGACTGAAACAGCTCTGAGGTATGATCAGTTGTGTTCATTTCCTAGGCTGTCACACGTTTCCTTGAAGTGCTTCACTGTCCCATACGGGTTGTTGTCAAAAAGCAAAACTTTCTACGAGTAGAAAAATGAGAGATTTCAGCACTTCCACGTGAAAACCCTACCACAGCTTTGGGAACTGTGTGTGTGGCTTTTACTGTGATGAACAGACAAAGAAGAACTGTAACTTCTTTGAACTGTTTTTCAGATAATTCTCAAAATCTGGCAGGAGATTCAAAATGCAGGAGGCAGTCTTCTCTCTTGCAGTCCCTTGCTTGCTTGCTTTTGTTCAGTTACTGCAGATTCTTTGAAGTCAGAAGCATCTCCAGTAAAAAGACTTAAATTTTGTCTCTTCACGCTGTAAAGTGTTAAGCTTTTGCTTAATTTAACTTCTGGATAATTCAGGCTTCAGAAGAGTACCTGCTCTTAAATATTGCTTTTCATTAACTATTGTAAGAAGAGTAATTATTATTATTTTTCCTTTAAAAATTTAATTTTAGTAAATTTGACAGTGGCATTTATGATTCAGTTGGTTAAACTACAACTGGAATAGCGTAGATTGAGAGGTTTTACAAATTCTCAAAGGGAATTAATTTTCTGATTTTAGAAAACCTCATGTTTAAATTCAAGTGATTATTTAATCTACACTGAATGTTAGTTCTAGGTATTTGTGGGTAGTGAATGTAGAGTAAGTTATTTTTATAAGTTTTAGGTAGGAATCAAAGACAATCAAAGCTCCTTCTGCAAACAGAAAGCAGGAAAATACGTTCTGTACAGACAAGGTCATTGCTGACTAGTTGTTAGGAAGACGATGGTATACGCTTGTCTTTAAAGAGCTTTTTGGCTGTATTAACTGATGTAGGAGACTCATCAGCTAAGTTTTTGGTTTTTCAGTTCTCTTCTCAAATTACTTTATCCCTGATACTTGCGTGTACAGTTTTGGCTGGAACTTTGTCTGGGTTTCTTGTAATAGACTTTTCTTAGCGTAATCTCTGCTTTCTGCTGGTTGATTTTTCCCACACTGATATTTAGGATTATTGGATTTCTGTAATATTGCAGATGTTTTCCAGAGCTGCATCAGGTATTAGAATGAAATTTCTTCTGCACCCCACCCTCCTCTTTTGAATTTAGCAGATTTTAGTGGTGGGATGGCCATATCCTGATAAATGTACATGCCACTCTTGACTAGCTAATCAAATTTTCTAAGTCTCTAATTCAAGACTACAGTTGCAAGCCTTTTACTGTGTTTTTGTGTCAAGCTAGTGGAATGGACTGTTTAGCCACAGTTTATACCAACAAAAGTAGTTTGTATAGTACAGTCATTCTAGCCTTTGTCTCTTCCTCTTTTAACCTTCCTACACAAGCATAATCAGCTACAGGGTCAAAAGCTAGTTTTATATTACATTATGACTCTCTTAAAAAAAACCCCAAACACAACAAAATAAGAAACAAACAACGAACAACAATCCCACACGCATACACAACAACAACAACAAAAACTTCAAACAAACGACCTGAAAAACTTCTCTATGAATTATGTTCCTGCCTGCAACTGTTCCAGGAGAAGGTGCTAAAAAAATGGTTAAGTGTCTTCTCCCAGATAGATGTAGAAATGTCAGTTATTGCAGATCTGTTAGGAAATAAGGGCTAGATAGTAGATAAAGGGATCCAAACTCTTGTCAAGATTACAGCAAATTTTATTTAGTCATTGTACACCTTTGCATTCTAGTGTTTCTGTAGTGTTTTTTCCCAGAGAGGGGGCAGGTTAATAGGAGATACTTCATTAAAGCAAAAAGAGCTTTCAGTCCATCTTTTTTTTTTAGTATCATGAGGGGTGCACTTGAGGTTGCACCCATCTCCACCACTGCAGTTTTCTTCCACTTCCTGTTCTCTGCCCTTATCAGAACAGGCAGCTGCTTATTGCTGATCAGAAGCTTGACCATTTTACAGCCATGCTTGTGCCCTTTCACTCTTTGAATAGTGAGGTGAATGTTCTATAGATACATTACCCAATTCTGCATCCCTTTTGATGCTGTCTATTACCTTGTGAGGGAGAGTGACTTTCATTCTCACTTCTTTTCCTGATAATGAGAATTAAGACGGGAAGATTTGACCCAAAGCATTTGTGATGTTGAAATCTTTGCCTTTCCCTAAGGAGTTTTTGGAGAACTACCTGTCTTGAATCTGTTGGTAAAGAATGTCAGGCGCTGAGTTATTTCAAATGTCATCACCCTTGAAATGAATAGTAGGTGTTAGAGTTTGATTGTTTGTGTTGGAGTGAGAGGAATCTTCTTTGACAGCAGACGGACCTTTGAGTGAGTGTTGGTTAAGCACAATAGGTCAGGTAGCTTTAAACAGTCTCAATGCTATCAGTAGTTTGGCCTAAAATCTGGTGTCTCGTGGATTGCATTGCCTTCATGAAGATGTTTGCATGACTGTAGTACTGCAAGTACTATCGTGCATTGGGTGGAACTTTGAACACCAGAGGGATTGAAAAGGGGAGGTAATTCTGAGTTATTGGTAGTGTTTAGTTAATTGCAGTATTTAGATGATGTGTGTGTTGAAGGCATTTTGCACAGGGGCAGAGTCATTGGTGTAATTCTTCAGTGAGAGGAGTGTTAGGCTGGGATTTGTCACTGCCCAGACAAAGTGCACAGGTTTACTGAGATGTCTGGTTTAGTGCCGATCATAATATTTGATAATGTAAATCCTGCAGAGACCTTCTTTCTTACTTTTTGAATGTTGTTTTGGCTCTTCATACATAAAGGCTTTTATTTTTGTGGGCATTTTTAACTGTAGCTTTACATTTACCTTCTGTAACTAACAGAAGAGCTCCACGGCTGTTTGAAAATAACACTTCTGCTTCTCTAGATGAATGAATACAACTCTAAAACCCAACTAAAGAATTGTATTTTTTTTTCTGTAATAAATCTTATTTGAGAAATGAGCACATATTTATTGAATAACATTCTTGCTTAAGGCTGCATGAAGTTTAATGTGATACTAAGGAGATGATCCTGGGACTAGGGAAAGGAGCTCAAATACTTATCTTCTGTTGCTTTTTATTGCCCAGCCAGACTTATTTGAAAGGTCTTTCCTCCCTTACTCTGTTTGTTATTTAGGCAAGTGGCTTTCTGAGTTCCCCAGTTGCAGTCTGACTGGGGAACTCAGAATCAATAAGCTGTGTGTGAACAAAATGAGGGAAGGAATCCTAGCCAGTATGTGAGGACAGGTATCTCGTTCAGATTTAATTTTGGTGATGACTAAACATTAGTTTGGTCTAGATACGAATAACCAACCCTTTCTGTAAAGATGTATGCTAGTTGTTGTGTCTTCATTAGAAGTAGACCCAGTTCTGTAGAGATACTGTAACCAAATCCATTCTTGTTTTTGTGCAACTTCAGTGACTCTCAGAGTCTCTTCCAAATGTTATATAGTCTGGTATCTCCAAATAGGAAGTGAAAAACTTCCTTGTATAGTTCAAAAGATCCATGAGTAAAATAGAGTATTTATTTCATCTGACATTAATCAGCATTCATGAAGGCAAACAAGTTATGATTTTAAGATGGGGAAGCTAACCTTAGAATAATAACACAACTCTGCCCTAGAAAAGGTGAGGAATTAGCAAGGCCCAGGCTTAAAGCCCTTCAACACTTAATCTTAGATATGTTGATCATTTTTGCAAAAAGACTTTTAAAAAAGCTTCCATTTGTAACCATTTCCTTTCTGTGCCTTGTTCCTCATTCAGGGAACTTAAGATAGCTGACTTTGAAGGCAGTAGCAGAAAATGCAGCAGAGTTTTTCTTGCCGTGCAACTTTTTTCCACTTGTTTGACCCATGATTTCTTAGTGGATTTTTTAATTAAAATGCCAATATCTGTGTTACTTGCAAATTACACGTGTATTTCAGAGAAGACCACTGGAATTTTGTTATTTTTACCCTGAGACAAAAATGATGGAATACTTTGGTGGCCGTGGATTTCTTATCTCTCTGCTTTGCCTGTCTTGTCTGATAATCTAGGACGCAAACAGAAAATGACAGCTGTACAGTAAGTTCTTCTTTTATTTTGCAGGTTTGTTTTATTGTGGAAGTGGATCTTACAGCATAATGTAAATCAAACAAGCAAAGGTGAGTAGAAGTTTTTTGTTGACCTTTTTTTTCCCCCCACATGCCATTAGCATATACTGCTGAACATGCAGAAAAGTGGTCAGTGAAAATTCTCTTGAAATTTGTATCTTGATTACTGTAATTTATGAATGTAGCGTTACTTCTACAAGATTAAAATAGGAACAAAAGATCCTCCCTTATTATTTAATATTATTATGATAATTATGCTTTTCTTTGGTAAGTTATTATAGTCAAAAAACTATCAAGGTGTTCTGCTAACTGTTGAGAGCCAAAATTATGAGTACTTTAAATTAATTTCATTTTCTATGTATTATCCACCTGGTTGCAAAATATTGAAAGTGTACTTTGCATTGTCAAAGCAGCATGTTAAACTTGAACTTACTGTATTAATAAATAACTCTGTGGGAAATTTGACCAGCTGTCAGAATAGCATTTCAAATTTTTAATAATGAAATTCTGTTGGAATTTTTTTCCCCCTTTCTGTCTTTAGGAAACCATTTGGGAGTAGAACTGAAGTGTCCATTTGCAGTTGCAGAGTGTCCATCTAGGAGAAATTTTCTGTAACTTTGGCATTTCTCCTCCTTTGCCCCACCCCCCCTCCTCTGTTATTTTGAGAAAAAGAATTTGGATAAGCCCTAATTTTTTCTTTTCCATTTACTTGATACTCTACTTCAGGAATAATTTGAACTGTATTAGTCTATTTAAATTAATATCTTTGCCCTATGATTATGCGAAACATTTAACAAAGAGCAGTTTGCTTTAATTTGTTTTGAGTCTTGTTTCAAGAGTATCTTTAGGTAAGGTTCCACTGTTCAGTAGATTACTCTGCTTGGGAGACAGGGCATGATGGACTCGGGTACAGAAGCTTCCATAACAAAAAAAAACTGGCTTCTCAAGTTTTCTGCTTGCTGTTTGACTAATATGCCATCTCAGAATGTACCTGCTTGCAGTGATCTGATATTTTGAAGAGATGAGAGGGAGATCCCATTTGCTTAAATGAACTTGTTCCTCATTTCTAATCTCCAATTAATATGTAGACTTGATATCACTTTAAAATTGTAGTATGTATATTTTGAAATAGACAGGAGCTGCTTTGTTTGTATCTTCTGTTCTGCTAAGACTTCTTTAGAGCTATTGCTGTCAACTTTAAAATACTGATTATAGCAGAATGCTTTGTGGGGAATTTAAAATAACTGAGTATTGATCCTTTGTATAATGTATAACTGATTAAAGACTTGGATTATGAATTGTCTTCTGAACTATGAACAATTAAAAATAAGCTCTGCTGCTGTATTATCTATATACTTATTCATAGAACTTACTGCCTTAGCCTGACTTTGCTGGTTTCTAGAATGTGCTGCTTTGGAAAAAGGAATAAATATAACACTGCAAAAGGAGATACTTTATCTGAGGATGAGTGTAAAGTAAGAGTCGTGGCTACAAAGGGAACTTGAATTGATAGTAAGATTCAAACTGTTACCTGTGCCTTCTAATGCATGCTTTCAGTACTTGAAGCTTAAAGTTTATGTTCTGTCTCTTCTTAATTTTGTTGTCTAATAACTACTTTAAATACAGGAAATTAGTTGAAAAGTCTAATATATAAATGAGTATGTTCTTGAAGCATGAGGTCTTCTGAATGAAACTCCAAAGACCTTTTGACTTAATGGTGTTTAGCTATGTATAGTAGAAGAAAGCTGATCTCTGAGGAGAAAGCCTATACTCTTGCATATGTAACAAGAAGACAGAAAAAATGTGTAAAAGAGTACATAGAAACAGTATAATGATGTTAGATCAGTATTGTTATTGCTTAGAGGAGATCTTGAGGTTCTGACAGTTCTGTAAAAATGACAATTGAATAGTCAGTTAATCGATGAAAATATTACACTTTCCTAAGGCAGATATAAAAGGTATCACGTCCTGACTTTTGGAAATAAAGAAATCTGTTGCTAGATAAAAACACACAGGTACAAGATACGTTTTACAAGCAGTTAATGTACCTTATTGGGATAACTGTAGTATTTTTTCTTAAATTTTCTGATTACCAGACTCTATCTTCTGAACTCCGCAGGAGGACCCGTTTGTGTTAAAGAAGGGGGGAAGTGAGGAAAAAATAAGCTTGGTCTCAATGTGTTAACAGTACAGTGGGCCACACTTCTGTGTAGCAGAAAAAGTAGCACAAGGTAGATGCTTGTGCTGAATTTTCCTGTAATAGTGTGTCAAACAAAGTCACATTTTAAGCATTTTAATTATAGGTTATATACAGCATTCTGCACAGGATAGATTTTAGTATGTGGGATTTGTGTTTCTTTGGTTCAGACAGGAATCTCATATAATATTGTTCATATTATCCAGGTAACATGAAGTTGAGCTTTCTGCCATTAAATCACTTCTGGTGTTTTGTGGTGGTTTTATTTTTTTTATTAAAAAATTAAAGAAACAAACCTCAATTATTAGTGAGGTGATGCGAGCATTTCTTCTCGCTTGTGTTTTTCTGGTCATGTACAGTGTGTTATATAGGTTTGTGTCTTTTAAAAACTCTGATTTCATATGTTCATCAGCAAGCATTATAACTTTCTCCAAGTCAGCAGAATTTTTTGTTCTTAATCTACAGAGGTACAAGATGGTTCTTTTTGCCTTACCTGGTACTGCTGCTTAGAATCTTACTAGCTTTTTAATCCTTGATCACTGAAAGAACATAGAGGATGATGAGAGTCAGTTTGCTGGTAAGGATGAATGAGTATCACTAATGTAATTTGTTACTCTAAGGTTCTAAATTAAATTAGTAAAAGCAGAGTGTGTGTCTCGGGTGGTCTTTTTATAATTGGGAAAAACAGCATACTTTAGGAATTAAAAAAAATCTTTCTTCATGAGCAGGAGATAGTCTTAAAATTTGTGATAACATTAAAATTGGTACAGCAAGTGGTTAGCAGCCAAAAAAGCAAAAATGAGAAACTGCTATATATGTTTCAAGTCATGCTGGATAAAAAGAATGACAACTTTTTTTTAATATAACAGGAAATAAGGTCAGAATTGTTCCAAAGTTGAAAGACATGTTTTGTTCAAAGATCTGTCCCAGTAAAATTGTTCTTAGTGTTGCCTTTAAGAAAGTTCCACTGTAAATCCATTTAAAGCATCATGTTTTTGTCATGCAAGTTTTCATCTGTGATCTGCTGGATTGACACTTCACAAGTAGTTCATGCAGGTAACTAACAATATAGTTTAATTAACTTGAGAAATATTCCTGTAAAAATAGTCAGATATTCTAAAAATCAAATAATCTAAAAGTTCTAAAAATCCTTCCCGGTTTGGTTGAGATCTTTACCTCCTCACGAAAGCGGATTGAGTAGCTTATGCAGATAACAAGCTGCATGTTTATATCTTAAGAGGTCTTTCTCATCAGTTACTAAATTCACTTTTTCCTGAAATTCGGGGTTATGGTGGAAGTAAGACCTCTTTGGCCATGTAGTTGTGTAATCATTGGAGATTTGCATAGAGTTATGTAAAAAACCTCAACACTAATAATTAGTCGGTTTATTGATATCTGTTTGATTTGTATTGGAAGAAAGGATTCTTTACCCAACTGCTCACAAAAGATGTCTGAACAAAAAGACTGAATTGTAGGAAAAACCTTTGTTTTAAATTGAAAATCAGTTTTGGGGTTGGATATGAAAAATCTGTGGGTTCTGCTTTGATTAATTTTAAATGTCTTTATATTAGCACAACATTGCTCATATTTGACAGCTGCCAGTTCTGTATGCTCTACATGTGGGGAATAATTAGATTTGCATACAGAATTTCACTGCCACTTGGTGGCAGTACCTGGCTTCAAAAGGACTTGTTTCTGAGCAGATAAGGTGACTGATTCTGTAAAACTATAGGTTAAGGGGGAGTAGATTAGTTTTAAAATTTCTAGAAGTTAGTTCTGTGTTTTAGAAAAAAAAAATACTTTTTATTTAGCCTACTGGAAGGATTTGCATTTGTATGTCTCTATGGAAAATCTAGCTATCGTGTCTAATATGTAATTTAAAAGTATTGCTTGTGTTAATAGTATTCTCAGAAGATGTATTTAATGTTCCCCAGTTGAATTATTTTAGCATTTACTCCTAGCATTTTGCTTCGATTGAGTAGTTTAGTTCAAGTAATTTTAGAGCATAACATTTGCTTTATGGTAGTATTCTTTATAATATTGCATTCTGCAACGTTAAATGGAGGACTGCCGAGGCTGCTTTTTTGCCTTCTGAAATATTCTCTGCATTTTTACTTTTTTATTTATTCATATAAATATTCATAAAGTCTGTGCCCTTACTCATAGTTGCTGCCTCTCGGTTGTGCCGATTCAGCAGTGTTTGGGTCTCAGCCTTTTAAACTGAATGATGAAATGGTTGATAAAGTGTGGAGGAAGGAACCTGGGGGGAGTGGAGGAAGGCAGCAGTTATTTAAACTGGCTTTGCTGCGAAGAAAAGCATAATTCCATTGTATAGCACAGCAATTTGACAGTATTTGACTGCATGTTGAAACTTCTTTCTCTTCTTTGCAAGCCAAAATCTTCTGCAATGGTCAGCAGGTCTCTAATATTAGTATTATGCCCCATGTAAGGACTGTAGTAGTGAGACTAAAGTGTGGAAGAGTGCAGATACCTAAACATGGTCTCTTGTGAAATGTCTCACTTACTAGGACTGGAGATATGACAGAGTTTTGCTAGTGGCGGTGGGTTCTATGAGCAGGAAATGTTTTTACTGAGGAGGAAATATTTTCCTGTACGAAGAGCTGACACTGAGAAGCCAGGTGTCCTTAGGCCCCTCTGAGATGTGACACATCAGGAAGGCATCTAAGAATACGGTGATGTAGAAGAGGAATTCATCCTGTGAAGTCTGAAATTTTAGAAATACAAACAAAAAATGTGGTGGGACTTAAAAACCGGGTTGATAAATTTGAGGGTGACAATAATACCTTAGTGGTAATATGATTTTATTTTTTGAAAGAACTCTATAATAGACATGATCACGGAAAGAGAGTTAGAAGGGAGGGGGACATCAAATTATAGTTTTGCTGTCAATATATTCTACATAACTTGGCATGGAGAGAATGCACTTTTTCTGTATACTTAATAATTTTTGTGTAATTTTTTTAAACTGTTGGAATGATAAATTCAAAGTTATTGGTTGGAAACTCTTTTAAATTAAAATACTCTTATGCCTATACAGATGATATTTTGAAATTGGAAAATTGTGGATAGTGTGAGCACATGAAGCACTCTAAAGCGGACTAAAGTAAGCAAGAATTGGGATACTGTGTGGCAGAGTGTACTAAAATAGAATCACAGAATAGTTGAGTTTGGAAGGGACCTGCAGCAATCTTGTCCAACCCTGTTGTCCAGCCTATTGAGGTCCATCTCAGCCTGCTGGTGTATCAGCCGTGGCTCTGTCTTGTGTTCTCAGCAGCCTTGCTGAGGGTACCTTCTGCCCCATCACCCAGTTCATTAATGAAGATGTTGAACAGTGTGTGGGACTTGATGCTGACCCCAGGGTACTGCTTCAGTTCCTGGCCAACTACACTTTGTACCACTGATGACAACCCTTAATTTTTTGGAAGCTTGTTAAAGATGTCTAGCAGCAAGGATTAGGAGCAGGACTTTTATTTATAGACTGTAATGAGAAAAAATTGTCTAGTTTTTTTTAATGTTGGTGGTTAATAGAATTATTTGTTGTATCATCATGGCTAGGCTTCGTGAACGAAGATTTGGGATTTGTTGTATGATATCTGGATAAAAGCAATTTTTGGGACCGTACTTGAAGCTTAAGAATACTTTTCCCTGAGAAACACAGATAATGGTGATGAAAGAGATGAAAAGTGTTTTCTTAAACATTTAGTTTCTTTAGAGAGTAAAAATGTGTGAGCATGTGAGATGGCATCAAGGAAGAGAATTTATGCATGTAAAAGTAAGGGAATGGTTTTGGAGAGAAATAGTATGTATTTTACAGAGCATTCTGTATTTTTCATACTTCTGTGTCTCTTACTGGAATGCTGCTAGTTATTACCACGTATGTCTGCATTTAGGACACTTCAGTATTTGATTGTAGTTCTCATCTTTAGCAGAAACTAATGGCAGTACAAGTCAAACTAGATCACGCTACTAAAAATCCAAACTAGAGAGCTGCAGGAACATGAACAGGGTTGGGGAGTGCTGGGGGGAGTTATGGAAGCCTCTGGAGTTGCCACACAATGTGTGACTGTTCTTAAGTTACCAGATTCAACATCTTGGATTTTTTTTGTTCTGGCTAGTCATCTTTTAGAAATACCTACTTTTCATTTTGAAAAACATCTACCAATGAAACCATCTTAAACTGCTGCATGAGTACTTGAAACTAGAAGAGTACATTTTTATAGTGATAGGTCTGATTCTTGTGACACTTAAATTGTATTGTCATTTATTTTTATTGATTTCGGTATTGAATTTTAGCATGATGCCCCCCATTGTGACAAACTGGTTTATTTTCCCAAGCAAATCAATATTAGAGGAGTAAGATGGTCGGTGGCAGTAATGGTATTCTCTTCTGTGATTTCTTATTGTCAGGTAGTCGTTTTGAAGTTGTGTTCAGTTCCTCTTCACATGTTAGCATATCACTCTTAGACATCTTAGGCTAGAAATCAAGTTTCTGAAATGTTGACATTTTTAGGGAAATTTTTTACTTACTTACTATTATGACAGCTTTTGAAGATGTTATTTTATTAGGAACTAAGTTTCAGGAAAATTAACTTTCTAAAAATATGTCGTTCAGGTTTGATGTTCCCAGCCAAGAAGATGGGCTGCTTTTGTGCTATGACTCCTCTGTAATTCAGTGTTTCTCTTTGGTCAGCTTTTTCCGCAGATATGACAACTCAGTGACTCTTCAACAGTATAACAAAAGATTATACAGTGTGTGGCAGTAACTTTGTATTTCTTTAGGCATAAAGCAAGTGTTGTATTAGTAATATTTCTTACTGCTTTAAAAATTTTTAATATGGCAGTCTAGTTAGCTGTGAGAGTTTTCCAGTGTTTGTGCTGGAACTGCACAAACTGTGAAGTGCTGTGGATCTGAATTGTATGGAAGAGAGCTAGTTTTCAGTGGAACTTCTCATGTTGTAGTTAGATTAATAACTATGTACTGTATGTAAAGTAGATGTTGAGGGGCAGTATTCACAGTGTTGTGCATATTAAACAAGCTGTCTCTTCACTGCAGAAGTTTAAAAAAACACAGAAGTGTTCAGGTGAATTTGTAGGTTTCAAAGCTAAGTAAGGCAGTCTACAGTTACTGTTTCTGCTGTGCAGAAGGGAGTGTATTTTCAACAACTTGATTTGCAAACACGGATAGAAGCAGGAGGAAAGCAAGGTGAGTCACTGACTCGTCCTCTAGTTGTCAGGCTTTGTGATTCTGAAGGGTCGATCAGGATAACTTTTTAAGAAGAAATAAATTGAAAAACAAGTAATAGGTCTAATGATCAAAGTCTTGCAATTGTATTGATTTTGGGTATTCATATTGCTAGATAACACCCAAAGCTCTAGAGGTGTAAAATGTGTGCATTACTCTATGGAAGAGGCAAAAATATTGTGCAGCTGTCCTCTGAATAATTCGCACCTTTTTTTTCTCCAGATGTGGTTGGTTTGTGCTGATACACTACTAGTTCCTCTATTGCTCTGTACAAACCTTCATTTCCCAATGGTGCTTAAACATTTCACTTTTGGCAAAAGTTCTGTACTTGATATTTGCCATGATTAAGTTGCTAAGGCCATAGACTGCGTAATGGGGCAGAATGGAAGGAGATGCCTCTTTAGTCCTGTGCCATGATGTACTTAACCTCTCTCTTGGTCTGCTGTTTGTTGCCTAAAAGTCTGAGACTTTGGTTCTGTCATCTTTAATATAATCTGTCACTTGAGAAAGCTTTATTACAGGAACATTTGATAAAATTATAGGCTAAAATTATAGGTTTTGTTAGTTTTCTATATTTACATAATG
The DNA here is from genome assembly GCF_009829145.1 of Chiroxiphia lanceolata. NCBI lineage: Eukaryota > Metazoa > Chordata > Aves > Passeriformes > Pipridae > Chiroxiphia > Chiroxiphia lanceolata. The sequence goes on along the minus strand of NC_045645.1, from coordinate 16,498,612 downwards.
AAGTCTTGAAGAAAAATCTAAATGGGAACAGTGCAAACCTGAAGCACCTTTCCTATCTCTTGAATATTTGAATAATCCCTTGAGTGTCCTGGCAATTCACATATCTGCTTAAAGAACTTGACTTATGAGGAGTTACTTAGCACAGGACAAGTATATTTTTGCCTTCATTACAGCACTGCTGAAAGACCATACTCCTTCAGTTTCTTTAACTAGGCTGATTAAATTAAATCCACTTAGGAAATGGCTTCTGTGTTTTTGTGCTACTTAATAGTCGCTCTGTGCTTTTAGCTCATTGTCTCATATTTATGAATTTAGTGAGAAACTTGATATCAGAACACATAAAAGCACTTCATGCTTTTCAGAAACTCAGCCAAATTCTTCCATCTTAATATTTCAGCTCCAATGTGCTTTCAAATCTGTTATAAACCCCTATAAAATAACATGAGGTTTGCAATAGAGACTGACAAATCTCTTGCCTACAAGTGCTAGTAGGCAGCAGCATAGTATATGTAGCACTGGAGCATAAGCTTTAGTGAACTGGCATTGTAGAATTGACCAAAGCAATGCTCTTAATTTTGTGTGTGATCCTCTTGCGTAGTAAAGGTTGTCGTTATGAAATAAGAACTTGGAAAGGTCATAAACCTGCTGGTAATAAATACAATTAATAATGTACATAGAACAATGGAATTAAGTACATTCCTATCAAAAAGAATTATTAATGAACAGAAAGTGGACAGCATAGATCTGATGACAGGAAGGTTGCATCTAATCTGAATTACTGAGTGACCTAGGAAGCTTGCTCGGAGGGATTACCAAATAATTATGTTAATATGCAATTATCACCTCATTTCTTCTGTAGTAACCTCAAGATGTAGTGTAGTAAGGGTGTTATAGCAAGTGCTGATAGTTTGCAAAAATACTGATGTTCAAGATTTTTAAGACAATAAGATTACCTTAAGGCATTTAAATTATGATCTGTCAGTTTGAAGATAGATATGACCTAATACTTTTTTAATGCTTAGACTATCTGGCCACAGGCAGTCATATCTGCAGAACACATTATCATTTTTAAAACTGATATTTTATGAAGAAAAACAATATTTTAAGTTATGTAAATTTTAATTACTTAGGTAATAGTGGTGGAATGTGGCTAAATAATTGGTTGTTTTCTACTTTTGAATATGAAATAATTTCTATATAATAAATAGCTTATCATGTAAACCAGGAACAACACTGTTAAGTGCACTACATTCATTCAAGGCTTAACAGAAATAATTGAATTTGACCTAGCCTTTTAGATAAAGTGTTTCAAAGGTATGAGCGTGGGATTGTGTACGCTTGTGTAGGCTTTTTGAGAATCACTGTTTTTACATTTATGTATCTCCTAGGTACATTGCACTATGTGCTTACATAAAAATTTCCTCAGCTCTGTAGTTGAGGTAGTACCTGGTAGAGAATATGATAAGCACTGTTTTCAGCAAATTTAAAGTTTTATCTCAGTGTTTAATTTTTCAGATACACTAAGTATTAATTGTTGTATGTTTTGACAGAATTCATAATTTTGTATTCCTGATACAATAAAGAGACGATAATTTTAAAACTGTGATGGAAGCATACAAAAAATCATAACCTTGCATAACCTTGCTTACATCTTAGTTACAATGATTGATTTTTCTTTTTTTCCCTAGGGATGAGTTAGATGATAACATTTCCTCCAAAAACATGGCATTAGTTATACCTATCATTGTTACTGCATAAATTTTGATACGTGGAGTAGATAATGTAACTGAAGTATTGCATCTTGGCTCAGTGTCATCACAAGACTCTAAATTACTGTAATTTAAAAATTTATCTTCTGTGTTTTCTCTAATGCCACATTGTTAAAGCTGTTAACTTTCTTCTTGTTGTCCTGCACAAAAAATAGTGAACTGTAGCATCCTGATAGCTGGGAAAAAATACGATAATTAGCAGGACATTATTAAAATGTAGCAGTGATATTATTGATAAGCATTTCAGACTTGATTCAAAGACTGAATCTGTAGGGACAGCTGTATTACCATAGACTTCTAGTCAGATCCATATGGAGTAGTTCACTATCTCCATAAATACACAGTATGGAGAGGAGTCTCTTACAGGATTGCATGGGGTAATGTTTTAGATACTGCTCATGATAACTCTGAGGAGAATCTCTGTTTAATGGTGATCATAGGGTGTCCTAGCCACCTTTCTAACTTAAGCTTTACCACTAATATTTAGCATTAGTGTGGTTTTGTCTTCATCATGTAAACCCATGAGAAGTTTTCAGGAACCATTCTGATAATGAGGATTGCAGTCTCCAACCAGCACAATATTCTCAGTTTGCCTCCCTGCTGTTCAGGGGGTACCAGTGAAGTTGCTTTAAATGGGAAGCGTCTGTTCTTCCTCTGAACCCCTCACACCAGAACAGATGGGTGGAACTTGGAACATGGAAGGTTTTACCTCAGAGGTGGTAACAGTGAAGCCACTCATTAACACTGAATTTACCACTTCGTTAGCAACGTTTCTTCCTGTTGAGAAAAGCTAATACAGGCTCTCAAATTGACTGAGCACACTTTCGTCTACCTTTGCAATAATAAAACAAGGAAAACACACATCTTAGGGGGAAAATGGTCCTACTCAATTTCTTATAAACTTTTTGTGAATGTTTTTATACTCTGCTGCCTAAGACTGTATAAAGCCTACAGTATTGAGTTGTCAAATTGTTGGAGCTGTTGTGCATGTGTTGGAGGTTTCACTTCTTTTAATTGACTTTTGCATTACCGATTCTTAGTGCATGTTTGCACTGCCCATTTCTAACTTGTGTACGTGATGTAAAGTCTCCTGCTGGGTGGTGCATTATCACCATTTTAGGGTGATAACTTTGAATATGATCTTATTGGAAGTCGTTATTATAGTGGAAAATGACCCATATTAAAACAGCAAAGAAATGCAAAAATCTAAGAAATGGGAAGATGAGAAACTGGGTTGTCTAGTAGAACATTTGCATAAAGGTGTGTTATAGATAAATAATACAACAAAATATTTCACACACTTTAAGCATTTATTATGCCTCTGACATGAGCATTGCTTTATTTTTCTAAATTGGCTAGTCCGGTGATGGAGTAGCAAAGGAATATTTTTTTGATGACTTATTTTTTTCATTGTATTTCTACTCCAGATAGAATGACTTTCATCTGCAAAGGAAGTCATCTTACATTAGGGTTTGTTTTTTACAGACTTAAAGGGGGTTAAGTATTTGTTTTGTCCTTTTGCTGATTTGAAATAAAACAAGTACAATAACAAAGAATTTCCGTGAGACCATAGCTAGCTTTGAATTGTGTGGATAGCTATCATAATGTTGAATTGAAAAACTAAAAGAAATACTGGACTTACTTTAGAGTGTGGCATATGAAGATTAAAGTGGTTGTGTTTAACCAGGTTGTTTTGTCTCCTTAGGAAAAAAGGATGTCCAGAGTGGTCTTCCTTGATTTCGATAAAGGACCATTGCGGGGAGCCATGGATATTAGTTGTGAGTTATAACATCTTAATTTAGAGAGTTAAATAATGACTCCTTTTAACTGAGCTCTATTCAAAATGTTAATTAGTAACAGGAACTATGTGATGGCAGGAATCAAATCCCCCAGAACATCAAAGCAAGTGGTACTCTTTAAGGATAAAATATGTGATTTCCGTAAAATGCAGATAGACGTTTCTTGCTCCTAGATGAATGTTTTAATGCCTTATGCTCACTGTGTTCTTAGGACCCATATGAGAGGCGAATGGCAGGGTAGACTGACGTTTACATTCTTGTTGGTCACACGCTGATTTTCATGTGTAGGCAACTCCTTTGTGCTCGCTAAGCATCGGGTGGATAATTTGGTGTAAGAATAAAAGTCACTTGTAGAAAAATAAAGCCTCCCATAGGGAATTTATATGCAGTTGTTCTCTGTACTAGTAGATACTGTTATTGCCATGCTCTGAAATCCTGTAATACCAAAGTAAACACCCCAGCAGACTTCCACGTAGCATTAGGTCAGTTGTATGCAAGTACTTTGAAAAAAGTGCTACCTTGAGAAACATAAAGATTATTTTAGTTTCCTAGTTGCTAGAGGAAGTATGTTTAAAAAAAAAACCAAACATACTAAAATTACTAGTAGATGTCTGTGTAGCCTCTCCTCCTTACATGCTTTACTTCTAGAAAGCAACTAAAGGTAAAGTGTGTGTTTATGTACATGCAGAATGTATTCACCAGTGTTTTGACAATCTAATTTTCTCTGTCTTGTTTGTGTGTAGGTCTTCAGGCTTCTTTGAACTGGGATACTCGGCAGTGACTAGTTTGCTGTATGGTTATTAATATTGCATAGAAAAAATAGTATATTTTAAGTGCTTCATTGATTAATTTTAAATGTCATTAATATCCTAAATAAAAAATACGTTTTTAAGAAGTTCAAAGCATCTTTTTAGATTACAGTGTGAAGAAGAGTGATCCTGAAAAGAACTGTAAATTAAAATTGCCATTTTTTATTTCTGTGATTACCTGATTCTTTTCTTGTTTGTTTTTTAGTATAAATATACTTAATGGACAGACCAGCAATATGGATGATTTAGAGATAAATACTGAAGTCTCTGGTGCTAAAGAAGAAGAAATCCTATGTGATGATAATTTCATATCTGAGGAAGAAGGTGGCATTCCTAAACCACAAGAGAGTGACACGTCGTTTCAGAAGAACAACACATTGACTCTGCCTGAGGAGCTATCAAGGGACAGATCTGAAAAAGCCTTAAGTGGAGGCCAGGCTTCTCTGTTTATACACACTGGTGCTCCTACTGTTTCTAGTGAAAACTTTATGTTGTCTAGAGGAACTGCTGTTAATGGACCAGTTTCACACTCCACCTCAACAAAGACTTCCATTATGAATAAAGGCAGTGTTTCATTAACCACTGGACAGCCTGGAGGTCATCACACAGATTCCTGCTCAACTTTGACAGTGGTTCATGATCTTCAGCTGCCTGCAAAGAGTACAACACAGAAATCAAATCAGCACCAAGTTTTATTTTTGTTACCTGATGTAGCACATGCTAAGAACCTGACTCATTCCATTAAAAATCTACCTACCTCTGCTTCAATTGGTTGTGATTCACAGAAAACAGTAGGAAATAGTGTAGACAGCACTTTAGTAGGCCAAGTAGAAGTTTGTGAGGATGATAAAAATTTACTATTAAAAGATGATTGCGTTGATACATTAACAGGCATTTCCTCAGGTACAGGTGGTTTTGGATCAGGATGTGATCCCAGCTGGGATCCACAAAAAGAGTTTATACAGTTTCTTATGACAAATGAAGAAACAATAGAGAAGTCTCCCATTCACTGTAAGGTAGGGCTAGAAAAAAAGCGAAAAAGGAAAATGGATGTTAGTAAAATAACACGCTATACTGAAGACTGTTTTGATGATACCAGTTGTATTCCTAGTAAGTCAAAACTATTAAATGTTGAATTCTTAGAGCAGAATGAGGAGCTACAAATAGTAGAACCACAGAAATACTCATTGAGTAAAGTAAAACCTGAATCTACAGATGAAGAGCTGGAAACTGTTGATGCTATCCAGCAGCTCATTTATAGTCCCAGTAGTAATTGTGCAGAAGATACTTCTCCTGTTCACACTAGCACTTTTCTTTCCAATACTTTGAAAAACAAATGTGAACAGAATGATTCTGAATCACCATCTACTTTCAGTACTGATGAACCATCATTTTATCCCTGTACAAAGTGCAATGTGAATTTTAGAGAGAAGAAACATCTGCATAGGCATATGATGTACCATTTAGATGGGAACAGTCATTTCCGACATCTCAATGTCCCCAGGCCTTACGCATGTAGGGAATGCGGAAGGACATTTCGAGATCGTAATTCACTTCTTAAACATATGATAATTCACCAGGAAAGAAGGCAGAAACTGATGGAAGAAATTCGTGAGCTGAAAGAACTTCAGGATGAGGGTAGGAGTGCACGGTTACAATGCCCGCAGTGTGTATTTGGTACCAATTGTCCCAAAACGTTTGTGCAGCATGCAAAGACCCATGAAAAAGATAAAAGATATTACTGCTGTGAGGAATGCAATTTCATGGCTGTGACAGAAAATGAACTGGAATGCCATCGAGGGATTGCTCATGGGGCAGTAGTCAAATGTTCAATTATTGGTAGCGACATATCCCAGAGGAAAACCCAGAAAAAGGCATCCTTGAAAGATCCCTATTTAGGATCCTCAAGAAAGTCATCGACGTATATGTGTAAGATGTGTCCATTTGCTACTTCAGCTAGAAGCATTTTGAAAAAACACATGGCATATTTGCATCCAGCATCATGCATTGATCCCTTTGGTAGCCATCTTAGACTACAGAAGAGAAAAGGCAGCATAATAGAAGAGTCTTTAGGTTTTGGTAGCAGGACAAAACAGTTGATCAGACATTCTTCTACTTTTCCAAAGAACTCAGCTTTAAAACAGGATGTAAAAAGATCATTTGGCTCTACTTCACAGTCCAGTAACTTCACAAAACTTCACAAGAGACCCTACAGGATACAGAAGGCTCGGAAAAGCGTTTCACAGTCATCTGTAAGTGTGTGCAATCTAAATTCTACAAACAAGAACTTTTTGATTAGAAATAGCATTGACCAAAAACATAAATGTTTTCATCAAGCAGCAAAGCAGAAAGCTAGTGCCAAAAAAAGTGGTAATTATTTATATAGACACAGATATGAAAACTACAGAATGATTAAAAAATCTAATGACTCTTATCCTTTGCATTTAAAAAAGGAAGAGTCCAAATCTGTCAGTGCTTTACGTTTATTTTCTTCATCAAGTAGTCCCCGTAATAATTGTTTTGTCATGGATTCAAATAGCCTTGATTGCAAAAGGGCAGAAGGCTGTAAAGATCGTAGGCATGTAGGTGTAAAAAGAGTGATTAAAGAATCCAAGAGGGAAGGCTCTGTTACAGATGATTTGGATTGCTATCCAGATTTTCTGCATAAAATGACTGTTGTTGTTTTACAGAAACTTAACTCTGCTGAAAAAAAAGACAGCTATGAAACGGAGGATGAAAGTTCATGGGATAATGTTGAACTATGTGATTACACTACACAGTCTGTGGAGGATGAATCTTACAGTGATATTAATCAGGAGCATGTAAACCTATTCCCCATATTCAAAGGTAAAATGGAAGATAATGAAGCTGGTGATAAATCTTCACTTGGTTATGAGCAGAATGATGGCTTTTATTTTGAGTATTATGAAGATGCTGAGGGTAGTAACTTCTTGCATGATTTGCATGATCCTCAGAATTTAGAAAATGTAGGATCAGCATTGCCAAAGCATAATTCAGTTTTCCACTGGACTGATTTGTCGCTTGAAAAGAAGTCCTGCCCATACTGTCCAGCAACCTTTGAAACAGGTGTTGGCTTGTCCAATCATGTCAGAGGACATCTTCACAGAGCTGGACTAAGCTATGAAGCCCGGCATGTTGTTTCACCAGAACAGATAGCAACAAGTGACAAAATGCAGCATTTTAAAAGAGCTGGAACGGGAACTCCTGTTAAACGTGTTAGAAAAGGTAAGATTTTTTTTATTATTTGGGTACAAATTAAAGGGGACAAAGGGATTTATTGAGCACTATACAAGACTTGCTTTATCTTCTTGTAAAGCCTCTCATGATTTGTTGTCATGTTTAACTATATATAATTGTCAAAAAACATTATAATTATTTTCTTTGTAGCAATTGAAAAATCTGAAACTTCCTCTGAGCATACATGTCAGCTCTGTGGAGGCTGGTTCGATACTAAAATTGGATTGTCTAATCATGTGCGAGGACACCTGAAGAGGCTTGGCAAAACCAAGTGGGATGCACACAAGTCTCCGATCTGTGTTCTGAACGAGATGATGCAAAATGAAGAGAAGTATGAAAAAATCCTGAAGGCTTTGAACAGTCGCCGCATTATTCCCAGGCCATTTGTTGCTCAGAAATTTGCATCAAATGATGACTTTTTATCTCAGAATGTTATACCTCTTGAAGCATACCATAATGGCCTAAAGACTGAAGATATATCTGTGTCTGCATCGGAGGAAGAAGGGCTGAGTTTCCTAAATGAATGTCATGAAACAAAAGCAGTACTACATGATGGCAAAAAAAATCAGTCACTTACACTGATAGAACTCCTGAAAAACAAGAGATTAGGAGAAGAAAGGAATCCTGATATTTCCCCTCAAAAGATTCATAATCAAACTGCAAGAAAGAGGTTTGTTCAGAAATGTGTTCTTCCATTAAATGAAGACAGTCCATTGATGTATCAGCCACAAAAAATGGACTTGACTATGCAGTCAGGTAAGAAGGTGTTTCTTGACAACATTTCCAAAGAATCCTCTAATTCAGAGAAAATACACAGGTGCAAAGTATTTTATTTGGGATTCTGTTCATTTAATTCTTGTTTCATTTCCAGAGGACACTTGACTGCGAGAGGTAGCACAGCAAATTTTTCTGACATGTTTTTCCTAAAGTGAAAAAACCCCTCAGCAGCACTGAGGGGTTTTTGCATGGAACATAGTTCCTGTTCTGCATATGACTGGGCATACAAATTCAAAGCGGACACAAAGTGAGCCTCAGTAAGGAAGAAGACACATCCTGCAGTAAACAAGTTGAAGTGTCCCTGCATATTTGGTGGACTAACAGTTCTGAAATGTTCGGGCTTGTAACCCTGTTTTCAGGCATTAAAGCAGCTGGTTTGGGAATTACTACATTTAAATCTTTGAGATATGTGCAAGGCAGCATTTGCTCAAACTAACAGAACTGTTGATACCATTATAATATTGCAAATTGGTGAATCACTGTCAACTAATTTTGATGGTTTTAGGCAAACATACTCTTACAACATAGATTAATTCTTGTTTGTTGCAAATTTGCGGCTGCTCTGAGAAACTCATGCTTGCTTAGGGCCTGTCTATCCTGTGCTGGTTCAAGCTTTGTTGGAATACAGTTGTAGCCAGCAGGTTTCTAATGCACGGCCTCTGACTGATAAGGACCTAGATTGTCCCTCCGCTGAGGACTGTGCTAATGAAACAATTCTACAGTCAACTTCCTAGCTACTCTGTATACTAATAGAGCAGGCTTTTAGAGTGATGTTTTTAACCTACTTGTCACATAAGAGTTATTTCTAGTCTTGGGGAACTCTTACAACATCCTTTTTAATGTGTATGTAGAGCTTGCATTTACCTGTTTCTTGTTTGGACACCACCTTATAATGGTGCAGGATTCTTTAGATTGAGGAGCAGGATCTTATTTTTATACCCCTGACTTTTTTTTTTGTTCTGTTGCTTTTCTTATTACCCAGGTTAGTAAAACTGGCAGTGCCTAGTACTTTTTCACCTATATTCTTTTCTTCCTATAAACAAATAAAAACAACAGTCTGATGTGCTCGGAAGTTCTTTTAGGGGACTACAAAAGTGTGGCAATCAATTTCTTAACAAAGGTGGCTTTCTAAAATGACATAGTAGAAGTGGAACAGAGTTATATTTTATGTCTTCTGGACGTCTGTGGTTGTCCCTTAAGACAGGAGATTGCTTAATAAAGGAAGTGTATCTTTGACAGGCTTAATGATTTGAAAATGCTCAAGGAATAGCTTGCCAAACCTGACACTGTGTATTGCTTTCTGTTTAATATTTACTGCTCAGTATTAGGTAGCACCTGTTTGGTGTGATGAACAACCAAGTAAAAATAAAGATATGCTTGCATAGTACTAACAGATACGAATGGGGCCCTGTAGTTTTCTGCGGCTGAGGTAACAGAATTTGACAACTAACGCACTGTGCCAGTTGAATAAGAAAATATTTAACCTAAAGTTGAAAATCTTCCATTTTTCCTAAAAATGGCAAATATTTCTAATTCTGGTTTTAGTTTTTAAAAGGTTTTTACCAACCAGGTATTCTTCTTCTACAACTTGCCTGAAAAACAGCATGTCTTCTGTGGCTGCTGGAGAATAGCATTCTTTCTTTCCTGCAAACAGAGGCTTTCCAGCTGAGTAGTTTTAGCTTTTTTATTTATTCTCCTAATAATTTATTAGTAGAGAACCTGAAATATTAGTTGACCAAAACAATGTATCTGTGGTAAAATGAAGGGAGAAACGTTATGGTGAAGTGAGCAGGGGATAAGTTACAATGGTTTCTTTGTCTGTAAGTGAGGACTTCAGTACTGTTTCACTGTTTTCCTGTGACAAATAGCATGTTGCTTTGTTGATCGTTGATTTAGCACAAAGATTTTAGCAAAAGCCTTCATTTACTTTCGTTATCAATTGCACATCCAAAGTAAGAACAGAAATGCACTGAACAAAACGTTTTGTCTAACAGCTGTTCAGTGGTGTGTTATACCACCTTTTTCTCCGAGCCTTCAACAGCAGACTAATTTAGTATGGAGCTCTTCAGTCTTATGGGTGAAACACTTTTAATTACCACTTTGTCAACTTGACTTTCCAAATTCTCTTTATTGGAAATGGTGAAAGCTCTGAGATTTTTCAACAGAATTGTGCTACTCAAATTGCAGGATTGTATTTTGGATTAGAGCTTCATAATGTGGAGATCTATAGGAACTTGGTAGTTGGTATTAAATGCAGAGTAGCGTAATGGGCTCAAGTTGCCTCCTTTCTGTTATTTTTCAAATAACGTGGTTTGGCTTAAAGCACCAGGTGGAAAACTAATAACGGTTAACATGGATCCTTCTAATATACTAAACAATTGCGTCAATGCAGTGAATATATTTTAAACCATCTTTATTGCAGAAAACTTTTTACAACGCTTTGAGAATTTCATTTTTTGAAGAGAGAACTGGATTATAGTTTTCTTTTGAATGATAGGTATGCCTGTGAAGCTTAGAACGTGTGTGCATTGCAATACGACGTTTACAAGTGCTGTTAGCCTGTCCAACCACTTACGCGCTTATGCACGAAAGAAGAGTGCTGGACTTTTGACTGGGACAGGTATGTTTTGTTACAGATGTAAAAGCAAGTCTGTCTATGATACATTTTCTTCATCAGACTGGGCAAAAGCATATGTTAATTCAAAATAATTTTGAAGCTTCTGCTGGTGAACAGTTTATTTGCCATAAAACTTCAGCAACTTGTAAGAAAAGATATGTTGCTGTTGTCCACTCTCATGTCTGATTTTCATTCTTACTCTTTGATTTTGGATCCAACATTTAAGGTATGTAAGCAAAACTAAGAGATGGTTGCTTAAATTTGTTCTCCTGCAATATCACAACTTTCAAACCAGATAATTGGCCTTCTAATGAAGTGTTTAAAAGTATCTCAAAAATAAGAGTGGGGAAAAAAAAGGCAACAAAACAACAAGTAATTTTTACAGTCTAGTACATATAATTATGAAGAATAATGTAGTAAAATAGGAAAAGCAAGTAATTTTACACTTAGTATATTTTTAACAACATACCGTATGTAGTTGGTTTCATTTCTTGTTTGGCTGACAACCCAAAAACTACCTGCTCTGACATTGTTTAGTACAGCATTTGGCACTGCTATTAATGTTTTTAATTAAAACACACTTCCTTTTGAAATTCATCTAATATACCATATTTTGATTTGTTTCCAGAGGCCTGCAGCTTCCTTGGCTGTAGGAAATTTTTGAGTTTACTTGGATTATTGCTGAGATTAGTGGGACTTCACAACAGCAAATTGGGGAGTAGAGATGCAATATAGTGAGGAAATTTGGCAGATATGAAGTCTGGAATATTCTGTAATTAAGAAGGGCAGCCATCACTTTTCTGTGTTAACAAGCACAGACTTTTACATAATGCTCTTAGAAAATGCATAATCCTTTTTTTATTTGCAAATGTAATTCATTATGCTAAGAATGACAAACTGATTTGCAGGCTTTCTCTGCAGAAGGCTAAAAGAAATATTTTTACAAAATGGGCCTGTGGCTACCAGGTCTGCATTAATGCTATAACAAAGCAGATTTAGAAGGAGTCAGCAGATGCAATAATGTCTAATGTGTAGGAGAATATGTCTTTAGTCAATGATTCTGAAAATTTTCATATTTATTCAGTAGAAAGGTGATGGTAGTGGACTTCATTTACCACTGCTTTGATTTGATACTAGCCCTGTGGTAAGTTATTTTTCTTACACGCCTACTGGTGAAGTATTTTTCAATAGCTATACTATTTAAATTGCACATTGAGAACTTAATAATTCAATGAAAGAGCCACAGTGGCAGACAGGATAGTACACAGAGATTGAATCCTGGACCAGCTGTTTGTGCATAGCTTCCCTTTTGCTAAATGGGAAGAGTGAAGCAAGCTTGTTAAGGTGCTTTCAGGGATTTTTGTTTTCTTTAAGAAGTGTATTTTGCTAGTGAAGTATTTACATTCTCATCAGAACAGTTGCCACATTTTTAAAAAGAACTGAAAGAAAACTCAAGTCTTTTATCATTGGACCTAGAATTTGGTTTAAAATTAGGTTAGAAACAAAATGAGCTTCGATGAAAGGTTAGAAACAAAAATTTGTAAAGAAAATCTTTTGATCTCAGAAGCTGGAGCTAAGCCAGATAAATGGCCTGTACCATGGATAAAGGCCTTTTGCTGAAACCATTGACTTAAAGAGTCAATGTTAAGTTCTAGCTATAACATGCAACCAATGTATATTTTTATTAACTTAGTCATTATATTGCTGTAACTCTGCGAAGTTTGTAAACTTTGCGCCCTGACTTTTCATTCAAGCAAGCTCAACGCAAGGCTTGTAGATGAGAAAACATACTTTTAAACAGTGGTTTTATTTGATATTCCACTTTATAACGTAAGACAATTATTTTAATGCAAGATTTCACTAGCATGCACTAGTTTTAAACTTTGCTATGAGTGTTGTTCTTGGGGAGACCTCAGGTTTTGTTATTAAAAAATGCAGTTGAGAGCAATTTCAAGATGTCTTCAGTTTGGCCTCAGCCACAGCTGAACCTTCAATGGCCTTCAGCTGTTGTATGGAGACAATGAGGATATGTTTATACAGGTTCTTTCTTCTGTTTTGATGAAACCTTTCTTAGATCTTTCAAAGTAAATGTAACTACCAAAAAGAAACCACAGTGGTTGATTATTTTTCTCAATATCTTCCTGTAATTAAATAATCATGTGTAAACATGAATGCTGTAACTTTTTTATTTGGCAATTATTAGGGGAATTATCAAGGCATTACTGTTTAGTAAGAGAAATACAGTAATCTCTGTATGCCACCAATGAGACCTCTCCTAGTGCTACAGTAGCTTACATATTAGTCTTCTCAGATTTTTGATTTGTTTGCACGTGGTTTTGATATTGACTGTTATCATACTGCTTTTCTAGCAGATGCCCTACTACTTCAGAGTCAGTAATTTGATTATATTTAGTTAAATCTTACTCTTTTTTTTTCAAATGCAACTTGACAGTTTTAGCAGTATAGTAGACATAGTTACACCTAATGGTAGTTTTGGAGAATGGACTCAAGAAAAACATCCTAGAAGTGAAAGTTACTAAACTGTTGGCTGTTTGAGGTTAGTCTTTATTATATCTTATTTGTGCCTGTAGGTATGCATTACAGATCCCATGTATAGCAAATACCTGTCTAGGTTCACTTAATAGTCGCTTTTGTATTATTGCTTGCATAATCATCTTCAGATGACTGGCTGGAACTTTTTTCATTATTCAGTCCAACTTCGAACAATGTAATTATTTAATTGCTCATCTTGAGTAGATGCTAATTTCCTTTTAATACACACATTGGTGTTTCTCAGAGCATGTGGCAGACTTGCTTCTTTTTCTGATTATCTTGAGAGTGTTGGACTGACCAACACAAAATCTTCAAAATGCATCTTACTCTTCTTGGTTATAGTTGTATGTTCAGCTTCCTTTCTTTTCTTCTCCCTAGATCCCTCTTCCTCCCCCTGCCCCACTCTCCCCAAGTCTCTTGATACTCTCTTGCACTCTGGCTTTTTACATCTTCTCTTTGTTGACTCTTTTCACACACTCCAGTCTCTTCATACCGGCTGTCATCTTCTGGGAATCACCACTTTATTCTTTGGTAGTTGCTTCTGCAGATGGAGACTTCTTCTTCAGAAATTCAGGAGGGAACAGTAAAGTACAGAACAAGAAGTCTGGCCTTCAAGCCAACAGTGTGACCGAGGTAGCAGTTCACGAGGCCACTACACATCCAAATAATTTCAAATATTGCTTTGGGAAGTTTGTGGTGGAAGCATATCCAGCTACAGCAGAAATCTGAGGTCCACTGGCTTTGCGTATCTTTATTCTGTGCGGTTACAGTTACAAACAATCAGCCATCACAATGAGCTAATTTTCATCATCCTATAAAATCCTTCAGGGAGCACATTACTGGAGAGGTTTTTTTAATGCACTTTACTGTGCAGTAATGATGAGGATAGATAGCGAGTGATTGAATTTGAAAAATTAGTGACTAAATGTACAAGAAAGATAATTCATTATTTTTTACTTTTTAATTGGCAGTTTTCAAGTGGTTAATTAGCTCCCTTCATGTGTGCAATTATTCAACTTGTGTTAGCTTATGACAAAATTCATAAAGTCTGATTAAAAGACTCAGGTCTAGTCTTCCTGAAGTAAGAAACTTTCCATGTTGGTGGACATCAGGAAGCAGAGCATTTTAATTTTGAACTGCAGACCGAATGTCTTAGCATGAAGGGCCTCCAGCTGTCACCTACCTAATTCATGTTGTCTTAGGCATGCTCATTTAAACCTCCTATCTCTCAGTGCTTGTAGTGTTTCTTGATAAGTGGCCACAGAGGTAAAGAACATTTTTATATGCAGCCGTTTTACCTAACACATATTTTTCTAAATGATGTGCTCTGAATTTGAACTTGAGCACTTCCAGGAGTTTGTCTTTTGTTTTAAATGGGTTGCTTCTCTGTCATGTTGTGTCAGTGGTTTGATGAAGTGATGTGACTCATTGTTTACAAGTTTTTTGAATAGCAACTGGGAAACACTGGGTAGCCAAACTTGAAGGAAGGAGGCTTCTTCCAAAAAGAAGTAGGCCTTCATGGAGAATGAAAGATGATAGTGTGGAAACTGTTGTAACTACAAAGTAGTAGTGGAGGGTAGTTCCTGCCTCTCTGGCAATTTGCTGCAGTTTCCATGCAGCTTACCAGAGCTAAATTATCCTTGGTGTCTTCGTGGAAGCAATAAAAGCATACTTTCTGAGGAGTTCATGCTTTGTTACAGTAAAGACGTAGGAAGTACAGTAGCTGAGTTTTGGTCAGAACATGGCTATGTTATGGGTAGGCAGTGGATGAGGCAATTGTGTGACTTACTTGATGCGTGCAACCACTTGTAAGCATCGTATCAAGACTACTCAAGTGTGTGCATGTGACTTCATTTAAACTTGTTGCTTTCTGGATAGACAAAATGAAACTAATGTGATAATTACTGGTCCACGTGCCTGATAACTGCTATTGGAATTATGGTTTTCACTTGGCTTTACACAGATGTTACTCTTTCTCTGCTCACTTTCCAGCTTCACTGGAGTAAGTTCAAAATGTACTTGTGCTGCTTTGAGCTCCCTAAACTGTGATAGAATATGTTTACTAGCTCAAAAGGAACAAAAAATTTTTTACAGAACACCGGTTCAGTATTCTTAGTGTTTTCTGTCTTTTGTAACAGCTTATTATCCGGGCGAATCTACTTTCTAATGTAGCTAAGTTGCTCTGAGAATGCATTGAGTAATCTGAATCTTTTTTTCTTGATGTCATTTACTGTGATATTTTCTGCCCTTTCTTTTGTAATTCCTCTATCTAGAGCCTCCATCATAAATGACTCAGAGAAGATGCCCATCCTTTTGTTTTTCTTGTTTTCTCAATGTTCATGGAAAAGGTACCTTTCAAGGAAGCAGAAACTACCTCTTCTGGTACATTATGGCAGTTTCTGTCATTGTTGCTGTTTGGTTGCACAGTAGTTCAGAGGGGATTTTTTCTTACTAGATTATACACACACACAAACCCATTAGGTTTCAGGAACTCTGTTGCAGAAGACTAATCCAGGTCTAAAAAGAAAGAGAAATGCTCTAGATGTGTGAGTAGGATCAAATTTCTTTATGGGAATAAATGTCTTTGCCAACATGAAGGAAATCAACCAGTTCTTGTTTAAAATGCAGGTTGGCCCCGCTAGTAGTCTGTTATCTACTGCTTCTTTTATTTTACTGATATCAACTTATATCAGCTAACTGTCCTCAGATACGACTCATGGAAGTGTTTGCATTTGGATAATACTGATTTCTGTTTCCCTTCTTCCCATGATGTTCTGCAAAATCATCAAAGGCAAAGCTTTTGCTGTAATAACTGCTTCACATAAGTCGCCCCTCACACAAATAGTTCTCTTCAGAGCATGGGTGTCTGGGTTCCAGTATTTTATCTGCTTACGTTTCTGATGATGTTGTTACTGAAGTCGCGGTATGTAAAATATTTATACTATTTGGTAGTTCCTACAGCCTGAATGATTATCTTTTTTCTTCCTAATTAAACGAAGAATATGCTTTTGGTGAGAGAATAAAGTATTAAAAAATCCTTAACAATTTTCCAGAAGTTATCTTGGCCATTTCTCTCTCCCCCCCCCTCGCCACCTTGGGTTACTGCCTCTATATCCAGACTGCTTTCGTTGTTGCTGTCAGAAAAAAAATGCTGTTAAGCCTCGTTTTCCTGATTTTGGTCTGAAGGAAGTCTCTTTAGTTTGGTATCTGCTTTCAATTTATTTTATTGGTTCTCTGATACCTTCAAATCTCAGAAATTCATTCTAAAATTTTAGATACTGTAGGAATCTTTAAATCTGGGGATGGAACTGGGGAATGTCTGGTATATCTGCCAAGTTAAAAGCTTGGGCTACAGGGTAAAAGCTTGAGAGGTGTTCCTTTGGAGGAAATGAGAAAAATGAAGGTTGCAGTCAAGACCTGTGTTCTTTAAATCAACGTGTTTTGCCTTGCCTTATGCTTCAGAATACTAAGAGGTTAATTCTTCTGTTTTATATTATAGGAGCTAAAACTTTAGACAAGTGTAACAATTTTTTTTTTAATTTTACTGTTAAGATACTTCAGTAGTGTAGCATTATACCTTCTTGGTATCAAGAATACCACCTGGTGCTGTCTTTCCAGTTTTTGTGGAGTTTTTGATGAAGTGGTGTAACTGGTTGTTTACAAAAGGTATTTGTGTTATAGTTTTATTGTTGGTGTCTTGTTTTGGAAGAGTGTAGCTAGATATACTTCTCAGTTCAAGCAATCACAAACTTCTTGAGCTTTATCAGCTGTTTTCATCATAACAATATTAACTCAGTTTAATCTACTCATCCCCCACTTTGGCTGCTTCTTAGAATGGCCAGATTTTGTTACAGATTCCCATTACATCTGTTTATAGGAGGTACAGACCTCAAAGCTAACTGAACACATTTGCTATGCATTTCCTGTTCTCACACATTATTTTCATACGTAGTTTCAAATGCTTAGACTGAATTTAAAAAGTGGTCTTGCCATCTCTGTTGATTGTCCTAATAAGAACTCCCACTGCTACGGACTAATACATACTTTTTGTAAGCTGCACTAGAATTCAGACAGGAGCGAGGGGGAAGCTTCATTTGAAATTCTTAGAACAAAAGGACAGATTTTTACTTGATGTTGAAATAGGTGTTCTATTCAAACTAGAAATTCATGATTGTAATAGCTGAAAGCTACAACTTTATGAAGTTGTAACTTGGTTGAACGTGAGTGGTCTTATGATGGTACTTGAACTACAAAACAAGTTGGAGATTTTGACAGCATTTTATTCATGAAAGGGAATTTCCAATGGTGCTTTGCTTCTGTATAATTCTGCAATTGGTTTGTAGGTGCTTCCTGATACTAAAACAGTTTAATGCTGAATGTCAATTATCTAGTCTTTCAAAGAACAAGCACTGTGCTAAACTAAAAAAATTAGCTTCATGTGTTTTGTCAGTATGTTTCTTAGCATACACTGTAATTGTTTTGGATTTACATTATAATTAAATGTAGAATAACAAGGAGGTAGATATCTTTTCACTACTGCTATAGGGAATACTTACTGAATATCTCTGTTTGGTTAACACTTATTGAAGTATTACTTTCACATATGGAAATTTCTCTTCTTAGCTTTAGACTGTAAGCAAAAGAAGTCAAGGTCAAGATCTGGAAGCAAGAAGAAAATGCTGCCGTTACCTCATAGTGCTGATGAAGTTTACATACTCAGATGCAGGTATATAGTGTTATTTTCATTGAAAGAACACATTATTAAGAGGTTATTAATTTTAGTCATAAAAAGATATAGGATTGTGTCTCATAAATGTTTGTGATTAAACTGAATAATATGGAGGGTAAACAATTGCCTATTTTCGTTAATTTGGACAAGAGGATTTGATCCTGTCATACTCGGGTGATTGCCACTTGCTTCTCTAGCTAAAATCTTACTGGTCATGTCTAAGTAATATTCTGTCCTTCAAAAGAAACCTTACATAAGAACAGATTGTTATTGCTAGTGTTAAAAATGTGAGTGTGAGTTGTATAAACTGCAGGGTTTTGTGCTCACAGTTACTACTAATGAACTCAATTACTACATTTTTCAGCTAAAATATGTAGAAATAAACTTCAAGAAAATTAAGACTTTTCACTTATTGTCTGTCTTTTATAATTTTTCAGTAGAGCTAGATATATCTTGATGGATTAATTTTAATATTTGCATAGGTTTTGTGGTCTGGTCTTTCGAGGACCTCTGTCTGTTCAAGAAGACTGGATAAAGCACTTGCAGCGACACATTGTCAACGCAAATCTTCCACGGACTGGAGCTGGCATGGTTGAAGTCACATCACTACTTAAAAAGCCTGCTTCAATTACTGAAACTTCATTTTCTTTACTGATGGCAGAAGCAGCATCATAGAACAAGGAAACATTTTAAATTTTAATTGGGTGTAAATTTGAAATACTTCATCATTTTTTAAAATAAATTGCTACACTAAATTATGTTTATAAATGCTAAAGACAGAAAAATAGAGGAGGATTACAGTAACATCAAAATAAATTGAATACTTAACAGTTACAGTAAGTAGTCTTTATATTTTATATAGGGTGGAAGATGTGTTTTTAAGGTTTATTATGTTTTTGTCAGTTACTGTGTTCACTATCAATACAAGACCATTATATGTATGGCAGCCATTTTTAAATTGTTGCACATGGGTACTTAAAAGACAGATTTTAATAAAACAAAGAAACCACGTTCTCTTCAGTGTTACCCAAATCAAGGCTCTGTTTATTCCAAAAAGAATTACATAGTAAAATAAGATACTATTATATTTTGTTTGTATGTATGTAGTGTTTTGTATAATACCAAGAACTGCTAATACAATTTACTCAACTTAGGGCATTAAATACCATGTAACTCATAGTTCAAGAGACTGTTTCGTTCCAATAGGGCAATTAGTACTATTCTATCTAGGTGTGTAAGTGTTTTTTTTAAATCACATGAGGCTTTTTGTACTAAAAAGTGGAGGGAAACTTGTTTAAACAAATTTCTAAGAGAAATATGTACATAATACTGGAAATTTGTGGTAAGGAAATATTCTTTACTTCAGTTGCATTTCTCACTGACAATAAAGTGGTGCATCCATGCTACCTCCTACTTGTCAACAAAGATGGTATTTACCCTTATGTTTTTGTATCATAGTAGATTCAATCCAACTTTCTTTATTACAAAGCATCTTTTTGTTAACAAGTTTGTTACTTTTATGATGATTTACTTAAAGTCTGACTTGCTTACAGAAGTTTGCCTCTACTATTTTATTTAACACTGTAGAAATGTACTAATAAGCATTGCTCACTACACAGTTAGAGTAGACTTTTCATTTATAATTCTGTTTAAAAGGTTGATCATTTTAGAAAATTCGAACACAGATTGAATTGTTTCTACATATGAAGAGAATGTTTACAACTTAAATTTTAGAGCTTGTTTTGGATGTGATTATATGTATGAAAACTGTAACACTATGCTCATGCTAAGGACCTACTTACAGAATTATTGAAATAAATGTGCTGTGAGGATGGAAATATGGTGCAGGTGTCTTGGTCATGATGACTTGTGTTTGTTCATTTAAACTGTCTTCAAAACATGATTTTTGTTTAAATCAAATTAGATTCCTCTACAAATCAATTTTGTATGCAAGTAACATTTCATTTTACTCATATAGGGTAACATACTGTAGTTAAGCCAAGGATATGCATTGATATTTTCTTTATATGTAAATAAAGTTAAAAGCAGTTAAAGCAAGAGGAGTATTTTGGTAGAGTATATACATACCTCACTGCCAGTGAAATTGCTTTCCTATGGTATATCTCCTTACCAGAAAAATCTCTAAATAAAAAGGTTTAAAGAAAATCTAAATGTCTATAATGTGAAGCATTTATTTGCATTGTGTGAATTAAGTTTGTGAAATTGATTTGTCTTGCTTGAGATTAGAATCTTCACATGATCTTAAGTAAAAGTACATTTACTTGCAATAAACTGAATTGTTCACAGGCACATTACATTTGATTGGTGGAAAATACAAATAAATGTGTGTCTTCCTGGGTGCACAGAGTTTAGAGTTAACACATGAGGCTTGTTAATGTTCTGATAAAATAGATGGGCTGAAAATGCACAGCTCTACAGGACAGAGTTCTCAGATATGGCCATCCTAACTCTTCAAGGCTGTCATTAAATTAGTGCTATCAGGTGTTTAACTGTACAAATTGCTATAGCGAAGTTTAGCTTTCTTGTCAGAATTTATTCTCTTATAACTGGAAAATCTACATTGTTACATTTAAAGGCCAGAGGAAAAAATACTTTAGAGATTTTAGAAAAGATAACTGGGATGTTGAAGTATATTGCAGACAAATTATGTGTATGCAGACTAACAAATTTCTGAATTTGTGGATGCTTGTGGGATTTTTTTATACGCTGTGAAAATGGAAGATTTGAAGCAGTGTGTTGAAGCAAATAGAGGGAAGTGATCAAATCACCTTGAATGTTTATAATGCTTTAATAGAGTGCTTGTTTACCCTTCTCACCAAAAAAAGTGCTTGTGAGAGCACCATATTTTGTGGCTGTTTAACAAATGAGCAAATCAATGAAGTGCAAATGATATTTATGTAGTATTGTTAAGAATGCTTGTAAGGTGAAGCCATACCGTGCGGAATTTTGCGTTAGCAAAAAAACTCTTACTAGATTAATAATAATAATAATCAAACCCTAGTTCATTCTATTTAATTCATTAAACCCCAATAGTGAGCTGCTTTGTGTAACGCTAAAATGCAAGGTTGTGTGAAGAGCAGGGAGCTCTAGGGCTGATAAGTTTCCAAAATGAGATTATATTGATGAGGAGCAGAGTTTTCACTGACAGGCTGAGTGGGTGCACTGGAGCTGTATGCCTGACTTGCATCAGATCCTTGCAATATAGTTTGAAATATATGCAGAAGTTCTAGAACTGTTCTGATTATTGAATTAATTGCATATATGGTTGATACAAACTAAATTAACTTTACAAATAAAAAATCAGAGTACTCTTAGGTGTCTTTAGCCTCTAGTCGGGCTGTTAATTTTCTTGGTTTCTGTTGTTTGGAAATACAGGTCTTCTGTCACTACATTAAGGAAATATAAATGCCCCTTTCTGGACTTACAGAAATTCTGAATAATGTGATTAATTTACCCTCTGAGAAGAGGGTAAATTAAATCAGTTGCTTCGTGATACCAAACTCATGTTCTGTGGCTTGAGAGTCTCTGTGGCAGTCTGTGCTAAAGAGCTGGACTTCCAGAGTTGCACATAGAAACACAAGTGTTAGTCTGTTCAGGTTGACTTAGATTGCTTTGGGGTAAAGGCTGCAGTGGTGCAGTGATTTTTGTTTGGTTGGTTTTGGTTCTTTATCACAGTCTTACTTGTTTCTGAAGTTATCCTAGTTTCTGGTAAAGGTCTCTTAAGTAGTAACCTCAGGAAAATTACAAAAGAATTTTCAGAATGCTTAGAGAAGCCTTGGAAATTGTAGAAGACCACCCCATACACTTTTTGTAAAATGATTACCTATATTCCCTAATCGCAGTGATATTTCCAAATTATATTCAAAAATTAAAACTCTGTTGCGTTCCTTGAAAAGATGTTTCTGCAGAATGTTGGAAAGATGATTTTAAAGTGCCCATGGTAGTGTGTTCAGGCTCCATGCGTGGAAAGTGGAGGCAAGCAGACAACACGTGTTGGCTTACAGAGACCCCGGGCATTTACTTCTGTTTGCCGTGTCCTGCCGCACGTGGGTTGGATGACCTGTGTGAGGTGCACTGTTCCCGTGAGCTGAGGCGGTCCGGCTCTGCCCACAGATCCAACTTCTGCTTCCTCAGGGCACGCCTTACCCAGCCAGCAGTGTCAGGAAATGAGCTGCTGACTCCTTGATGGAGAGGAAGCACTGAGCAGTGATAGGTACCAGGAGCTGTGGGGGAAGGAGAGCGAGGGCCGGGTGTGCCAGAGATGGGCACTGTCGGTGCCGGTCCTGGGCCACACGGTTTGTGTTTGAGCTGTGTGCCTGCACAAAGTTCTGCCTTTTCAGCCACGCTCGGGGAAATCAGCAAGGTCTTTGAGGTAAGTAGATCAGAGGAGGAACATGAGTTATGAACTGGGGCTCAGAGAAGAGCATCCAAAGTTCCAAAGGTCAGTGTCACAGGCTTGAGATGGGAAGACATGTTCCTGCAAAGCTTTTTTGACTGTGGTGTTTTTTCTGAGCTGGTTATGGTTCCGGGTTTCCTGCAGTGCTTTAAAGAGGGGTTATGCATTAAATCTACCTGATTCTGAAAACCTACAGAAGATAAATTGGGCTGAACAAATGAGGAAACATTAACAGCAAGTAGTGTACTGGCTTTTAACTTAATGGTTAAGGGCTGTGAACAAAGCCTGTTTAGTTGAATGCTATGGTTAACAGACTTTTCCACTTTTTATCGCAGTAGTTAATGCCTGGATACTTAAACACCAGTTTCATATTTTAAAAATTGGTTTATATAGTTTTGACTTTGTTTAAAAAAAAAATCTTTTTAGGGTGGTACTTATTTAAAAAAGCTGACTGCATTATGATTTCAGATATTTCAATCCACCATGCTTTGTAGGTGCTGTTGCCTGATACATGGGTAGCAATTGTGATGTAATGGAAACATTTGGCCATAGTGCCAGATTTGTAATCTCTTGCAATAAAATGTTCCTTTTTAACACTGCAGGCTTCTTGGTGTTTTTCCCAGTGTTCGGAGGTGAGCTGCATGGTATGTGTCACTTCATTCTGCAGGGAATTCTGCCCCAACCAGAACAGTTTCGTGGCGAAGCAAGGAGGGCAGTTTTGCTCGCTGTAGCCTTCTGAAAATTCAGAGGTGAGGCAAAATGGGGGTATTTACATTTCAGTTTTGGAGACCAAAAATGAGAATTGGTGGTTGAGGGAACATCACCAGAGAAAGGGGCCCAAAGCTGAAGCTGAGTCACAAGTAACAGTGGCTCTCATCCATGCACGTCTGTCCACTTCTCTCTCTGTTCAGTCTGGTTTCACTGGTGTCTTCTTTCTCAGTTAGAAGCAGTTTTCCCCTGCAGCACTAGGTGTGCAGTGTCTTCCACGTGTACCTGGGCACAGAGTACACTGAAAAACCCAATCTGCCTGGCACTCTGCAAGTTCCTGGTCTCCTCCTGCAGCGTGAAAGGATTCATAGCCATACCACAGCCATTCACACACACTGTAAGCAAGAAATGTATAGGTTGATCAAATATAGCATAAAGGACTGTTGGGATGTGTTTGTTTCAAATAAGAGCTGGAGTGGGGATCCCTTCCATGTTTTGAACTCTGGCACTGCTCGTTCTCGTTTCTAGTTCCACTACAGGCTGATAAACTTGTATTTGAAAAGCAAAACAAAAGAAAGCTCTCTAATTTTAGAGCCCTATTCCCCTATTAAGCTTTGAATATAAGTCAGCTAACAGCCTTTTTATAAAACTGCTTAGTAATACTCAAATGCATTAAGTAGAAAAACCTGGTGGTCCAAGTAGCTGGTGCCTGGTGGCAGTGCTTGCCCTTCAAGGACGTGGTCCCGGGTACCTGAGCTCGTGTGCAGGTGGCTCCAGTGTGCTGGAATGGGAGGTGGAGGGGTTTGAGTGTGTGTCACTGGCTATGACGGTGGTTTGCACAGGTCGCCTGAAGACTGACATGGTGTTATTTTGGCTGGAAATAAAAATTGGAATAAATGTATTCCTGTGGGGATGCTTTTCCTTAGGTGGAGGCAAAGTTTATTATAAAAGCCCTGAAAGACCTTTTTTACACAGGCTCCACAAGCTCTTCTCACTACAATTAAAACCCAAGCAAATAGTATCCTTAGTAACTGTAAGCCCAGAAACCCCAAAATTACAACTCTTACTGTTCAGTGAGGGAATGAAGGGAGCCTTGGAGCCTTCTCACAGCTTCCAAGGTGCTTGTACTACACATGTATAAATTGCAACATTGTTGGGCTTTCTATCCTATACTTTTAAATAGAAGTATTTTTAACTTGTAAGATCTGAGGTTAATGTAACAAGTGATGATGGTAACGCTTCTGCTTTTGTGTTAGAGACCTGCAACGTGAAACATGCTTACATGATATTCCCGGTAAGTGTTCCTAAATATAAACAACCATTTTTTAAAAACCTGTTTATTGGAAACTGGAAACTTCCCATGTAAACATTTGATTATGTATTTTTAAGTCAGCAGCAGTTGTGAATCATGTTTGTAGCTCTCTGTGAAACTCATCCAAATCCATCCTCACTGCTGTAGCAACAAATGCTGAAGCTCTGAATCCTATTGTGCTCTTTGAAATGGCTTCAGAAGAGAAGAGACTGATAGAGCAGAATGCAAGCTAACACCATTAACCTATGTTTTAACCAAATAAGGAATTCTGTGTCACCCAGGTACAAGTCTTGCTGACAAGAAATAATACTTTTATCTTTCTCTTTCCTGAAAAAAACAATTGTGTGAAAGTAGGAGAAAGAAAACAGCCTTATTTGGATAAAGAAGCAGGGGAAAAAAATCTTTTAAAAGCAAACAAACAAACAAAAACCCCATAGGTTAAAAGAGAAACTGCAAACAGGAGAAGACAGCATAAGCCTGAGGTTGACACTTGTTTTGTAGTCCCTGAAATCTAGCTGATGGCTGCATTTGCTGTGCCTCCAAATCTTCAGGGGTGCGCTTGGGTTCCTGGCACATAGGAGGTTAGGGCAAATATTATCCTTAGCTGAACAGCCAAGGATTAAGTTGTAACCCCAAACTGTTAAAGAAATAGGCAGTGACAGGGAAAAGAGACTTTAAATCCAATTTCTTGTGTTGAAAGTCAACTGTACTCATTCCCTGTGCCATCTGAAGTACATTTACTGATGCTTTTTAAGTGCTGCATATAAATCCATAGACACTTGGTACAGTCATGGAGTAATGTGAGCAGCTTTTCCCATGTATGGACTCAGTCACAAATTTGGTACCGAAATCTGATTTTCCAGGTTCTGCTCATGCAGGGGTTGCCATTCACTGACTTCAGAAATTCTCTCCTTTACTACCTCCATCATTTTAAAACATTCTTTTCTCACTGAAATAACTTCCACTACTAATCCCAGTGTACTCTGACTGCAGCTGACTCTGAGTGATAATAAATTACAAAAGACCCTGACCCAGAATATGAGTGTTCTTCCAGGATCCCAAACTCGTTTCTTTGCCCTCAGGCCCAGGTTCCCATCTGGGGACGGTACTTAGCCGCGTCTCACTGGGCTGCTAACCTGACCGTTTTCATTACCTTCATTCCTAGCTTGGTTTGTTTTCCCTTTCCTCAGTTTTTGTTTATATCCACATTTGCTTTTTCATCTTCATTTTTTGTCTCTCTTGTTCTTCAGGACTTCAGTTTTCTGCTGGCTACCAGTGATGAAGCTTTTTGGGAAAGTCCTGTAAGCTATATTACTGTGAACACAGATAGAGTACTTCTCAGTATTCTTAAAAGCGTAGCTAATGGCCTAATTTATGATTTATTTTATATAGAGGCAGTAGCTGTCTGTACCTAAGTGATGGAGGGAGGAGGAGATGTTTAGATTTTAGAGTGACTTTGGATTACACAGAACAAAAATCCTCTCTCCTTGTTTTGACCCATGAGCTTTTTGTTATAGTTTCTCTCCCATGTCCAGTTTAAAAGTGACAAAGCAGCTTTGGTGGGCACATGGTGTCAAGTCATGGTCAGCCCACCACAGGTGCTTTATTTCAGCTTTCTATCTCTGAGAATTTGACTGAAGCTAACAAATCTGTTATACTGTTGCTGTTATTACTGTTACATAGAGAGAAAGCTCTGACAGATTTGGGATCACAATAAAAATTGAGCTCTTACACAAAATTGAACCAGATATATTCAGAGCTTCAACTGCTTTATGCTCCTGCTGCCAGCAAACAGTAGCACGTGCTGCCCACAGCCAGAGCTGGTGTTCACTGCTGTCACAGGGAGCTCATTTATCATGAGAACAAATCTGAACGCTTTCCATATTTTTTTTTAACTTTCCCTGCATGGACTTTCTTTCTCAGTTCCTTTCTTCTGCCTTCAGGAAAGCATTAGTTGTGTTATTTTTAACTTAAAAAGTTTTTGTTAAAATTCTGTCTTAATTCTAGGAGACTTACAAAGGTGAGATTCTTATCCCTCTTCACACTGCGGATCTGAACTACTTCCCTACCCAAAGGTGGTCTCTGCATGCAGGTTAATAAGGCCCCTCTCCAGATCTGTACCTAGGAACTGTGGACCTATACATATGGAACTATGGTAAAACCAAATGAAATAGCAAGTATAAATGCAGCCTTTCACTGTGTCAGTACTTTGCCTTGGTTAACAGTCAAAATTATTTTGGTCTTACTCAATTGCAAGGCAGTATAAAATCATCATGGTGTTTAGGTATGGTTACTGCTGTAACTGGAAAATGGGGGAGGGCAAGGCCATGGCCAAGGGTAGAGATGTGGATACGTAATGAAACCGCATCCTAGTCTTTGAGCTTCCCTGAACGTTATTAAGTTCTCCGTTAAAGTTCACATGATCTCCGACCTGATTAGTGCTGGGAGCTAATTGGGTAGGAGAGAGGATTTGTGCCTACTGCTAAAAAAATTGTTCTGAAAAACCTGTGTAAGTCATCAGAAGTTAGTGAGATGCATCTCCTTTAAAATACTCTATTTTGGAAGTTAGTGGGGGAGCATAAGAAATGCAAAATATTTGAAAAAAATGAAAAAAAGAAAGAAAAAAGAAACACAAAATCTCTGAAACATGAGTTCAGCTAACATCTGACATGGAAAAATATATTGATACTTCAAGATCAGGTACTATGTAAGAAAATAGCAGAAGCAATTAAACTACTCTGGGGAGCCTTAACAGATGTATATCTGCCGTTTCTAAAAATGCATGTGAACCTGAATATTTTGTGGTCTCTCTCCCCCACGAAAAATGTCTTACCCTCTAGAGTGGTAAATGCAAGATGAAAGGAGAGAGTTATCTCACTGCAATATTTTCATTAGGATTGTGCAAGATAAGCCATTTCCCATAAAATGGGAGGGGGAGCAAGCTGTGGAACCTGCGTGTGCTGCAGCAAGGCTGGTAATTAGACTACAGCCAGGCAAAATCACAAGGGAGTATGTAATAAAAGGAAGATTTAATGTGATTTAAATACCGTGACGGAGTTGCATTCAGTGACAGCCTGGTCACCCAGTGCAGTGTGACATCTTCCTCCGCAGAGCTGTGCTCCTGCAAGGGGCTCTGCACCGGCCATCTGGCTGGGCTGCAGTGGCACGGTGGGGGACACGTCACCTGCTGGGACACACCACATTTGCTTTGACACAGGCACAACATCTTCTCATAACAAAAGCTTGAATATGGCCCAAATTTTACCTCATGTGGGAGTATGTAATTTAGAAGAGATTAAAGAAAAAGGTACAGGGTATTTTGGACAAATGATTATACATCTCCACATATTTTTATTGCTCACGAGTGCAGTGGGTGAAGTGTGTGCTGTGCAAGACCAGGAGCTGGTCTTGCTTCCTCCACAGCTTCCATCTGGCAGAGTACTTGTGCTTTTAAGTCCTCTAAAAAGGCACCAGTTTTTCTGTTGTCCATACTTTAATTTTTTTTTTTCTTTTTGGTACTTGTCTGTTTTTTTCTCATCAGTGTGTGACTAACGGGGGGTAATTTATTTGCTTCCACTTCTGAACCTCCGTGCCATCTACTAATTGTTCCCCGAGCATGATGTGGGTTCATGTTGCTGTCCTTTAAAGCATCATGGATTAATTTACCTTCCATTGGTCCTCAGACACTGTTGCTAACAGGAGACAGAGCAGCTCCCATTTTTGAAGTCCCAGCCCAAGCTGCTCTGTGTTCCTCCTGGGAAACAACTTTTTTGATAATGGATTTCAGTCACTTCTCTCTCGGCTTTTCTTGTCAACCCTTGACTTGGCTCTGGAGGGAATCATTCCATTACAACTCCCTCCTTCTGATAGTCCCAGGTTTAAAAATTTAGGGTTTTTTCCTTGCATGCCATAAATATGTAGGCATAATGTTGCCTGTATTTTTAAGGCTCTATTTGGACCACACAGTTTTGTTCATCAAAATTATTCTGTAAAGTAAACAAGTAACTCGATACTTTATAGACATAACAATTTCATAAATAGTTTCTGTAAGTTAAATATTTTTAAGTTAAATATTTAAATTAAGTTGATCAGTTATTTCTGGACAGTCAGTCATCACGTTGGATGTTACTGCTGCTGTTGTTGAAGCAATTTGGTAGAGAACTGCTTTTCAGAAGTTTTCTTTACACTCCAAGAGGATGGAGACAGGCAATGATACAAGTATCAGCCATGAGAACAAAAAAGAATAATCTGGAAAACTGTCAGTGATGGATAATTAGTCTCCAGGGCATTGTATTTCTAATTGTCCCAGGCTGTGTTTAAATATGTCATCAGGATTAGGGGGAAAACATCTGTTTTCAATAATATTCTAATAAAATAACTTACAGAGCTCAAGGTCATTTCCAGCACCTGTATATAAATGGAGTAGATGACTAATTAAGAGATGATGCAGGTACAGTGCATCAGGTGCTGGATCTAAGAGTTTCATTGGGATAGAGATTGTTTCAAGCAGGCTGATGCAGGTATGGGCTCTGCCTGTGGCATACTGAGCAACAACTGCGGCAAAACCAGAAAGCAACAGCTGAAGCTGACCACCTATAACTCATTTCCTGTGCTCTGCAGTAAGCCTTACAAAAAAAGTTATGGAGCAGATGGGCAAGAAATGTTTATGGCCTTATGTGCCTTCAAGTTTCCGTAAACAGATACAAGTGAATGTAACTCAGGAATTCCTCACTGAGACTCCTGGGTTGTGTGAAAACATAAAATGGGCCCACTGGAGAGGATTCTTGAGCTTCAAAACAAAACCATCATGGATGTGATTAAAAATAGTACTTGTCACTGTTACAGGTGTGGCATTTGTTCATCTAACACTCCTTATAGAAGACCAGGACTATGTAATTAGAGCATCTGGTGCTCCAAGTGAGACTAAATTAAGAGTGCCCCATATGAGGTTAGGGATAAGGGAGTTCCTAATAGGGATTGTCGGTAGCCAACGAAAGTGTTATCATTTTACAAAAGCAGGATTCCAGTAGGATCACACTAACACATTGCTCGTTATTCTGTGGATGGACTCCTGGGCCATGATCCTGAATCACGTCAAAACTGTATTTGGGCTAATGGATGGAGACATAAGAGAGGGAACGAGTGGGGCTTTCCTTCCTTTGTCAGTATGTTTGCAAGGGAAGCTTGCAATGGAGCACCAGCACTGAGGCAGGAACTCTGCCTGGCATTCCCTGGGCCAGGGGCGGGCACAGGCCCACACAGGCAGCAGGATGTCTGTAAATCTGCATCGTGACTCCTCAGTGCCTGCGTGTCTCCTTACTGAATAGGACTCATGAAAAACAGATGTAGGTTTGTGGCATGTTTAATGTTGCAGAGCCACACTGGGGCTCTGTGCCAGCAGTTGGGTGCTGCACCCTCCTTGTGCTGGGTGTCTGCAGGCAGGGGCTGCATCTCTGGGTTGAAGGCATCTGACCTGCGATGACTTCCTTTAGTGTTTACAGTCTCTCTGAACCTTCATTACAAAAAAAGCCCACCTCCTAATGATTAAAAATAGCACAGGACTTTGGGGTTTTCTTCTCTTGCACAAGTTCGGATTAAAATAACCGTGAAAGACTTACTTTTTCTGTACCATTTAATGTATTTTTTGATTGATATACAATTTAAAAGAAATAAATGAGTGTGTGTATATATACACACACATTCACACATGCACATGAAATACAGATAATTTGCAGTAGCATTTTCTCACTGAATTGAGTGGGTATAAAAATCCCAGATGTTTCTTGCTTTTGAGATGAAAGTCTGAGTTTACCTTGATGGATTGTGATTCATGTTTTTCCCCAGAACAAGCCATTCATTCACTGTTTTCATGTCTAACTCTAGTAACTCCACAGTTTTTTATAATTTCTAAAATCAGTGCAAAGGAGAGACATTAATTCTGGGAGCAGTGGCTTCCCTTTATTTGCGCACACAGCCAGTTCTGATGACTGCACTTGAAAACACCCTGCTCCTTCCTCCCACCTCCTGTCTCTTTAGAGCATTGGCTCTTTGAGAGGGGAAGCATCTTAGCTTTGTATCTGTATAGCTTTTGATAGTAGGGATTTCATTTGAAGTTTCTTCTTCAGAGTATGAATAAATAGTAATCTTACAATTGTTTGTTCTAGGCAACAATAAATGAGCCTTGCAAGTGGGCATGCCAGGACGGGACTGGGTAAGTCACAGGGGGAGGAGGGGACAGAACTTGTCACAGGGATATTCTCAGCTAGTTTTATGCCCTGATTTAATTTCTTTATGAGAACAGTAGCAGAAGATTTACTTAATTTAGTTATTTGAGACTATTTGCTATGAGAAGTGAGATACAGTAAACTATAGAGCGTACAGAGCATGTAAGCGAGATATGTGTGTCCTGTTACTGATGTATGAGAAGAAAAGGCCTGAAGTCCTGTTTTATTATTCTGTAAATATGCTGTGCTGGAGGCTTTTTAAGCAAGATGAAAGTAGAGGGGTTTTTTTAATGTTCATTACAAAGGAGTCCTTCTCACACTTGGATGGGTGAATTCCCTTCTCTGACTGTGACTTCATGAGGCCACTTGACCACACAAAGAGGTCAGCCCCTAATAAAAGGTTATCAAATACCAAGAGATTACAGACTTCTCAGTAGTCAAAGTCTGCTCATAAGAAGTGCCAGACAATTTATTTACCTTCTGGAAACACTAGAACAAAAACCAAATAAAGGAAGATAATATTTTCAATAGAAAAATGTAGTAGAAAATAATTTTATATAGAATTATTAAAATTATTCTAATTTAAAAATTGGCAAAAATGTATATTGAGGCACCAAATTTTCCTAATTAAGAAAGAACTTAAGCTGATCTCATTGGTGACATGAAAATGATGCATGTGAACTAATATGTCCAAAGCTTCCTTGCAAAGTTATGCACAAGGCTGAATGTTTCACATGTTCAGTTCTATATTCAATACTGTACAACTAATTCCTGGGTAAATGCAAGCTGCTTATGGAGATATATATGGTTAAAAGGTACACAAAAAGGAAGACAAAAATAATAAGTTCATATTACTAAACTCCTCTTAAGTCAATCCTTCCTAACATCATAGGCAATTTACAATAACAGAAAAAACTTGATTAGGAGAGTAATTGAAAATAGTAGCAAAGCGTGGTTAGAAAAGTGGGAAGAGAGTTAGGCTTAGAGAAATATGATATTTATGTGAATTAGGCTTGCTTTTTTTCTTTTAAATCTTATCCTGGCATATTTCTTATTTACTGGGGGAAGGCCCTGGCATTATGGTATGGAACTAGGGAGGAGGACTCACATTCTGCCTTATAGCATCGATACCCAGACCTGGGATCACCTCAGTGATCTGGTTATGGATGCACCTTAAACATTTTGGTGTAGTGTAGCTGAAAGTGGTCTGACCTACTGATCTCTTCCACCTGGCACACAGCATCTCTGCACTCACCGAGCCACAGGACACAGGTAGGGGAGTAACACTGGACTCTGAGAGCTGGCTGTACCCAGGTGAGATGGGGCACCCAAGCCGCACACGGTGTCCAGCCGATGTGAAACACCTGTCCAGGAGGGACTAAGCTGAAAGGAGACAGCAGAGAAGGCCCCTCCAGCATCGTGGCTCTAACCCTCTCCTTGGAAATACAGAGATGGAGGTTCAAATCCTTCAGGCAGAAAAGGGATTGAACATGGATCTCCCACAACCTGGGTCACTGCCCTAATAACTGAGTTAGTGGATAAAAAGGGAATGACAGCAGCTGTGGTGAATCCAGCCTCTTATATCCTTTGAGAATTTTTTTTTCTTTCTGTTGCAAGTGACCGAAATGAAACATTTTGGATGAAACAAAGCACTTTCCTCACTTCAAAATTTATGGGATTTGTTTTGTTTCAGCAAAGAAAACTGGAAAACAATACTTCAGATAGATCTGATTGGGGGTTTTTTCTGACTTTAGTTTCATTCGGTTGCTTTAGAGCATAATCAATTATTTGCACAAACCAATTTGTAAATGTTAAAAAACACGATTTGGGCTTTTTTGAAGGACAGTTGCCTACAAAATCTCAGCCTATACTGGCAGAATGCAATCTTCCCAGTGACAATAATTCCCAGGAGGGCAGAGCTCACTGAGATGGTATGATAGGCTTGGACCTGCAAGTAGACAGGTATGTGTACACACTACTGAAATATCGAATACTGTAAAATGTATATTTACATTGATTTAGAAATTTAGTAAATAAGTGGCAGTCTAAATTCTTTTGATGTCTTTCATTGAAAACAAGAGGGAGCTGGTCCCATAGTGAGTATCACAATATGCCGAGTTAGAAGGGACCCACAAGGAAGTGCAGCTAGGTCCAAGTTGAAGCAGTGTTTCCTGGGGAAGATTAATGACCTGGTACAAGCCTTCCCGTAGCTCATTTTGCAGGATCGTGTTTGGATGCTTTCTTGGTGGCTGGACAAGCCAGCAAGTCATAGCAGTTTTGACTTAACCTCACTGGAAGAAGATGAGGTGTGCTGTGAGGACAGAGGGGTCAGTGTCTTCAGGCAGAGAGAAGCTGAACATTGTTATGAAGTCTCTGCTAAGTGAAAGAGAACTATGGACAGCTTTGCCATACTTTTTAAATATTCAGAATTGTGTTTCATTTTTACTACTCGCTGGTTGGGAATGGGTCACCACAGCCAGCATAGTTGTAGGAAGAAAATGTACATGGTTACTCTACTTCTGTTATTCCCTTCTTTGGGCCATTGAGGATTCCACTATGTCTGTTAATTGTATTTTATAAATGACATAAATGTACATGGAACATTACAACAGGGAAAATATGACAAAAGTAATACTACAGAGCATAATCCTTGCCTCAGGAGGTTCTGTCCGAAGGCCTGAATATATTCATTGTACTTAGGGAGGGAGTAGTATGGAGATGTTATCTGCGCTTGGCTTAACATGAGATTTGGGGTTCTTACAAATGGGAAAGGAGCTGAGAAAAGAACTGAGCCTCTCCAGGGACAAGACATCTGGGGCTGAGCATCACCCATGAGATTCTGGTGCTCTGAAAAACCCTTCTGCAAGGTGGATAGGAGGGATTTAAGCTCCTCATTCTAGCTAATGGAAAATGTTCGAGGGGTTGTTTTCGGTAAACAAAACAAAGATCTGAAAGTATTTACATTTAATTTCATTCAAAATGATAATTTAAAAAGCAAAACCCAGAACATACTCGGCAATTCGCACAGCCTTGTTTAACACTTCTCGGGTGCGGCACAGTTACTCTCACAGGATCAGGCCCTGAGGGGATGCCAAGAAGAGAAATGCTTGAAAGCAACATATGGAAATTGAACACGAAGTTAAAGCTTGAGTGGAGATAGGTGGGTTCAGGAGCTGTCTTCAGGAGAGGCAGCCAAGGCTATGCAGTGGGAAGTGTGTAGAAACTGAAAGGTACTCAGCGGCAGTCATGTTATCGTAATCCGTGCAGTCATTTCCTCTTGACAAGTGTATGTAGCACATCACAGAGCTGGGCCTGTTGTCAGAGGAAGGCTAAGGCAATGCACACATGTGCATGTCATGGACAGCAGTGATGCAAGGGGTATGGGGCACTTATGGGGAGAAGCCACTGAGCAGAAGGCTACAAAAGATGGAAATGCATTCAAGAAGGGCTGTTATTTTTGTAATAAAACTTACCAGTTGTTCATAATTAAAAATATGTCTCCCCAAGGTCACTTGAATTTTTTTGCCAGGATCACAAAGCTGTTCTAATCAACACTGGTGTTAGAGCCTGAATTAAATGTGTGCTGGCATCTGCCAGAGTAAGTATCTTTGTTTCTTCCTCCCACACCTTATATAAAACTTGGTTCATCTGGAAGGAGTTAAGTTCTGGAAGGCTCCAAGCCCTACAGAAGAGATTTGGGGCACAGTGAAACTTCTCCTGCAACCTCTTGGTATCCCACAGAAAGCCAGTATCTGTCTGATCCCCATTTCCACAGACCTTGTGTTGGTAAACAACCCCCTGACTTCCTGATGTGCCTGTGTGTCAGTGAGGTTTGAGCTCTGTCAGTCAGCCACAGGGACATGGAAGTGACAGGAGCTTTATCTGTGTGGAAATGATCTACTAAGGAAGGACAGACCACACTTTGGCTCCCCTAAGACCGAAAAGTGCTTTGAGTTTTGAATCTTTGAGTTCTTGCTTTTCCCCCCAAATTTAAACATTTTCCAAGAAAGCCGCCATACTCATGTCTCTTCCCGTTTAAATTTATATATGGTATTGCTTATGGCAAACAGTCCATACCATTCTGCAAATCTTTAAACACTGATCTCCCCCCTCCCAAAATTTCAACTGTACTTGCAGTACTTTTTTATCCAAAAAACGTCTCAACTGTGTGAAGACTGCTGAACAAATTTAAAATTTCACCTTGCATTATTTAATTTTTCCTAACCAGAATTTATCAGTGTTATCTGACATCCTCCTCAGCCCCAAGCATTTGTTGTGACACAGGAGGAGGTATGATTAACTCAAGCATCATGGGCTTGTTCAAACCTTTTTGCTTTCCTGCAGGTGGGAGTTAATTATGGTCCCTATTGGGTTACATCTCCTGGCAGCCTTTCTGCCTGTTGCCTTACTCACTCTCTGGGGGCTGGTGGATGGCTGTGGAGTGTAGTGTCACTCACCTACGTGCTTATTCTTCAGTGGCAAGCGTTTAAAACCTGGAGAGGCTGTCACGGGCCTCCTTGGTTAAAGGGGCAGTTGGAGTCACCACTACATCTGGGCTGCAGTTTCTTGACATTTTCCTGGGCATTGATTGCTTGTTGCTTATTGGAGAGAAACTGAGAGAGGCCACTTCATTGTTTGTATCCAGGATGTTTTTTGCAAGTAAATTGCCAGGATAGGCAATTGTCTCTTTATCCAAGTCCAAGGGATGGATATCTAAGTCCAAGACAGCTGATGACATTATATTGGGCATTCATTTCAGAACTGCTGAGCCCACAGAAATCAATAGTTTTCCATTATCAGGTCCGGCTGGGTCACTAGTCTGTCAATGAGCTGTTACAATCAGTGTACAAGGGTGAACCTGACCAGTCAATTGCTGCTGACAAGAGGAAAACACACTGACAGCCACTGGAACAAGTCAGAACACAGATTTGCACTTCAGTTTACCATCTGAGGAGACTGGGAGCAAGGCCTTTTCCAAGATGTAGGGCATCCACTGTGGGAGATAAAGCCCCCTCTCTCCCTCCCTCCCATACATCAGACAGGCCTTCCCTGTCCTGGGAATTAAGGTTTGTTTCTGTATTCCCAAACACCAGAGAACTCACTAACTGGAGATGAAGGAACCACCTTCTTTGGCAGTCAAAAAGAAATGTGCTAAAAGGGAAGGCTTCTGCTGGCAAGGCCAGAGGACCATCTTGTGTCTGCAGTGGCCATCACTGAGGGATGTGGGCCCAGAGACTTCTTGTCCGTGGCAGGTGCCTGTGCTAGATTAGGCAGGAATGCAGATGATAGGGTTAACTCCAATTCTTGTCTGTGTTTTAGCACTGACTTCCTATCAAATTTGAGAGCGGAGAAAAAAATAAATATTCAGAATTTATCCCAATATTATGATTTTTAATTTTCAACTTTATTAACTTCTTTCAAGTGTTAAATCCTGACCGTTTTATTTATGCCTCCGGTCGTCTGTTTGATTCTTGCAGAAGTCAATATTCACTTGTGCTCCATCATCAAACAAAAAACTGGTAATCAACTTTATCACTGGAAGCCAACTAGCTGGGTTTTAAAAAATACACTACCCAAAAGAAAGATCATTTTCTTTAAATGAGAGGAGAGGGAAGTCTTTTTAACAGAGAAGAGCAATCCTTCCTTTAGTGGTAATTAGAAGCACCAGTCTTATATGACTTGCAGCATTTGGTAGCTCAAGCCGCGTCAGATCTCTTACAGCATTAATTAAAAAGAATTTATGTTTTTTTAATAAAATGCTTCATGTTTTAGCCCTTTTCTTCCTCCTTCCAAATGTGATTACGGGGGCTGAAGGGAATTCAGGTTAATATGTTGACACACTTAACAATGCGGGGTCATGTAGCACAATCCGCTCGGCTGGTTCGGCGCGGCGCGGCCCCTGACAGGTCCCATCAGCCGCTGCCCTAAAGGCAGAGGCGAGGGGAGGATTTTAATTACTGCGCTGTGCGCGAGTTTGCCAGCATTAAATTGAGACATAATTAGGCCCCCGAATTTTAATAATTGTCCTAGCTAATTGGGCAGACAAGTACGCTCTGCAGCGTGGCGTGATTAGATAATTAGTGTTTCCAAATGACAAAATTGGGCTCTTGATTGAGGATTCCAG
This sequence comes from Chiroxiphia lanceolata, assembly GCF_009829145.1. NCBI lineage: Eukaryota > Metazoa > Chordata > Aves > Passeriformes > Pipridae > Chiroxiphia > Chiroxiphia lanceolata. The sequence goes on along the minus strand of NC_045645.1, from coordinate 16,461,516 downwards.
ATGCGGGGGCGGGGGGGAAAAGCGGGCGGCTCCCTGCTCGGGCAGAGCCGAGCCGAGCCGAGCCGAGCCAGGGGAGGTGACCGGGCCAGGTGAGTTGGGCTGTGCCTGGGCGGGGATCCCGGCGGGGAGCTGTGAGCGGGGAGCTGTGAGCGGGGACAGGAGCGGGCCCGCGGGCGCGGCGCGGAGCCGCGGTGTCTGCGGGCCGGGGGGGCGCACCTCCCGGGCGGGCGCCTGAAGCGCGTGTCCCTCGTGACGCGGCATGAAGCGATTGACGCGATTGACCCGGCGGCGCTAATTGATCGCCTCCGCCCGAGGACGGGGCGGCACGAGCGGCCACGGGAAGGACAAGCAGGGCCCGCGGGACGGACCCGCCTCGGCGGCGGCGGCACCGGCACGGCGGGGCTGCGGCGCCTCCGCCCGCGGCCGCCAGGGGGCGCCGCTCCCGCGCGGCGGCGACGGCGACGGCTCCGCGGCCGCTCCGCGTCCCGGCAGGGCCGCGGCTCCGTGAGTACCGCTCCCCCTGCCCCGCCCGCCCCGCTGCCCCGGCAGGGCCGCGGCTCCGTGAGTACCGCTCCCCCTGCCCCGCCGCCGGCACCGCGTGCCGCCGCCCGCCCTGCCCGGGCCGGGCCCTTCCCTGCGGCCGCTGAGCCGGTGCGGAGCGCCGACCCCGCCGCTCGGCGCCGAGGCGGGGATCCCCGCCCCGCCAGGCTCCCTATGTCCCCATAACCTGCTGGGGAACCTTGCTAATGAGAAAAATAGATAGATTGTTTCCTTATACCTATCAAATCTATATAAATATATGTCTCTGTTGAGCTAGAGCAGGGACTCGGATGCCCGCGGACACCTCCCCGGCAGCCACGGCGCTGGAGCCGCGGTGACGCAGCGCCGGCGATGCTCGCAGGTGCCACCCCGCTGCTACCGTTACCTGCGGACTGCAGACCCCACGTGGAAATAAAAAAATTCCCGTAAAAACGATTTTAATTTTAATTATACAACCAAGCTCATTGATATATCTATATCTATATAGATATATATAGATATTTTTTTAAAAAAAGGCTGTACGCGCAGAGGGCGCTGGGGTAATTCCGTAGCGAAGTGCCGAGTAGCGGTGCCGAGGCCCCGCACCGTCCCGCCCCGGCCCCGCAGGTTGGGTGGCACCGCGGGCCTCCCTCCCTGCGGCGGGCAGCGCTCCCGCCGCGCCGGGGAGCCCCGCCGGCTGCCGCACCCCCGGGGAACGGGGAATCCCCCACCCAGGCTCTAGACCCTGCTGGACAGGGACTTGCTTTTGTTTGTCATTATTCTCATTATTTTCTCTGTGAAGAAGCAGGCGGTTTCACGCGGCGATATAAAGTTGGATCGCCAGTAACCGGAAGTTAAAATGCAAACGCTTCACTAGGAAGCGTTTCACGCAGCTGGTGCAAAATCACTTTTATTTTTTATCTGCGGGAAGGAAAAACAGTTTTATGTTGTTTTTTTTTTCCTGTGAGATAGCACCATCATCAAAATACAGATGCTTTTCCTACATCAGTGATTTTTCACTACAGCCTAAGGGCCTCTTGGCTTTAAAGCTCTAGTTATTTTTGCTAATATATCAAGAATTTAACTCCTAACTATTTCATAAATCAACTCCAGATGCACTGTACAGTATTTATATACTTATTTTCAGACGTACATTCTGGCTCAGTAGATTGCCAACTCACCATTTCAATGCTTCAAAGCGATGATGCTGGGAATTGTCAGCTCTGAAGACAAGGTTAGCTCACAGGAGCAGAATGTACTGTGTAAAATGCTGATTTATGAAAGTGTTACAATCCATATATCTTGCAGGTCGAATTGCATGCATTATATGATCAGAAATACACAGAGGATTGATCTGCCAGTGCTTATTTTAAAGCAGAATTCATGTTGTCTCCAAAGGTGAGGGTGCCAGTGATGCACTGGGGCAGAAGCTAGAAGGTGCATCTTTCAACCCACCCGAGCCTGGAGAAGCTGTGGCAAAGCACTCCTGTACCCTGATAACAAAACCCCGTGGCCTTACCCTCATCCCAACATTGCTGGGAGCAGTGAGCACCCTGCCCTGCCCAGGATGAAAAATATCTCCTGTGAGCCAATAGATGCCCTACTCATTTTTAAAAATCTTTTCTCACTTTGATGGGCTCCTGACCAGCAGATGACACATCCTCAGGCCTATGAGCTGCTGAGGGTGTTGCTTTCCCATAAACAGTTGCTCTCTGAGAAGCCTCAGTAGCCTCTGCAGCCAAGGGGACTCTGGGGGGCTCTGGCAGGCTCCATTTTGCCATCCTCCTGCCAGCCTGTGGGTAGTCTTTCCTATTGTAGGTAGGCCTGTGGTGCTCATATGAAGGTGACATCCAGCTCCAAGTTTGCAGTTAATCAAGTCTACTCGGTGAAGTTGAACAATTTAATCAGTGCATGATGAAGCCTTGGATGTATCTGAGCTGTATCACATTATCTTCAAATCTAAAGCAGTCGTCAGAGATTAGATGGGGGGAACTAGCGACAGTGGTAGTTCCTGCCCTGATCCTGCGAGAAGTGCTGTGCAGTCACATCACAGTACAGCAGTGTGAGCACAGCAGCCTGTACTGTGTGTGGTCATTGCACGGCCAAGGCCGTGGTAAGTCTCCTATTCCCGGGACACTGTCATGCTGTTTAGTAACCAGATTACAGCTTGGGTACGCATTACTTAGCAACCCTTGCCAGGAATGCTTTTCGTCTGCCTGGTGAGAAGGCTGGGACTCTTCCTTCAGGGGCACTATCAGATAAGTGTCCTGTCGCTTGTGCGCAGAGTTTTTGTGATACGGTGGCAGGGCGATGGGAGCTGAAGGCCACTTAGATGTGGCACCGAGTGGCACTGTGTGACTTGGCCCTGTTTCTTGCAGAAAACACACTCCACCCATGTTTCATGCCCTGCCCAGCCTGCTGCTTCGTCTCCAGGTGCAGAGGAAAGAGGTTATTTTTGGCTAAGGTGCTACTGTCGTGGGACCTGGTTATTTTATATAGTTTCTTTCCAGTTCCAGGTTAATACAACGATTCTGATGAGCCGATGTACAGAAAATGGTATCCCTGTCCTGTCTGATGTCTTCTTGGTCAAGTCCAGTCTGTGTTTATTGCTTCTCAAATGGTAGCTGGATTTGCTGGGTTTACAGATCTTGCCTGGGGTGACAGCGCTGCTTGTCCATGCAGGAATGGACAAATAGAGTTGAAGTTATTTACTTTGTGAATAATATCATAATTTTTTTTTTCTGAGTACCAGTTCGATTAAATAGTTTGGTTTGGGGTTTTGGCTGGTTTTTTTTTTTTTTCTTTTTTTTTTTTTTTAATGAGTATAATGGTGCTGAAAATGTAAAAAGTAAATAATTAGACTTATAAAATAGAGCATTTATTTATTTATAGTGGTCTAATTGAAGGTGTTCCCCTTGTTAGTGTTAAAGTGGAATAATCTTATTGTACAGGCAGCTGTAGAAGTAAGAAAGTACTTTAAACTAGTAGAAGATTTTTCACACCTGCTCTCTTTATGAAGCGCCGTCTTGCTTTTCCGCTGGTCTGACACATGACTGCAGACCTGGCTCGATCGGGAGTCTCGATGTCCACCCACGCTGGAAGGCACATCCGGACGGCCGGAGGCGTTGCCGGCTGCCGGCGATGATGGCAGAGCCCCGCTTGTGCGGCAGCTCCAGGCCTTGCCAGGCCAGGGCACGTCAGTATTTCTTGTCCCTCACTTTCGGGGTGTCTTCCCGGTGCGGGGAACCCCCAAAGCCGGCCAAACCCTCCTGCGGGCGAGGAGCGCACCCCACGCCGGCGGTGCGGGGCGGTGCGGGGCGCCGGGCTCAGCGCCACCGGGAGCTGCTGAAGTGAGAACTTGAAAGGAGCCGTCGGTGGCGAGAAGAGGCGGACAAAGCAAGCGCCGAGCTACCGAACGCGGCGCTCTGCCGGCGAGTTTTAAGGCGCTTCAAGTCTAAAGGAGAAGTGACAGGGCAATCATCTCCCCGGCTTGGCTGCGGATGGGAGGGTGGAATCTTGCTAACAGCTCGCGTATCTGTATATTTAATTGCGACCTGGCTGCATGTTCCTGTTGAGGAAGGATGCAGATCACAAGCGAATCTATAAAAACGCAGTTGACAAGCCAAGGAAAGGGATAACTGACAGATGAAACGACAGTCAGCGCGGAGCTAACTGGCAAACGCATCGGTACAAAGTCAGATACCTTCTTAGAGGAGTAGTAGTTTGTTTTATTCCGGTTCTCCAGAGTTTTATCTACTGTCGATGTGATGGGGTAGAGAGGAGCTAATGCGCCCTGTTTAGGATACACACATGCAGATTAGATCAGGCTTCAGACACCGTGTTTCACTCAAGACTTAGAACAGTTAGAGGAATAAACCAGGCTTCACCCACCTAGGAAAACATGGAATTTTCTTGTAATGATTTAAAGCTGATTTACACTTGTTTAAACACAACCGTTTCACATACAGATATAGGGAGCTATCGGGAGTTGATGGGGTCGGGAGCTGGGGCCCGGAGCTCGCCACCACCGTTATGCGAGGCTGGGGCGCTGGGAATACCAGCCCAGCTCCCGTTTTCTTCACTTTTGTGTTACTTTAAGTTTTCAATGAGGCTAGTGTAATTACGAGGCGTTTAACTTTTTGCCAGGCTCTTTCATTATGGCTTTGCATTTGCACCTCGCTTTTAAGAGAAGTAATAACATTCACAGTCAGGGGCAAATCCTGTTAATGAACAAATTAAAGTTCAAACAGTTATTCAAGTTCACAGCCCCACTCGCTGCTCCTTTAATAAGAGTTATACATGTTACTTTCTCTCGGGATCACTCCCCCTTTTATTACTTTTTAAGCTTTTCATAAGCACTAGCGAGCTATACGCGCAGCTCCCAGCCTCTAAAGAGCCCACAAATCCTGAAGGGAGCTCTAATCCGACCTTAATTTGGCAACTTTTGTAAAAGACATAAAAGATCGGGTGCCACCCTTGTGCGCTCAGATTATAATGTCAGGGGACAAGCCGGGGAAGGCTCCCTCTATCCCGCACCCACCTATTTGAGTTGGCTCCCTCCCTTCCGGAGCTGTTCAAAAAGCCTCCGTTAGTCCCTCACGGGTATCAGAAGAGAAGTAAGGAAGTCTGATTGATATCCTGGGAATTTCCACCCCCTCTTACGATAGCTCTACTTGGCACGTCCGGCACCGCTGCCCTTGGGCCGGAGCCCGTTGCCCGCCTTCAAGAGTTAGCAACGTGGAGTTAAAAACAAAACAACCCCCCCACCACCCCGAAAATATAAATCCTTGCGCTCTTCTTCTCTTCCCGCCCCTCTTCTTTTTCTCCAAACCTTGCGCTATTAGAGTGTCTGCGCTCACCTCGGCATTTGCATAACATGAATCGAAATTCCCTTTGTCAGGGGCTGCCCGAGCCCGGGGGAGCCGCGGGTCCCGGTGAGACCGGGCGGGGAGCGGGGCGACCCCCCCGCAGAGCCGGGCTCCGGGCCGGGGGGCGGCGGGCAGAGTCCAACAAAGCCCGGGGAGTTTGACACTGGTTCACGGCAGCGCCGGTGCAAAAGCGCCGTCTATGTACAAATAAAGGAGATCACACTCCCCATTATCTACCTCCTGGCGAGTGTTTGATTTGTGACATCAAAAGCTTATCAAGGCAAGCTCACCAAAAAAAAAAAAAAAAAAAAAAAAAAAAAAAAGGAAAAAAAAGCACCTCTTCATGGAGGGAGATCGCTGCGGTTTGGGTTGGGTGATGTGGGGGAAAGAGGAGGGGAGCGGTACTAACAAAACGCCGCCGGTGCCAGGGAGGCGATTTCTGCCCCGCCCGTGTCCCCGCAGGCCGAGCGGCGGGGCTGGTGCGGGGCCGGCCGCGGGTGCGGGGCGCTGCCGCGGGCGCGCAGAGCAGCGGACGGGCGGGCTGGCCCCGGCGGAGGGCTGGAGGAAGGCCCTGATTCCTCGCAGCCATCCACACAGAAGTGGTTTGATATAATCACCATGACAACTGCCGCCTATAAGCATACAAATAATAGAGATGAAATAGACAAAAGATTAGCATGCCATGAAAAGTACAATAAGTTTCTTATTTAGCATTTAGATAACTGTCTTTCCTTCGGAGCAGGCTTCAAAGTTGAACCCAGTTTAGACCAAGAGGATTAATTCTTTCTCCCGCATGCTTCATTGAATCTCTCATTACCAAACTTTGTCTGTATTGATGTAAGATTTGATTGAAGATTAGAGCATTTAGCAAATCTTGCTTTTCTGCATGTATCAGGCCTTTTCAAGCGCAGACCGTGCTGCCCAGTGGTCAATACCCTTACTTTTATCCAGTGTCTGCTTCATTTAAACTTAATCAACTCCCTCAATGAACTGGAACAGGGAAACGTCCCTGAGGTAAGAATGTTGTGCTGTTCTTAGATAATTCTTTGCTCCCTCTCCGAATCCGCTGGCGTTAAACCTAAAATTGCTCTCTGATGAACTTAATCAATATGATAATGACAATTGGGGCTGAATGGCTCGGCCTGGGCTCGGCACGGAATAGGTAGATGGCTGTGCCCATAGCCTAAAAGCAACTTCTCCTTTCTCGCCTCTTCTTTTGTGTGCACTGCTCCCACCTTTCTTTCTCTCTCTCTCCCCCTCTTCCCCCCTCTCCGTGACACCGACCGCTGCTCACGCTGGAGAATGATGCTTCTTTGTGCGGCAGGAGGACTCGTATGTCACCGCCCGGAGGAGCGGAGCGGAGCGATTGGCCGGGTGAATTATCTGCCGTGTTGCAGTGAATTATTTGCACTGTTTCCTTTCCCAGTCAACAAGTTTCTGAGGTATAGTGCAGATCAATCAAAGCTGACAGAGCGCATGTGAAGCTTTTACTGTGTAAATCTGGACCTCTTGTCCCGGCTTCGTTGGCACTGGCATCTGTATATCATTTTTATACTGCTACCAGTAGAGCAATTTCAAAAGTATTTGCAAGGAAAATGGATGTCCCCATCTGTTCCTGGAATCATAAATGTGCCACTTTCGGAGGGTTTTCACTGGTAATCATATCTTTAATGATGAACAAACTTGTGATATATACCTTTCCATAAAATGGGGTTTTCTTCACTTTATTGTGATTGGCTGGGATAAATAGCTTTTCCATATGTTAGGAAGATAAAACATAAGATTACCAGACCTCGTTTGTTTGATCATAAACAAAAGAAACAATTCGCCCCAAACACTCTTTAAACAGAAACAACTGCAGAATTAAATTGTATTAACAAGCTATCGATGGGTCACGAGGCAAGCAACTGTCTCCGTGGAAAAGACAGCTGGTTTAAAATACGAGTAGTCGGTCCTTCTCGCTATTCGGGTGACCTTAATGCAGACGTGGATTTTAAATACTCGATGCTAATTTTAATTTTGTTTTTCTTTATATGTCTTTATCTCCATATTTTTTTCTCCAGCTTGACTTTGAATTTCATTAAGTGCCAGAACGAGGATGAGGTGCTGGGTAGTGCATTGCCGTGTGCTATATTTAGAAAGCAGCTGGAAGAGAAAATGTCCTCAGGAATCCGGACTGTTTTGTTGTAAATGTCCCTCCAGTCCCAGCACTGTAAACGTAAACGCTCGTTCTACAGACGTGTCAGCGCTTGGCGGTACCTGGGAGAGCTGGGTAAGGATGGGTTCGGGGAGCCACTGCTGACTCCACCGCACTGCCCAGCAGCCTTGGCGGTGTCCTACGGCGATGAGAGGTGCCATGGCCAGGGCTGCCCGGCGGCGTGGCTGCCTGCGCACCCTCGCGGTGGGGGGCAGAGATGCCTGGGTTTCTCCCTGCCAGAGGTACATCCTCTCCGCCCGGGGGAACCGGCAGGTTGCATGCACCCGTTTCTCCGTGCAGAGCGCCTCAGCCGCGAGGTTCACTGCCCGGTGCCCCGAAAGGGACACTCCACTTGCGTTTCGGTGGGGCAGCGCTCTCCTCCCGCCACGGCCGCGGGCCGGGCAGTCCGCGCCCGCGGGCACCAGAGCGCAGCGGCGGGTCAGGTGGCACTTACAGTCCTCCCCCTCCCTGGCAATTCAGCAGCAACAGCACCCCCAGACCCACCGCTCGCCCCCCGCGTGGAGTGAAGGTTGATGCTAAACGGGGTCTCCTGCGCTGAGGCTTGGCCCTTCGGGAATGGGGACAGACCGTGCCGCAGGGACATCCCGCCTGGCTGTTACTCAGGGTGGAAGCTCCAACGGCCCCGGAACAGCCCCGGGGTGCTCTCTCCTCCGCGCCCGAAGCAGGTTCCCCCGTCCCGTGTAATGCTCCCCCACAACCTCGCTGCCCCTTCCTCTCGGCCAGTGCCCCTCGGTGGGCACGGAGATCCCGGGGCAGCTAAGTGGGCGGTTCCCAGCTGAGAGTACAGCCAGCGGCTGCTTCCAAGGGGGCGGCTTCTCACCCACGCGGGGCTCTCGCGGCAGTGGGGATGAGTCGGTATCGGCAGGCGGGAACTGGCCAAGTTAACGTTTCTTAAGGCCAGAAGAGACCATTAAATCATCTACCTGACCTCTCATGTTACAAGGCCATATAATTCCATCCATTCCTAAGGCATTAAGCCAAATAATTTGTGTTTGAGTAAAATGTGCCTTCCAGAAAGTCTCATGGTCCTGAGGATTTCAAGAAATGGAGATTTTGCTGTTGTCCTGGAGAGTGTGATGTGGCGGTCAACCCTTGGTTAAGGGATGAGCCTCATTTCCATGACACTTTTACCTTGTTTAAATTACTCCCCAATGCCAGGCTTATATTTTGGAGCCTACTAGTACCGTTGTTGCAACTGTGGCCACCTCGGCTTTCCCTTTTCTTTCGCACAGGTGTCATGCCTGGTGTTAGCACAGAGGAGGGCCTGGCTCCACGTCGGGCTGCCTGGGGAATCCAGAGTTATCCAACACCAGACTGCCATAGCGCTCAGCCTGCCCGGTGACTGTGGCAAGGAAGAGTCCCAGTACCTCAGTCTGCGTAGGCCAATGGGACATACCATTGAAAACCACTG